>NC_089250.1:114033589-114678575 GCF_963930625.1 Muntiacus reevesi
AAAGGACTGAGTGTACAGCCCAGGCTCTGCGGGGCTGCGGGTGGGGCGTTGTCCAGCGCCCCCTATGGGTGAACAGACTGGTTTGTTGCCTCCATCTTGGTCTGAGTTGAAAGAATGGACAGCTGGCGGAGTGGAGCAGGAGCCCTCTCCAAGTAGCTGGAGCAAAAAGGGGAAGATTTGCCAGGTAGATGCAGGAATGGCTCATGATGCCTGAGGGCAGGCAGTGCAGGACTCAAGGAGTGAAAACAGGAAGGGAAAGTTGTCTGGAACCAAGGCAGACTCTCTCCCAGTCTCCTTCCTGTCTCTGCTCCTTGCTCCTCTGCCCCACAAGTGAGGAGCGCTGCTCTCTCTATTTATGTGCGAACCCTCATGATTGCCCGAGGAGGCTCTACCCCTGAAGAGCTCCACACCAGCTAATAACTGAGGCTGACACGCCATGCTTCAATTCTAGGAGACACAATATGATTGGACCAAATTCACCTTCTGGATTGATTCCCCCAGGTCATATGCACCCACAGCCTGATCACTTGGAGCTCAGAAGAGCCACTGCAAGAGGGCGGGACAGACAGGGCTGAAGCTCAGTTTTCTCTGCTTCTCTATGTGTGTTGGCTTTGTCCCCTCGCTACAACCTGGTGTTTTCCGTGTGACTGCCAGCAGCTCCACACCTCAGAGGAGGAAAGATTCGCCTGCTTCCAACCTGAAGAATCCCAGAGAAGATTTCTGTCTAGTCCAGTTTAGGTCATGGCACGGCCCTGAGGTCAGTGGAGACCCAGAGGATGGGCAAGAATTCAGCGAGGTGATCCCTCCATAGATGTGTGAATGGGGTAGGGATGGCTCCCAGGAAGAGGGTGGGATCCAGAACTACAGGATCTTCTATAGGGTTTGTGAAAGTTGGCGGTTGGGAGAGGATAGGACCTCCTGCCTATCTGATCAATGTGTGAGGGCACCTTGGAGGAAGGCAGGAGTTGAGGGGTGTTTACCTGATGGAAGATTACCATCAGGTGCCTTGAAAGCTGTGAAGTTACTAGAACAAGGCCTTAGGAACCATCTCAACAGATTCTGATAATCAGGGCAGCCTCTAGGGAAGCCTTCACCAATAAAGCACCCTAATACACATGCCTGGTAAGAACCTAGCACACACTCAGTACTTCCATATCCAAGAGCACCTCCACAAATGAGTTCCTCTCCCTGTTTTTTAGATAAGGGAAACTAAGGCTCTGAAAGGCAAAGTCTTACCCATCCCAGTGAAGGAGGGTTCATTGGAGGGTTTCTGACTCCAGCTGAGACTCCGCCCATTGTCCTGTCCAGCCTCACGCTTTGCAGACCTCTGAGATGGTGGGAGAGGTCACGGCTGGGGCTGGGTGTGGGGCCTGAATGTGTGCAGCCAGATGGGAGCAGCCCAGACCTCAGGAACTCCCATTACAGAACAGGCAGCCATCGCTAGGCTGCTTGAAGCCCCATGTGGGAGCTGCTGGGGCGGGAGGCAGGCGGAGTATTTGTGTGTCTGGGAGGTCACATCCTCCAAATAAACACATCCGTGAGCGAACTGGGGCACCTCCCTGTGACTGTGGCCATTTGTTTCTGAGCAGTAAACTGTGGCTGACCTGGAGACTGGCTGATGCTTCCAAGAAAGAATCTCGTCTGATGCTCCACCAGCTTTGAGATGCCAGCCCCCAGGGCCTCCCCTAGCTCCTGACTCCGGATGTGGGGGCCTTTCTGTGGTCACCAACTCTGAGGTGACAGGCCTAGACGTGGTCAGTTTGTTCCAGGGAAGTCCTGAGGGAAATGCAATCACTGTTTACATGTGGGGCTCAGCTTTAGGGCAGATGTGTCCTGCAAACCCCAGAGATGACAGAGAAAGGAAGATTCCCACACAATATGACGAGAGTCTTCTAGCGGTTGGAGATGTCTCTCGAACAAATGTGGGTAACTCTGAGATTGGGTGGGCTCCCTGTCATTGGAGGTGTGCCAGCTGAGCTTGAATGTCACCATGGAGGACAGAACAGCAGTGAATTGCAGTTGCTTTGGTGGACTAGGCTAGGTGACTTTTAAAGTTCTCTTCCAGGCCTGTCTTCATGGTTTCTGTACTCCTCCTCTTCCAAGCTTTATTTTCATTCCATTTCTTTTGTTCTAGGAAATACTTCTGTGATGAACATTGCTGTTTGCTTCTCAGCATCCTTCCCACTCTCCCCAGCATTCCAGAACAACTGCCATGCAGTTCTGACGGGACTGACCCCACCCCAGCACAGGAGGAGGCCTGGTTGGCCTCACTCAATCAGCATGACCCCATCTCTTGCCACAAGGATGGGTTGCTGGGTGGGCAGGAACTGAAGACAAACAGGAAAACTGACACAAATAAGAAAACACCAGGGCAGAGTACTCCTCCAGATATAGGTTTTGGTTCAGGTGTGGGGTGGGTGCGGACCTCAGCAGGATAAACCAGAGTGTAGTCAAGGACTATGGTGTGATGGCTGTGGGAAGGACCCCTCCCTGTTGCCCGTGGGCATGACTGAAGAAGCACACACACTGGAACAGGTGCATTCAGCGCCCTCCCCATATTCTCTGTCCCATTTCCAGTTGCCAGCATCTGATTTCTTTTTCTGGCTACTGGAGCCCACTCTGCCTGCTCCTAGGACAGGCCAGACGTAGCTGGGCCACTTGGTGGGATAACTGTGGTGCAGGGTCTACATGGTTCCCAAAATTCCTCGGTGAGATTGCACTCTAGTTTTCCAAAGATAACTTTTTCAATAACTCTTTATGGACTGTTTGTCTTTTCTATCTCAGTTTCCCATTTTCCTACTACTGTTTTGTGGGATATCTTCCCAAATATATTGCTTATTCTCATGTCCTCATCCCAGGATCTGGGGCAGGGGGTGGAGCTTTAGATTAAGGCACCTAGATTGTTGCTGACAGCCACCCCAAGGCTACATGAGAACTAGGGTTAGGCTGAGACAAAGACATGAAAGAAGGCAACACAGGAAAATGAAAAGTGGGACCTTGGGGACATTGATAAGCTGCTGGGTCCACCAGTGCTTGAAGTCTGCCTTCCTTCTAGACATTGCATTTTTGTGATCAAATTCCCTTCCTAGTTTAATCGACTGGCTGCAGTTGATTTTCCACTAGTTGCAACCAAAAGCATAGAGAGTGATGTGATTCACAATGTGCAGAACCTGAAGCATAGCCTTGCAGGTTGGGGTGACGGGCAGTGAAAGTTTGATGGTGAGACAGGGAGAGGTAACCTGCTATGGGAGACAGAGGAGATGGAAGTAGTTAAACTTGCAGATCTGCCACTTAGCATTTTACTGGATCAAACACTGACTTTCCCTCTCTAAGGCACCGTTTTCTTATCCATAAAATGAGTGATGTCCCCAGTCTATCAGGGTTATTGTGAGTTTAAAAAAAAAAAAACACTTGAAAAGTAACTAGCCTGTAGCAAACGGTCAATAAATGATAGTTATCATTGATAATAGAAGGAAAAGAAGAAGGATAAAGAGAGAAAGGGAATTTATTTTGTGCCTAGTTAACAGAAATTCAGAGTTAGACGAGGGAACAGGAAATGGTCCAGGCTGATTGGCGAGGGACTATTTTGGGATGCAAGGAGTAGCTGACAGCACTTTCTCAGCATCAGGCACTGTTCTGAGTCCTTTTCACTTATAAATTCATTTAGTCTTATCAAAAACTCCATGAGGCACATACTATTATTACCATCACTCACCACTTCACAGAGAAGGGAACTGAGGCACAGAGAGGTTGAGTAACTTTCCCAAGGTCACACAGTATGTGGCAACTTGGTTGGGAAGCCAAGTTGTCTGAATACAGAGCCCACACTCTTAACCTCAATGCTCCATTGATTCTTTTCAGCCCCAAGATAATGGAAATGCTACAGATGCTGAGTGGCTTTGATTACAGGATAAGGCATCTGGGCTCTACTTATAGGCAGTAAAGCTCTACTAGCACAGGCCCAGGGACAGTAAGAACATTGCATAAACCCCTGGTAACTGTTTAAATAGTTATTGAGTCATCTCTGGAACTAGATTTTCATCCCATCCTTCCCATGGGAACAAAACCTCCAGTGCATTTTCCAAAAGGGAAACCAGGGACCTGGGAAGCTGTTCTTAACCCCAGTGAGAGAGAAGAGATGAAGTAAGAGAAAGAGTGAAAGAGAAAGTAAGAAAAACTTCCAAGCACTTCTGAGACCCTAAACTGTGCTCTCGTAAGAGGTTGGGAAATATTTTTTTCCAAAGAAGGCAAACTTTCACCAGTCTTAGGATGGTTTTGGGGCTGAAGGAGTACCACAAGACCCTTCCAAAATGAACCCTAGCAAGGACTTCTCTGGAGGTCCAGTTGTTAAGACTCCAGTCCTCCAGTGCAGGGGGTGCAGGTTCGATCCCTGGTTGGGGAACTATTAATAAGATCCAACACACCTCGCAGCATGGCCAAAAAAAATAGAACCTCAGCAAAGGAGATAACTGTTCTTTCAAGTTTCATGTCACATAGCCCTTCACCCAAAGACCTAAAAAGTTATTGCAAAGATATTTTAAAGCTACAAAATAAATACATCACACTTCACAGAGATAAGAAGATATATAAGTGAATCAGAAACTTGGAGGAATCTTTAGGAAACCCAACACAGATGATGGGCTCTGATGGGAGGAGGGAAAGCGTGGCACAGGGTACCCATGGCTGTGATAGCTGTGGTACGTCCAGGGCAAGGCATCGTGACTCAGCTAGAGTTCAGGAAGGGGACTGGGGCTGGAGCTATGATTTGGGGAAGCCTTCAGATCCCTACTGAGAGTGAGAGCAATTCAGGATGGAATCACCCAGGGAGAAGTTGCCCTGGGTAGAGTAAAAAGAGATCAGGGCAAAGGAGATCAGAGGCTGGGCAGACGGAAGTGATTCTGTTCAATGACCAATTATCTAATTTCTTCATTGCATCCCTGACTTCACCTTCTTTCTTGGTTTCTCTATCGCTATCACGCCCCCGACTCCCAGAAGGTTTTCTACAAAACATTGTTTGTTAGGGAGGTGAGCGTGGATGTACCAAACAGGGACTCGAGAAATACTTGGCTCCAATCTACTCCTGGAGTCTTGCTCTCTTTGCCCTTTTTTCCTATCCCATCATTTGCATCACTTTCCCAGTGTACGCCATAGCCACACATGACTTTTCTCTGAGGCCTCCAGCTCAGAATGTTGAGTCAGTTCCCCTCCCTTCCTGACAGGTTCCAGCCTTCAAAGCCCTAAGGTCTGGACTGTTAAGGGCAGGGGGTTGGAACTGAGATCCTGACCCGCAGGCACTGGGAGAAAGACTGGGAGCAAAGGGTCTTTTCACACACAGCTGGAGTCACAGCAGCCCTGACTTCACATCCCCAAGGAGATCCAATCTCCATCCCTGAGAAAAGAAGCAGGGGTAGGGGTTGGGGGAGTTGGTATTTCTGGTTGAAACTGGCGGGTGGAACACTGACATTAGCATTCACTCCATCCCACCAAAATGACCATGAAAGGGTCAAGATATAAACCCACAAAACTAATGGGACTATGAGAGGGGATTATGCAACATACTTTTCCAGGATGGAAAGCTGATGGGAGAGTGTAACTGATTTAGCAGACCAGAGAGAGCTGAACCACAAGCGGGCAGATAGGAAGACATGAAGCAAGTTGATCTGCATTGCAGAACACCTCAAAGGCTTGGAAATAAAAAACATCCCTTTTCTCTGGAAGTGGGTATGAAGGTGAAGCCAAAACAACGAATGATTAGTCAAAAGTCTATTTAATTATTCAACTGATTTAAACACACCAACACAAAAACCCTCAGGCAAATATTTATAGCAGCTTCATTCATAAATCCCCCAAATGAAGCAACCAAGATGTCCTTCAATAGGTGAATGGATAAACAAACACAAAATTGTACATACATACAATTATATATTATTCAATGATAAAAAGAAATGAGCTATGAAGCTAAGAAAAGACATGAATGAATCTTAAACGCATATTGCTAATGAAAAGAAGTCAGTTTGAAAAGGCTACATACTGTATGATTCCAAATATTAACATGTGACATTCTGGAAAAGGAAAATTTATAGAGAAAGTAATTGTCAGTGATTACCAGGAAGTAGGGGGCATTGAATTAGTAGATCATTTGGGAATTTTTAAGGACTTTGAAACTGTTCTATAGGTTATTGTAATGGTGCATTTGTCAAAATCCATAGAACTTTATAGCACAATGAAATTTAACATATGCAAATTTAAAAAAATCACTTAGGTGATTTTTATCTAGGATGGGATATCTATCCCAGGATGGAATGTATAATATGATGAAATGATCTAACTTTATTGTGAATGTATGAATGAGCCGGATTGAAGGAGATGGGGGAAAAGTTGCTGACCTAAGTAACTTTGGAAATGAAATAAGAGTACAGACAAAAGAAACTCTACATAATCACTGTATTCTAGTTGTACTCTAATTCTTTCCCATGACTTTACAGATTAACAGTTCTGATAATCTATACGTGTGTAGTGGAATTGAGTGATTAGGTAAATGAATAGGTAAATGGTCATTGTTTCTCACTGTTTGGAGTGGGAGGTTACAAATGAGTAAGAAGAGGCTAGGATGATCCACTTCTTAATGGATTAGAGTGGAAGGGGAAGGAAATGGGATGAATTTATGTTTAACTTAATATACATACCATATAGATAGTTACATATAGAACTATTTATAGATGTGTGTGTGTGTGTGTGTGTGTGTGTGTGTGTGTGTGTGGTTTAGTATACACACACACACACAGTTTTTCTGCTGTCAGCTGAGCAGGCCTAGAAGCTACAACATCCCAAAATCAGTGAGCATATCCAGCACCCAGATCTTGGTTTCCAATACCCCTCTCCAACAAAAGGAACCAGGACTCCTTGGAAAAATGGATGATTCTAGAGTTGGGGTAGGAAATATACAAACAAGCTTGGGATCAAAAAGTAGGAAAGTGCTCACACATACATAATGCACACACAATGGTGAGGGCATGTCCAAGAGCAAGGATGACAACCGGAAAAGCTTCTAACAGCCGAAGTTGGAACAAGTTGAGCAACTATAGTAACACTGGATTATAACTCAAAGTATAAAATAGATGCTTCTGAATTCATACTGATACAAATAAGGATTAAATAAATAAGCAGAGGAGACTAGTCAAATCTCCTGTACAGAAGAATTCCAAATAATTTATGCACATAGTCTGCCCTCAAGAAGTAGAGCGTAACACCCAGTCCTTAAATATGGGTTGTGCATAGTGACTTCCTTCCAAAGATTACAGGGTTGAGAATGGATGGAAAGATTCACTTTAGAAGGGAGAAATCTGACAATTGGTGTCTCAGTCAGGTAATCAAAGTTAATATCATCGATGATAAGCCATGTTAATATCATGTCCTTTGGATATAATATGATGAGAATGGTGCTGTGCCTCTGTGGTCTTTCTCTCCAAAACATGTAACCCAAGTGTTATCACTAAAGAAACATCAGAGAAATCCCAGTTGACAGACGTTTTACAAAATACCCGAAAAGTATTTCTCAAAATTGTGAAGATAATAATAAAAATCACAAAAAGTTTGAGACGTTGTCGTAGCTAAGAGGAGCCTAAGGAGATATGACTACTAGATAGAAAGTTTACTTTTTAAATCCATGGAAACAATAAACTTTAGATAATGCTAGCTAGAACACAGAACACCTTGAAGAATCTACTCAAATAAAATATATAGAGGAGGGATAAATTGGGAATTGGAATGGACATATACACACTACTATAAAATGGATAACTAATAAGAACCTACTGTATAACAGTAGGAACTCTCCTCAGTACTCTCTAAAGACATTCATGGGAATAGAATCTAAAAAAGAGTGGATATATGTATATGTATAACTGATTCACTTTGCTATATAGCGAGAACTAACACAACCTTGTAAATCAACTATACTCCAGTAGAAACTAGTTAAACTAAAATGTATAGAAATACTTTCTGATAGGAATTTTTCAATCAAATTCATTTATTATAAGTACAGACTGGGGGTAATAAAGCTGGATCTTTGGATGAACAAAAGATAGAAAAGTATACATTTTAGTAAAATCTTATTTTAGGGTGACAAAAGAGTCTCATCAAATTCTTATTAAAAGAAGACAATTAGAAACTAGTGTGAATTATATCTTTTCTAGTATCACCACTTCTAATTTAAACATTTAAGCCTACAAATAATATGAAAAGACATTAGATGTTATTCTTGTTGAGTATTAAATCACTGGGGGAAAATGAAAATTTCCTCCTGGAATAAACTCATAACGTTTTATGCCCCCAAATGTTTAAAAAGCAGTTTAATCCCAGACCCATTTCCTTCCTCACCACACAGGTGGTAAACTGTCTGTTCTGCACCTCAGCAGAAACCTGAGGCTTCACTATCTGAAGAAGATAAAATAAGGATTTCCAGACAGGAAGACAGCAGACATAGATGACTATGGAGTATTTAAAATAGGGATGCAATGGAAATTTACTTATTAGATGTTGAACCTTCTGGGCTTCTTCTCCCACTCAAATCCCAAACTACTAGTAGCCATGTTTACAAGGTCCAGCAAGGACTGAATAAGAAGTCTCCCCTCAAAAATGTTGACCCAATTACCCTAGAGAGAAGCACGCCCTCCCCTCCCCCACATCCCAAAACACAAACACAGACAGAGTGTACAGTCAGATTCTGGTGTCTTGTCAGACAAGAAGGCAAACAAGAATCCCCTGTTGTTAGGGGAGAGCCTCTACTAAGAAATAAAAGCGCTTTGGAAAAAAACAGAGGCTTGCAGGGAGAGGAACACTTCAGGAAAAAATTGTCATGAATATCTTCAGAGAGACAAGAAGAATTAATCTATACACGAAGCAAAAAGAAGAAACTATTAAAAAGAAAATTTAGAGAACAAAAATGAACTCTTAAACACATAATAATAATAAAAGCTCAGTACATTAATAAAATAAAAAAACATGTCAAAGACTGGGAGAAAATATTTGCAAAACATAATCTGACAGAGGCTTATGTCTAAAATACACAAAGAATTCTTAAAGCTGAACAATAAGGAAACCAACCAACTTCAAAACAGGCAAAAGATGTGAACAGATACCTCCTCAAAGAAGATATATTGATGGCATATAAACATATGAAAAGATGCTCAAAACTATATGTCAGTGACTTACAAATTAAAATAGTGAGATACCACTATACACCTTGGAGAAGGAAATGGCAACCCACTCCAGTATTCTTGCCTGGAAAATCCCATGGAAGGAGGAAACTGGTAGGCTACAGTCCATGGGGTTGCAAAGAGTTGGACATGACTGAGTGACTTCACTTTCATTTTTCTTTCACTATACACCTATTAGAATATCTGAAAGCCTGATCATACCAAATGCTGGTGAAGATGTGGAATGACAGGAACTCTTATTTATTGCTGGTGGGAATGCAAAATGGTACAGCCACTTTGGAAGACAGTTTGAAATTTCTTACAAAGCTGAGCATAGATTTACCATACAATCCAGAGATGGTGCTCCTTGGTACTCACTTAAATGAGTCGAAAAACTAAATCCACACAAAAAATCTACACACAAAGTTTTATAGCAACTTTATTCATAGTTGCCAAAAGCTAGAATCAACCAAGATTCCCTTCAGTAGATGAATTAAAAAGTATCATTACAGCCCAGTCTCTCGGCTCCTTCACAGTAGCTGTCTTTTTGGCCTTTTTATGTCTTCATTTCCACAACTCAATTTTACTGCCAACTCCTCTGAAGAAGGGAAGCTCTTTGTGGGAGGACTTAACTTCAACCCTGATAGGCAAGCTCTGGAGGATCATTTCAGCAGCTTCTGACCTGTTTCTGAGGAGGCCATTGTCAAAGACTGGAAGACACAGCTATCCCAGGGTTTTGGTTTCATCACCTTCAACAGTCCAGAGTGTGCCTCAGATGCTATGAGAACCTTGAATGAAAAGTCTCTGATCATTGTCAGATCTATGTAGACCACTTGGGCAAGTTGGCCCCGGGGAACAAGAGGAGGTGACTTTGAGCCTGTGGGTGTGGTCACAGTTACTCTAGAGGAGGTGGGGACTGGGACTCTGGAAGTGGCAGGTATGACAATTGACCTGGAGGATATGGATATGGACATGGAAGGTCCAGAGACTATGGTGGCAGAAGTCAGGGTGGTTATGACCACTATTTAGGAGGAAATAACAAGGACAATTATGACAACTGAGATGCATACACATCCCATGTAGATACACAAGGAATAAAACTTCTGATCCAGGACCATCCTTCCAAATGGCTGTATTTATAAAGATTTTTGGAGCTGCACGGAAACATCTGTTTTTAGTACATCTACCTCTTTTTTTCAATTGAGCTCCCAAGGTAGCTTGTTAAAGACCTTTCAGAAAGCTCCATGTGTTTTTAAAAAATTTTTCTCCCATTTAAAGAAAAATTCTGAGACATTTGTATAGTCTGGGAATTTTTTCCTTTCTTTACCACTTTTTCAGTTCAGGCTCCCAGTATTACTGGTTCTGACCAAAAAAAAAAAAAAAAAAAAGTTTAACTAGACAGATTGTTTTTAATAAAGTGCATCTAGGAACATTTTTTAAAAACCTGTACACAATGTTTAATCATGGTTGGGAAATAATTTCCAACTGTTAACTATAAGAAATCAAGGACATGATTGAAATGTGAAGTGAAGTATTAGTCGCTCAGTTGTTTCGGATGCTTTGCGACCCCATGGACTGTAGCCTGGCAGGCTCCTCTGTGCTTGGAATTCTCCAGGCAAGAATACTGGAGTGTGTTGCCATTCTCTTCTCCAGCGGATCTTTGCAATCCAGGGATTGAACCTAAGTCTCCTGCATTGCAGGCAGATTCTTCACCATCTGAGCTACCAGGGAAGGCGAAGAACATGATTACTTAGAGGTTTTCTCCCTCCAGCACTCTGTCTGATTATATGGACATTTCCTAAAAATATTTGTTATGTCATTTCTTTTTGCTTGTTTGTTTGTTTGGCTGTGCTGCATGGATTGCAGGATTTTAGTTCCCTGACCAGGGATTGAACCTGGGCAATAGCAATGAGAGATGGAATTCGTAACCCCTAGGCTGCTGGGAAACTCTCTCATTTTTTTCTTAATACTGGAAGTAAAAAATGTTCTGTTCTGTCTCACGTAACATTTAGAATGTCCTTCACCAGGATGATTAAAAAGATGAAACCTGAAAGCAAAACAAAAAATACCAACACAAGCAAGTTATTTTGAAATATGCAAGTAAATACCAGAAGAATTGTTTAAAGAGTTGAAAGTGGTTGCCTCTGGGGAAAAATAAATAGTGAGGATGGGGTGAAAAACTAGGTTTTGTTGTAATGAAAGAAGAATTTGCCTCTTAAACCATGTTAGTGGCTCACTGTGATAAAAATTAGAAAATAAAAATTAAAAAAAATTACTGTAGAGAAAGGAAGATGCACATATAGACTGAGCCCCAACTCGGAGTTAGTGCTGCTCCAGACCTGCTCTCATGCTTTGTCTCCTGTAAACCCCGTCACCACAGGCATCTATCACTTTCCTATGATCCAGACGAGGAAACAGAGGCCCAGAGACGCCAACAGCCTGCCTGGGGACACACGTCTGAGAGCTGCTCAAGCCATTCATTCCCCTGTTTCTACCACTTTGAGCAGCTCCTACCGGCACATTATTATCGATATCTTTTTCTCTGGGTTAGTTCCTCTAAGGAGAAAAGGTCTTCCCCCAAAGACTTCCTCCAGCCTCTGCTGACTTGGGGACAGAAATTTGTCAGTGATTTGATACAACCCAGATGGAAGGTTCCACTTGGCTCCCAAGGCATGCCTTTTGGGAACACTGAGATTTGCAGATAAGCCTTGGGATGCGAGTGGAGAACTAGTAAATAGGAGGGGATAGATTATGAAGGCTGGGAGTAGGGCAGTCACTTGGGGATGAGTGAGAACCTGATGGCGCAGCTCCTCCACAGCTGTCAGGCCCATGGCCAGGGTTTGGGGCTCGGCCACCAGCCCAGAATCTTAGAGGCAGAGACGCACGCGCTCCACCCATCCACAAATTCCGGAAACGCTTTTGAAGACCCAGGGGCAGGCAGTGGGGTGGGAGCTAGGGTATGGTGTTGAATCAGACACAGACCTCTGCCTTGAAAGGTTCATAGACTAGCAAATGAGACAGAAATGTGTATAGATGGATAGCCAAATATTTATGATCCAATGGGATCATAAATAAACATTACAGGGACAGAGTACAGGAAGAAGACAAAAGAAGGGTCCTTGTAATGGAGGAACTGACATAGGGCTGGGTCGTGATAAATGAACAGACGCATGCCAGCAAAAGAAGCTGGGAGGGGCCCCTTAGGCAGAGAAAAGAGCAGGTGCAAAGGCATAGCAGCTTGAATGGATGGTGAATCACAGAAGCAGAGTGAAAGGCGCTCTCAAGGCTCTTTGGAGCAGCCCCGTGGAGCTCGGAAGAGCTAGTGTCCTGAGATATGGCATTCATTCCTAATCGCAATCCTTCCTGTGCTGTGACCTAAACGAAGTCATCTTGCCTCTCTGAGCCTCAGTTTCTTCATCTATTATAATGGCGATGGTATATTTTGATTTTTTTAACAACATGAAAATAATATATTACATTGTAGTTTTTTTTTTTAATTAAAAAAATGTTATGCCCATGTATGTCATGGAAAACAAGTTTCTTGCTCCCGTCCTTTCTACCCCTGACTCATTTCTTCAAGGAAACCTCTTTTAACCATTTACCTTATTATTTAGGTGATAAGCCTCTGAAACACTAAATAAAATGCTGATGGTTCCATTTATTTTTTAAAATATGTGTTTATCTTATTTATTTGGCGGTGCCGAGTCTTAGTTGCAGCAAGAACATGGGATCTTCAACCTGCAGTTGTGGCATGTGGAATCTTTAGTTGCAATATGCGAACTCTTCGTCAGCATGTCCCCTGACCAGGGAACTAGAACCTTGGCCCTCTGCATTGGGAATGCAGAGTTTTAGCCACTGGACCGCCAGGGAAGTCCTATGGTTCCATTTGTTGATTTACGGACTTCAGGTAATCTATTGATTCCATGGTATGAAAAACAAAAATTTAGTTCACAAAAACACCCTCCTTTTTTTCTTCCTCCGTTTCACTCACCTGCCTGTGTATCTATCTAGTCTATGTCTTTTGTTTACCTCTGAACATTTAAAGAATGTACTTACACATCTATCCCTTGTTTTACCAACTCTAGTCAATATCTCAACAATCTTGTATGTGAATGAAGCTATTAACATATCTACTTTTTATTTCATTTCCCCACCTCTAACACAAGTATTCCACTGACTACACATTTATTTTTATATTGTCAAAAATTTTAACATTGGCATTCTATCTTCAGTCATCACTAAGTTTCTATGCTCTGTCTGTAAATTGCTTCTAAAAATCAAAAATAGTGTTTATATTCTTATGACTACACATAGTTTCCTATGTAATCAATAGGATGCTGTAATTACACTGTGAGGCAAATGTGATAACCACTACACTACGGAAACTATAATTACATTGTCTCTCTCTCTCTCTCTTTTTTTTTGCTTTTTTCCCTTGGAGCTTGTAATTGCCTTTCTTTTTTCCTTATATTGTCTTATTTTGCCCCGTCCCTAAGATTTTCCAGTGTCTCAAGGATAATATGGAATCTACAGAATTTCTAGATTGTAAGCGCCTCGGGAACTGGCATTTTCCTTTGTTTTGTCACTGCTATGTATCCTCAATCTGCCATCTTGAACCTGAAGTCAGAATAGTTTTCAATCTACCTCTCAAGACTATTTTAAAACTACAGTTGTACCAAAACAACTTTATAAATGTCAAGAACTATCAATGTAAAACTTGTTTCCATTATGTCTATTTAATTTTATTATTTTTGTTTAAATGCAGTAAGCTTCTCCATCACCTCCCAGATGAATGACTTTTCAACTTTGTGTGTGGTAACGAGAGGCTCACTTTTTATATTTAGGCATCTCTGATTCCTAGGATATCTTTCCTCTACTAAGCTTAAATTTTCCTCTCTGAAAGTTCTTGCTATTGGGTCTAGCCCTTCTTTCTAGTGTCTCAGAGTGTAGGGCAGCTCACCTCTTCATGGACCAGTCCTTCAGGACAGCCACATCACGACCTTCTTGGTGCTCATGTGTAGAGTGTACTCCCAGCTCCTCCCTTCATCACCCCACCACGCAACTTTCCACCCTTCACTCGCCTGACCCTACTGCCCAAAGGGAAGCACCTACAAACTGTCCACAGATTCTAGGCCCATCTGAGTCCTCACTGCAGACAGTAGGTATATGAATGGTATTATTTTCTTAAACTCTAAACCCTTAAAACATCATGGGAACCAAATATAGAAAACCACCACCTCTCTCTTTGATTTAAAATTTCACATGTTGCTAATACACAAAATACGTACCGAAAGTCCAGTATTGATACTCTGCCTTAGTACTGCAATCACAATACAGCCCCCTAGCATGGAGTTGTTCTCAAACCAGGTCCTCATATCAGCTTGCTCCCCAAACTCCTGCCCAAGAACACAAGCTGGTCCGTGGTGGATTTTTCATTTGCTTGCACAAAACAGAAAAACTGAGGGCAACAGAATGAAAGTTCCATAAAGTTAAATTTATTAATGTAGAGGACTTTTCTTTATTTGGACACTCTGTTCCTCTTCTTTATTTTGGTATTAAAATAAGAAGTATTGATATTAAAAAGTGTATTATAGCTGTTTTATAAAATGATGAGTGATTCCCACTCAAAGGTTCCAGGAACTACGTTTTGGGAAAACTGAAGTGCAGATCAGATCATATTTTAATGGACTTCTTGGAAACCAAAATGTGGGGAGTCTTATGTAGTCTTCCAAATTGCAGACTGTGGGGGGTAGGTGTTGCTTACAGGCCCTGTTCAGTCATGTGTGACTCTTTCCAACCCCATGGACTGTAGCCCACCAGGTTCCTCTGTCCCTGAGGATTCTCCAAGCAAGAATACTGGAGTTGGTTGCTATGCCCTCCTCCAAGGGATCTTCCTGACCCATGTCTCCTGTTTGGCAGGCAGATTCTTTACCACTGACCCACCTGAAAGACTTTTTAAAGATGGGTTAATTCCATGTGAGTGGCTCAATCTCCAAGAATCAAATATGCTGTGTTTCCTCAAATTATGAACCCATTACAGAGAAATCACTATGGAACATGGGAGAAAATGATAAAGAGGTTTAATGGGGTAAGAACACAGAAAGGCTCCAACAGGAGTTTTCGGGGTCGCCTGTGTATGAGAGGAACCTGGGCTGAGTATGAAGCATGCATATTCCCGGGCTCCAACTCCTGATGAGAGGTCTGGAGCAGGGCCCAGAAATGTACGCGTCTACAGGCTGGTACCCGTGTGAGGGCTCTAAGGACCATACTTTGAGGACATGGAGTGCAGATGAGACATATCCATGAACAGAAGGCCTGGAAGCTACAGATGTCGTGCATAGACTCAAACCTCTGATCAGATTGAGGGCCGGGAGCTGAGAACCTAGCGGTAACTCCTTTCAGGCTGGAAGGAATGGGGGCGGGGAAAGCGGAGCTGTCTTCTTTCTGTCAGAGGAGAGGACAACCCAGCAAAGCCCCTTGTCCTCCCCCTGGTGTCTGAATGAGATACTGCAAGTCAAGGCTCACAGATGGAGAGAGCGATGGATGAGCAGCTGCCCTGGGAAAGGTAAGGGGACAAGGTTCAGCTCAAGTCTTGCCTCTTCCAGAAAACTTCTTTTAACTTCATTCTCCCGTCTATGCTCCTAGAGCCCTCATTTCTGAAACACACCACCTCACTCTACCAAGCCTCCTGTTGATGTCTCTGGAATGGTTAGTTTTATGCTTATGGGGATGCAAAAAGCTTTATCTCAGAAAGCCTTGGGGATACCTTCTACAGCTGGAAATATGCATATAGTACCTAGAGTATGAAGATAGCAACCAAGGAACAAATACCAGCGATGCAGCTGGACAGGGAGAAAGGGAGAAGGAAGGTAGAGTAATCTTTCATCTAATACAACCGAACCTCAAGAGAGTAGATAAATTAAGATACAGCAGAAAGGTTGCTTACTCTGACTCTCCATTTCTATTACAGTGTGAAAAAGGCAAAATCATGCAGACCTAAGTTGGATCAATGGTTGTTAGGGAAGATTTGGGGATGAGCTGGAGAAGGTAAATGCTTTGTAATGAGACTTGGAGGCAGGAAGAGCAGAAAACATATTGGGGAGCAGAAGTGGCCTAGAGAAAGTTCCAGAAAACATTCTGACCTCTTAGAAAACAAACATGACTTCTTAGGCCATGCCATAGTGGTGGGGGAAAAATCTCCTGGGCTGTGCACAGCACTCTCCCAGCTCTGCCCTGGCAGCTGACTAATGTCTTAGGGATGTGAGAGGCCCAGGAAGAGATGCTGCCAAGGATTTCAAGAGGGGAAGGTCACAGGATCTTGGGTAGGAGGGAGAACAACAATAAGAGCAACTGACGAACTCAACTTCCAATGCAGGAGACATAAGAGACATGGGTTCGATCCCTGCATCAGGAAGATCCCCTGGAGGAGGGCATGGCAACCCACTCCAGTATTCTTGCCTAGAGCATCCCATGGACAGAGAAGCCTGGCAGGCTACAGCAGAAAGAGTTGGATATGACTGAGGCAACTTAGCATGCATGCAAGACTTGATTCAAGCTTCCCATGTGCCAGGCATTGTGTGCTATAGTCATCTAATCCTCACAAATGTTTTTGGCATTATTGTTGTTGTTGTTCAGTCACTAAGTTGTGTCCGACTCTTTGTAACCCCATGGACTGCAGCACACCAGGCTTTCCTGTCTTTCACTATCTCTCGGAGTTTGCTCAAACTGTTCATTGAGTAGGTGATGCTATCCAACCATTCCATCCTCTGTTGCCCCCTTCTCCTCCTGCCTTCAGTCTTTCCCAGCATCATTATTATCCCCATGTAACACAGGAGACTGCTGGAGCCCAGAGACGGTAGGTAGTTTGCACAAAGTAACACAGCTAAAGAGAAGAGGATTTGAACTCAGGCACCTCTGGCTCCAGTGCCCTTGCCCTCACCCACCACCATGCTGGACATATTCCACCATGCCAGTGATGGCAGAGTCTCTTCTGCCACCTTCCTGCCATGTGCCCATCCTGCCTTGGCTGGCACACTTCTGTTGGTGGGTACTCACTATTTCCCAGGGAAGGTCACACCACAACGGACTTGAAATTGACCTCAATGCATTTACTCATAACCCAGTTACCCCTTCCAGTCCTGAGTCCTTAATGCTGCCCATCAAACATTTCCATCAGCTCCTGGGCTCTGGGTGGGTTTGCACTTCCAGCCCCCTGAAACTATATGCTTCCACGTGACTTCATTCGACCAATAAAATGTGAAGTTTTAGAAGCCAGTGTGCAGTTCATCTCTTGCTACAGTGTTGAGGGTAGGGGAGGGAGAGTGGGGCCTCCAGCTGAGCTATTTCAAATCCTAAAAGATGATGCTGTGAAAAGTGCTGCACTCAATATGCCAGCAAATTTGGTAAACTCAGCAGTGGCCACAGGACTGGAAAAGGTCAGTTTTCATTCCAATCCCAAAGAAAGGCAATACCAAAGAATGTTCAAACTATCGCACAGTTGCACTCATCTCACATGCTAGCAAACTAATGCTCAAAATTCTCCAAGTGAGGCTTCTAGAGTAGGTGAAGGGAGAACTTCAAGATGTTCAAGCTGAATTTTGAAAAGGCACAGGAACCAGAGATCAAATTGCCAACATGTGTAGGATCATAGAAAAAGCAAGCGAGTTCCAGAAAAACATCTACTTCTGTTTTATTGACTATGGCAAAGCCTTTGACTGTGTGGATCACAACAAACTGGAAAATTCTTCAAGAGATGGTAATACCAGACCACCTGACCTGCCTCCTGAGAAATCTGCATGAAGGTCAAGAAGCAAAGGTTAGAACCAGACATGGAACAACAGACTGGTTCCAAATCAGGGAGGGAGTACATCAAGGCTGCATACTGTCGCCCTGTTTATTTAACTTATATGCAGAGTACATCATGAGAAACGTTGGACTGGATGAAGCACAAGCTGGAATCAAGATTGCCGGGAGAAATCAAGAAATAGCCTCAGATATTCAGATGACACCAACCTTATGGAAGAAAGTGAAAAAGAACTAAAGAGCCTCTTGATGAAAGTGAAAGAGGAGAGTGAAAAAGTTGGCTTAAAATTCAACATTCAATAAACTAAGATCATGGCATCTGGTCCCATCATTTCATGGCAAATAGATGGGGAAACAATGGAAACCGTGACAGACTTTACTTTTTCGGGCTCCAATATCACTGCAGATGGTGACTGCAGCCATGAAATTAAAAGACACTTGCTCCTTGGAAGAAAAGCTGTGACAAACCTAGACAGCATATTAAAAAGCAGAGACGTTACTTTGCCAACAAAGGTCTGTCTAGTCAAAGCTATGGTTTTTCCAGCAGCCATGTATGGATGTGAGAGTTGGACCACAAAGAAAATTGAGTGCCAAAGAATTGATGCTTTTGAACTGTGGTGTTGGAGACAACTCTTGAGAGTCCCTTGGACAGCAAGGAGATCCAACCAAATTCTTAAAGGAAATCAATCCTGAATATTCATTGGAATATTGTTGAAGCTGAAGCTCCAATATTCTGGCCACCTGATGCAAAGAAGTGACTCATTTGAAAAGACCATGGTGCTGGGAAAGATTGAAGGCAGGAGGAGAAGGGGATAACGGAGGATGAAATGGTTGGATAGCATCACCAACTCGATGGACGAGTTTAGTTTGAGCAGGATCCGGGAGTTGGTGATGGACAGGGAAGCCTGGCGTGCTGCAGTCCATGGGGTTGAAAAGAGTCAGACACGACTGAGTGACTGAACTGAAGTGAACTGAGGAGGGGAGGGAGGGTGGGGAATCATGTCTGGAGAAAAGGCCCCTTGGCTTGGATTCCTAAGTGACTAGGACGAGCGGAGTCCTTCCTGCCCCGTACTGGGACACGAGAAAGAAATGAGCCTTGGGTGTGTAAGCCACTGAGATTTGGGGATTGACAGCCAAACCTAGCCTGTCCTGACTGACTTGGTCCCACAGAGTAAGTCACTATGCTCCAAGCCAGCAAAACCCAGCCTTCTGTAAGCCTTCTCTAAACTACCTAGCCCCAGTCTTTTCAGCTGAGCCTGTAAGGACTCAGTTTGTTGACTTATCACCTGATCTTTTCTTCTGGACAGGCTGCAACGCGAGAACGAGTCCAGGAGCAATCGGCAAAACCCATCACCTCTCCCCGCCTCCTCAGCCCTCGGCCTCAGCCTTGCAGTGATTCTACTGAGCTTTTGGCAGGCGAATAAGGCTAGCCTTGTCCCTGGGTTCCATTCTGACCTGCCTGTTTCCAATTCTTTGGTGGTGGTGGTTTAGTCACTAAGTCGTCTCTGACTCTTTGCGACCCCATGGACTGTAGTCCACCAGGCTCCTCTGTCCATGGGATTTCCCAAGCAAGGATACTGGGGTGGGTTGCCATTTCCCTCTCCAGGGGATCTTCCTGACTTCTCCTGCTTGGCAGGCAGATTCTTTATCACTGAGCCACCCAGGAAGACATTGGGCCCTGGCTAAAGACAGAACCTAGGATTTAGAATTAGAGTGACCTGCATTTATATCTTGGCTCTGCTACTAACTTACTGAGTTATTGTGGGCAAGTTACTTAACCTCTCTGAGCCTGTTTTCAAAAAAAAAGGATGTAGATAAGACTAACCTGAGATAGTTGTATCAGTCAAGCACCCAGCTCTTCCCTGGAATCTAGTGGCCCTGTACAGATGTCATTTCCCCTCTTTTCCTCCTAAACCCCACGTCTTTCAGGCTCACAAAGTGGGGGGAGGAGAAGACATTTTTGGAATGAGGCCCCAGGCGGCTCCTATACCACTGCAGTGTTCCCTGAGTCTCAGGCCAGTCGGGGGGCCCCTTCTACCTCCCCTCCCAGGTCACAGCTGTCTGATCCCTCTACCCCCATCTCAGGGGGCTGCCCCATGGGGCTGGGAGAGAGGGAAGTGGACGCCAGGCTGCAGATGTTCAGAGCTCAGAGAAGGCTGCTGAGCTAATCCCAGGGCTGCTGGCGAGACTGGGCCAGCGCCTCAGAAGTGGGCTTCCAAGAGGCCCACTCCTGCCTGCCGGCGGCCTGTGGCTCGGCTCGAATTTCTGAGGCCCCAGCTCGGGAACAGCTGCATGCTTCCCCTCCCTGCCTCCGTGTTCTCTCCTCTCTTCTCCCGACATGAGTCAAGGAGACTATTGAGCAGGGCTAGCCAGGGGTCTGGAAAGAATCCAGAAGGCTCCCAGACACTCAGCTCAGGTCTCTGAAGCCCCAGGGAGCTCAGACACATGGGGTTTCTCGGGCCTCTCTACTTGTTTCCTATGGCTCTTCATTTGGCCAAAAACCTCAGGACTGACTTTGATGTTTGGACTGGTGTCCACCCCTTTGCTCCCTGCCTGGCTGGCCTTCCCAAGACACCTCCCCAGTGTGGCAGGCAGAACCAGACTTCGGGTGGGGCCTCTTGCTTCAGCGGCACCCCCACCTACAAGCCTTCCCAGCCTCATCCTCCCCACCCCCAGGTCCCTAAATATCTCCCAGGGTTGAACCTCTGACCTCCCTTTCCACACCCCCATCAAAAGCCCCCCACCCTGCCCTCCACCAGCAGAGGTGTGTGTGTGTGTGTGGGCTCTCACCACCGTTTCCTGAACATTTGGTACATGAAAAGCTTGTTTTCTTTTGCCTCAACTATCTTGATTTTCCTCTCTGACAAATAAGGAAATGGAAAACCAGAGAGACTAACTTCTTCACAGAAATATGAAGTGACAAAATTAGGATTTGAACTGACTTCTGATGTGCTGATGACTTTTGAGCCCATGACCCCTCTCCACCCAGCCACCTGGCCTGGCCAACACCAGTCCAGTCCTCTGGCCTGGAGCACCCATTGGGGCTGCATGATTCACCCTGACCTGGACCGCAAGTGTTCCATGAACCGTGGATGTGTGTGCCCTGTCAGCTGAACACATTTGGCCAAGAGTGAGAATGAGGAGAGGATGATAGAGCTGGTGAATTAGGAAGCAGGCGATGGGAGGGCCAAATCTACCACCTTCGGTTGACTTCCCAGTCCAGCTCAATACATGCTCCTTTTCATGCTGGGAGTGATTCTGAGTGAATATAAGGGTACCATTCGGGTGGACCTTGAAACACAAGCTAGCTACCACTCAGGGATCTGACCCACTCCTGTATCCTCTTGGGCGGGGGAGGCTTGTATCCATAGGGCCCTATGCAAGGAGGAAGACCAGGACTGGGGCAGAGGAGAAAATTGTACTGGAGTGTCTGAAGTGGTTGGGAGGGTGATAGCCCTGCCATGGCAATGCAAGAGGCTGAGTTGAGGTCTAGCCACCCACGGAAGAAAAGCAATATAGGGGCACTGGAAACCTCACAGCTCCTCCTCTGTCAAGGGGCATCATTTTCTCATCTGCTCAGTGGGGGTTGGTATACAGTAGGCTCTAGCTAAATGGGGATGGCTGCATTAAGCTTAGTGAATCCCCGGAAGGACGGACTCGGCATGAGGGGGCTTAAGAACCCTCCGCCTGCACTCAGGGCTGGCCTGGAATTGAAGATGGGTTGAATCTCAGTGATAGTAGAGGAGGGTGTATTGGTGGGCCAGTGGTGGGATCTGGAGGCAGTAGAGGTTGGGGAAGGAGGGGTGGTGCTGAGATGAATGCATTAACTGAATTTATGAAAATTAAAATTCATGTTACAGAATTTACCGCTTTAAAGTCATAATTAAGTGGCATTTAGCACATTCACAATGGTGAGCAACCACCACCTTTATCTAGTTCCAAAACATTTTCATCATCCCCAAAGGAGACCCCTTACTCATTAAGCCATCGCTCCCCAGTCTCCCCTCTGCCCAGCCCCTGGCCACCACCCAGTCTGTTTTCTGTCTCTTGGATTTACCTATTCTGGTCCAGATACGTGGACTCAAACAACAGGCGCCCTTTTATGACTGACTTCTTGCACTCAACGTAATGTTTTCAAGGCTCATCCGTGTTGCTGCATGAATCAGTATTCCATTCTTTTCTCAGGACAGAACAACATTCCGTTGGATGGATACACCACATCTTGTTCATTCATCATTCAACTATTCACACTGTTGGTGGATGCTTGCGTTGTTTCCTCCACTGGACCCATTTTGAGGCAAAAGTCACTGAAAAGCTGAGGTCCCACCATCCCCACTCAAAGCTTGGAGTGAGCAGCGCTTCAGGCAGTCTCCCCATCAGTCCTCTCCCGCCCAGGCACCTAGCTGCTCTGGTGGTCACAGCGGCGTGCTGGAGCGGCTGCCGGGCAGCGTGCCCTGCAGAGCAGCTGAGTTGCTTGGCCTCCATTCAGATCCCCTGACCCAGGGCAGAGGGACAAGAGGATGGGCAGAGAAGGGAAGGTGGAGGAAAGCAAGCTGAGCATGAGTTCCCACGGAGGCCTCTGGAGGCTCCTGGCTCATGAGTAGAGTCCACCGTGTAGCAAGCCTAGCTGTGTCCGAGTCTCACTGGAACCCATCTGACCACCATCAGCTGGACGGGGCTTGTCCGAGTGGGGAAACTGAGCCCCAGGCAGTGGCAGTGGCTTGAACAACCTGGAGCCAAACCAGAGATCAAACCTGGATGCTCTGATTCCCAGCCTGGGCGGGCTCTGCCCTCCTGACATCAGCATGGGGCCTGGTGCAGGCTTAGAGGGGCTGCCCCATCTCTCTGGTGGGCCTGTTCCTCAGCCAGAAGCAGGTAAGGGGTCTGTCTCTTTCTATCATATGTGGAGGACAGAAGAGGAAGGAGCAATCACTGGATCTAGAGCCCTGGGTTCAAGCCACCCTCCAGCAAGCCCCTCCCACCCTCACAGCTTCCCTTCCCCACCCCCGACCTATAAAGTGGAAACTTTACCTCCCTGGCAGGTGGTGATGGGGTCCAGATGAGTCCATACATGGGACACGGGTAGCAGGCTATAAAGTCCTATGCCAACTCTTGGTTCACTGTGGCCCCAGCAGGCAAGATCTGGCCGTCCTATCCTGGAAGAAGGGCTGTCCCAAGAGTGTGTTTATCTCACCCGGCTCTGGGCCAATAATGCACTTGATCCAACCCGGCCTCCAGCCGCAGCTCCAGCCCCAAGAAAAGAACAGCATCCCATCTGTATTAATCACCTCCCCCAACTCCGTGCCAGACTTGAGCTAAATTAAATGCATCCCCAGCCAGCAGCTCTGTCCCCAGAAACTGAACACATCCTTCCCGGCTCCCCTCCCACCCACAGCTGTGCCCTCCCACCCACAGCTGTGCCCTCCCACCCACAGCTGTGCCCTCCCATGAGGCCTGCAGCTGGGACCCTGACAGGCCTCCATCCGCAGTCCTGGAGCTGCCCTCTGGCCTCTGGCTGTCCCCAGCAGGACCGAGGACGCTCCCCCAGGCCCCTCACCATGGCTTGGCCTAGGGGGGAGGTTGGCATCAAGTCCCTCCATCCTTCCTTCCACAAACATTTTGAGTGCCTTCTAAACATCCTGCTTCCTCTCCTCTAAATACATGAAAAACCAAACACATTCCTGCCCTCCTGGAGCTTACATTCTAGTAAGGGGAGACAAAGAGAAAACAAATCAAGTAAATCATGCAAAGTGTTAGAAGGCGAAAAGCACTCTTTTAAAAGACAGACAAAAGAGGCCAGTGTGAGGGGTCAGGGTGCAGGTGCGTGAACATGAAGGGCGATTTGCCACCTGAAAGAGGAAGGTGAGACAGGCCTCACTAAGAGGATGACTGCCGAGGAGGCCACTGTAGTCTCCACCTGAAAGGTTTATGTTTGCAGAGCACTGGCGGCAGGCGCTAGTTTTGACTGTTTTCAGGGGCGGGGAGGGCAGAGTTGTTGACGTGGCCATTCTGTCCAGCTCGGGGATGGCTCCTTCCGTCCTAGGCAGGGAGGGGTTCTCTTGTGGGTGGAAGTCCCAAGGGAGCGGGGCAGCTGGCTTGGCCCAGAGGGGACCTGCAGCTGGGGACGAGCCAGGGTGAAATCTCGGTCTGTGCCGAGGATGCTGGCCTGTTCAGAACAGAGGAAGCCCCAGCTGACACCAAAACAGGCCTCAGCTGGGCAAACTGACCAAGTTGGTGGGGACACCGGGGCAGGCACCTGGGGGCCGTGAGCCACGATACATGTGCTGCTAAGGTGTGAGCCTCCTGTCCTGGCTCCCTCTGTGCCAGACCTGCCGTCTGAACATACACACACTCATACACACACACACACACATATACACACACACTTTTTCTTTCTAGCACACATATGGCATGTCACGCATCCATCAGCACACATGAGAATGTACCCACAACACTTACTGAACCAGCAGACTCAGAGAGACCCACCATCACACCCATGCGCAAGAATATCACAACACCGACACACAATACACATACACAAACAATATATCACACACCCACCATTATGTCACACACATTCACACGCCCACACACCCTCAAGTGAAGACTCAACACACACACAACTCCACACACACATGCTACTCCACACGGGCACACACACACCACACATCACCAACACACATTATATACCCAGGCACCACCACATACATAACACACACACCAGACACACCCCACACTTTGTGGTAAAGTACAGGCCTGAAGAGTCTAGACAAGCTATCTGAACCTATCTTTGTCACTCACGGAAATGGGAAACCCATGATGTGTCCCCTGACAACCAGGGCAGGGCGGAGGGAGACCTTCAGCATTTTCTAAGTGTTGTTTCATAAAATGTCCACTAAAGAAGAGTTTTCCTATCACCATGCAGAGGTCTCTGAGACAAGGAGAAGATAGGGCATAAATTCAAGAAACTGGGCTTTACTCCTAGCCTGGCTGGCTACGAGTTACATGTCATTGGGTAAGTTTCTCTACCCCTGGAAACTTCAGTTTCTTCATCTGCAAAATGACAATGAAAACTGTTTATTCCAAACTTCTCAGAAGGAGTGAAACTCTGAGAAATTGCTTTGTAAGCTGAAGAAATACCAATACAAAATAGGATTGTCAGAAATTCATACAAATGGTCTAAGCTTTGTTGTTCCCTCATCCCCACCCCCTCACACTTCCTGTCAAGTCCAGGCATTCTACACTCCTCCGGGAGGCTTGAGCAGTGGCCCCAGCTGCTTCCAGGGGAAGTTTAATGGAGTGACACAGGAAGTGAGATGGTGCTACACGATGGGCCATCTCTATCTTCTCAACTCAGGACCCAGCAGGAAGTGATTCTTACCAGCATCACTGCCATCCCATGGGCTGTCAGGGGCTGAGAAGTCACAGCCACGATGGGGAGAACACCCACTGGGGAGGAGACACAGAGCCGCAGTATCCTTCACCCAGCCCCAGCCTGCCCCACCCTACGCGGGGCTGACACTTTGCAGAGAGTACTGGAAGGACATTCACACTGGAAGAGAGCTTCTCTGTGCAAGGTAACAGCTGCTCTGAGCCATCACCAGGATGGGGGTGATGGCTAGGCACCATCTTGCTTCTCCTAGGCAAGAAGGGAGGAACTAGGTCCCCGTGGAGTGCTGTAAGAACATGCAATAAGCTCTTGAAGCCTCCTCAAAGAGGGGGACTCTGTCCTTCTCGAAATCCACAAAGGCTGTAATAACTTGGGTGGGCACAGGTCCGCAGCTGGAGCCTCTGCTACTTTGCATCTCTCTCATGTAACAATCCTCAGGGCAGCCGCCCTGTGTCTTCGAGTGCCAGGCTCACTGCAGTTTCTCTGCCCTCATCTTCATGGTCCAAACTGGCCCACTGATGTGTCTGCATTCCAGACAGCAGGATACTGTGGGACAGCCTGCAGTCTCTATCACAAAAGGCAAGGAAAGGAACCATTACAGTGGTCATTCTCTGTTGTCACCCCTTCCACATTTTTCTTTCCTTGCCTCTCAGCTCTGTGCTGGGGTGACCTCACCCCTGCAAAATTAGTCCTCCTGGCTTTTCAGCCTCTGGCTTCTGGTTGGGTTAATGAGGAAGGGGAAGGGGGATTCTGGAAGGTAAAAGGAGAGAGCACTGGGCTATCTCTCCCATGCTCCCCACTCTCTTTTCATCAGCATGTCTCCACCTGCAAGTGTGACCTCCATGATCAGAGTTCCCTCAGGAGACCCCTCCTCCATAGCTTTTGCTCTCAAGGGGCCCAGAATACAATTTTCTCTCCCAATCCTTTCAGCCTGGGGCTTCCCCTCGCTGCTAGTCTCTACAAGCCTCTTGCTTCCCTGTCTGTTCCCCTAACCTGCCCACACTCTATCAATAGTTTCTTTATTACAGCATCTTCATGGGTACCACCTGGACTGATTCTGTTTCCTGAAGAGAACTTAATGGACACAGCCCTCAAGGGGAAATGATGTCTAAATGCCTGGAGCAGATAAAGTATGCTTGAGTCTTGCAATCTAAGCTCTGGACCATCAGCAATGACTCTTCCTCCTCTCTCCTTGCAGATTCTGCCTTCTCCTATATTTCTTTCTAGATGTGCCCTGTGTCTCCACAGACTTAATCTGAACACATAGGTGGAATTTAGCACCTTCCCTCAAAAGAATGCAATCAGAACTTCCACCCCAGTACCTGAATGAGTTGGCTGAGAATGGAGGACCCAGGATGAAGAGACTGATTTTCTCAGCCTCCATCAAAAGCTTGGGGGCCTCAGGCTCACCTATCAACATCCCACCTCTTGCAGAAATCACACGAACAGCCTCTTTGGGAGGATGGCGAACCAATTTCTGCTTGTGCCCTTCTGGTGACAGGGAGCTCGGTGCCTCTTGAAGCAGTCCATTCTATTTCTACATGGCTTGGTCTCTAACTAGTGAGAATTGAAATCTATCTCCACCCAGTTTCTACGCACAGTTGTGACTGTTACACAACTATGGTGACTTTGAAGATGTCGGTAATTGTGTCTTCCTGAATCTTCTTCTCTCCATGCATAGTGTATATAACCCAGCCTCCCTGTCACTTTCAAGTGACCTCCTCTCTCCCTCTTTCCCTTCTTCCCTTGATATGAATAGTTTACAGACTATTTCCTGGGGAGATGGAAGAAGAATCACATCTCACCTCACACAGCAGAAACTTAGTAACATTTCCCCGTAAACACTTCGATTTTCCTTTCAAAATTCCTTTATCCTGCTGTATCCTGCTGATACTTACCTTTCTTTCCCTCCCCTGTCCCCTTCTCCAAAGTGGACGTGTCTGTCACCCAGGGACTCAGAATCCCTCCCTAGCCTCCAGGCCCACAGCCTAGTCTGTGAGACTGTACTTTTCTCAGTCACCACCAGAGGTCTCCCTACTTGAGTTTGGTTTGCACCTATCTCAAGCCGCAGTGAAAATAACTGTGAAAAGAGAAGTGAAAGGCAAAGGAGAAAAGGAAAGATAAACCTATTTGAATGCAGACTTCCAAAGAATAGCAAGGATAGATAAGAAAGTCTTCCTCATTTATCACTGCAAAGAAATAGAGGAAAACAATAGAATGGGAAAGACTAGAGATCTCCTCAAGAAAATTAGAGAGATACCAAGGGAATATTTCATGCAAAGATGGGCATAATAAAGGAAAGAAATGGTATGGACCTAACAGAAACAGAAGATATTAAGAAGAGGTGGCAAGAATACACAGAAGAACTATACAAAAAAGATCTTCAGGACCCAGATAATCACAATGGTGTGATCACTCACCTAGAGCCAGACAACCTGGAATGCAACCTGGAATGCAAAGCCAAGTGGGCCTTAGGAAGCATCACTATGAATAAAGCTAGTGGATGTGATGGAATTCCAGTTGAGCTATTTCAAATCCTAAAAGATGATGCTGTGAAAAGTGCTGCACTCAATATGCCAGCAAACTTGGAAAACTCAGCAGTGGCCATAGGACTGGAAAAGGTCAGTTTTCATTCCAAACCCAAAAAGGCGATGTCAAAGAATGCTCAAACTACTGCACAATTGCACTCATCTCACACGCTAGCAAAGTGATGCTCAAAATTCTCCAAGCCAGGTTTCAACAGTACGTGAACCATGAACTTCCAGATGTTCAAGCTGGATTTAGAAAAGGCAGAGGAACCAGAGATCAAATTGCCAACATCCGATGGATCATCGAAGAAGCAAGAGAGTTCCAGAAAAACATCTACTTCTGCTGTATTGACTATGCCAAAGCCTTTGACTGTGTAGATCACAATAAACTGTGGAAAATTTTTAAAGAGATGGGAATACCAGACCACCTGACCTGCCTCCTGAGAAATCTGCATGCAGTTCAGGAAGAAACAGTTAGAACTGGACATGGAACAACAGACTAGCACCAAAGCAGGAAAGGAGTAAGTCAAGGCTGTATATTGTCACCCTGCTTATTTAACTTATGTGCAGAGTACATCATGGGAAATGTTGGACTGGATAAAGTACAAACTGGAATCAAGATTGTTGGGAGAAATATCAATAACCTCAGATATGCAGATGACACCACTCTTATGGCAGAAAGTGAAAGGGAACTAAAGAGCCTCTTGATGAAAGTGAAAGAGGAGAGTGAAAATGCTGGCTTAAAACTCAACATTCAGAAAACTAAGATCATGGCATCTGGTCCCATCACTTCATGGCAAATAGATGGGGAAACAATTGAAACCATGACAGACTATTTTTTCGGGCTCCAAAATCACTGCAGATGGTGACTGCAGCCATGAAATTAAAAGAAGCTTGCTCCTTGGAAGAAAAGTTATGACCAATCTAGAGAGCATATTAAAAAACAGAGACATTACTTTGCCAACAAAGATCCATCTAGTCAAAGCTTTGGTTTTTCCAGTAGTCATGTACAGATGTGAGAGTTGGATTATAAAGAAAGCTGAGCACCAAAGAATTGATGCTTTTGAACAGTGGTGTTGGAGAAGACCCTTTGAGAGTCCCTTGGACTGCAAGGAGATCCAACCAGTCCATCCTAAAGGAGATCAGTCCTGGGTGTTCATTGGAAGGACTGATTCTGAAGCTGAAACTCCAATACTTTGGCCACCTGATGCGAACAGCTGACTCACTGGAAAAGACCCTGATGCTGGGAAAGATTGAGGGCAGGAGGAGAAGGGGACTACAGAGGATGAGATGGTTGGATGGCATCACCGACTCAATGGACATGAGTTTGAGTAAGCTCCAGGAGTTGGTGATGGACAGGGAAGCCTGGTGTACCACAGTCCATGGGTCACAAAGAGTCAGACATGACTGAGCGACTGAACTGAACAGAACAAGCAGCAGCGCTGTTTGGACTGTAGTTTTATCCATGCTGTTCCCTCTCAGAACTGTCCTTGTACCAGTGTCTATTTTTGGCCATCTGGACTAAAATATCCATCTATAGAGCTCTTAATTGTCTTTCAGATATCAACTGATATGGGGCCTCTGGGAAGCGTTCCTGACACCCTTCCCTTACCATTGAGGTCCTGCACAGCGAGGTAATACTGCCTTAGCATCCTCTGGACTCTGACTACAGTACTTATTACATGGTATCCTCAGTGTAATGGCTTGTCCATCCTTGAACATCTGTACAGTGGACAGTCTCAACACCAAATACAGACCTTGTGTAACACACTGAGCAACATGAAATATTACTATCACTTTCCTTGTTCTTGTTTTTACATCCTTGTAACTAAAGATGGCAAAGAGGTTTTGCTTTATTTTAGTTTTGGAGCCAACCCAAATTCCTATACTTTACCCCAAGGATTCTTCCTGAATCAGATCTTCGCTAATCCTGAATTTGTGAAATTTGTGAAATTTGAGAATTTCTCCTTGTTCATTTTGGCTTTTCACCCATCCTTACAAGATCTCTGTGGATTTTGAATGTGTATATAGCACAGATCCCCAGGTTTGGTGTTCCTGAAGTGTTAGTCACTCAGTCTTGTCTGACTCTTTGTGACCCCATGGGCTGTAGCCCATCAGGTTCCTCTGTCCATGTGACTTCCCAGGCAAGAATACTGGAGTGGGTTGCCATTCCCTTCTCCAGGGGATCTTCCCGACCCAGGGATCGAACCCAGGTCTCCGGCACAGCTTGCAGATTCTTTACCGACTGAGCTACCAAAGAAGCCCCTGATGCAAACTATTGGCTTTAGTAAATCTAGCCTGTCAGTATCAGTTATCGGTGTCACAATTGGTGTTCATGGAGCTCCACTGTATACTTGTGAAGGCTGTACCCTCCCCCATGGCCCCTAGCTGGAGCCTGAGTTGTGTGTGTTTTTAGTCTCCCAGTCATATCTGACTCTTTGTGACCCCATGGGGTGTAACCTGCCAGGGTCCTCTCTCCATGGAATTCTCTAGGCAAGAATACTGGAGTGGGTTGCCATGCCTTTCTCCAGGGGATCTTCCTGACCCAGGGATCAAACCCAGGTCTCCTGCATTCCAGGCAGATTCTTTACCACCTAGCCACCAGGGAAGCCCAGCTAGAGCCTACAACCAGCAAAACACAGCAGCTTCCTCTCCTTTGAAGGCCAGCTCTGTGCAGTTCTGTTAGCTGTCTTTATTCTCAAAGTCAACCAAATTCTAAGATACTCTCCTGTAACATTGGACACACAGTAGGTGCTCAAGAAATGTTAGTTCCCTTTAACCCCATATGATGATCTCAATACCTTCTCGTTACACATTAATTCAATGAAGAAATTATGGTCTACAAGATACAAAGATTTTAAAAGTACATTGACTTCATCAAAAGAAAAAAATTAGAAAGACATGCCTTCTTCCCAGAAGGAGCTTAAATTAAGATATAAACAAACAAGTAAACAATGATAAGATGCTGTAAACAAGTGTTACATAGTCCCTCCTTCCAAATTTTTGAAAATTCTTTATGTAACTAGTTTTCTGTGATATTTTAGAATGTAGTAGTATCTCAGTCCTCCTGGGGATAACCATAAGCAGAAGAAGCATTTGTACCAAAATAGCCAGCAGTAAAAAATCTGCTGGCAATGCAGGAGACACGGATTCGATCCCTGAATCAGGAAGATACTCTGGAGAAGGAAATGGCAACCCACTCCAGTATTCTTGCCTGGGAAATCCCATAGACAGAAGAGCCCAGCAGGCTGCAGTCCATGGGGCTGCAGAGTCAGACATGGTTGAGCGATGAACCACAACACAACTGCTGCTGCTGCTGCTAAGTCACAACTACCCTACAGTTCTAGGTAAGAGTGCTGGAGTGGGTTGCCGTTTCCTTCTCCAGGGAATCTTCCCTACCCAGGGATCGAACCCGGGTCTCCCTCATTGCAGGCAGGGTCTCCCTCATTGCAGGCACACGCTTTACCATCTGAGCCACCAGGGAATCCCATGACAAGCACTACTCATGTACAAAGACACGCCAATAGATGTCTCAGTGTCTCATTAGAGTATTTCCAGAAATTATCACAGAGTTTTAACATAAAAGATGGAGGCCAAACAAAAACAACACACCTACAAAACAACCTAGAAAACACACAAACCAATAAGAGGAGCCAAGATGGCGGAGGAATAGGACTGGGAGACCACTTTCTCCCCTACAAATTCATTGAAAGAACATTTGAACGCTGAGCAAACTTCACAAAACAACTTCTGATCGCTAGCAGAAGACATCAGGCGCCCAGAAAAGCAGCCCATTATCTTCGAAAGGAGGTAGGACAAAATATAAAAGACAAAAAGAGAGACAATAGAGTTAGGAACAGAGATCCGTCCTGGTAAGGGAGTCGTAATAGAGGAAGTTTCCAAACACCAGGAAACCCTCGCACTGGCGGTTCTGGGGGAAGTTTTTGAATCTCGGAGGGCAACCTAACTGGGAGGAAAAATAAATAAAACCCACAGATTACATGCCTAAAAGCAATTCCCAGCAGAAAAGTACACCAGACGCCCGCATCCTCCACCAGCAAGTGGGGGCGGAACGGAGAGGAGCGGGCGGCATTGCTTAGGGTAAGAACTGGGCCCGAATGCCCTGAGGGCAATCGGAGGGAGCTGACATGAGACAGCAACTTAAACTGTGGGACAGCAAGAGAGAGAGAGAAAGTTAACCGGCCCGAACACACTGCCGGCTGTTCGCAGAACAAAGGGACTGAGCAATTCCAGAGAATAGCTAGCTGGCGGCGGAACAGACCATCCCCCACCGGAGGCAGGAGGCAGGGGGGAGGGGAAACGGGCAAACTCGGCCCCAGAGACGGCGTCCCCTACCAAACTGCAAACAGGCCTCCAGTTTCTAACCAAAGACTTCCTGAGATTCTGAATGGTCAACACCCGCCGGGAGGGTCGCGGCTAGAGGCCAGCTCCCAAGAATAGACACAAGGCACACGCACCCGACTGGCACGCATGGAAGCTGAGGCTGGGACCGCGGAGGGGAGAAGGTGCACCGCACCCGGGGAGAGTGTGCCCATCAAGCTCCTGGCTGCCTGAGCTGCTCAGGCTGGGGAAGGCACAAAACGCAGGCCCAACTGAGTCCGCGCTTTTGTGGAATACCCAAAAACTGGAACTGCACGCAACGCAGGGCCCGCTCCATATACAGCAGCCTGGAGCCTGAGCAGTGTAGACGGGGAAAGCACACACCCATGAGCGGGGCAAACCCAGTGTGGCCGGAACACTGTGAGTGCTCCCCACACACGCCAGTGACATTTTTCTGCAGCGCCCCTTCCTCCCCGCAGCACAACTGAACAAGCGAACCTAAACAAGAGACCACCTCCGCCCGCTTGTGTCAGGGCGGAAATTAGACACTGAAGAGATTGGCAAACAGAAGCCAAATAAACAAAGGGAACCACTTCAGGAGAGGCCGGTGCAACAGATTAAAATCCCTGTAGGTAACACCAACTACACTGGAAGGGGCCTATAGATATTGAGAAGTGTAAGCTGGAACGAGGAGCTATCTGAAACTGAACCGAACCCACACTGACTGCAACAGCTCCAGAGGAATTCCTAGATATATTTTTACTTTTTTTTCCTTTAATTAAAAAAATGTCTTTTCTTTTTAAATTTTTTCTCTTTTGTTTTCTTTCAAAATTCCCTATTACTCCCCCATAACTCCTTAACTTTCATTTTCATGTTTTTACTGTTTTTTTAATTAGAAAAAAAAATTTTTTTTTGTTTTATTTTTCTTCTCTTATTTTCTTTTAAAGTCCTCTATTACTCCTCTGTTACTCCTTAATTTTCATTTTCATTTCACTATAACCTTGCCAAAAAAAAAAAAAAAAACCAGAGAGAGAAGCCCTATTTTTAAACTGAACTTCATATATATTTCTAAAATTTTTTGTGTTTTTGTTTTTGTTTTTAATATTGTATTTTTAAGAGTCTAACCTCTCTTCTAGTTTTTAAATCTTTGTTTTTCAGTATTTGATATCAATTTTGGACATTTAAGGATCCAATATTCAGTACCCATTTTTACTCAGGAGTGTGTTGATTACTCTCTCCCACTTTTGACTCTCCGTTTTCTACCTCAGAATACCTCTATTTCCTCCCTCACCCTTCTCTTCCCAATCCAATTCTGTGAATCTCTGCGGATGTCTGGGCTACGGAGAACACTCTGGGATCAGACAACTTCGTAGATCTGTCTCTCTTCTCTTGAGTCCCCCTCTTTCTCCTCCTGCTCATCTCTACCTCCTTCCTCCCTCTCCTCTTCTTCATGTAACTCTGTGAACCTCTCTGGGTGTCCCTCACAGTGGAGAATCTTTTCACCATTAACCTAGAAGTTTTATTATCAGTGCTGTATAGTTGGAGAAGTCCTGAGACTACAGGAAGAGTAAAACTGAAATCCAGAGGCAGGAGACTTAAACCCAAAACCTGAGAACACCAGAAAACTCCTGAATATATGGAACATTAAGTAATAAGAGACCATCCAAAAGCCTCCATACCTACACTGAAACCAACCACCAACCAAGAGTCAATAAGTTCCAGAGCAAGATATACCACACAAATTCTCCAGCAAAGCAGGAATATAGCCCTGAGTGTCAACATACAGGCTGCCCAAAGTCACACCTAACACATAGACCCATCTCCAAACTCATTACTGGACACTCCATTGCACTCCAGAGAGAAGAAATCCAGTTCCATGCACCAGAACACCGACGCAAGCTTCCCTAACCAGGAAACCTTGATGAGCCAATCGTCCAACCCCACCCACTGGGTGAAACCTCCACAATAAAAAGGAACCACAGACCACCAGAACACAGAAAGCCCACTCCAGACACAGCAATCTAAACAAGATGAAAAGGCAGAGAAATACCCAACAGGTAAAGGAACATGAAAAATGCCCACCAAATCAAACAAAAGAGGAGGAGATAGGGAATCTACCTGAAAAAGAATTTAGAATAATGATAATAAAAATGATCCAAAATCTTGAAAACAAAATGGAGTTACAGATAAATAGCCTGGAGACAAAGATTGAGAAGATGCAAGAAATGTTTAATAAAGACCTAGAAGAAATAAAAAAGAATCAATTAAAGATGAATAATGCAACAAATGAGATCAAAAACACTCTGGAGGGAACCAACAGTAGAATAATGGAGATAGAAGATAGGATAAGTGAGGTAGAAGATAAAATGGTGGAAATAAATGAAGCAGAGAGGAAAAAAGAAAAAAGAATCAAAAGAAATGAGGACAACCTCAGGGACCTCTGGGACAATGTGAAATGCCTCAACATTCGAATCATAGGAGTCCCAGAAGAAGAAGACAAAAAGAAAGGCCATGAGAAAATACTTGAGGAGATAATAGCTGAAAACTTCCCTAAAATGGGGAAGGAAATAGTTACACAGGTCCAAGAAACCCAGAGAGTCCCGTCCCAAACAGGATAAACCCAAGACAAAACACCCCAAGACACATATTAATCTAATTAACAAAGATCAAACACAAAGAACAAATATTAAAAGCAGCAAGGGAGAAACAACAAATAACACACAAAGGGATTCCCATAAGGATAACAGCTGATCTATCAATAGAAACCCTTCAGGCCAGAAGGGAATGGCAGGACATACTTAAAGTACTGAAAGAGAATAACCTACAACCTAGATTACTGTACCCAGCAAGGATCTCATTCAGATATGAAGGAGAATTCAAAAGCTTTACAGACAAGCAAAAGCTGAGAGAATTCAGCACCACCAAACCAGGTCTTCAACAAATGCTAAAGAATCTTCTCTAGACAGGAAACACAGAAAGGTTGTATAAACGTGAACCCAAAACAACAAAGTAAATGGCAATGGGACCATACCTATCAATAATTACCTTAAATGTAAATGGGTTGAATGCCCCAACCAAAAGACAAAGACTGACTGAATGGATACAAAAACAAGACCCCTATACATGCTGTCTACAAGAGACCCACCTCAAAACAAGGGACACATACAGGCTAACAGTGAAGGGCTGGAAAAAAATATTTCATGCAAACAGAGACCAAAAGAAAGCAGGAGTTGCAATACTCATATCAGATAAAATAGACTTTAAAATAAAGGCTGTGAAAAGAGACAAAGAAGGACACTACATAATGATCAAAGGATCAATCCAAGAAGAAAACATAACAATTATAAATATATATGCACCCAACATAGGAGCACCGCAATATGTAAGGCAAATGTTAATGAGTATGAAAGAGGAAATTAATAATAACACAATAATAGTGGGAGACTTTAATACCCCACTCACAACTATGGATAGATCAACTAAACAGAAAATTAACAAGGAAATACAAACTTTAAATGACACAATGGACCAGCTAGACCTAATTGATATCTATAGGACATTTTACCCCAAAACAATCAACTTCACCTTTTTCTCAAGTGCACACGGAACCTTCTCCAGAATAGATCACATCCTGGGCCATAAATCTAGCCTTGGTAAATTAAAAAAAATTGAAATCATTCCAGTCATCTTTTCTGACCACAGTGCAGTAAGATTAGATCTCAATTATCTGAAAAAAAATTATTAAAAATTCAAACATATGGAGGCTAAATAACACACTTCTGAATAACCAACAAATCATAGAAGAAATCAAAAAAGAAATCAAAATATGCATAGAAATGAATGAAAATGAAAACACAACCACCCCAAACCTATGGGACATTGTAAAAGCAGTGCTAAGGGGAAGGTTCATAGCATTACAGGCTTACCTCAAGAAACAAGAAAAAAGTCAAATAAATAACCTAACTCTACACCTAAAGCAACTAGAGAAGGAAGAAATGAAGAACCCCAGGGTTAGTAGAAGTAAAGAAATCTTAAAAATTAGGGTAGAAATAAATGCAAAAGAAACTAAAGGGACCATAGCAAAACTCAACAAAGCTAAAAGCTGGTTTTTTGAAAAAATAAACAAAATTGACAAACTGTTAGCCAGACTCATCAAGAAACAAAGGGAGAAGAACCAAATTAACAAAATTAGAAATGAAAATGGAGAGATCACAACAGACAACACTGAAATACAAAGGATCATAAGAGACTACTACCAGCAACTCTATACCAATAAAATGGACAACTTGGAAGAAATGGACAAATTCTTAGAAAAGTATAACTTTCCAAAACTGAACCAGGAAGAAATAGATCTTAACAGACCCATCACAAGCAAGGAAATTGAAACTATAATCAGAAATCTTCCAGGAAACAAAAGCCCAGGACCAGACGGCTTCACAGCTGAATTCTACCAAAAATTTAGAGAAGAGCTAACACCTATCTTACTCAAACTCTTCCAGAAAATTGCAGAAGAAGGCAAACTTCCAAGCTCATTCTATGAGGCCACCATCATCCTAATACAAAAACCAGACAAGGATGCCACAAAAAAAGAAAACTACAGGCCAATATCACTGATGAACATAGATGTAAAAATCCTTAACAAAATTCTAGCAAACAGAATCCAACAACATATTAAAAAAATCATACATCATGACCAAGTGGGCTTTATACCAGAAATGCAAGGATTCTTTACTATCCACAAATCAATCAATGTAATATACCACATTAACAAATTGAAAGATAAAAACCATATGATTATCTCAATAGATGCAGAAAAAGCCTTTGAAAAAAGTCAACATCCATTTATGATTAAAACTCTCCAGAAAACAGGAATAGAAGGAACATACCTCAACATATTAAAAGATATATATGACAAACCCACAGCAAGCATTACCCTCAATGGTGAAAAACTGAAAGTATTTCCCCTGAAATCAGGAACAAGACAAAGGTGCCCACTCTTTCCACTACTATTCAACATAGTTTTGGAAGTGTTGGCCACGGCAATCAGAGCAGAAAAAGAAGTAAAAGGAATCCAGATAGGAAAAGAAGAAGTGAAACTCTCGCTGTTCGCAGATGACATGATCCTCTACATAGAAAACCCTAAAGACTCTTCCAGAAAATTACTAGAGCTAATCAATGAATATAGTAAAGTTGCAGGATATAAAATTAACACAGAGAAATCCCTTGCATTCCTATACACTAACAATGAGAAAACAGAAAGAGAAATTAAGGAAACAATACCATTCACCATTGCAACAAAAAGAATAAAATACTTAGGAGTATATCTACCTAAAGAAACAAAAGACCTATACATAGAAAACTATAAAACACTGATGAAAGAAATCAAAGAGGACACAAATAGGTGGAGAAATATACCATGTTCATGGATTGGAAGAATCAATATTGTCAAAATGACTATACTACCCAAAGCAATCTATAGATTCAATGCAATCCCTATCAAGCTACCAACAGTATTTTTCACAGAACTAGAACAAATAATTTCACAATTTGTATGGAAATACAAAAAATCTCGAATATCCAAAGTAATCTTGAGAAAGAAGAATGGAACTGGAGGAATCAACCTGCCTGACTTCAGACTATACTACAAAGCCACAGTCATCAAGACAGTATGGTACTGGCATAAAGACAGAAATATAGATCAATGGAACAAAATAGAAAGTCCAGAGATAAATCCACGAACCTATGGACACCTTATCTTCAACAAAGGAGGCAAGGATATACAATGGAAAAAAGACAACCTCTTTAACAAGTGGTGCTGGGAAAACTGGTCAACCACTTGTAAAAGAATGAAACTAGAACACCTTCTAACACCATACACAAAAATAAACTCAAAATGATTAAAGATCTAAATGTAAGACCAGAAACTATAAAACTCCTAGAGGAGAACATAGGCAAAACACTCTTCGACATAAATCACAGCAGGATCCTCTATGACCCACCTCTCAGAATACTGGAAATAAAAGCAAAAATAAACAAATGGGACCTAATGAAACTTAAAAACTTTTGCACAACAAAGGAAACTATAAGCAAGGTGAAAAGACAGCATTCAGAATGGGAGAAAATAATAGCAAACGAAGCAACAGACAAAGGATTAATCTCAAAAATATACAAGCATCTCCTGCAGCTCAATTCCAGAAAAATAAATGACCCAATCAAAAAATGGGCCAAAGAACTAAACAGACATTTCTCCAAAGAAGACACACAGATGGCTAACAAACACATGAAAAGATGCTCAACATCACTCATGATCAGAGAAATGCAAATCAAACCACAATGAGGTACCATTACATGCCAGTCAGGATGGCTGCTATCCAAAAGTCTACAAGCAATAAATGCTGGAGAGGGTGTGGAGAAAAGGGAACCCTCTTACACTGTTGGTGGGAATGCAAACTAGTACAGCCGCTATGGAGAACAGTGGGAGATTTCTTAAAAAACTGGAAATAGAACTGCCATATGACCCAGCAATCCCACTTTTGGGCATACACACCGAGGAAACCAGATCTGAAAAGAGACACATGCACCCCAATGTTCATCATAGCACTGTTTATAATAGCCAGGACATGGAAGCAACCTAGATGCCCATCAGCAGACGAATGGATAAGGAAGCTGTGGTACATATACACAATGGAATATTACTCAGCCACTAAAAAGAATTCATTTGAATCAGTTCTAATGAGATGGATGAAACTGGAGCCCATTATACAGAATGAAGTAAGTCAGAAAGATAAAGACCAATACAGTATACTAACGCATATATATGGAATTTAGAAAGATGGTAACGATAACCCTATATGCAAATCAGAAAAAGAGACAGAGATGTACAGACTTTTGGACTCTGTGGGAGAAGGTGAGGATGGAATGTTTCGAGAGAACAGCATCGAAACATGTATATTATCTAGGGTGAAGCAGATCACCAGCCCAGGCAGGATGCATGAGACAAGTACTCGGGGCTGGTGCACTGGGAAGGCCCAGGGGGATCGGGCAGAGAGGGAGGTGAGAGGGGGGATGGGGATGGGGAATACATGTAAATCCACGGCTGATTCATGTCAATGTATGACAAAAACCACTATAATATTGTGAAGTAATTAGCCTCCAACTAATAAAAATAAATGGAAAAAATAAATATTAAAAAAAATGAGAGAAAAAAAACCACACAAAAACCATGCAGGTAGAAAAAAATCTAAAACTATGCCAGCTACATACTCAGAAAGAAGAGCAGGTAGTTAAGAAAAATAGGAATGGTCACAGGAATAAAAATATCCAATGAATTTTATTTAAGGAAAAGCAGTATGATGATTCCATAGAAAAGAATATAAAAGTAAAGGAATTCTCCAAAATCTAGTATGAGAAGAAAAAGAAATAGAAAACGGGAGAAAAAAAAAGGTGAGAAAATTAGAAAATTCATCCAGAGAGGCAGCATTTGATAAGTAGAACTTCCAGAAAGAAATAAGAGAAAAACAGATTAGGGAAAGACTTTTTAGGTAAATAATTAAAAAAAAAAAAAAACCAACAAAACACGTTTATGGAATAGATAGGCATGAGTTTTCAGATTGAAAGGACACCCAAAGCACCCTGTGAAATGGATGAATTCATATATAATACACCACCAGGATATTACAGAACCCTAGGAATAAAAAGCAAGTTCCAAGAAAAAAATTTGAGTAAAAAATACAAAAATATGAAGAGTTACACATTAGACTTCTTAATAAAACCATACCCCATAGGCAAAGCAGGTATGCCTTCAAAACTCAGAGCAAAAATGTTTTCCAACATGGAACTAGTTATCAAAACAAAATATCACTCAAGTTTGTGGGTAGAGATATTTATACACGTGCAAGACTTCCAAAAACTTACCTTCTGAGAATTATTTCTCAGGAAACTAGTAGAGGATGTACTGGGAAAAAAAATAAGAGAGTAAATCAGGAAGGAGGAAGATGATAAGGGATCCAGGAAAACAGAAGGAAATGGCAATGAGAATGCCCAGGATGACTGTTAAAAAAAATATTCCATCTAGCAACCGTGCAGTGAGCCTGCAGAACTAACACAGAAGTGGGCAGGTCAGAAAGCTCCAGGCCAGGAAAAAGATCTCCAAGGCACTTCTATTTATAGAATACTTCACATGTGATGTAAGAGTTGGGAATGAAACGTTCTGAGTACATAAAAATATGGTAAATCAATAAAGAAAAAATTATTTACTCCAAGAAAATTTTTAAACGCACAAATTAGGAAAAGTAATTATGGTATACCTCAAGATGACTAACAATTACAGAGTCACCTTTGGATGGAAATTGAAATGACATCATCTCACCCCACCAAATTAGCAAAACTTAAAAAAATCTGACAATATCAAGTTCTTGCAGTGAATTTGGTGTAACAGGAATATCCTCCCTCCTACACACACACATACACACACACACACATGAACACACACACTTTTAACATGAGTTTTGATTGGTGGAACCTCTTGGGATAATAAATTGTAATTATCTATAAAGTTGAAAATGTACATGGTCTACTACCCAACAATTCCACTCCCTGATTATATACTTGACAGATATGTATGTGTATGAATGTCCAAAGCAGCAAAAAACTGGAAGCAATGGGAAACATTTCAAATGTCCATATGCTCTTCAGTTCAGTTCAGTTGCTCCGTCGTGTCCGAGTCTTTGTGACCCCATGAACCGCAGCACGCCAGGCCTCCCTGTCCATCACCAACTCCCAGAGTTCACCCAAACCCATGTCCATCGAGTTGGTGATGCCATCCAACCATCTCATCCTCTGTCGTCCCCTTCTCCTCCTGCCCTCAATCTTTCCCAGCATCAGGGTCTTTTCCAATGAGTCAGCTGTTTGCATCAGGTGGCCAAAGTATTGGAGTTTCAGCTTCAGCATCAGTCCTTCCAATGAACACCCAGGACTGATCTCCTTTAGGATGGACTGGTTGGATCTCCTTGCAGTCCAAGGGACTCTCAAGGGTCTTCTCCAACACCACAGTTCAAAAGCATCAATTCTTTGGCGCTCAGCTTTCTTTAAAGTCCAACTCTCACATCCATACATGATCACTGGAAAAACCATAGCCTTGACTAGACGGATCTTTGTTGGCAAAGTAATGTCTCTGCTTTTTAATACGCTAAGGTGATCATAACTTTCCTTCCAAGGAGTAAGTGTCTTTTAATTTCATGACTGCAGTTACCATCTGCAGTGATTTTGGAGCCCAGAAAAATAAAGTCAGCCACTGTTTCCACTGTTTCCCCATCTATTTGCCATGAATGTATAAATAAATGGCAATATTTTCATATAATCGGATACTTCAAAGACAATGACATGGCTCCTATTTCTTAAAGTTGGTGGAATCTACACAGGTGTTTGTTTCATTCTTCCTTGAAGAAATCTTTCCAATTCCTCTGTCCCTGCCCCTGACCAGACATCAGGAGGTGAGACACCTAGAGATTTGGAGCTTAAGTGGCTTTACAAACAGGGGGACAAGACGAGGACACATGTCAGGCTTTCCAACGGTGTCTTCTGAAACCCTCACCTTGGTCCTGCCTCAGATGCCCTCCTTTCCTTCTCAGTACCCACCTGTAACAACCTCTTTATCTTTTCAGGCCATCCTTCCAAACCCTTCGTTCACCCACCTGATGAGAAAACTGAAGTTGAAAGCAGCTGAAGCACGTGCTTGGGAAACTCAGCCCTGGCTCTCTGGAACTCATGCCCTCTTTACAGGCAGTGTGCATGCTGTCTCTTCAGTCGTGTCTGACTCTTTGTGACTCTATAGACTGTAGGTCGCCAGCTCCTCTGTCCATGGAATTTTCCTGGCAAGAATACTGGAGTGGGTTGCCGTGTCTTCCTCCAGGGGATCTTTCCGACCCAGGGACTGAACTCACGTCTCTGCATCTCCTGCACTGCAGGCAGATTCTTTACCACTGAGCCACCAGGGAAGCCCTTACAGGCAACGTCCAAGGATAACTTATATCTGCATTCAGACCACCCTTGAAGAGGGTGGATCCCTTGTAAACAGTACTTGCATGTGTGCTCAGTTGTGTCCGATTCTGTGACCCCATGGACCGTATGGATCGAACCCACATCTCCTGGAAGTCTCCTGCATTGACAGGAGGATTGTTTACCACTGTGACACCTGGGAAACCGCCTGTAAACAGTAGGTACTCAGTAAATGCCACTTCCTCTCTCCGATCCTTAGGTGAGTTTAAATTTGTTGCTGTTCAGTCGCTCAGTCGTGCCCGACCCCATGGACTGCAGCTCGCCAGGCTTCCCTGTCCTTCACCATCTCCCCGAGCTTGCTCAAACTCAGGTCCATTGAGTCGGTGATGCCACTGAAGCATCTCCTCCTCTAGCTATAAAACTCTAAAACTGTGAATATTTTGATGCTGCTATATAAAAAGTGACCAGCAGATAGCAGAATTGAGCTTTCCCGACTCTTCACGTCACTATCTCAAGGATAAGCGGAGAAAAGTTGGTTGTCCTTCTTCAATCTCCAAACTCCTGAATGCCCCCGAAATGTCCATTGCTCCCATCTGAAGCACCGTCCTTTGGCGAAAAGACGTAGTGAGCATCTGCAGAAGCTGCAGTTCGGGACACGCTGGCGAAATAACACAGGGACTTGCAACAAGGACTTTAATCCTTTTACTCTCTGCGTGTGCTCAGTCGTGTCCAACTCTTCGCGACCTGCTGGACTGTAGCCCGCCAGGCTCCTCTGTCCATGGGATTTTCCAGGCAAGAATACTGGAGTGGGTTGCCATTTCCTTCTTCAGGGGATCTTCCCGGCTCAGGGATGGGAACCCTCATTGGAAGCTTGAAATGCTGGTGTAAAGCAGTCGCAGGGAAAGTGGCTGACTTAAGGTTCCTGTGTTCGCTTGGGGAAACCGAGGCTCCGAGAGCCAAGGTGATGTGCTCCGCAACACACAGCTAGGTCAGATTTTCTGACTCCTAATTCAGGGCACCTGGTTAGTTTCTCAAAGGCAAAATCTACTCTGAAGGCACTTTCAGTTCACATATGCAGACAGGAAATCTGAAAATTAAAATATAATGCAGAATGCCCCACCTCCCCGCAAAAGTTCAATGCTTTGTGGAGTCTTTCCTGTAGTTGCCCTGGAACCATAGACGAGCCTGCGTTTGGATAACTTCCCCTCCAACTGCTCTTCACCTGAGGTCTGTGAACATCCTAGGAGTAGTATCCCCTCCCAACCCCAACAAGCAAAGGAAATTATATGTATATGAGCACATGCATGAGTATATGGATCCACACTTATATGTTCCCAGCTTTCTTCAAATCCCCCAAGGTGTCTGAGCTAGTTATTCATGTATTTTTCCTCAACTCCAACTTCACTCACCAATACCTGCTCTGTGATAATGGGCAGAATTCCCGTAGGTGGCTCTCCTCTACAGTGAGCATAATGCTATAATGTAAGCTTTCTTAGGAGAGGATGCTGGGAGAAGACTGCAGGAGGAAGGGGCAGTTCTCGCTGGTTTGGGCAGGCATCGTAGGACATCCTGTGGTGCTCTGCCCCAGCCACGTGCCCAGAAGGGCCTCCAGTGACCTTTGCAGTCCTGCCTGGCCTGGTGATCACTTTCCCATGACCCTCCCAACACAGACACTGTACGTTCTGTGTCACCTGCCCACACCGCCACTCGACTCCCTCTACTTGCCCACATACCCACCTACCAGGTAATTGCCTCCTGCTTGTCCAGCAGCTGCTGACTAGCTTTGGCCCAGGCACCAGCTAATCTCTCTGCCTCCAGTGGGGCCATGACACCTCCTCCAACAAGGTTTGATCCCCAGCCTGGGGGTGGGCCTCCTTCGTGGGTCCTCTTTCTTAGCTGAAGGAAGAATAGCCCTATAGGGGTCCACTTACGTTTTATATATATATATATGGTGGGTGGCCTCAGTATTGTCTCTTTGTGACCCATGGACTGTAGCCCACTAGGCTCCTCTGTCCATGGGATTTTCCAGCGAGTGGGTTGCCATTTCCTCCTCCAGGGAATTTTCCCGACCCAGGGATTGAACCCCGCATTGGCAGGTGGATTCTTTATCGATAGCGCCACTGGGAAGCCTTTACATCCTCTAGCTACTCTTTTATCATAGTGGATGCAATACTCTTTATATCAAACTTCCATTTCTTAAACCCTACGTGGTTTCTGCCTCCTGATTGGACCCGGACTGATACTTGTCTACTTGTGGTCCTTAAAATATTAAGATCCACCTGACCTAGTCCCAGTATAACAAAAATATAAAACTCACAGCTCACTGCTGAGCTCACAGAGAACAGTGTGACTACCCTATGTTAGGGATGGAGATCAGTTTCCCTGTTGCCACAGAGGGCTGGCAGCTCTGGACAATCTCCCTTAAGTGGTCTCTCTTGCCTGCTTAGCTTAGCTGCATGCTCTCTGGTGGAGCAGTAAAATAACAAGCAATTAAGAGCATCATTTACAGAGCACACACTTCAAATGGCATGCAAGGGTTTTATGTGTACTATTACTCCATTTTACAGATGCAAAAAAAAAAAAAAAGCAAAGATCTAAAGAAGTTAGAAACTTGCCCAAAGTTTCACAGTTGGCCCAGGGAGTGCTAGAATTTGAACCCCAAGTATATACAATTCCAAAGCCCCAAACTCTTAATGACCATGATGTATTTCTTCATAGCAACTATCTATCGCAATGTCGAGCTCTGGGCTAGATGAAGCCACAGTGGTTATATAATGTATTTCCTATAGTAACTGTGTTTGGTAAGCAGTTCTATACATTTAGAGATGAAGAGAGGTTTTTTTTTTTTTTTTTTTTTTTTTTTTATTAGTTGGAGGCTAATTACTTTACAACATTGCAGTGGGTTTTGTCATACATTGATATGAATCAGCCATAGAGTTACACGTATTCCCCATCCTGATCCCCCCTCCCACCTCCCTCTCCACCCGACTCCTCTGGGTCTTCCCAGTGCACCAGGCCCAAGCACTTGTCTCATGCATCCCACCTGGGCTGGTGATCTGTTTCACCATAGATAATATACATGCTGTTCTTTCGAAACATCCCACCCTCACCTTCTCCCACAGAGTTCAAGAGTCTGTTCTGTACTTCTGCGTCTTGAAGAGAGCTTCTTATCCCAGGTCACTTAGCTAGTGAGTGTAGAGGTAGGGTTTGATGTTAACTCTCTGACTCCAGAGCCCACGCTTTTTTTCCCCCCCATAATGTTGAACTGTTAGTAAGGACTGTCTTTATTAAACAGACAAGAGCATAGGTATAAAGAAAATTGTTAAAAGACTTGATTACACACATAGGCTGAATTTCGTACCCATATACATAAGTTGTTGTTCAGTTGCTAAAGTGTGTCTGACTCTGTCATCCCATGGCTGCACGCCAGGGTCCTCTGTCCTCCAGTATCTCCTGGAGTTTGCTCAAATTCATGTCCATTGAGTCAGTGATGTCATCCAACCATCTCATCCTCTGCACCCCCACAGAAGAATTTACCCTAAACAAATAACATAATAATAATCTCTAATGGCAAAAGATAGCAAAAATAAAATTTAAAAACCAACAATGGCTTGGGAAAAAAATTTAAATATGTGCAGTGTGAAATTCAGAGCCCACATTTTTTAACTTCTACAGTGTACTATTTCCCAGCTCACGTACTAGACGTGAACTTGGCATAAGAATGCACCTTGACCTGGGACCACGATGGCTGAAACAAACAGAAAGCACACGGTGCTTGACTTCATATTCAGGGCCCACCAGTTTCCAATCATGTGCTGTGTGTTACAAGATAGAAATCTGATGAGGGAGAAGGATATAGGACCAGCTATGTCTTTCTCCCCTTGCCATTGCCCTCCTACACCTGACCCTAAACCTCACTCTAAGGAAGAGGGATGATCTGAAGGCACCTCTATAGGATTGGCTTGGAGGAACCTATGTTTGTCTCCAACTCTCCTCCAGGGGATTCTTGGACACTTAACATGGCAGGTACGGTCCCCTAGAGCATCTTGCCAGTCCTGTATGCTCTGATTCCATGCGCATCAATGGTGCCAACCTGAGTGATGAGTCTCCTTTGTATGATCTCATGGTTGTTCACTGGGCTTCCCAGGGGGTGCTAGTGGTAAAGAACCCACCTGCCAATGCAGGAGATGTAGGAGAACTGGGCTCAATCCCTGGGTCGGGAAGATCCCCTGGAGGAGGGCCTGACAACCTGCTCCAGTATTCTTGCCTGGAGAATCCCATGAACAGAGGAGCCTGGGGGGCTATGGTCCATAGGGTCACAAAGAGCTGGACACAACTGAAGCGACTTAGCACACATGTACACATAGTTGTTCACTAATTTAGTTAGTGACGTAGCAGCTGATAGAGGGAAAGATGAAACATTATAAGATTCAGAATATTTGCAGGTTGCTAAGAAAAAGAAACTATTCCAGATAGTAAGACCAAAGAGCAGATTCACTTCTACGAGAGGTCCACATGTGTAATCACTGTGAATGATTACACTAAGTGATGCCCTCAACAACATCCCAACAACAGATAGGGGATCAATGTTCAAAACTGTGTTATGGATAATGTTCCTCAGTGTAGGTCAAAGGCCTCCAACCAAAGCATGACTTCTCCGAGAAGTCATGCGTTCTAGTCAAAGACCAGAACTCTAGTGCTGTGGCTGAATTGGTGATATATTTTAGAACACAGGTCTAGAGATTGAACAGAATACATACTTCATAGGCACGTGTCCACAAACAGCATTTCAGTTAGCCAAGCTTTTGAAAAGTCCTTTGTGGCTGTGGGTTTTAGATTCTACTTGGAACGGTGGTGCTTTCCATTGCCAGTTAAGACATGAGCTGCATGCCTTAATAATAAACTGGGCTGGGACTTTGATTCAGTCCTCTTATGAAAACTCAGGCGCCGACAAGTACATGATCCTAAAAGAAGGCCAACCCACATCCCCTCCAAAGTGCGTCAAGGGAGTCCTTGCCGGCAGAGCCAAGATTTGCTTTGGGAGGAATTTTGAGAGTTCTCTAGCCATGCAACAAGTAATGGAGGTAATTGAAGCCCCACAATTCAACATCCTAAAGTGAGACAGCAATAAAAATTAGCCTGGAAAAATGGTAAAGCGGGTTGCTAACCATCTACTCTGTTTGGCAACACGTGCAAAAATCTGCAGCACATTTCATTTTGAGCAACAGATCCTGCTAGTTAAACTGGTTGTGGAATGTCCTCCCAAAGAAACTAAATAAACTTACTATTTATAATTATTTTCTATAAATCTCCCTAAAGTTGGAGGCTTTCTATTAATATCATAATTATTATTTCAGATCCAGAACTGGTAGCCCTTGTTTCCGGAGATAATTAGATAGTAGTATCAATTGTCTATTAAAACCATTTCTGGTCCATGACATGAAAATCAGGTAATTTACATCCCAGAGACTGCTTGACTTTCTGTTTTCCAGAGCAGGGCAGGATGGCATGGTAAGACCACATTTAACTACCTGCCTGACACAGACACTGACCCTGCAGAACTGACACTGGCTGGTGGGCTGCAACTGAGTCCAGCAGGAAGCAAACATCCAAAAGTGGTTTCAATTGTTTAAAGATCGAATTAAGTGTGATCTAGGCAATTTACTATTTACTGCCCAATCATAATTGCTGAATAAAGCTAATTGTGATTGTGTGCCCAGTCGCTCAGTTGTGTTCATCTCTTTGCGACCCTATGGACTGTAGCCCAACAGGCTCCTCTTTCCTTGGGATTTTCCAGGCAAGAACACTGGAGTGGGTTTCCATTCCCTTCTCTGGGGGATCTTCCTGATCCAGGGACCAAACCCACCTCTCCTGTGTCTCCGGCATTGGCAGGCGGATTCTTTACCACCGAGACATCTGGGAAGCACTAAAGCTACTTAGATCTGTAAAAGAGAAGAAGAAGATCAAGTTAATAATAAAAGAAGCCAGGACACATCTTTAGTTGACTGGGCTGGAAGTTACAAATAATGTAGACCATATTTTTCGCTACATATGGTGTCAGAGGCTGGGAAAGGATCAGCAAAAGTCATAAACCATTTAATCCAATTTTTGGCAGACTTTGCCTCAAGACCCTATAAATTATAACAGATGACTATGCACAGCTTGCAAGCTGTGCATAGAGAAAGTCAGGCTTGCAAATTATTAAACCAAAGCCAAACTGATAGACCTTGCTAATACTTGTTGGAGCAACTCACCCTAGTTTGCCAGAGACTTTTCCATTCTGACTCTGAATGTCCAGTGTCCTGAGAAACCCTCAGTCCCTAGCAAACCAGGACAGTGGGTCACCCTACCTGGAGGCCTTCCTCACAAGCTGGTGATCCTAGGCTGGACATCTACATCTGGGGACGAAGCACTAAACACTGCCTGGAATCTCTGCCTGGGAGTAGGGTTTGTTGACTGATGGAGTTCGCCGCAGGGTGTTTAACTATCCATCAGTGCTGCCACTGAGGGAAACAGTAAATATCTGTCACTAGAGGACGTTTGTCTGAAATGCTCATTTTCTGCACAAATGAATTCTCTAATTCCCTGCTTGTGGATGGTAAATCAGATTGCTGACTTCTCAGGGTCTGAGATCCCATTATTCAATATGCAAATTTTTGCTTATTCCTTGCTTAGCCCCAGTATCTTACTTACCTCCTTCTTTCAAATTCATTGCCTTACATTTCTCCAAAGAAGACATACAGCTGCTAACAAACACATGAAGAGATGCTCAACGTCACTCATTATCAGAGAAATGAAAATCAAAACCACAATGAAGTACCATCTCACGCCAGTCAGAATTGCTACTATCAAAAAGTCTACAAACAATAAATGCTGGAGAGGGTGAGGAGAAAAAGGAACCCTCTTTCAGTATTGGTGGGAATGCAACCTAGTACAGCCACTATGGGGAACAGTGTGGAGAGTCCTTAAAAAACTGGAAATAGAACTGCCATACAGCCCAGCAATTTCACTGCTGGGCATACACACTGAGGAAACCAGAATTGAAAGAGACATGTGTACCCCAATGTTCATCTCAGCACTGTTTACAATAGCCAGGACAAGGAAGCAACCTAGATGTCCATTGGCAGGTGAATGGATAAGAAAGTGTGGTACATATACACAATGGAATATTACTCAGCTATTAAAAAGAATGTATTTGAATCAGTTCTAAAGAGGTGGATTAAACTGGAGCCTATTATGCAGAGTGAAGTAAGTCAGAAAGAAAAACACCAATACAGTATAATAATGCATATATATGGGTTTTAGAAAGATGGTAACGATGACCCTATATGTGAGATAGTGAAAGAGACACAGATGTAAAGAACAGACTTTTGGACTCTGTAGGAGAAGGCGAGGGTGGGATGATTTGAGAGAATAGCATTGAAACATGTATATTATCATATGTGAAATAGATCGCCAGTCCAGGTTCGATGCATGAGACAGGGTGCTCCGGGCTGGTGTACTGGGATGACCCTGAGGGATGGGATGGGGAGGGAGGTTCAAGATGTGGAATACATGTACACCCATGGCTGATTCGTGTGAATGTATGGCAAAAACCACCGCAATATTGTAAAGTAATTAGCCTCCAATTAAAAAACAAAAACAAGAACAAAAATAAGTTCATTGCCTTACATCTACCATTCTGCAGTCTCCACAGTTCAACATATGTGACAAATATGTCTCCCTTTTCCCATATCTCCCTGAAGGAAACAGAGAAAGTGACCTAGGGTTTCCACCCAGGCCCTGCGGTGCTGTGTGCAGTCTTACAGGTACCTTACATCTTCAAGGGCTGAGTCTTTCTGAGACTCTGGGGGTGGGGTGGAGAGAAATAGCTGGCTTCTCCTGGTTTTCTCCCCCTGGAGGCAACTGACATTTTGAGAAAGATTAGAGCCGTACAAGCTGCTGCAGAGGGAGAGGCAGAGCCTGCCGGCTGAACTGTTTGTTCCTACAATAGCTTGCTTACTTTTGCAAATCCTACAAGAACAGATAACTACGTAAAACACTACGAAGTAAAAACCCGTGAAGCCTCTCCCATGAGGAATCCACAGAAACCAGGGGCTTGCAACTTCACGGTGGTGATTCTGGCAGAGGGAAAGCAAATAGTTACCAGAGCTCTAGGCTGGATGCCTTGGCAGAAGATGGTATCTCACTTGAGATATAGAACCCAGAGGGAAAGCAGATTGAGAGCGAAAGATGGTTAGTTCATTTTTTGACATTATAAGTGTGAGTTTTTGGAGGAATATTTTGGTAAAGGTATACAGAAGTTATTGATTCATACATTTGTAATTCTGGTATCACTCCCCTGTTTAAATGAAAAAATTCAAACAATCTAAAGGAAGGTAGAAAAAGAAAAAAGAAACAAAGAGGAAGTATATACCATGTGATATTCAACATATCATGTGCCACCTGTATGGCTTAATGCCTCTTTTTCTTTTTTTAGTGCCTCTTTTGTTGCTGGATCTAGGGGAAGGTCAAGGTTGGGGTACTGTAAGGTCTCAACAACAACTATTTACTGAACAGGATGGAAATTTTTCAGTTTGTTATATCAGTCCTGAAGGCACACACACTCACACACACAAACATAACAACATAAAAGGCGTGGATATAAATCTCAATATTTCTGTAGTCGTTATCCATATAAGCTGGTTAAACTCACCAATTAAAAGCGGATACTCAGATCTATTTCTTAAATCTTGTAAAAAGTAGTTGTATGGCATTTCCAAGAGAAAACAACAACAAAAGATTCTAAAAATAAACAACAGTCAACTCTAGAAACCAGAAAAAGAACACTAGAGCAAGCACAAAGAAAGTAGAAGGAACAAAAGTACAAAGATAAAAGCAGAAATAAAAGGAATAGATCCTTAAAAAAAAGAGAGAGAATTAACATGATTTTAAAAATTAGAAGATTCCCTAATATCCACCTGCAGTGCCAGAGACCTGGGTTCAATCCCTGGGTTGGGAAGAATCCCTGGAGAAAGGAAAGGCTACTCACTCCAGTATTTTGCCCTGGAGAATTCCATGGACTGTATAATCCATGGGGTCACAGAGAGTCTGGCACCTACTAAGTGACTTTCACTTTCACTGCAAAATCTGGCAAGACAGATCAGAAGACTTTCTGGACCCCAGCCTCTCACCTGCCTCTCACCTGCCTCTGATTCACCCCGGGGTGCTTTTTGCAAGTCTCTATTGTGTGGGATATAAGTCCTGGGGGTTCATTGGAGGGACTGATGCTGAAATTCCAATACTTTGGCCACCTCATGCGAAGAGTTGACTCGTTGGAAAAGACTCTGATGCTGGGAGGGACTGGGGGCAGGAGGAGAAGGGTCGACAGAGGATGAGATGGTTGGATGGCATCACTGACTCCATGGGCATGAGTTTGAGTAAACTCCGGGAGTTGGTGATGGACAGGGAGGCCTGGCGTGCTGTGATTCATGGGGTCGCAAAGAGTCGGATACGACTGAGTGGCTGAACTGAACTGATTGTGTGGGATATTTACAACTTAATATTTTTTTCCCATTAAAGAAGAACTGTATTTAGAGTAATGTGATTTTCTTTTGTACCTCTTCCTGAGGCATCTAGTACAGGGCTGGTCATGTTGGCTGGGTCACCTTGGCTGTATTCAACCATGGTCAGATGAGTGAATCAAAAGATTTAATACGGTACTACTCAGAGGTCTACAGCACCTGACATTTTTACAAGGCACTTACTTTCCCTTGCTTCATTTGATGTTTGCATCAGCCCTGAGCAACAATGAAGTAGAGGTTACTTTACAGATTTTTATAGATTAATTTGAAAATTTTACAGGTGAGAAAACCAATGCTTGGAGAACGCATCCCTTCCAAGTGTCAGAATGGGAACTAGAACCCAGGTATTTGAACACCAAATCTAGTCATTTCCCCCACAGGGTGTTCCTACCAAGTCACAAAACCCAGCGGTAACTATTCTGGCTTCGAGGGGCTCAGTTCTAAGGCAGAAAAGTTTGTGCTACACCAAAGAATTTCAGTGTAAATGACTGACTTATCTATCAACGTCGTATTTAAAAGCATTTGCTCAGTCAGGAGAAAAATGAGCCAATCAAAGAAACTCGCTTCTGCAACTACCTAGGAGCTGGGAACACCGCGGTGCTGGGTCTTCAGGCTTTCGGGCTGGGGGGATACCACGTGAACTTACCAGACAAAACCCCCAGCCCAGAGAGAGCGCCAGGTAACAGATAACCCGCCCCCGCCCCCGGAAAGCTGCGGGTTCGGCTGGGCGCTTCAAGCGGGCGCCCGCACAAACAACGCCGCAGGCGCCCGCATCAGAGTAATAACAACCCTGCAAGAGTCGTCTGTGCCTCTGACTCTTTCCGCTCTTTTTCTGCTCCGGGGCGCGTTTCCTTCGAGCAGCTCGCGAGCCTTTGGCCTGCGTTTCACCCTCACCCGCCTAATCATCTCCAAAAAATGCAGTACGGTCCCCAAAAAGAGCCGCGCCTTGGGGGAGGTGGGGGTGTTGGAGAGACTGCGGAAGATGACTGGATACCCAGGGTTCTTAGCTGGGCTCCTGCGGCCAAACCTGCACCAGGGACCCTGCGCGCAGCACACTGACCTGGCATCCTCCTCGGTATGTCCAGCTCCTTCGCTATTAAAATGCAAATCGAACCAGCAGCTTTGTTTTTAACGGCCCCAAATGCGCAACAATCTAAAAGTCCGTTGTAAGGAGCTAAGTAACAAAGAATGATGACGCGCAAAACCGCTCCTATTGTGCAGTGGTTGGGAAGAACCAAGTTGATCCCGGTGCACTTGCTAGCTAAGACCCTCCAATATATAGTGACTAAAAAACCACGTTGCAGAAAAACACCGCAACACCATTTTGTAAACAGTACATCTACCTACTGTATGAAAGATACGTCTAAAAGTGGCCTGAGAGAATGAAAAGTGAATTTGTTTTTTTTAAACTGTATTATGGATGCTTAGTCGCTTCAGCCCTGTCCGACTCTTGGCGACCCCAGGAACTGTAGCCTGTCAGGCTCCTCTGTCCAAGAGATTTCCCAGGCAAGAATACTGGAGTGGGTTGCTATGTAAATAATATATTATATTTTAAAATAAGTACAATAAATATACTAATATATTACATAGATGACCTTTTTTTTTAACAAATAAACTTTATTTTCTAGAATAGTTTGTTACAAGAAATTTCAGATAGAGTTCTCATAAACTCCAGTTTCTTCTATCATTAACATCTTTTATTAGCATGGAGTTTTGCCACAATGAATGAGCCAGTATTGATGCATTATTATCAATTAACCTCCATACTTTATTCAGGTGTCCTTAGTCTTTATCTAATGGGCTTTTTCCAGGATCCTATCCAGGATACATTACATTTAGTTTTCACATTTTCTCAGGCTTCTCTTGACTGTACCAACGTGTCTCAGGCTTTTCTTGGTTTTGATGACCTTGACAATTTTGAGGAATACTGGTCAGTGTTTTGTAAAATATCCCTGAACCAGGATTAATCGTGTTTTTCTCACGACTAGATTAGGATTATGCATTTTTGAAAAGAAGACCACAATCGGTACATACTATCACTGTTGATCTATCATTCTTGACGTTGACCTTGACCATCCGGCTGAGATATTAATAGTTGACTGCAGTTTCTGCACCATGAAGCTACTCTCCGTCACCTCCACTTCCATCCTGTTGTGTCACTTTTTAATGTACAGAGTTAATAAAGAAGGGACACTGAGCTGGAGGGGGCTTGGGGAAATCCCCTTCCCCGGAGTGCAGCGCAGGGCAGGACAGGTCAAGGAAGGCGGTGCAGTGAACCTGTTCTTCGCCGACCTCGGGAGCCTGCCGTAACCTCCCGTGGCGGAAGGCCTGTGGCTTCCTTCCCAGACTGGTAGAGACATTCTGTAGTGGGCTGGCCCAGAGCGACTCTCACCTGGGGGCGGGGCCGCGTGCTTACCACGCCCCGGCCCCGCCCACCCGGCCCCGCCCCTCCGTGGCGCACGCGGCCCCGCCCCGGGGCACGTTGGGCCTCGGGCCCGGGGTTTTCCGCCCAGTGGGCTCCTCCTCCGGCTCCTCCCTGACGGCTGAGGAGCCTGCGGGTCGCCAGTTCCCCGAGTGCTCCGAGTGTGGGAGTGGGACAAAACTCGAGTCCGGTGGGAGGTGCCGCGCCTGGGACGCCCGGAGAGAGAGCTGCTGCTGCCCGCGTCCCACTTCTCCCCTCGCGGCTCCCCACTGCCCCTTGGCCAGGTGAGTGAGGTTTCTCCGGCTTGAGGGGGGCACGGGACGGGGTGGAGGCAGGGCGCCGCGGCCCGCGCCGGGAGGCCCCGGACTGCCCCGCGCCACCTTCAGCCCGGCCCTGAGGCTTCCTGGTTACACAGCATGGGGGTAAAGGCGCGGGTGTCGGGCTGGTCCCGGACGGGCTTCGTCGGCCTGCCTCCCCAGCTCTGTCAGCGGCTGGGGGCGCTCCTTGTGAGGTGGGCGGTGCACGGGCGGAGCCCCCAGTGGCCAGGGCCGCGTGATTGTGCTGCTCCGCTGGGGTCCGGGGCTCAGGGCCTGGGAGCCCGTTAACCTGCGACAAGAAGGCTGCTGACTGGTGTGGGGATGGCGGTGGCCGCGACCCCTCTGACCCCGCTGACTTCTGGAGAGTGTGTGTAACCCTTCCGGAAAAGGCTTCTGTAAGGAGATCTAGGAGGGGTGGCTGCCTTCAGGAACTTGCCTTCAGGAACTTTCCTCCGGAACTGGAAAGACGGAAATTCCTGGGAGCTGCTGCTGTTGCAGTTGATTTATAAGGCACTTTATTTGAGAGAATGCGGGATCTACCTCAGGTGCTGTGTTCACCTGTGTGTTTACCTTCTCTGCCTGTTCCTTCATCTCAGGCTTGAGCTACAGTTTCAGGGAGGGATTCTTGACTTCTCCCCCTGAAAAACCTTTAAGAAATGCGTCTGTTGATTTAACGGAGAGTTTTGCAGTTCATCAACTTGAGACTTTGGGGAGCTGAAGCCTAGCTAGACCGTTCCAGCCCAAGCTGGGAGCAGTATGCCTGGCACATTTCTGTCCCTTCCCCTCTAAATCAGCGACCTTTCTTTGGCGTGGTGTTTTAGGACAGACCCAGGGTATCTTTGGTAGCCAACCCCTCTGCCTTCCCTCCCTGCCTTCACTTTGCTCTCCGGCTGCCTTGACCTGGACTTGGACTGACCCTTCAAGGGGTGAGCCTTTGCCCAACCACCACAGCAGGAACAAAAGCTTAGAGGGCAGTGCCAGGCTGAGTTCAGGCAGGGCGTGTTATCTTGCTCATCCCCCAACTGGCTCTGCTTATGTTCCTTCCTTGTTTCAGTCAGTTGTTCGGGATGCCAGGAGAATTAGCAGGGCCCCTTCACTCAAGGCGCTCTCCTTGCCACAAGGTTTTCCCTGGCAGGAGAAACTAGGTGAGGTTCCAGGGCTGTTTGTTGCTCCGGCATGGGATGCACACTACCTTGGGCATCCCTTCCAAATCTCGCCTCTTACTAGTCTCTCTGCCTTTGGTTCCTTCGCCTTAACATGGGGGTAATAATAATACTTGGAGCTTCCCTGGTGGCTCAGCTGTAAAGAATCTGCCTGCCAGTGCAGAAGACGCAGGTTCTATCCCTGGGTCGGGAAGATCCCCTGGAGAAGGAAATGGCTACCTACTCCAGTATTATTGCCTTGGAAATCCCATGGACAGAGGAGCCTGGTGGGCTACAGTCCATGAGGTCACAAAGAGCCGAACATGACTTAGTGACTGAAGACAACAGCAACAATCATAATACCTACCTCACAGGGTTATTGTGAGGAGTAAATAAATTAATATACTAAACAACCATACAGCTCAGTCACTGATCTGAGTAGGTGGTGACCGTGCTTCTGTGTCCCAGATAGACGTAAAGCTTACAGCAGGGCCTGACACATTTGTATTCATTGGTAAGAGCCAATAATATTTATTACTCCCTTCATGCAGCTGAAGGTCAGCCTAGTTGAATTGCTCTCCTTCTGACCTGTTCCTCTGTCTTCGCTGATGTTCTTTTGCCCTTCTCCCCCCAGTTCTGCCTGTTATTCATTGCCCTTCTAGGAACCATCGAGGTACCTGGAGCAGGAAGGGGCAAGACACGTGGTCAGCCCACACAGCTCTCCTCTACTCCTTTAACATCACTTCTCAGTATTCGCCCTGCAGAAGTAATTGTACAGCCAACATCTTTCTGCCCCGTCCTCTGTCTGGAGGGTGGGTGGTATTTCTCACTCATCTCTTGGTCTCACAGCATCCAGAAAGGACCTTGCCTGATGTTGGTACTCAGCAGATGTTAGCTAAGTGAAGAGGCAGACCAGGGATATTTGACCTTGGAAGCTGAATTTGGATAGGTTAAAAAAAAGAAAAAGTGGGGAGAGTGAGATGGACGTTGAGTTCAGACTGAGAGGTGGGCATAGGAACTGGCAGAGAGGTCAAGAGGAAGTCCCCTTGGACTCCTTTATGTTATCAGGTCAAGGATTGTTGTCAGGGCTTGTCCTGGATTGCGGCATCTAGAAGGCCAAGATTTGATTAGTGATGCCTTGGCCACGTGATTTGGGGAGGATGGGTAGCTTGGGATGGTAGGAGTGAGAATTGAGCCCGAATAGGTGAGTGTGAGATTTTCCTGGGCATTCACTGCAAAAAAAAAAAAAAAAGAAAGAAAAAAAAAGCTGGTGTGGGTAGGAGGTGACTGTAGAAACCAAATCTGTGCTGAGTGCTGAATCTTCAGAGAACCTAGGGCCTTTCTGGATCTCACTCTTTCCTGTTCTTTCCTCTCTCTTTTCAGCTGCTGTCTTTCCCCCCTTAAGCAGTTCCTAGCACTTGTCCCATGGCGGGCACTGGAGGAAGATTCTGTGTGTAGGTGTATTTCACAATCGCAGCCAAGTGAACGGATTCAGGTTTCTCTGGATTTTTCTCAACAGCACCTTGTGAGCCCGTTGCCTGTAAAACATAAGGAATCTGAGGGATACCTAGATAGGAACGCTCTTAGGAGAAATGGAGAAACTGAAATGTCTTTGTTGGGAATTTGCATTTTTAAAAGCAGTTGTTGAAATTTCAACGGAGCTTTCTAATAACACTGAAACCATACCACAGGAGGCCTCCTGACCCTGATCCCGGGACCCGGTGAAATAAAGGTCAGATGTCATGTGGTGGTCTGGGAGGATCCTGACACTGTGGCGTGAATAGTGACTCAAACCGCAGCTGACTTTGCTCCTGATGTGAGAAAGTAACAGGTGGGGTGAATGGAGGGGTGAGGAGGCAGAGTTCCCATCTGTGCTGGGTATCCTGGGACAAGCCACATAGCCACAACAGGGTCCCAGTGTTCTGGGTAGTAAAATGGTTGTTTGCAGAATCTGGTGAGAAGATGTTTGCAAAAGGGGCTTGATATCAGTTAGGGGGTGGCGATGGCAGTGTTGATATCTTGGGTTGCTGCAAGGAATCTTGAAGCTGGGGTTGGAGTGTGTGGGTGGTAGGTAGCTGACTCCTGGTTCTGTGATCTGTGAGTTCTAGTCTTCCAAGGACTTATGGTCCTGAAGGTACCTCTGCCTTAGCAGGAAAAAGGGGGAGAAATGACTCCTGAAATTGAGAAGGGAAGTCAGGTGCCCGGAGCCTCTTACACCTGTAGCATGGGCAGAGACTGGCTTGGAGGACAGTGAGTGAGGGACGAGGAGAAACTCAAAGCTGATGACAGGGAGGTGGAGGGTCAGCCTGGGGATGGCATCCTTGGGGAAAAGGGTGTGTCTGTGAGGGGGCTGGTGATAGCGGACTGAGCTTACTGTGTTCACCTAAAAGGTCATGGCTATTTTAGGAAGCTAGTGACAAGCATATTGCTGTTGAACTCATAGTGAGTACCCACTGTTTGCCTAGCCTTGTACTGTGAGCACAAAAGCAGAGGCCACCCCCACCCTCCCTAGGTTGTCCTTGGCTGTTTTGTAGTACAGATATAAAATAATTTATTCTACCTTTCCCTTATTTCTGGGTATGGAGGCTATTGACTGTTTTTTTAGTTTGAAACAGTGTTGGAATAAATAGTCTGTGCATGCTCAGTCGCTTCGGTTGTGTCCCACTCTTTGCAACCCTATGGACTGTAGCCCGCTAGGCTCCTCTGTCTATGGAATTCTTCAGACAAGAATACTGGAGTGGATTGCCATGCCCCTCTCCAGGGATCTTCCTGACCCAGAGATCGAACCTGGGTCTCCTGCATTGCAGGCGAATTCTTTACCACTGAGCCACCGGTAGAAATCTTTATAAGGAAGAGTTAACACTTCTATAATAAGTCTTCCACATCAAGGACAAATTACAGGCCTTGTGATATAGAATGTCTTCGTTAGATACTAAGAATGGGATTCTAATTGGATATGTTGGAGGTGTATATTTCATAAAATATGTTATATAATTTGGAAATTATTTGTAAATATTTTTTTGAAAATTCTTTCTACTTTTTTGGTCATTGATTTCAACCTTTATTGTTACTCCTTTCTTCTTACTTTTGCTTATTTCATTGCTCTAGTTTTCATGTCTAAATTGGTTCATTTATTTTTAGTTTTTTAATTTAAAAATTATGTAGACGTCAGAATTTTCTTCTGAGTACCAGTCTAGCCAGTGGGCCTTTATATGAAATGCTTATCTTTCCATTGCTTCCTAGTACTCTGTAGATTATTTCTGATCCAAGGACTTTTTAGAAGGCAGCATCTTTAATTTCTGAGGAAGTTTTGGGGCAGTCTGATCATATTTTAATGTTGGCTGCTAGTTCCCTTGGCTTCCTCGGTGGCTCAGCTGCCAATGCAGGAGATGGGAGAGATGTGTGTTTATTCCCTGGATCGGGAAGATTCCCTGTATGAAATGGCAGCCTGCTCTAGTATTCTTCTCTGGAAAATTCCATGGACAGTGTAGCCTGGCGGGCCGGAGTCCCTGGGTCGCAGAGTTGGACGCAACTGAGCACACATGCACAGTTCTGTTGAGTGAAGGTGCTTGGCAGAATCTCTTGTGGGACTGTATTCAGATTTTCTTTGTGGCCAGCTACATGATCAGCCTGAAAAGCTTTCGTGACACGTATTCTCTGTGGAACACAGACGTCAGATATTTCTTTGATCTTGAGGGTGCCCTCTGCATCCTTGCTTATTGAATCTTTTTTTTTGAGTCAAACTCAACTTACATTTGCTCTGGATTTGTGAATTTGGCATGCATGTTTGGTGTATACAGCTTTATCAAGCTTATCTTTGTGGATTGTACCTTGTGTCATTTGTTACTTATTCTGTACCTTTGGCCTTAAATTCCATATTATCTATTTTAGGAGCATATATTGTCAATAATCTTGGAGAATTCCTTCTTTGTAGTCCTGGAATTAGTAATTAAATGCATTTTATAGGACAGTAAGTAAAAGGCCCAGAAATTTGGAAGCAAGCATCAGTCAGGCAGGGGGTAAGCCACATCCTTTAGTTTCCACTCAGGCTTATGCAGAGTAGGTAGTAATCAGGCTGGCTCTGCCTGCTTCTTAGACTTATGATGACTGTGAGCTCCCCCTTCTTGTCTGTCTCAGTGGCCCCCATGATAGCCAGGTTTTAGGAGGAATGGATAAAAGGAGGTCAGTTCGCAAAACCCAGGGATGGACTTCTGACTTTGTGGTTGGTTCCTCCCCCATCCCATAGGTCCAAGTAGATGGCTCTCACGCACAGTTATATTTCCTTCCTCATCTACAGTGGCAAAACAGACTCTCTGTTCCCCAAGGGATATGACAAAATAGTACACAAAAATGTCCTAAGACCAAATGTCAGCTATAAAGGCTTGGGCCCCAAGTTTTACAGTCTTTTCTGTGCTTGTGTTTTAAGTCATGTAAACTATTTCATTGGACTAGAAGGGCCTAAGCCTTGTTGTAACATGAAATCCTAGTGAGTAGTTTTCCAAGTCCTGTGTTTCCAGATAAAGGCAAATGGCTGAGAAGTGGCTGGAAAAAATCCTCATTCTGCAGAGGCAGGGTTATTGGAAAGTTCTCAACATGGTTTTAATACTAATATTTCCACTTCTGGTTTTTCTCCGTGCTGACCTAATATGTCTTTGCCTTAATTTTCAACTTTTCTTTTCCTTTTTTTAAGAAAAGTGTTTCTCTTGTAATCAACACGTGACTGGAGTTGAGGGGAGATGGCAGGAGGCAGTGATAATAACAACAAACTGAATTTGGTCATTTCTGTCTTTGGTAGAGAATCCAGACTGTTTGCATGCCAGATAGTCTTGATTGTATTTCTTGCGTCTTCTTGTCTGTTTATTATTTATTACACTTGGATGCTGTTTCTTTCCTACTTTCTGCTGCCTTGGTTGAGTTTCTCATCGTTCCTCTTCCTCACCCACCTGCATTAGGATTCAGGTTTGGCCATGATTTAAGAGGAGTCTCTCTCTCCCTCTGTCTCCAGAAATTGGAGTCCAGAGTTAGTAAGTGCCTGTTCCATGAGGTTGTCCAGGCACCAGACTCCTTAGGCACAGTTGCTCCTGGCGTTCTCCAGGGCTCTGGTTCTCAAACTTGAGCACATTTATGACTAATTTGGAAGGTTTGTTAAAAACACAGATTCCTGGGCCCCATCCCTACAGGCTCTGATTTAGGGGGTCTGTGGTGAGGACCGAGAAATTCCCTTTCTAACGGTCACTCAGGTTGTGCCGATGCGGCCGTCCAGGCACCACAGCGCTGCCCTGCTTCCCTTACCTGCGTGGCCCAGCACAGCTGACTTCCTGCCAGCGTCCTGCCGCGCTGCCAGGGAAGCTCGGGGGCATAGTCCTAATTCGGGGCTGCCCGGTGCCAGGCTGCTGGTAGTGTTCTGTTATGGAAGCGAGATGGGCAGATGGTTGAGGGGGGACAACCAGAAGTTTCTGGAACACCACCCACTGCTGTCCTCAGTCTGAAACTGAGGGATAATGAGAATGGGATCTCATGACAGTGGCATGCCGACAGGCAGTGCAGAGGAGGGCAGCGTCTGATCCAGTGGGCCGGCGACTAAGCAGGCAGGTTGCTGCTGCTGCTTTGCTGATGCTCTGAGGGTCATCACTGCTTCCAGGCCATTCCCAGTGGTCGGGTTTGGCAGCCATGCATTCTGCATGTGGAGCCACCTTAGAGGCCTTGGGGGCGGGTGTCCCTCCAAGACCCAGTTTTGGGATAGAGAGTATCTTACTGTGCTTTCTTCTCCTGACTGACCCGCCTCAACTCCAGATGTGACACGTCAGTAACTTATTTCTGGGAAAGCGTGGAGACAGAGCCCATTTGAACCCTGAGCTGTGTTGGGCTGATGGTCAGTGCAGCTCCTGATACCCCAGAGAGATAAAAATAAATGGCTGCCAATCCCTGCTCTCTGCTCTTGTTAACTCGTAGACAGGAACCTGGGGAGAAGCCATGTCACAGAGGGTTCCCAGGGCAGAGGACACTTTCTCTGTGACTTGATGACATGGGACTTTATTTGGAGGCAGCAGGGTCACCTTCTCATTCTGTCTTTCCCAGGATAGGCTTCACATTTCCGAGTCCATTCTCCAACCCAGGAAGGTGGAGTAGAACGCAGCAGCGTGAGTGGAGGGGAGCCAGTCTGGGCCTGGATGCATTGGCCTGGAGGTCAAGAAACATGTGTTGAGTCTTTGCCCCACCCCAGCCAATGGTGAGAGCCCAGGCAGGCTTTGCTCTCCAGGCCTCGGCTCCCACCTAAGTAAAATAAGCCAGTGGAGTCAAAGGGTCTCCTGAAGGTCCCTTCCAGCTCTGATGTTGCAGGATTCCTGTGTAATCCCAAAACTAGCACGCTGGGAACTGACTTTATTCCCCAGCAGTGTCTTTCTGAGCCTGCTTGCTCATGTTCAGCTCCTTGGTCAGGCCTGGACACTGGCCCGTGGCCACTCTCCCAGCTTGCTGTACCCGGAACTCCTCCAGGCGGGGCCACCCCAGGTGCCAGCCTTCAGAGGGGGGCAGAGTCGGAGGCACTGCTTGCCTAATGATTGACGTGTGCTCCAGCTATTCTTGATTCATGGGTGGGTATGTGTGTGTGGTGGAGGGGGGGAGTTGAATGTCTAACAGCACCTTCTGTGGGCTTTCTATTCAGTGCTTGGGAAAGGATGGTCTAGGTTGGTGGGGTGCTGCCTTGGGGCTCCCTCGATCGCCTCTGGGGCTTGATGACCTCATGACCCACACCTTGGAGGTGAGGCAGTGCTCCGGCAGTCAGGAATGTTCAGACGCCTCTTACGTCATTCAAGGTCCGGCCTTATCGTAGGAGGGAGAGAAAGAATGTTTTAGATGAGTTCTCTCTGCCCCCAGAATTCCTGGAACCTCCATACCAAAGATATCATTGGGACAGGTGCCACCAGGGTGTGAAAGAAATATACTCAGGATCCATTGATGTCCTGTCAGGAACCTCGCAGTGCCCTGCCCGTGCTAACTGGTGAAGGAGGAGAGGAGAGAGGCCTGTCCTACAGCCGCGGCACTGATTCTCTCGCTGGGAGGCCTAGAAAAAATAATTCTTAATTCTGGCTCTGGCACACGTCAGGTGTGTGATCCTTGCTTGTCAAGAATCATCTCTGAGTCGTAGTCCACTTGAGGTTATAATATCTATCTTGCAGGATCGTTGGGAAGGTTAATGAGGTGATACATGATGAAGTAATACGTGTTCCTGGAGTAGAAAATGGCAACCCACTCCAGTATTCTTGCCTGGAGAATCCCATGGACAGAGGAGCCTGGTGGGCTACAATCCATAGGGTCACTTGGAATCAGATATGACTGAAGCGACTTAGGTACTGAAAAGAGGGGAGTATTATTAGAACACTAGAGAACATAGAAAACATTTTAGGCCAAGTGCTGGTAAGTTCCAGAAAGAGAGGTCATCGTTGTGGGTGGAGAGATCAGGGTGGGTTTCCTGAAAGAAGTGGACCTCCATCTGGCTTAAAGGAAAAGCCAGAATTGACTTAGGCTTAAAGAGGGCAGACAAAGGAGCAAAGGAGCCAGGATGACAGACTAGGTAGAGAGATGACTGAGCAGAAGTTCTGAAGATGGAAAATGCTGAGGTATTGACTTGACTGAGCTATAGACATGCATTTCCTGCTTTCTTTCCATCACATGGAGACCTCTAGGGACCTTCCATTTTCTTGCCATGGCACAGCCCAGGGCTGCTTGGCAGGTCTTAGGGTTCCACCTGCTCAGCAGTCAGGTCCCCCTGAGATCTAAAAGACCATCTCCTCCTCCAGTGTGATCTGTAGGCCCTGGTGGGGATTTCTTTTCATCTTTCAGCTGAACAAGGCTGACTGGGGACTTGGTCACCATTAGAAGAGCCGACCTTGAGAAGTGCTATTGAAGGAGAGGTTTCTGGGGCTCCTAGGCAGGGTGGGGTGCTCCACTTTTTGGAGCTGAAATAGGTACTCTGTCAGGTCTTTGAGGTTTGAAGGGACCAGGCCTTTCCAAAGGCATTTGAACAGGCCCCAGGTCTGTGGAAGCCCCGGGGACTCCCTGCTGCCTTTTGATGTTTCATCTTATCCTCCACCACTCTCCGCCAGTTTGTTGGACAGGATCTGTGATTGACTAGAATATGAAGATGAGGTGGTTGATCGCATCTTACCTAGCAGAGCCGTGGGTGAACATCTGTGCCTTTCATTACAAATACGGGTGCCTGCGGGGATAGCCCTGGTGGGGACAGTGGGCAGCCCCGGCAGGCATCCCTGGATGAAGGGGCAGCTGCCACAGCCCTAGCTGTGTGCCACCACATGGGCTCCTGGTGTCCAGGTCTCCTCTTTTTCCATTTAAAACAAAATTTAAGTTGGAGAGACTCTTTTGCAGCCCCGCCCCTCCCCTCCCCACAACAAAATTAATGTTTGTGAACTACAGAACCTCCAAGGAGCCCCAGGCCCTGGGCAGGACAAGTTGACAACTGTGGATTCCTCACAGGCTCACTCATTTCACAGATGAGGGAGAGATGCCCAGGGGAGCGTGGGGTTGGCCAGGACCATCAGAGAGAAGTGGGTTTCTTAGACACATATCCTCTCTACTCCCAAAAAGCCCTTTCCTGATTCTCAACCTTAATCTCCATTCTGCCTGGGAGTGGCACTTAAACACTTGGTGAGTGTTTTCCTGTGACTGCTCTTTTGTATTTATCTCTCCAGATAGAGGGAAAGCCTAGTGCGGGCCAGAACTCTTGTTTTTTAACTCCTGTTCTCAGGGGAGTCTAGCCCCAGCATTGGGTGCCTCTTTGAGCCCAGAGGTAAAATCAGTGTGAAACTAATGAAACTTAGGGCTTCCCTGGTGGCTCAGATGGTAAAGAATCTGCCTGCAGTGCAGGAGACATGGATTCCATTCCTGGGTTGGGAAGATCCCCTGGAGAAGGGAATGGCTACCCACTCCTGTATCCTTGCCTGGAGAATTCCATGGACAGAGGAGCCTGGTGGGCTACAGTCCTTAGTTGAAGCCCCCCAACCCCCATATCCTAGTCACTTGCGTGTGGTCTCTCCAAGGCTGTGGGAGAGGCCCTGGCAGTGAATTAACAAAGTCATATAGTTTTGTAGAATTTGCAAAAAAAAAAAAAAAAAGCGTTCTGTTTCTGGCATCTTAAAAAGGACCCCTAAAATTATATAGGTTTCAGACTCCATAAAACCTGAGGCTCCCCCGCCAGAGATGCTGTGAAAAACCAGCGACTGGCTGTGGTCCTGCCTTTTGGACAGTGGGCCCCTGGCTTGGAGGCAGGAGTGGAAGGGCCCTGAACCAGCCCTGGGAGGATCTTGCTGTGTCACCTGGCCCTGTCACTTCCCCTCTCTGGTTGTCAGTTTCTCCATTTCTGAAATAGGAGCCAAGGTGGGGTGGGCAGGAATGAACTGAGTCATCTCTAGGCTGAAATGACCTCTGGTATTCCAGTTGCTTGGTCCTGGCTGGTTGGGTGTGTTCACCCACCCCACCCACCCAGGCATCACACTGCCCACATTTTCCCTCCCAGGAGCATTTGCATTGCTGGCTGGGTGTGTCTGGTTGGGCATACAGAACCCACTCACTAGCCCCAGGTCTCACCATGGTGACTCTGTTGACTGATACTATAAGCAAGAAAAGCTTTATTGACTGAGCTCTTATTCCCAGACATGTAGGAGACATGCACCTGGGCCTTCCCTTCTTGGTGGAATGGTTTTTCCTGTGGTCTTGGGGATTTATTGCTGCTTCTGCTGAGTGAGTTCAAACTGCACTGATCTCTTATGCAGAGGGAGCCTTTTCAAAGAGGACACCATGGAAGGATCTGGAGGGGCTTAATACCACAGTGCCTTTTTTTTTTCTAAAACCAGTTTTAGGTGTCTGTCTGGTGGTATTAAGTTGTTGTTCAGTCACTAAGTCATGTTTGACTCTTTGTGACTCTTTCATAGACCCCCATAGACTGCAGCACACCAGACTTCTCTGTGCTCCACTATCTCCCAGAGTTTGCTCAAATTCATGTCCATTGAGTTGGTGATGCCATCCAACTATCTCATCCTCTGTCATGACCTTTTCTGTCTTCCTTCAGTCTTTCTCAGCATCAGAGTCTTCCAGTGAGTTGGCTCTTTGCATTAGGTGGCCGGAGTATTGGAACTTCAGCCACAGTCCTTCCAATGAATATTCAGAGTTGATTTCCTTTAGGATTGACTGGTTTAATCTCCTTGCAGTGCAAGGAACTCTCAAGAGTCTTCTCCAGCACCACAATTGGAAAGCGTTATTGTACAGCCATCACCACCATCCATCTCCAAAACTTTTCATCTTCCCAAACAAACTCTCTCCCCATTAAACATTAACCCCCAATCCACTCTCCCCTCAGCTCCTGGCATCACTATTTTACTTTGTCTCTGAATCAGACTACTCTACTTACCTCACTTAAGTGGAGCATGCGTACTCAGTCCCTTCAGTTGTGTACAACTCTGTGATGCTGTGTTCTGTAGCCCTCCAGTCTCCTCTGCCCATGGGATTTCCCAGGCAAGAATACTGGAGTGGGTTGTCATTTCCTTCTCCAGGGGATCTTCCCAACCCAGGAATTGAACCTGTGTCTCTTGCGTCTCCTGCATCTGCAGGTGGAGTCTTTACTGCTGGTGCTACCTGGGAAGCCCCCTCACACAAGTAGAATCATAGAATATCTTTTTGTGACTGGTTTATTTGATTCAGCATAATAACCTGAAGATTCATCCATATTCTAGCATGTATCAGAATTTCCTTCTTTTTTAAGGCGAAATACTGTTTTGTTATGTATATTACCACATTTTGTTTATCCATTCATCTGTTGATGGACATTTGGGTTATTTCCACATTTTGACTGTTGTGAATAACAGTCAAAATGCTGTGAACATTGGAATGTTGGTGGACAAATATGTTCAAATCCTGCTTTCAGTTCTTTTGGGTACATTTACAGAAATGGAATTGCTAGGTCATATGTTTAATTTTGAGGAGCTGCCCTACTGTTTGCCACTGTGACTGCACCATTTTAGCACACGACCTTTCTGTTGTACAGTTTTCTCTCACGGATCTCCTGGTGTTTGTTGGCAGGATTACATTTTTTCTGGAAGCTGTGGAGGAGAATCTGCTTCCTTGTCTTTTCTAGCTTCTGGAGGCCATCTGCATCCTTTGACTTCTGGCACCCTTCCTGTGTGGATGGAATCCCTCTCAAGCTTCTTATCTCTTTCTTTTCATCTTTATTTCTCCTTATCCTTTTTTTTTTTTCATCCTTACCGTAGCCAGGAAAGGACTCATAGGCCCGCCTGGATAATCTAGGGTATGTTGCCCATCTCAAGGTTTGTAGCCTTGATCACATCTGCAAAGCCCCTTTGTCGTTTAGGGCAACATAGTCGCAGATTCTGGGGGGTCGGGATACTGACTCTCTGTTGGGGATATTTTTGACAGACCTAATCCAGAAACTTCACGGTGCCTTCATCATGGGCTTTGAAAGCCCTCCTTCTCTCCCGTCCCAGCCTTGTCTTGAACTACCTGTGACCATGACGATTGGTTAGGTACTCCCCTCACTGTGTGGGCTGGACACCTAGTAGACACTAAATAAGTTTGGAAGTCTGTTCAGGATCTTTGATGACCCTTTCCCCCCTCTCCAAACTTCAGAGCCTGTCCTCTTTGGCCACTTGGAAGGGTACAACCCAGGTTGAATTGGTGACAAAGCACAGAAAATGGTCCCTATTTTACAAAAGTCTTCCCTGTTCTTACTTCATTGAGTCCTCACAGTAATACCAAAGTAGGTTGGCAGGTCATATTTTTGCAGACAGCTTAGAAGTTCAGAGAAGTTAAGTTGTTCTGAAAATGTCACACAGCAAATGGTGAAATTAGGAAGGACCTAGACCCTAGCTACCAAGCTAATGCTTCTTAGGGAGTAAGTTAAGATTAACTGAACACCTACTGTATGCTAATAAGTTACATGGTGGATAACTTTATATGCATGTATCTCTGCATCAGACCCTCATGGCCACGTAGTAAGATGAATGTACCTTCCCAGTTTTAAGGAAAAAGGCACAGAAAGGTCAAGCCACACGCCCAAGCTCACACATTGGACCGTTTTTCACCCCAGTTGCCCAGTAGCAGTGTTAGAAGATGATATCAGGGCTGTGTGGGCCATGGGTAAAGTTCATATGACGGAGCTGAGAAGTCTCTTAGGACTGTCTTGTGATGTTTGTGGCTCGATAGGGGAGTGTGGGTTGTGCACAGATGGAAGAGAGAGTAATTGGAGGTAGTAGAAGAATCTGCAGAGGACCTGGGGTTGAATGTTATGAGACCCAGTGTTGGTGATGCTTAGGCTGCGTGAGCTGCCCACCCTCCCTTTCCCCACCCAGACCAAGGAGGGATTCAAAGAAGGGACTCCCCAAGTTCCCTTCCAGCTGAGCTGCTGATGGTTTTGTTGTGCAGACAGCACCCTCCACAGAGCTTGGAGGGTACACCCCTGTTGGGCCCAGGTGGTTCTAGAGGAACAACTCTTGGGTTGGACTTTGCAGGAAATGGAGGGGCTTGAGAGCTAAGTCGGGGACAGCAAGGAGGCTTTCTGTACTTTCGGGAGTTGGGCTTGATTTAATCGGCTGATCCTGAGGAGCCCATTCCGATCAGGTGGTGTAATTGCAAGCGGCTTCTGCTTGCGGAAGTGGTGAAACTGACTGATACAGGCCTGCCTCCCCAGCCCCAGAGGCATTTAGAAACAAACCTCCGTTTCCCTTTGGGGGAGGGGGTATTTCCTAATAAGGTCCTGGCCACACCTAGGACTTAAGTTGGTAGGGGTGGGAGGGATTTCCTGTCACTGCCTTTGTGACAGAAATTGTGTGTGTCAGAAGAACCTTGTTGACTCCAGGGACCTCAGCCTCATCTCCTGTCACAGCCTGGTTGTCTGGCAGATATTGACACCATATTTGGGTTCACCTGCTTCCTCTGTGGCCACTTTTCACCCCTCAGAAATCCTGAATCAGGGTTGGCATTTGACTAAGTGTTGGTGCTTCCAGAAGCCTGTTTAGTGTGGGCATCTGTCAGAGGGGACTCTTCCCGTGAGCTGAATAGACCAAGGTTTACCAGGGCTGTGCCGTGGAGAGGTTGTAGAGTGACCTGTGAATCTGTGTCTGCCTGCAGGTGCCTTTCCGTGAAGTGTCCGCTTCTGCTTCGCTCCCTCTTTCTCAGTTACCAGGACATGGTCTGGAAAGGTCTTCTCAGCTAAAAGCAGAAAAAATGGTTTCTGTCAGGGTCGAGCCCAGAGTGGGCATACAGGCAGCAGGCTCCTAGGTAGTGGTGGGGCTGAAACTGTGCAGACTGAGACTCTGCTTCTGCCAGTCACTCCTCCTGGGACAGGTTTCTTCTTAAGGTCTTTTCAGAGGTGCTTCCTCCTGCATCACCCCCACCCCTGGCCCCTGTGTGCCTGCAGGCGTGTATGCTAAGTCGCTTCAGTCAAGTCCGACTCTTTGCGGCCCTATGGACTGTAGCCTGCTAGGTTCCTTTGTCCATGGGATTCTCCTGGCAGGAATACTGGAGTAGGTTGCCATGCCCTCCTCCAGGGGATCTTGCTGACCCAGGGATCAAACCTGCCTCTCTTGTCTCCTGCATTGGTAGACGGGTTCTTTACCACTAGCATCACCTGGGAAGCTCCACGCCCCTCACTCCCAGCTTTTTTCGTGTAGTTTGGACCAAGCCCCCAGGCACCCAGGGATAGAAAGGAAACATTGCCAGTTTCCTGTTGGTGGTTTCTTAGGGAGATTGGAAAATCCAGTACAGCCATCCCCACCCAGGATCTGCTGCTAGGGGCTGGGCTTGGAGTGGAGAAGGAACCAGCAGACTTTACTCTCCGTGCCGTGCCCCCGCCCTCTGCCCTTCACACTGTCCTGACTCTCCAAGCTCTTGTGTTCCACCGCAAGCCCTCCCTGCCCCCACATCTCTCATCCTGAGTGTTATCAAGTGGTCTAGGGTCCTCTGGGGCCCTCTAATGTAACCTATTTTAGGGAAACTGATACAGTGAGAGGTTAGATGACATGTGGGGCTTTCCTGATAGCTCAGCTGGTAAAGAATCCGCCTGCAACGCAGGAGACCTGGGTTAGATCCCTGGGTTGGAAAGATATGGAGGAGGGAACGGCTACCCACACCAGTATTCTGGCCTGGAGAATTCCACGGACTATAGGGGTTTGCAAGAGTCGGACATGACTGAGTGACTAGAACTTTTGGGGGACTTCCCTGGTAGCTCAGCTGGTAAAGAATCTGCCTGTAGTTCAGGAAACCCTGGTTCGATTCCTGAGTTAGGAAGATCCGCTGGAGAAGGGATAGACTACCCACTCCAGTATTCTTGGGCTTCCCTGGTGGCTCAGCTGGTAAAGAATCCACCTGCAATGCCGGAGACCTGGGTTCAAACCCTGGTTTGGGAAGACCCCCTGGAGAATGACTACCCACTCCAGTATTCTGGCCTGGAGAGTTCCATGGGGTCTGTATAGTCCATGGGGTCGCAAAGAGTCAGACACGGCTGAGCAACTTTCACTTTCACAATGATATAATGGGAACATATTTGATATTAAACTGTTATTATCTGCATTTTACAGATGTGGAAAAGTGAGGCCCAGAATATTAAATAACCTGCCCAAGACCACACATCCCAGTGGAGCAGAACTGGGATTTGAATCTGGGCCTCCTGGCATCAGAGTTCATGTTCCTCCCACCACCCTAGACTGCCTTTAGTGAAATACCTGAGATCACAGTAAAACCTAGTGTCCTGCTTCCTAATTCTGTTCTGTTTCATCAACCAGTGTTTTTAAAGTTTCAATCTTTGAAATAGTAGTTTCTGGGGCTGGTGGGCCCTGGAGGAAATGCACTATAGGGGTGAAGTCCTGAACTTTGGGGCTTGGCTGCCTGGGTTTGAATCCTGGCTTTTCATTTACTAGCCGTGACCTTAGGGTAAGCTGTGTAATCTCTCCATACCTCCATTTCCTTATCTCTACTACAGAGATCATGATCTCAGTGTTATGTGTCTTAGGGAGTTGTAAAGTTCAGTTTATGTATGGCACTTGACAGAGGGCCTAGTACGTGATGAGTATTTGATAAATGTCAGCTATCACTGTTGTCTCGTAAGTTTGGGAAATTGAGGGGTAAAGTTAAGCAGACACCTGTTATAGGACTTCTCAGAGTCTTTATTATGCTATCAAAAATGAGCACTTTCCTGGAAGAGGATGTAGTAGGCAGCAGTTTTCAAAGTTTTTGGACAACTAGCCTCTTTTTTGAAGTGGGTACCTGGTAAATTCTTCACTCATGAGACGTTAGTTGGTGTTGGGGAACACAGTTCAGGGAGCACGGAGCTCTGTACCGTGCTGCCTGTTTCTGCTTGGCTGGGCTGAGCTGGAGATGGACCAGGCTAGATCTGAGTGAAGCTTGGAGGGCCTGTGTGTGGCAGAGCTTGGCTGTACCAGGCTTCTCTCCCCTCCTCCCTCTAGGTATGGGTAGAGGCCTGTGGAGTCAGCTGAGGCACTTGAGGGTTTCTGGAACCTCCTGGCCATGAGGAGTGACCTTGGCTGACCCCAGTTCAAAGCGGTTACTGCACTGTCTTCCTTTGCCCTTGGAGGAGAGAGAGGTCTTAAAGTAGGTCATCAAAGGCAAGACCGATTGGGACCACCAAACAAACCAGCCCAGCCCAGGTTGCGGTGGTCACAGGTTTTGTAACACAGTCCTGTTTCGGGAAGGCAGGGAGGCTCTGCTCTCTCTCAGGAAAGCTGAGTTCCACCTTGGACCCTCTGCTCTCTCAGGAAGGCAGAGTCCCACCTTGGACCCTCTCCCCATGTGCTTGTGACTTGAGTGAACTGGGTCCCTGGCATATTTTAGCTGCAAAACCAAGATGGTTGGGAACTGCAAGTTCCTTTCCAATATAGATATTTTGGGAGCCTCTAAATCTAGGGTTGGGGTGAAAACCTGAAGAGGTGTCACCTTCAGAAGTTGTGAAGTCCAACTAGGAAGAGCCCTGAGAGGTGAAGCCACCTGTCACACCCAAGGTCTGCGGAGGTGAGGGCCTAGCTCCAGGTCACTGGTTGGGACCTTTTTCCATGAGATTCTTTGAACTGAACTACCTTAAATAGCCTTACTTTGGGCTCCTTTTGCACCCTGCTCTGGGTCATTGCTTCCCAGCTGTGTGTGGTCGTCAAGAGCTTCTCAGACCAGCTCAGGGCTGGCTAACTGTTCATCTTCCCAACAGCCAGGTGCAGGAAGTGGGCCAGGGAGGCATGTGGCTGACTAATTACACCAGAGCCTGCCCAAACCTAGCTCTGAACTGGAGCGAGTGTTCGTTGATAGACAAATTTCTTTCTTGTTTTACATCTCTCTCTATATATGAATATATATAAACTATAGATAAACATATATGTATTTGCATTTTGTGTGTGTGTGTGTGTGTGTGTGTGAAAGTGTGTCTTGTCTTGAATTTTACTTTGGAATCTGCTCAGTGGTGACCTTTGGCTAGGGGATTAGAGGAGAGAGTGAATCTTGAATTTTACTTTGGAATCTGCTCAGTGGTGACCTTTGGCTAGGGGATTAGAGGAGAGAGTGAATTTTGCTTTTCACTTTGTGCCTTTCTCTTCTGTTTGAATTTCCACACAATGTATTTATATTCGTTTTATTTATTTATTTTTTTCATGATTATTTACTTATTTATGGCTGTGCTGGGCTTTTGGTGCCACGTGGACTCTTTTCTAGCTTTGGCAAATGGAGGCCACTCTCTAGTTGCGGTGCGTGGGCTTCTCATTGCGTGGTTTCTTTCGGTTGTGGAGCATGGGGTCTAGAGCTTGCAGGCTTCGGCAGTTGTGGCCTATGGGCTCAGAGGCTGCAGTTTCCAGGCTCTAGAGCACCGGCTCAGTAGTTGTAGCACTCAGGCTTAGTTGTTCCATGGCGTGTGGGATCTTCCCGGATCAGGGACCCAGCCCGTGTCTTCTGCATTGGCAGGCGGAGCAACAGGATTCTTTACCACTGAACCACGAAGGAAGCCCTATTTTTAATTTTTAAATGTAATTTAATTTATAGAGCAGCTTTAGGCTCACAGCATCACTTTCCCCACTATCAGTATCTCATATCAGAGTTAGAGTTGATGACCCTATATTGACATACCATTATCGCCTAAAGTCCATGGTTTATTGTTAGCATTCACTCTTACTGTTGTACATTCTGTGGATTTTGACTAATATATCCACTGTTTCGTGTCATACAGAATAGCTTCACTGTCTTAAAAATCTTCGGTGCTCTGCCTGTTCATGCCTTCCTTTCCCTAACTCCTGGTAATCACTGATTTTTTTTTTAACTTCTCCATAGTTATACCTCTCTCAGAATAACATGTGGTTGGAACTGTGCAGAACATAACCGTTTCAGGCTGGCGTTTTTCTCTTAGTAACATGCATTTAAGGTTCCTCCTTGTCTCTTCATGGCTTGACAGCTCACTTCTTTTACTGCTGAATAATATTCCATGGTCTGGATGTACCACAGTTTATCCATTCACCATCTGAAGGCATTTTGCTTGTTTCCATATTTTGGCAGTTATGAAGAAAGCAGCTGTAAATATCCATGTACAGATTTTTGTGTGCACATATATTTTCAGCCCCTTTGGGTAAATACCATGGAGTGCTATTGCTAGATCATAAGCTGAGAGTATGTTTAGCTTGTAAGAAACTGCCAAACTGCCTTCCAAAGTGGCTGTACCATTTTGCATTTACAGCAGCAGTGAATGAGTTTCTGTTGCTTCACACCCTCATTGGCATTTGGTGTCATCGGTGTTTTGTATTCCTGCCATTCTGATAGGTGTGTGGTGGTATATCACTGTTATTTTAATTTGCAGTTCCCTAAGCATGTGTGGTGTTGAGCATCTTTTCGTACATTTTTTTTGCCATGTGTATGTATTTTGGGGGAAAGTATCTGTTCAGATCTTTTGCCCATTTTTAATTGAGTTTTCTTACCTTTTAAAAAAAATTGAAGTATAGTTGATTTACAGTGTTGTGTTAGTTTCAGATATACATACTGTAGTTTTTAAGAGTTCCTTTTATATTTTGGGCAACAGTCCTTTATCACATGTGTCTTTTTAAACGTCTTCCCCCCATTCTGTAGTTTGTCTTCTCTTCCTTTGATTTTTAAAAAGAAACCAGCAGGGATCATCTGAACTGTATGGTGTAAGCTCTACATGTAAATTTTCACATAAAAACAGATTGAAGATTTAGTATTAATGAGCTAACACAAATAAGTACTCCAGTCCCCAGACTGGGAAGGGGTCATCCCATAGGGCATGCACTCTAGTCCAGGCCCTTTTGGTTTGCTGCTGGGCATTGGGCGGGAGGTCTCACGGCATGTGACTTCTGGCCCAGGAAGAGCTCCAGGTTTCTGCCTTCTCTCGGTGTAAGCCTGCTGCAATCCTAGCCCTCTGGGGAGGACACTGCATGATCCTTGTGCCAGGCATGCATGGCCCTGCCACCATCCTTTTTCCTCCACATCACTGGAAGTCAGGCAGGACACGAGAATATGTGCAGAGAGCATAGCCAGCCTAACATATATCTCCATCTCCCACTCTTGAGGTGGGGGAATGGCAAGACTCTTTATTATGGGGGGTGGTGGCTAGGTCAGGGCAGTGAGGTACCTCTTGTTCTGGGTGATTTTGCCTCTTCTCCCAATACCGTGTTTCTAGATTGCTGTGTTTGAGGACTCTGGGTGCCTACTCTTGTGGAATCCTTGAAATGTAATGGTATTCTTGTATACATGTACACGGTTTTAGGGAATAAGCCACTTTATAGGCCCCGAGAAGCCCCCTCTGTACCTGCTTTCTGCTTCCAGCATTCACCAAGTAAGCTGAGGCTTGGTCTCAAGGGACCGTGGGATGCTCAGATCTTGGTGTTTATCCTCAGAGTTTACTTACTGCTGAGAATAAAGATTAGATAGAATAAGCTAGAAAGTGTCCAAGTACCTCAAAGGAAAAAGCATTTCCTAGATTGTGGAGTGTAGAATCAATTACATCAGAATTCCTGGAGATGGGGATAGGGTGCTTGTTTATATTTCACATTCCCAGGACCGTCCCAGATTGAAGTTCCCAGAATGATTGGGGCCAAGGCCTGAGCATTTTTAGCAAGCTGTCCAGGTGATTCTCATGCATGAGGAAGCAGTGCTGCAGAAACTGGTCCAGAGTCAAGCAGCATCAGCATTTTGGGGCCAGTTCCCAAACCCACCCTGCAGAGACTGTGGGGCCAGGACCTGACAATCTGGGTTAAAACAAGTCCAGCACGTGATTGTCTTGCAGCCTGAAGCATGAGAAGCCCTAGTTTAGCCAGAGAGGGCCACAGCTGGATGAAATTTGGTGCACAGCTGCAGGTAGATGGTCCCAGTGAGGAAGGAAGGGAAGGCTGGTATTTGTGCTGCATCTTGAGAGACAGTACTTGAGGCTGAAAGTTCCCCAGAGACTGGTTTCTAGGAACTGGATTAGTCCCGGAAGAGGCCAGCTGCCTGCGGCACCTGGAGGCCCTCTCCAGTGAGTCCCAAGACAGAGTGCCCTGATGATAGCCGGCACAGAACAGGGAAGTGCCTGGCCTGTCAGAATCCCGGCCTGTCCCACTATGTGAAGCACCCCACGCAGGCACCTTTTTTCTTTGTTAAAGGGCAGAAGTAGGAGGAAGGCATTGGTCAGCATAGAAGGTGTGATATTTGTAGATGCCAAAGAGAAAGCAGATCTGCAGGTCATTCACTGTGTTACCTTTTGTTGTGCAGAGTGAGGGTTGGACAGAGTGGAGGGGAGGGTGAGGGCTCCACCCCTGCCCCCACCATGCCTTGCCTGAACTCCCCTCTGAGCCAGATTTGGTACCCCGGGTGCAGACTAACTTTGCCAAGGGCAGCGGACCCTGCTGGTGGCCTCTTGAGAAAAAGTGGAGGCCAGCGTATGTAAAGACTGGGCCATAAGCAAATTTCTTAATTTTCGCAGAAAAAGGGGGGCTTCCCTGGTGGCTCAGTAGTAAAGAATCCCCCTGCCAGTCAAGAGACATGGGTTGAATCCCTAATCTGGGAGGATCCCACATGCCGTGGAGCAGCAAAGCCTGTGTGCCACAGCTATTGAGCCTGTGCTCTAGGGCCTGGAAGCTACCAACTGCTAAGCCCACGTGTGCAGCTATTGAAGCCTGTGTGCCCTGGGACCCATGCTCCACAGCAAGAGAAGCCAGTGCGACTAGAAGCCCACACACTGCAGCTAGAGAGCAGCTTCCACTTGCCATGACTGGAGAAAAGCCTGCGTAGCAACAAAGACCCAGCACAACCAAAAATAAATGAGTAAAATTATTTTAAAAAGGTGAGGCGAAGACTGTAGATGTTGGGAGTCTAAGAGTTGCCTGCTGATCCTGGACTCTGCTAGGACATGTGGTTGTTGGGAGGGGGCGAGCCAGGGCACTGGGATTGAGGATAGGGCCCCCAAAGGTCGACCCAGGTTCCCTGGCTGCCTTTGCTGTTCTCCTGGAGATTCCTAGACAGATAAGCTAGAGTGCTCTAGGCGCTCTAGGAGTTGGGGGAGATGTGTTAGACTCCTCATTTGACGGAGGCCCTCTTCCTACTGTTGTGAACTAGATGAGGAAATGGGTGTCGATCAGGCTGTGGTAGAGTTAGGTGGTCCAATAACTGATTGAGTGGTCCTGGGTGGGGAGAGGTTGGTAGCGACAGTGCAGGAGCGCCCTTTCAGTGTCACTCTCTGGGAAGAACGCAAATGCCACATTTTCCCAACTAGTGAATATAAAAGAGACCTGAGAGAGAGCTCTAAGATGCTTGATACTGGTCCAGATTGCAGGAGATCTTGTAGTCTGGAGCAACAGGTAGAATGGAGGGGGGAAATTTAACAGGCATCAGCATCCTGTCTCCATTGTCCAGAACATGCAGGTATTACCAGTCCAGGGACGCTGGGGGAGCTACTGCTGTGGTCTCTCCACACCCTACCTGGAGCCTTTGCTTCCCAAGGGAGCTCTGCGAGTGAGAAGGGAGCGGGTCACCAACGTGAAACTAATTCAGGCGGGAAATGGTGGGAAGAAAATGAGACTGTTCTTTCAGAAGAGGGGAAGACTGGAGGTGGGCTTTTGGGGAGAGGAGAAACCAAGGGGGGCGTGGGAGGAAGGACTGTTTTTTGGGTGTAGAATTAGACCCGGCCTGTGGACACTGCAGGGCAGAGCTCATCATCAGGGAGCTCTGGGAATGAGCACCATCACCCTGTGAGTGGCTGAAGCTGTCCTGTGGCTCTCCCCCAGGCAGGAACCCTAGCAGTCCCTCCAGGTCCAAGTGCCATGGTGTATTTATATAATAATCCTAACCCCAGGCTCAGAGCTGGGCTGCCTTGCGCTGAATGGACCCTGTGTGAGTTATTCGAATCTTGGAAGAACAGCCACGACCTCAAGTGAGCTCAGAAATCCCCAACTGAATTGGGTCTTTTTTAAAGTTGTTTTTTTAATAGGCCCAAATGCATGTGGCAAGAAATGCAAATATAAACAGTGAATTTCATTTCTATTCCAGTTTTCCCCTCCAGAGGCAATCAGTGTTACCTAGTTTCTTGTTTAACATTCCAGGGATTGTAGGGTGTGTGTGTTTGTGTGTTCAGTGCTAAATTTGTACATTTTCTTTTTTTAAAGTTAGCGTACACACAGCACTACACCTTGATTAATAATGGTGATCATTTCAAATCTCCACTCATAGAGCTGGCTAATTCTGAAGTATATAATATATAGATATATGAGTATAATATACAAAGTATCCCTTGTGTGGATCCGTTGTGATTTATTTAACCAGCCTCTTGCAGGTGGTTATTTAGGGATTCCTTGTTGTTGTTGTTGTTGTTGTAGTAAATGTCACAGTTAAGTGCATCTGGGAAATAGATTTCCAGAAGTAGAGCTTCTGAGTCAAAGACTGTCGTTTTTAATTTCAACATCTCTGTGTTTTCACTTGGCGAGCCTCACCATGTTAGTGAGGGTGAACATCTAATGTTCCTTTTCAGTTATAGTTTGCATCATTTGAGTTTCTCTAAAGGTTATTGGTCTTTTTCTTACCATAAAACGTTTTTCCTAAATTTGTCCTTTCTCTTGTCTTTATGCTACTTTCCTTATTTCTGTCTTACACAGAAACTTAATTTTATCTTTGGGGGTAAGGGCTGCTTCTGAAGTCTGAAGCTTAGTGTCTGGCTGACATTTTACGTTGATGTAGGGAACAGGGGAGTATCCTACTCCTCCGTTTTGCTTTCCCATCCCACTGTGGATGAGGCCTCCAGGCTCATTCCTCTGGGAGGTGGTCTCCAGGGAGAACGGTGTCAGGAACAGGACTGCAGCTCCTCTGTTTCTCCGATGGGCGGTTCCTCTTTATTCCATGAGGAGGTTCCTGGCCCATCCATCGTTCAGGTCCCCAGGGTGTTGCCTCGCCAGCGAGGCCTCAGGGTTCTGGCAGAGGGGTCAGGCTGAAAGCACCACTGGGGACCTTACTTGCCTCTTCGCAGCGTGCTTGGGAAAAGGTCTCTGGCCCCCACCACAGGTCGCCAATTCTAGCTCTCTGCAAGGTCACTAGGCCGCCATCTGGCCTCCCATTGCAGTCCCCCGTTGACCCACTGACCCAAATAAATTACCATGCCCAGAGGGCTGAGAACCAGACTTGTGGGGACCAGTGGCACCTTAAGGAAGGAAGCCCTTCATCTTCCTTAAAAACAGCGTGCGCAGTTCTCCAGTGCAGCTGTGAAGGGCGGCCCAGAATCTTGTAGGTGGATAATGGTGTCTAGAGAGGTGTTTCTCAGAGTTCCTGGACCAGTAACATCACCTGGGAACTAGTTAGAAATACGAATTCTGGCTCTACTGACCCAAACCCTGCGGGTGGAGCCCAGCAGTGTGTTTAACAAGCCCTCCAGGTGGGTTCTGATGCACACTGCAGTTTTGAGAACTCGCTTGGGGCCTGGCTTGCAAGGAGCAGCTCACCTGGGCTCAGCAGGTGTGATTGTTAGGGGAGCCTACAGGTCTCCTCACTCTCACTGGTCCTTGGGTGCCTCTCAAATTGCAACAGCCACTGATTGGCAGGAGTAAGCAGGTTGCTGGTGGTCTGAGAGTGTGATATCACAACAGATCTTGTCCCTCTGGGCAGCTCCACTAGCATGAGACACGGCAGAGGGATCTGTACTGAGAGAGGTTTTTGAGGACAGGTTTCCCACCATCACCAAGAATTCTAGGTTCTGGGCCTGTCTCCTTCCCTTACTACTGACCTGCAGGTCTCTTGCCCTCTCTGAGCTCCATCTGTAGGGACAGGATGGTACTGCCTCACTTGATCAGATGAGCCCTCCTGAGGGCTCTCCTTATTTCTGGGAATGGTCATCCCAGAAATAGGTTCAAAGGATTCCCTTGCTGGGTGAACCAGAGGCTGGAGAACAAAAAGTGTAGTTTGGGGCAGATCCAACTCAGAGGCCGCTGTGGATCGCTCGGGGTCTGTAGGTCGGGCACAGGGAGGTGGGAGCGTGGGCTTTCCCCGATGCTGGCTGGATGGTAATAAAGAAGATTCAGGCAAATAGACTTGGACCCCTGAGAGAGAGACGGGAGAGCAGCTTCACACATGCAGCATCCCTTGTCCGCACAGGCGGGAGTGGAGCTTGGGTGGAAGGGGTTTTGAAGGAAACTCACCATCTCGTGGGTGGTGAATCCTGTAATGCCCCGATTGCGGTTTCTGGCAAGGGCCTGGTGGGTAAAGGGTGAGCTGGGTTGCCCCACCTCGGGTCAGGCCTCATGCAGCTCCTCCTGCCGGGGTTGGCTTGTGGGTGTCGCTGTTCTCTCGTAAAGCTAATGGGAGCCTCTGGCCGAGCCTGAGCACACTTTCCTCTTTCCTTTCAGATCTAGCCATGAGCTACCCAGGCTACCCCCCGCCCGCAGGTGGCTACCCACCAGCTGCACCAGGTAAGAAGGTCTGGGGCCTGTGGGGGAGGGATTGCCCTCTCTTCACAGCATCCAGGCATGCAGAGGGGAGGAGTGATGGTGCTTTCCAGTCATTTCCTTGCTCCTTTCATACCCACACAGTGCAGCCAGGTGGGAAGGGGTTGGAGAAGAGCTTGGATCCTGGGGCCAGGTGAGGCCAGGGTTTGAAGCCACTTCTGAAAAGCCAGGATGAGGCCAGGCCCCAGTCTCTTGCCTTATTAGCTGATGGGCGTGAAGTGTGAAGTCGCTCAGTCTTATCTGACTCTCTGTGACCCCAGGGACTATAGCCCAGCAGGCTCCTCTGTCCATGGAAGTTTTTAGGCAAGAGTACTGGAATGGGTTGCCATTTCCTTCTCCAGTATTAGGAACAGACAAACATGTTCCATTCTCTGAGACGCAGTTTTCTCCTTTGCGAATGAATTCCAGCGTCTCCATCACTGCGCTGGCCCAGACAGGACCGCGGTAGCCGGTGAAGGCTCTGGCGGTGTCCTCTGAGGTCCGGTCACTCCTACTGCCCTGTGTGCACGGCGCATGGCTTCCCAGCAGCAGGGCCCCTGCACGGGCAGGAAGTAGAGGCGGTCCCTGGGGGTCAGATGTTACTGCTGCAGCTGCTGCTGTGGGCCAGTAGCAGGGAGGCTGCGCCAGCCTGGCAGCTGTCTGTGTCCCACCACCTCCGCCTCTGTCAGCACCTGAGCAGCAGGAGAGGGAACTGGCGGGTGATTCCGGGGAGGCTCTGTCCTGAGTGTCCCGGAGCTGGAGAGCCACACTGGAGGCCCCCAGGGCCTTTTCGCGGCTGTGGACAGGGCTGCTTCTGACAGGCCAGCCGTGATGCTAGCTGCTGTGCTACTCGTGAGGGCTACGGTGAGGGCTGTCACACATGAACGCTCACCAGGTTCCCGGCTAAGCCCTGCCTGGAAGTAACTCTCTCAATCCTCCTCGTAGCAGTTTGAGGCCATCACTGATTATGCCCACTTCTCATGAGGAAACTGAGCCAGGCTGGTTGAGTGCTCGCCCAGGGCACATACCCCAGCCCTGCTGGTTTCAGAGCTGGGACTTTGTACTGCTGTTCCCCAGTTGTCCTCTTGACTAGGACAGGTGTCTGTTTTCCACAGCCAAGCCCTGTCTCCCTCTGTCCTGTCTTCCTGCTTCTCCCCGCCTCTTACACACATGTGGGGACTGCATACCACCAAATGAGCAGGACACCCCACCCCACCCGCCGTGCTTTCCCGTCACTGTGGACTCTGAGTGCTCCCTGAGCCCCCTCTCTGCTGGGCTCAGCACACCCTCCCCGAGTGACCTGTCTGTACTCCTGGTCCGTGGTGGTGAGCCCAGCAGAGCAGGTCTGCCCGTGGCCCTCCTACCGTAATACCCTGCAGAGAGTCTTGGGAATGTTTGCTGAGCGGTGCCTTCCTCCCTGAAAGGTGGGGAAGGTTCCTTCTTCTCTTCTCTGGCAGTGGGATCAGGCTAGACTATGTTGCCTGAGCGTTTTCATTGTGGCCCATAGGACTGCCCAAGGCTCTGTTTGGCCTCCTGTCTGACCACCTGGGAGCTTGACGTCTCTGCCTTGTCCTCTTGGTGGCTAATCGGGGGACTGATGGACTCGGTGTTGCTTTCAGGTGGCGGTGCCTGGGGAGGTGCTGGCTACCCACCACCCACCATGCCTCCCATCGGGCTGGATAACGTGGCCAACTACGCAGGGCAGTTCAACCAGGACTACCTCTCAGGAGTGGTGAGTCCAGCCCTCCCACTGGGCTGCCCCAGGGGCTACTCTTGTGGGGCCAGAGGGAGAAAAGCTGCTAGCTTCCATGGTGTCAGGGGTGTGTGTTTACCTGTGGGCACCCAGAGCTGGAGATATCTACAGGATATCTTAGGACAGAAGGGTTTCCATCAAGGCTCTCACCAGCTCACAGTCTCTCTGTGCATCTCGTTTTTCTCGACTGTAAAGTGAGGGTGGGGCAATTTGTTGGGCTGCGTGGTCTTCCAGGTTTCTTTCAGCGCTGGGGGATTGGGTAGGGGTGAGGAATATGCGTTGAGCACCTTCTGTATGCTCTTAGCATAGGGACGGGAGGAAGGTGGGGGTGTGTGTGTGTGTGATGCACATGTGACCACATGCAGGTGTGTGTTGTCCATGTTGGTACATGTGGATGACTGTCCTGGTTGGGCCTGGGGGCAGGTGCCTGGTAACACAGGCAGGCGTGCTACTTTTGATTTGCTTATAAAATGGTGTATTTTATAATCTAAAGATAAACGTATGCTCAGTGTGAACAGTGTAACCACTACATAGTCTAATTTGCACCAGGCCCATTGTAGGTGCTGGGGATCGAAAACCCCAGCCTAGGAGTACCTACCATCCACTGGGAGGAGACAGACAGTAGCATAAAAAAACAGTGGTGTGGTGTTAAAGCGAATGTGGGTGCTTTGGTACACAGGCAGGTTAAGGGGTCAGTGGTGCAGGCGGAGGGCATGTGCGACAAGGTTGGTGGGCACGGTTGGTCTGCTGAGAAGGCAGTGGTGCTCGGAGTCAGCTTGGGCTGAGAGTGGCTCCTGGGCACCCACTGCAGGGCTCAGGGTGGGGAAGGGCAGATAGATGGATGGAGTGTGGCCTTACCTCTCCAGGGCTGTTAGTCTAAGGCTCTGCTTTGTGGACTTTCAGGCAGCCAACATGTCCGGGACGTTTGGAGGAGCCAACGTGCCAAACCTGTACCCAGGGGCCCCTGGGGCTGGTTACCCTCCAGTTCCCCCGGGGAGTTTCGGGCAGCCCCCTCCCGCCCAGCAGCCTGTTCCTTCGTATGGAATGTACCCGCCCCCTGGAGGAAACCCACCCTCTGGGATGCCTTCATATCCGCCATACCCAGGGGCCCCTGTGCCAGGCCAGCCCATGTTGCCCCCTCGGCAGCAGCCCCCGGGGGCCTACCCTGGACAGCCGCCCATGACCTACCCCGGACAGTCACCAGTGCCACCTCCTGGGCAGCAGCCGGTGCCAAGCTATCCAGGGTACTCAGGTTCTGGGACTGTCACCCCTGCCGTGTCCCCAGCCCAGGTAAGTGCCAATCCTGTGCTACTGTCTGTCTGGGCCTGGCCCTAAGGGCCTGAGACCCCAAGGGGCCTAGTGTCCCCTAGCAGGGACGGGGGAGGGCTCAGTCCTGTAGCTCTGACCTCAAGTGTTCAGAGTCACTTTCTCACAGACTTCCCACCCCTGTTTGCACTCCTGAGGGCCCAGGGAGCTGCCCTGTTTGTCCCAGCTTGGTTAGATGGTCCCCTTGTGAGGCGGGTTTGAACGCCTCCAGGTAGTCTTCATCCTCTTGTGTTATTTACTGCCTGGGCTTTGTGACAACTGTCTCAAAAGGCCTTTGCCCAGTGGCCCTTAGTCTTTAATCCCTGGATGTGTCCTCCCAGACTCAAAACCAGCCCCTTTGAGTGTGGAAAATTGTTGCCGGTTCTTTCAGGACTGCTCTTGGCTCATTTTGGTGAGCAGTTCGTGTTTGCAGAGCCTAGAATTCATTGTCATGGTTACACAGCCAAACCAGCCAAGCACAGGGCTAGTGGAATGTGGTTGACTACTATTTTTAGTCAGAGGGTCCATTCCCCTCCTTCCCCAACACCCACACGTCCCTCCACCCCTGCCCTGCCCTGCCCTACATCGTCCCTATCTGCCTTCCCCTCATCTTTCTCTCAGCTTATCTCCTCTGTTAAAGACAGTTCGTCCTAGATCATCCATCAAGGGAGAGTTTAGGCAGGAAAAATCCAGTGTGCTTGGAGTGTAGCCGTCATTTGAGGAAGAAGCCCAGCAGGCAAGCAGGTCGTAGAGTCCAGAACATGGTGCCAGGAAACCAGAGTGAATCTAGGAGGTAGCCGATTTGCATGTACTGTCGTGAAGGCTGGGCACATGAAGGCATCCCGGAGGAGCACCTGTTTGTGATGTGCACAGAGTGACTGAGCCAGGCCTGTTAGGGGAGCCCCGATGTGCAGTGCTGAGGCCTTGAGGAGAGGCCGGACCCTGTTCCTGAGGCCTCCCCCTCATCAGGAGCCCAGGCCTGGAGGACCCGGGCATAGGGTAGATTTCCAGCACCAGGACTCAACTCTAGGTAGGCTCTGAGCCACGGGAGCCAGGCAGATGCTTCAGTGCCAGGACACGAGGACAGGTAATGTACGTTAGGCCGGCTCAGTGTTGAGTTCCCTGTGCTGTCAACTGCAGGCTCCTTCAGGTCCCCCAGCTTTTAGAAGAAAGGTCATTTCCAGAGTCTGGGCCAGGCAGTCTCACATCTAGGAAATGTAGCATCTTACTGTCTGTCTGTCTGTCTGAGTAGTTTGGAAACCGAGGCACCATCACAGATGCATCTGGCTTTGACCCCCTGCGAGATGCTGAGGTCCTGCGGAAGGCCATGAAGGGCTTTGGTGAGAGACCCAGTGTGGCATGAGTCCCAACTGCCTCCTGACTCCCTCGGCAGTTACACAGTGGCTCTGTGGGCTGGGGTCGCTGGGTGGAGGCAGCCTGGACCGTGTGTTAGAGAAGGTGGATATGGGGATGTATTGTGGATACTCGGGAGAATTGGAGGAACCAGGCCAAGAAAGTCTCTAGCCACAGAGCATCCCCGTGACCCCAGCCATGCCCACTCCCACCTCTCCTTCCACCAGGGACTGACGAGCAGGCCATCATTGACTGCCTGGGTAGTCGCTCCAACAAGCAACGGCAGCAGATCCTCCTGTCCTTTAAGACAGCATATGGGAAGGTGAGTGTTGGTGGGGGTTCCTTCCTGAATCAGGGCATATCCTCCTGATAGGAGCAACCTACTCCTGCTTTTCCTCGGGACCTGGATCTCCTAGATGAACTGTAAGGCATGTTAGGGCATTTCTTGGTGGCTGTCAACTGATGGCATCTTCTAGAGACAAAGGATGCTCTGAAACAGAAATCCCAGAGTCCACAGGGTACTAGTTTGCTGAGAGGTGCCAGGGATCTGGGTTCCATCCTGGCTCTGCGTGACTCACTGAGACTATGGGCAAGTTATTTCTCTTTGAAGGAAGAGGCTTTAAGTACTGAACACATGAAAGTTTGAATTTGGGGGCTTTTGGATCTTAATTAATAGAAAGATAACCACTGGGTACATATAGACTAGTACATGCAGACTAGTGCTCTGGCCTAGTGTCTCTCTTACTTTAATGGGCTATGAGTTCTCTGGGAATCTGGTTCAAATGCAGTTTACAATTCTGCAGGTCAGGCTGGGGCCTGAGGATTGTCTTTTGTGTAAATGCTGCTGGATCTGGGATATTGTTCCCTATTGGTCACTTCCTGTGGTTTCTCAAAATAGGTCTTGTTTGTTTGTCTGAATGTCCAATTAGGATTTGATCAAAGATCTGAAATCTGAACTGTCAGGAAACTTTGAGAAGACCATCTTGGCCCTGATGAAGACGCCTGTCCTCTTTGATGCTTATGAGATAAAGGAAGCTATCAAGGTGTGTATGTTCTGTGTTTGTGTGTGGACATGATGAACATAAAGACCTAGACCACGTGGTATGTCTTAGCTCGATTATTAGCTACTATTGTCAGCATAGCTCCTGGGGTCCAAGTACTATAGAAAAGGGAACTTCTGGTGGCTCCTCAAAGAGGCAAATGACGCATCACTCATCATCAGGGAGCATCTAAGTCTCTCTGCCTTAAATGGTAGGAGCTGGGACTCAGAGAAAATCAGTGATGCAGTGCTAGTAGGGGTGGGAGGAGTGGATGATATCATCCTCATTCATCAGGACTCTGTTGTTAGCAGGTAACAGAACACTCTTGAGGACCTTAAGCAGAGCCAGGGTGGAGAATCAGGAGGATAGAGACAGCAGCCTGACTTGGAGAGGGACGGGACTGGGCAGAATTTCTCATGTTTGTTGCTTGAGTGTCTGCTTCTTTCTTCCATCTGCTTCTGTGCCTCTCCTTCTTTGGCACAGCATCCCTTTGGACCCCTCCCTGAGTACCTGTCAGAGATCCAGCCACAGAGGAGGCCAGCTGTCCCTTGGTCTAAATTCCAAATAGGAGGCAGGTTTTGATGGACTTTGGGTTCAGCCTCCCCCTAGTCCTGTGACTGTCAAGCAGGTGTCCCTCAGTAGGTGTCCTATGGATGGGGTGGGGCCACTCCCACAGATGGGGGAGTCCTTGTGAACTGAGCAGGTGCCCCAGAAGAAACGTAACAGTCCTCAGGGCCTAGTGGGCACAGTGACTCTTCCTGCCCCGAAGGGACATCCCCTGAAACTAGGTTCATCTCTCTGTGGGTGTCAAAAGACACAACTAAGTCAAGGAGTAGGAGAAAGTGACTCCATGGACTGTAGCCTGCCAGGCTTGTCTGTCCATGAGATTCTCTAGGTAAGAATACTGGAGTGGATTGCCATTCCCTTCTCTAGGGGGTCTTCCCAACCCAGGGATCAAACCCGAGTCTCCTATATTGCAGGCAGAGTCTTTACTCTCTGAGCTACCGGGGAAGCCCAAGAATCAGGAGAGGGATTTATTACTTGCAGCAAGTGAGAACATCAGGGATCTTTCCCAAAGCAGTGTCTCCTGGAACTGCAAACTAGGGATAATTTTAAGCTAACAGGTGCATGTTCATGAAGGGGCTTGGATGGTTCACAGAGTCCATACCTGAAAAGGTCAACATCATCATCCCTTAGGTTCCATTTGTTTTGGTGGTTGAGTGCCCAAGGGGGTTTAAATTCTGCGGAACAGCTCAAAAAAGTGCTTCAGGCTTGTCTTTACCATTGACACAGAATCCAGGGTCTTTGCATATGTTTTGTTATCTTTCCTACTGCTCTGTTGTTCCCTTAAGGACAAGTACCGTGGCCAGGCTTAGATCACAAAATGGCTTAGACCAGAAATGGTTTCTCTTATGTCAAGAAGGTCCTTCTTGATTCTCTTGTTTCCAGGACACCCTACCATATCTGCCCCCAGTATCACTCCCATTTTATGGTCAAGGAACCAGAGGCACAGAGAGGTGAAGTAACATGCCGAAAGTCACATAGCTAGTGATCGTCAGAACCGAGATGCAACCCGATACAGAAGCCAGGCTGCTGACCCTGTCCCCTCCCTCTCACTGTCCCTTCCATCCTCAATGTTGTTGCCTTTTCTTCAGAGTCTCAGGATGCTCCACTCTCCACCCTGGGAGTCAGGTTTTCCCGCATGTCCATGCTCTCGCTTCCAACCCGTTTTCTCAGTTGTTTGTCACCTTGTCCATGGCCTGAACTTGGGGTAAAACAGATCTAGGGCTGCCTCTCAGCCCCACCGTTTACTGTGTGCCTTGGACAAGTCACCACACTTCTCTGATTTCTTGGTGTCCTGGAAGATGGAATGGGGATAATGCTTAAATGGACCTCCACTTGTCACCATGTTGCTATCTTCCCTGGTACTTTCCTGAGTCTGTGTGGGGGAGTTCGGCTGCTTCAGGCCAGGGTAGCAGCAGCAGCATGATGGGTGGGTCTGTGTCTGTGGCCTCTTCCCCTGGGGTTTGTGTCCTGGGGGATCATGGCACCTGCCCTTCCCTGCCTGCCAGCGAGGAGGCTATCACAAGCTCCTGCTTTGTCCTGTGCTCTGGCTCCACAGGGGGCGGGCACTGATGAAGCCTGCCTGATTGAGATCCTCGCCTCCCGCAGCAACGAGCACATCCGGGAACTGAACAGGCTCTACAAGACAGGTTAGACTGGCCCCAGGGCCTCACCCGCCATGGCCACACCCTCTCCCGGGGCCTGAACTCTTCCTTCCTGGCCTTATCTCCTCATCTCCTACCATCCCCAACACACTGGGCTTCCATCCCAGGCCCAGCCCTGCTTGCTGTTTACACAGAAGCAGGTGACTGAGGTTAAGGGAGGGCTGAGGGAAACCTCCTGGGCACGACTAGGGCCAGGTCAGCCTGGGAGTCGTAGCCCTTCCTGGTCTCCACTTGTATGTTCCTGGGGGCCATGTGGGCCTCCTGTCTCCTCATGCCAGGCTCACTGTTGACTGTGTGCAGTGGGCAGCTTGGTCCACGGGGCTACAGGGTGCCCCTTCCCTGCATCTTGCTTTCAGAATTCAAAAAGACTCTGGAGGAGGCCATTCGGAGCGACACGTCAGGGCACTTCCAGCGGCTCCTCATCTCTCTCTGTCAGGTACTTTCCCAGGGCAGAGCTTGGGCCCACGGCAGGGAGAGGTGGACGTCTGAGCCACAGGGAGGAGGAGCAGGGAGGGAGGGATGTGACTCCAAGGAGTGGCCTTGCCTCACAGCCTGCTTCCTTTCAGGGGAACCGTGATGAAAGCACGAACGTGGACATGACCCTCGTCCAGAGAGATGTGCAGGTGAGTGATGGCCGCTCACCTGGATTCTTGAGCAGGGGGCGTCTCCCACTTCCTTGTGTCATGAGGGGTGGAAACAGCAAAGATTAGGAGCGGATTCCAGATGCTGTAAGTTTCACAGGCTCTGCTGCTTATTAACTGTGTGGCCTTGAGCAGGTCATCCCACCTTCATAGGCCTCAGTCTCCCACCCTGTAGGAGGGACCATGTGGGATAATACTAATTTTAGCAGTTGGTAGATCAGTGATGGATGTGGGATTTCATGTGATTTTGTACATGTGTTTGATTGCCTAGACCATTATTCTGTTAATCTTTTGATTTGAACCTAGAAACCAGCTGCCATGTTAGTTTTGTAGCCTTGGAATTCTGCCCTTGTCCTCAGCCTGGTGTGAATTGCAGACCAAAGGGGGAGCTGTCTCTGGCCATTTCCTCTCCTTGTCCAGGAATCCAAGCGCCTCTCCAGAGGAGTTTGGGTTTCCCACCGATGATGTCAGACCACCATAGCAGGTCTGGTTGGAGAGGGCCCCAGCTTCCTGGGGGCTGGAGGGCACTGAGGTGTCCATGAGGACACTGAGGCTCAGGAAGGTAGAGCTGTGTCCTGAGAAACCTGGAGGCAGAGCCTGGACAGAGGCCCAGATACCTCGCTCACTCCCTGTTTCCAGGCAGCGCCTGCCTCTGCCCTGGTCCCAGACCCCTCCTTAACATCTTTCTGGCTGGGGTCCCCATTTCCATAACTGAACTCAGGGCTGGACGTCCTCAAAGTCCCAGGCTCTGGCCTTGCCCCTGTGGGGATTTTCCCATTGCTGTTTCCTGTCCAGGCCGTTTCTTAGCTCAGGCAGAAGTTGCCTTGGTTGAAGGGTTTCATGCCGACTTCTCTGCCTTCTTAGTTCTGGACCTGCTTGGCCTCACCTTGACGTGTGGGGTCTCTGAGCCCCTGATGGGCACCTTCTGCCCTCAAATATTGGTGCCTTTCAGTCCACGAGCTGCTGCTACCTGAGGCCCTGAAGGTACTTTGGAGCCATCTGGTTCAGAGGTTACCAATTGGCATATATACTGAGCTTAGACCTTCAGCGGCTTAAGAGGAAACTGCAAATTCTTCCCATTTACAAACATAAAATGGTGTATGCAATAAAATGACAGGCAGGCACCTATCACATAAAGCCCCACATCCATAACTGCAATTTATTAATTGTAATAGTTATTGTCTTACGTGTTTCTGATTATAGATAGGGAAACTGCCTTTAAAGATGAGAAATTTCATATGGACATCTGGATTTCTGGCTCCCCTGGTAGCTCAGTTGGTAGAGTATCTGCCTGCAGTGCAGGAGACCCAGGCTCAGTTGGTAGAGAATCTGCCTGCAGTACAGGAGACCCAGGTTTGATCCCTGGGTCGGGAACATCCCCTGGAGAAGGAAAGGGCAATCTACTCTAGTATTCTTGCCTGGAAAATTCTAGGGACAGAGGGACCTGGCAGGCTACAGTCCATGTGGTTGTAAGAATTGGACACAACTTGGCAACTAAACCACTACATGGAAAGTGGATCTGGGGGCTGTGAGCCTTGTTCCTCTGTCCTGTTCTCAGCTGAGAAGCACCTCTGTGTAGTCCCCGTGGTCCCCACCACTCTCTGGCCTTACAGCTGCCCTGATTCCTGCATTTAAGTTACCCAGTGGCCCCTTTGGGCTTTCAGGTTGGTGACCCTGAATCTAATTCACTCTTCCCACTTTAGAGCTGAGAGCGCTGAGAGGGCCAGTGACCTGCCTAGAGTCCCTTGGCAAGTGGGTGGCAGAGCTAGTACTCAACCTATGTTTTCCTTTGTGCTGCTGCCCACCCCTGGTTCCTTGCCTGTCCTGGACCCCAGCAGCCTAGGCTCTCCTGGCTCAGAATGTGTGGATGGCATCTGTCTCAGCACAGTGAATGGAACTCAGCTGGGGCCCTGCCCCCCTTTCCCTCCCCTCTGGGCTTCAGGGCCCAGAGAGACTGCCTAGCAGTCCTAGGTGACCTGGGCCTGGAGTTTGGGGTGAGGCCTGCATGCTTATCTGTCCATCTTCTGTCCAGGAGCTCTATGCAGCTGGGGAGAACCGCCTGGGAACGGATGAGTCCAAGTTCAATGCAATTCTGTGCTCCCGGAGCCGGGCGCACCTGGTGGCAGGTAAGGCCGTCCTGGCTTCCCTGTAGCCAGGAAATGGATTGCAGAAACACTTGGCAATTCCTCACTGCATGAACCTTTCACTTCCTTGAAAGAGCCCCCTAGTGGCGATTTGCAAGACAGTCTCAGCATGTCTCCTGCGTGTGCTGGCATCTGGTTCTGAGGAAAGCAGGGGAGGAGGTGAGAGAAGGGGGGCCTCCTGGTGGCTAGGATCTTCACCTGCTAGAATATGGAATTTCAGAGTTTTTGTTTGGGAGCAATTTTTAATTTGTTTTTTTTTTTAATTGAAATATAGTTGATTTACAATGTTGTGCCAATCTCGTACAGCAAAGTGAATCAGTTTTACACATTTATACATTCTTTTTAAAATTTTCTCTTCCATGGTTCATTCCAGGAGATTGGGTATAGTCCCCTGTACTATACAGTAGGAAGTCCTGCTGACAGTTGCATGGACTTAGGTGTTTATCTTGAATAAAACAGGGAGCCAGTGAAGGGCGCGGTGTGGATGGAGGGGTGTGATTTGACTTAGGTTTTGCAAGTGTACTGACAGTTGTGCTGAGAAGAGTGACGGGGTCTATGGTGAGGGAGGAAACCAGTTAGGAGACGGCTGCAGTCAGTCCAGGGGAGAAGTGATGGTGGTGTGGACAGCTGGTAGGAGCAGGTGGTGAGAAGGGGTCAGATTCTGGCTCTTGTTTGCAGATGAATTGGATGTGGGGTGTGAGAGAGAGAAAGGGCCCCGGGATTTGTCCCTGCTGAGCCAGTGGAAGAGGAAGAGGGTGGGGCCCTTGACTGAGAGTGGGAGGCTTTAAGGAGACAAGGGAATCGAGCTACAGGTGCCGTGGAAGCCACTAGGTTTGTGAGCCTGGAGGTCAGAAGAGGTCTGGCTAGAGGTGGAAGTTTGGGAGCTGAGTGGGTTGAAGGAGTTTGAGGCTCTGGGACTGCAAGTGGTCCCCTCGGGAGGGAGTGCAGCAGTCTGAGGACAGGGCTCTGGCCATGGCAGGAGACTTTGGAGGGGCACCCAGAGAAAGGGGTGTCCTAGAGGCCAGCAGTGTCAGCGTATAAGAGAGCAGGTGAGGATGGAGAACGATGACCACACCTAGCAGTGGGGTGGGATCTCCAGCACCCACTATGGGCATGCACTGAGCCTTTAATAAATTCCAGTAGGTGCCATTCTCCCACTTTACAGATGAGGAATGGGGCGAAGGCAGCTGGGGAAGTCAGGTACCCAACTGGTAATGTGGCAGAACTGGCATTTGCCCTCAGGCTGACTGCCTCCACAGCACACATGTGAACCTCTGCACTGTACTATAATGGAGCAAGAGTGTATATATGTTCCTCTTGATCATTATTTATTTTAGTAAGTATGAGATATGTTTATAGCACATCAGAACCCCAACTGCACGAATGATACTAGTCAGGAGAAAAGAGGAGCTGATCTGAGTTGGATACAGAGGTAGTAGAAATCATGATTCTGATATGCAAATGACAGCAGTTTGGAGAACACAGAAACTGAGACCTTGGCAGAGAAGAGGAAGTTACATTCTGGGGGCAGAGCTCAAGTTAGGACCCAGGTCTCCATAGCTCCACCTGCCTCTCTTAGAACCCACAGCCCACTTCCCACGTGTGCTCAGCCCAACCCAGGGTAAGCTGGGGTGCTGGAGGGGTGTTAGCTTACAGTCAGATTGAGAAAGACCGACACACAGAATGATGGAGAAGGGCTGGGGCTGGAAGTGGTGGATCTGAGAAGAGCATATCGGTGTCAGGGCTCCTGGACAGGGGATTGAGGTACAATAGGTAAGCAGAGGTGCTGGTAAGGGGACTGAGTAAGCAGGCCTGGGGGTGGGGGAGTGCACTTGCCTTGGGGTGAAGAACTGGCAGATTTAAGAGCTGAGCTAGTGTGGTCATTGGGACCGCCTAGGGTGCCAGGAGCAGAGTGGGAGAGGGGGGCTCTGGGAAGAGGCAGAGGTCTCAGCATGTGTCCTGTCTGAGTCAGTTCGAGCTGCCATAATAAAATACCATGGGCTAGGTAGCTTAAATAGCAGAAATCTATTTTTTTCCTAGTTTTGGAGGCCAGAAGTCCAAGATCAAGGTGCCGGCAGTGATGGTTTCTCCTGAGGCCTCCCTGCTTGGCTTGCACATGGTCCCTCCTTGCTGTGTCTGCGCATGCTCTTAGCTCTGGTGTTTGCTTGTATGTGCAAATCTCCTTTTCTTAAAAAGACACCAGCCAGATTGGATTCGGGCCCATGCTGAGGATGTCATTTTAACTTAATTACCTCTTTAAAGACTGTATCTCCAAGTACAGTTAAATTCTGAAGTTCTGGGAGTTAGGACAGTTCAACATAGGAATTTGGGGCGAGCGTCAGGGGCAGAATTCAGTTCATAACATGTCCCTCTGTCTTCCCACTAGTTTTTAATGAGTATCAGAGAATGACAGGACGTGACATTGAGAAGAGCATCTGCCGGGAGATGTCCGGGGACCTGGAGCAGGGCATGCTGGCTGTGGGTAGGTGTCTCAGCCCTCCTGCTGGGGTCTGGGGTGTGTTGTGAGTTTTCTGGGTGCTCACCCACCCTCCGGTTGAGGATGAGCATAGTGAAAGGGTCCAAGATTGTTAAATCCAGGTGCCTACGCAGTGGGAAATCAGGCTGCTTCCTGGATCACTGTGTGTGGTTGTGCCCCCAGCGGTCTTGTTTATATTTCAAGCCCAGCCCCGGGGAGGGAGCTGCAGTGTGAGCACCAGTGGGAGCACGACCAGCCGCTCTCCGGGAGGAAGATGACTCACATCCTGCCAAGTCTTCTCTAAAAATATATCCCTGCAGGCAGTTGTCAGATGTTTGTGATGGGAACACGTGGAAAGATTTTTTTTACTTGCAACAGCAAAACAGGCCCTGGCTGAGGAAAGCTGGCATAGCTCCCGGGACGCTGTGCGCTTCCCACAGTGCCCAGGTCCTGTCCTCCAGAGCAGGGCCTAGCATGCTCCAGGCCAGTCCTCCCCCGCCCTCCTCCTGCGGGTTTGGCTCCTCTTTATACCCACTTGGGACTGTCATGGGTTGTCCATCTTCTGCTTTGCTTTTCTTGGAGCTTTCTGAATGGGACAGGTTCCCCCATGTCCCCCAGGGTAGGTATCATGGCCTGAGAACCCTAGTTAGATACTCATTCTGCTCAGACAGCCTTCCCCCCGAGGGTCATGCCATCCCCAGTGGGTCCCCTCCTGCCTGAGCAGCCATATGGTTCCTTACCACCATCCACATTCCTTCCCTACCAGCTTCCTCCATCACATTGGTTACCAGGAAAGGGGTTGCGTTGGTGTCCAGGCTGAATGTTTCTATTCCAGAGGGCTGGAGCCAGGATCGTGGGATAATTGAGCCTGAAGGAGATGAGGGGGGAGGAAGATGGATGCTGTGGTGTGTTTGATGGACAGCCGGCCTTCTAGGAGGTGGCTGTGTGCCCTGTGTCCCCCTGACTGAGTTTTCTGCAGATCATTTTATGCTGTTTCTCTCTTCCAGTGAAATGTCTTAAGAATACCCCAGCCTTCTTTGCTGAAAGGCTCAACAAGGCCATGAGGGTAAGTAATCCCCAGGTGCAGGGTCTAGGTGAGGGGGGTGTCTCAGCCCATTCTGTGATTGGGATCTTGCTCAGGGGAGGAAGCTTGAGGAAAGCCACCCTTCCTCCAGAGGGGGCGGGGAAGGGCCCAGGGCCCAGGAAAGCTGGGGACTGGATGGTGAGGAGGTCCATAACTCATGCCCTTGGGCCACTTTCTTTAGGGAGCAGGAACCAAAGACCGGACACTGATCCGCATCATGGTGTCTCGCAGCGAGATCGACCTCCTGGACATCAGAGCGGAGTATAAGCGGCTGTATGGCAAGTCGCTGTACCACGATATCACGGTACGGGCCTCTAGGGGCCGTCTGGGCTGTCTCCCTGGCTGCTCCCCCATTCCCGTTGCTCTTCCTCAGAGCTCCTATAGGCTTGGCCTCAGCCAAGCATAGGCATCTTGTTTGTGGTCCTCTGCTTGCCCTCTTCAGCTTTCACAGCAGCCGCTTGTCAGCTCCTGGACCCTCCCTCTATCCCAGCATCTAGCACAACTGCTGTTCAGGAAATGGTTGGCAGAGGAGGGTCCACAATCAGCATGAGAAACACACAGTACTACCCCCCCCCACACACATGTACACCTGATGCCTGACCTTCAGAGTCTAGCCACCCTGTGGATCTGGCATCCATCAGTGAGAACTCAGGTCCCAGGCCCCCCCAGAGAGTGCATGGCTCTGACTTCCTGAAGAGTCACCTCTTTCGGCGTTATGATGGAGGCAGCACAGGAAGGCAGTTCAGAGCGAGGACTCGGGGGTCACACCACTTGGGGTCCAATTCTGGCTTTTCTATTAGTATTTTCTCATTGTGTGATCTCACACAGCTTGCTTAAACCTCCCTGAACCCTAGTTCCATCATCCTTGAGATGATCCCACCCCCAGAAGTGTTGGATCTTGAAGGAAGTGGTCTATGTAAAGCATATTGTATGACATGTACGTGTCTAATAGATAGTAGTGCCTCTCTTATCACTGTGTGTTAGAGACAGTCTGACAGAATTGATTCCTATTGCAGGGAGAGTGGGAAGGAGGGGAATTCTGATAGTTAAATTCTGAGCTCACATGAATCTTGAAATTGCCACACCCAGGTCCTGATTTCAGATTCACTGATGTTTGATGTTGGGCATCTTCTTAAGAGAAGCTTCTCTTTCTTTTCTTGGCTATAGAAACAATGCTGCTGATAGCAATCTTGTGTTTGCCAGTAGGCTGTGGGCATCTGGAATAAGCCATAGGCCTTGCCCTTAAGGAAGAAAATGATTAGAAATTAGCTCACTGTGGCCTTACATCTAAGTGCAGTGGACAGTTGGAGGAGAGCTTAATGTGAACTGGGAGCTGAAATCCTCCACTGGATGATCGCATCACAGTAGATGACATTTCCGGTACAGGGTACAGTGCCTTATGGTATAATCCCTGTTGAGTGCAACAGAAATGCACTGGGCAAAGGCCGCCATTAGTTAGACCTGGGTAGGGGTGTTTCTGGCTGTTCAAAAATTTTTTGTTTGTTTTTCAAATTCTGACTTTGATCATTGAGGTGAGTATAGCTGTCAGTTTTTTTAATGGGGCAGATTAGGGAGGCTGAGCTACACTGTCCATGGTCCATGTACGTGATGCCAGCATGTGACCTGCTCACCTGCTCAGCAGAATGGGAAATTTCGTAAGATAGGGCCACCTCTCTGTAAGGGCACTTTGGGCAGAAGAAAATCAAGAGCCAGGAAGCCAGAACTGGTCGAGCCTTTCTTAACTTGATGTGTTACTCCTTCCTGTGACCAGGGAGACACTTCAGGGGATTACCGGAAGATTCTGCTGAAGATCTGTGGTGGCAACGACTGAGCAGTGGCTGGTGGGTCACTTCTGTCCACCTGCTGGCAACAGCAATGCCAGGAAAAGGCCAAAAGAACGTTTGTCTGTTTCTAACAAATCTTCAAAACCGCCCCCAGGTGTCACCGTTCAGACCAGCCACAGAGCCGTGGCCCCAGCTCCTCCCCCACCCTCTTGATCCGGACACTGTGCTTGTGCGAACCTCGTCAGTCTCTCAGGACGGACGCCTCCTGCCCATCCCCACCCCTCACAGCCTCTTGCAGCTAAAGTAGATGTTTTGTTTCCTGACTCATGCAGTCATTCCCCTTTGCTTATGGCTGAAACTCTTGACTTCCTTTTAGTCATGTAATTTCGTATGTTTAGAAGATTGTTTTTTTTTTTTTAATATATAGTTGCAGACAGTTACATCCACGTCTTTGCTGCATACAAAGTTTGGGTGAAAGAGGTGGGGGTTGGAGTGCCGTGTCTTCACTGAGGAGTAAAAGGGAAAACCCTTAAGGGTACACACTCTGCATCTGGTGAAAATGTGTCATGAGCTTTGTTATTGCCAAACTCACTCCTTTTTAGAAAAGAAAAGGCCAGAAAGTCATCTGTTCTTTCTTCCACGCAAACCACAAGAACAAAGCCAGCTCCCTGCCAGTGACAGGGCTTCTTGTAATTGAGAATGTGCCTTAAACCTGAATGTTGATGGCCAAATGCTATTTCGAAATTAAAGTCATCCAGCTCTGGAATGTTCTGGAAGTGTTTTCCTGGTGCCAGTTTGCTTTCTCATGCTTCATGATCCTGCCCTGTAGCTTAGGGGTTCCAGCCTTATTAGCTCATGAAAAGTTATACGTCTTTAAATAGAAACTTGTGCTTAGGAAACCCTGAATATAAGTAATTTGCAGGGATTGGGCCTTAAGGACATGAGAAATGGAGGTTCCTGAAATCTTTGCTCAGGGCCCGCATGCTGAAAAGGCACACAGGGTTTTTGGTAAGATGTGGGTGCAGTGAAGTCCACTAGGGCAAGTAGGAGGAATGTGGTCCTTTCCCCAGGTCTGGAAGGAAGGGCACAGACAGAAGGGAGTGTGCATGACTCCTGGGGGTAGCCTTACAGCAGAAAGTCAGAGAGGCATGAGATGAACTCCTCCCCGCAGGGACGCTTCAGTCTGAAAGGGAGCTCCAGGCTGTGGTCTTTTGGGGGGCCCTTTGCCCCTTTGTTGGTGGTATCAGGAGAAGGCGAGTCCAGAAGGGGCAGAGTTTCTAGAAATCGTTGCATCTCATCCAGAAGCCCAGAGCATGTCTTCTGGTCAGTGATCTCCACTCCCTTTGTGGTTTCTTACGTTGAAAGTTTAGAAAGGAGAGAAGCCAGAGGCCAGGGTGGGAGCCCAAACCTGCTGAGCCCTAGCAAAGGCCCCAGGGAGTGCCTTGTCCACAAAGTAGACATCTGCCTGGGGACACCAGTTTGTCTCCTCCCTGCCTTCTAGACACAGAAGAGGAGATGGCCTAAGGGGCATGAGCTGGACAGAGCCTGGTCTACCCTGCCAGAGAAGGCTGCTGTAGGCTCTGGAATGGAAGGCAGGCAGGCCCTGCTTGTCAGTTCTGCTCTGTCTCAGTTCCCGTGCCTGGAGCCACTTGACCAAGACCTAGCATGTTTGGCCATCCTTGTGCTTTGGCAGGGAGTTATAGTCCCAGCGTAGAAATCAAGCTAAATCATTTCCCCAGGCAGATACTAGCTTAAAACGTTTGCTTCATCAAACCTGAAAGTTCTCTGCTTGTGTTCTAAAAACAAGAACATCGTTACTCAGTTCTCCACCTGGCCCTGTACAGGGTTCACTCTCAGCAAAGGATTCAATCAGTCAAACCCCCATCTCTACAAGGGGCTCTTATCCCCTCCCACTCCTTGGAAAACTCACTTTGGCCTAATACTGGTGTCCACTCTGAACCCAGTGCAGCCCTGAAGCAGAAAGAGCACTGGTCCAGGAGTCAGGCATCCCTCTTCTGGCCTCAGCTCAGCTACTGATTTGCTGTGTGACCCTGGGTAAGTTACTTTGGGCCTAAAGTGAAGGGGAGACTAGATCAGCACTTCTTAAACTTCATTCTTGTCAGCAAAAATGGTAGAGTAGGGAACTTGAAAAGCCTATTCCTCCAAAAAAGTGATAAGATGTCAGAATCAACTTTATGAGAAATCTGAAAATGAACTGAAAGTTTGCAGCAATAAAAAAAAAAAAAACTTTAAAAAAACAAAAACTGAGTCTTGGTAAGAGGGTCTTGTGGCATTCTCACTTACCCCAGCGTTATCCTCCTCACCCCAGCATGGTAGACTCAAGAACAATATCCACAGTCCTTTATAGGTTCTTAGCAATGGATGGAGCAGAATGGACCTTGTTTTCAAGAAGTATGGTTGGTGGTTTTGACCTGTCTGGTTGCTGCCAGGAAGACTGACTGAAATGACTTTCTTTTATTTTACCTAATTTGGAACTCTCGCAAGCTGGAGGTGGCAACCTTTGGGGACATTTGAAGGCAGTTTCATTAGTACTAATGCCTGGAGAGAGGGATAACAGTTGGGACAAACAGGTGACAAATTGAAAAGTTTGGGGAGCAAAGACTGACAGTGTGATGCTTTGCGGAGTAATGGTTTTGGAGTGCTTCCACTAATTGCTGGGAATCTGGAAGGCCACACACATGTTCAGGGCTGGGCATATGCCTAGAAGACTTGAGAGGGCCCTAAACTCTCACTTCAGGCTCTGCATTTGCAGGAAGTGAATGCTACTGCAGAGTCACAGTCTGGCTGGCTGCGTATCAAAAGATTTGCCTCCAATACACACAGAACACATTTGTAACTGGGAGATTGGGGTTTTGTTGTTCAAGGAGTTAAAGTTGAATCACTAGAGGCCATTAAGTTAGCTGAACAGATACTTCAGTGGCCACACTTGACACAGAATACAAACTTGTAAAAAATCAGTTCAGAAAGTCACTAGACAAACTACATGAAATTCAGCAAGCAGCAACAACAAACTCAGGAAGGGAAAGAATCTGATTTCCAGAGTTTTCACATAATGTTCAACAAATGCCCAGTTTTCAACAAAAATTACAAGGCATGCAAGGAAACAAAATATGACCCATATACAGAAACACAAGATCACTTAGAGAGGTTCAAGAAGATATTTGAGAAAGCAGAAGAAAGAGTTGGCAAACTTTAAGATAGGTCAGTTGAGATCTCCCAATCTGAGGAGAGAAGAAAATGGAGCCTAACACCTGTGGGACATCATCAGGTATACCAACATACACATAATGGGAGTCATAGGAGAGAGCGAGCAGAAATATTTGAAGAAACACTGGCTGGATTCTTACAAATTTGATGAAAGATATTAATCCACACATCCCAGGAACTCAAATCATAAGGGGTATTTTTGTGAAGATCTGCTTTGAGACACATAACCAAACTTGACAGACAAGGAATTGTGAAGTCGGCAATAGAGAACTGACTTGTCACATACAAGGGATCTTCAAAAATATTAACATCTGATTGCTTGTCAGAAACCATGGAGGCTAGAGGGTTATGGGATGACATAGTCAGTGCAGTGGGAAAAAATGTCTACAGGAATCCTATACCTAGCAAAATAGTCTTCAAAAATGAAGAAAAAGTTAACACATTCCTGGGTGAACAAAAATTGAGAGTTTCTTGCTAGTAGATTTTCTGTATGAGAAATGCCAAAGAAAGTCCTTCAAACTGAAATGAAAGGATATTGTAATTAAAATCCACATGAAGAAATAAAACATTGTTAAAGGTAAACACAGGTAAATATAAATATCAATATTAATATATATTTTTTAAATTTATATACTTTTTTCCTGTATGATTTAAAAGAAAACTGTACCAAACTGATTATAATACTATAGTTGGCACAAAATGTATAAGGATGTATTCTGTGACAATAACATTAAAGGTGGGTGATGGAGTTATACAGGACATATATAGAGAAACAAAGTTTTGGTCTACTATTGAAACTTGGTACTAATTCAAGCTGGACTGTTATAAATTAAGATGTTAATGTAATCCCAGACAATAACTAAAAAAACAGTAAAGGAGAAGGAATCAAGTGGTACACTTGAGATCATCTAACAAAATACGGCAATAATGGAGGAATTAAGGAGTCAAAAATTATAAGATACAAAACAAATAGCAAAATGGTATAAGTTATTAACGTGGCTAAGTCATTTCAGTTGTGTCCAACTCTTGCCATCCTATGAACTGTAGCCTGCCAGACTCCTCTCCCAAGGGATTTTCCAGGCACTAATATTGGAGTGGGTTGCCATTTCCTCCTCCAGAGGATCTTCCTGACCCTGGGACTGAACCTGCATCTCTTACACTTGCACTGGCAGGCATGTTCTTTACCACTGTACTATCTGGGAGGCCCATAAGTACTTTAAATATAAAGGGAGTAAATGCTCCCAATTAAGAGGCAGATGTTGGCAGACCAAGGACATACCCTAATAAAATGTTTAATCCATCAAGATATAACAACTGTAAACACATATGCATCTAACAGTAGAGCCCCAGAAAAGTCAGAAACAATGGAAGGGAGAAATAGTTAAGCAATAATGGTTGGAGACGTTTAACACCTCACTTACCCTATTGGATAAAACAGACAAAAGGAGCAAAATACTTAAGGAATAAATTTAACCAAGGTGGTGTAAGACACACTAAAAAACAACAACAACAACAACAAAACAATCCTGTGCTCATGGATTAGAAGACTTTGTACTGTGGAGATAGCAATACTCTAAAAATTGATCTATAAGTTCAATCCAATACATACCAAAACTTCAACTGCCTTTTGTCCTTGTGGACTGGCTGATCCTAAAATCCGTAAGGAATTGCATGGAATTCCTCAAAAAGCCAAAAGAGTCTTAGAAAGGAACAAAGAGAACTCATAGCTCTTAATTTCAAAACTTGCCACAAAGCTGTAGTAATTCAGTGTGATACTGGCATAAAGGTATATAGAACCATGGGATAGAATTGAAATGTAAACCTTATGCTAAAATGATTTTTGACAAGGGTGCCAGGATCATTCAATGGGGAAAGCATGTTTTCTTCAACAGCTACCCACAAACCAACTAATGAAGTTGAATCTTCACCTCACACCACATACAAACATTGACCTAAAATAGCTTGAAACAAAACAATGTAAGAACTAAAGCTATAAAAATCTTAGAAGACAGGAATAAATAATTCATAACTTTGGATATGTCAGTGGATTCTTAGATTGATACCAAAAGAACAAGCAACAATAACAAAAAATAGATAAACTGAATTTCATCAAAACAAATTTGGATATCAAAGGACACTGTTAAAATAAGACAACCCACAGAATGGGAGAAAACACTTGCAAATCGTATTTCTGATAAAAATTTAGTATCCACAGTACATAAAGAACTCTTACAACTCAACAGGAAAAAGACAGTCTAGTTTTTTAAATGGGCAGATTTGAACAGACTTTCCCCAAAAAAGATAACAAAAGTGACAGACAAACGTGAAAAGATGTTCAGCATCACTAATCATCAGGTAAATGCAACTAAAACCATGAGATACCACTTCACATCTAGTGTGATGGCTGTAATCAGTGAGATGTGTTGGGGAGGATAAGGAAAAATTTAAAGTCTTACATATATATTGCTGGTAGGAATGTAAAGTGATACAATTGCTATACAAAAATGATGAATCTTCAAAAACTTAATTACTCTTTGACTCAACAATTACATCCAAGAGAAATGAGATGACATACCCACCCAAACTTATGCATGAATGAGTGTTCACAGTGTTAATCATAATAACCCCAAAGTACAGACAACCCACATGTCCACAGATTTGATGAATGGATGAATAAAATGTGATATAGCTACATAATGGAATACTATTCAGCTATAAACAAAAATGAAGTATTGATATATGCTACAACATGGACGAACCTTGAAAACGTGGTAAGTGAAAAAACAGACACAAAATATTAGTCATTTCCAAGGGAGGATGGGAGGGGAAATGGAAAATGCAGCTTAATAGTACAGGCTTTCTTTAGGGGGTGATGAAAATTTCTAGAATTAGGTGGTGGTGATTGCACAACACTGAACCCACTGAATCTGTACCATTTTAAACGGTTAAAATTTAGAATTTTACGTGAATTTTACTTTAGTCGAAAAAATTTTTTCTTTAGTCGAGAAAAATTTAACGTGCATATAAATCCCCTGGGCAGTCTCATTAAAATGTAGGTTCTGGGCAGGGCCCCAAATTCAGCACTTTTGATAAGCTTCCAGGTGACTCCTTTACAGTTCACCCATGGCCACATGCTGATTAACAAGGTTACTCAGAGGGCCCTTTCACTGTGCTGCCTTAAAATTCTGGGCTTCAGGGGCCTCACCTCCTGAACCCACCCCTGCCCTGTCCATCCCTGTAAATAATAAGGGTGGAAGCATGCAGGTGGACTGGTGCTCCTACGTCTGAGTCTGCAGGGGTGCGAGCCTGAGGGCATGGGAGCAGATGGAGAGGGGGCTGTGGCTCCTGAGGTCACTGTCAGCAGACACAGAGAGGACCAAAGGAGTAGGTTTTATTTTGCACAAAGCTGAGGAAGCCAGGCCAGAATGCCTGTTCTGTTCTCAGAGGAGAGCTGTTGTGGCACTGCCAGCTGCTGGGCGGCTCCAGCTCTGGTGCTCAAAAGCGATCTGAAAGAGAGGAGGCAACCTGGGGGGTGAGTGAACGGGTACTGACTGCTGCCTGCCCTCCCCTCCCAGTCCCCCAGGGACTCCTGTGCCAGGAACACAGGGTTCAAGGAGGAGGCAACTGCTCTGCATCAGGGTGGTGCTGAGAGTGGAACTCTTCCAGGTGCCCTTTCCTGATGCTGGGCTGCAGCAACCCCAGGGGTGTGGGCAGACAACTCTTGAGGGGGAGTTGGGGGGAATTCCTCCCAATTCTGTCCCAAGAAGAAGCTGGAGACTCCCTGGCTTGTCCAGGTTACACAGTGGAGTGGAGCAGTTGTCCCCACCCTGCTGCCCAGTTCCAGAGGCTGTCATCTCTGCTACCCAAGCTGCTCACCATCTCCGTCTCCGAGGAGGTCGGGGATCGGGCTGAAGGGCCCCGGGGGCAAGTTCCAGGCCAACTCCTCCAGCTGACCCAGCAGGCCTTTGACTTCTGCCTCCAGGTGTTCCACCGTCTTCTCCACCGTCTAGAGCAAGGAGAGAAGGCAGAGGACAGTAGGGGAGTGGAAGACAAGAGTGAGGTCAGTCTTGCTTCATCAGCCACATCCTCCAGAGCCCGTGGCAGTCCAGTAGGGTGCAGTGGGAAGAGAACTAGGTGCCAGTGGACCTGGGTCCTCCTGGTTCAGGCTCTGCCCGCATCTGCCTCTCGGCTCCCAGATGACAAGATTTGAGGGGCTCACTCAAGGCCACTCCTGGTTCTGGCGCTCAGGGGTTTCGCTTAATCACTGGTTTGGGGGCGAGGATGGACTCTGGGATCCCTTTTCCTATTTCAAGATGACACCACTGGGAGTTCACATTCCTTTTGTTGCCCCGCCCCCTGGTGGCGACTCTGCCAAATGACCGTTTTGGCATTTTGAAATTTTCTTTATTCGGGGTTCTTAACTTTTTTTGTAAATGAATCCCTTTAGTAGTCTGGTAAAAACTATAGATCCCCATTAGAAGACTGCTTTCATTGAGAAAACATATAGGATTTCCAAGGACATAAACTGCATTAAAATATTAAAGTATTTAATTTTGATATAAAACTTCCTAGCTCAAGTAACAGCAGGCCTAGCAACCACTGAATTTTTGCCACACTGATTAGAATAAATGATATGTTGAGATATTCATAGTGACTATAATGGGATGAAATTATCTGTGATTTCTATTGATGACAAAGTCAAGGTACAGTTGTTTTTTGTCTATAGGGGTTTATTGTCTATAGTGAATGAGAGTGCTAAACTTCAGCTAAAGGTTTGTGAAATAAAGTGCAGTTTTTTCCCCCCATACAAGTTTATGGACCTTGGGTTACAAGCAGTGACTGTATAACAAAACACAGCGACTGAATTTCCACCTTCTCATCTGGTGAATATGCAGAGATCTCTGGCTGGAGGCAAGCAAGTTCCCAGGGGAGGCAGGGTCTGTTGGGGGCTGGTCAGCCTAACAGTACAGGTAGGGCACGGAGATGTTTAACATGGTGGCCAGGGAGCAGGACTGGCCTAGATCGCCCCAATTTTCCAAAGCCAGATTGGCTTGAGCACTCCAAAGCCACCAGCCTGGCAGATGGTCCCAAAGCTGCATGTCCTCCCAGGTGACCCTCATTACCTCCTCTATGATGTCCAGCCGACTGTGGACAGCCATGTATCTGTCACACCCTGTGCTCTGAGCTGAGTCTCCTCGGGAGGGGATGAAGGGTTCATCAGCTGTGGGAAAACAAGTCTTGTCAACGTGGGGCCCTCGGTTTCCCTGTAACATTAGAGTCTCCTACAAAGTACCCGGCTCAAAGGAGGTGAGTCCAGAAAACAGTCCAAAGAGAAGCAGAGAGGGCCAGGGTGTGAGTGTAGGGCTGCCCTACTCACTCATCTCTAGGGCCATGGTCACCTACAGACCCAAGTGGGCATCCTCAAGGAGGTGTGGCCTGAACTGGGTAAGAAAAGGAAGGGAAGGAATGTTTTAGCCAAAAAGAATGCATGTGCAAAGACAGACATGAGGTAGCATGGCTCAGTGCAGAAACCCTTGGGAGTCTGGAGTGGCTGGAAAGTACCGGGTGGGTGGGGCTGAGACTGGAGAGGTGGGTGGTGGAAACAAAGTCGGGGCCTAATAAAGCAATCATGATGTTTCGGGGGTTCTTTTAACAGGAGAGTCACGTAGTCATACATGAATTTTTAAAATACAGAGAATGAATTGGAGAGATTCATCTTTAAAGGCAGGAAGTATCGCAGTAATCGGCACAAGAACTGATGAAAGGAGGCAGCTGTAGGAAAAGAGGAAGAATATGTGTGGAGATATTTTAGAAATAGCATTATGTGCCACATGGTGTGCTCAACAAATGCGTAAACTCAGCCAACCTCTACAACCAATTACTATCCACAGTTTACACATAAGGAAATTGAGAGGGGTGAAATGATAGGTCCAACATCACACAGCTAGTAAGTAGAAGCTCTGAGGTTCAACTTGTTCAACATCATTTTCCTCCCCACTGTTGACTCCTTGATTCTTCCTGGCACCAGCAACCTTCACACCAGAAGTCTTACAGCCCGGTTTTGAGCTCAAGTTGCAGGGTTGGTGGCTCTGAGATGTTTTTAGGGAATCCAAGTTGGCTGGACCCTTGGAAAACCTGGACACTCAGGAAGGGGGACACTGTCCCAGAAACAAACAGAAGCCAAGCACTTTAAAGAGGATGAAACAGCATGGCCTAAAGAGGCACTGTGGTCTAGCAAGATAAAGACCGAGACACAGACCAACAGAGAAGTTGATGCCGAATGCCATCCCAGCGCGTTTAGTGAAGAGGAGCCAGCGGAGCAGAGTCTAGTCACAGTGGGATGAGAAGGGAAGCAAAGGCCAGGAGAAGGAAACCGAGATCCTGGAAAACATTACCACCAAGCTTGGCTGCGAAGGGAGATCAGATCACAGTTTAAAGAAGTGTTTATTGTTATTTCTAGGTTTTTAAGCATTGAAGAAACTAAAACACACTTTTAGCCTGAGGACAGGAAGAACCCAGGAGAACTGAAAGAATGCATTTCCTGAAGAGATGTGAGGCCACAGAATCCAGAAATGGTGATAGGGGTGGGGTGGGGGGTCACATGTGGAAGGAACAGAGAGGACATGCTGCAGAAATGGGTAAAATGTTCTACTTAAAAGAGTCAAGAAGTTGAGCGAGTCCCACCTAATAACTGCTATTCACTTGGTGAAGAGGGGAATCATCTGCTGAAAACTCATGCAGGGTTAGCAGAGGAGAGTTCATTGTGAAGTTATTGGGAATTCTATGAGCAGGCTGATAGACACAGCCACTAAAATGGGAGCCACGGCAAAGAGTACTTTCACCATGGAAACTGACAAACACCTTTTTTCCCAACAGCCAGTGTATCAGCGCCCCTGGGTAAGAAGCTTGAATAAAGAGAGGGGGTGAGAAGAATGACAGAAGCAGTTAGGAGGATGATACAGTGTGAGAGCGCCAAGGAAGCCCCACCCCGGCAGCTCAGCAGGTAGGCGTTAGCAAAGACAGAGGGGTGGACAAGCTGAAACCTGGGAGTCCGAGGGATGAATGTGGTGAAGGGTAGAAGAGAAAGGAGCTGACGATTCAACCAGCCAGGGCTTAGGTGGCTGAGTTCTGGAGTCTAGCTTGAATAAGGAAGGGGGAAAGGCCAGTAAGAAGACTAATAATTGGGAGAAAGGGAGGGTCTGAAGGCACTAGAGGTCCCGATGCAATGATGGGAGTAACGGAATTTACTGCAATTTTTAGCTTTGAGAGGTGGAGGAGCTTCACAGTGACAATGCCAAGGCTGTGGGCATCTGAATCTGAGTGGGGGTAAGAGTTATTGGACTTGATCTTTGTAAATGTAAAACTCTTGTAACTCTAAGACCTCAGTGTTGGCTAGGTTGCCCAAGGGGACAATATAAAGTTGCCTAGAAGGTTGGCAGGCCTTGAGGTAAGGATGGAGATGATAAGCCATTTTGCTGGTGATGAATGTGTAACTCTGAAGGCTGGGTGACTTGTCCAAGATCACACAGTTGGCAAATGACTGAACTCCAAGGACCCTGGCCTCCTCCTGGCCCCACGTCAGCCAGCTGGTTTTCTGGAGCTCTCCAGAGTCCCCATGCCCTAAGAGTCTCTAGTCCCAACTCTATCTGGACCCCAGCTCTTCCACACAGGGGTGAGAGCCAAGCACAGGGATAAAACTTCCTTCCACTCTGAGCATCTATTGTAGAGAATTTCGGTTTTTACTTTATGCTTTTTATTACATCTATCCACTGAACTTAGAAATGCCTCTTCAAAAAACACTGGTCGTCTTGTTGACTTTGAGGAGGGAGGAGATATTATAGTGTCACTTTGGTTATCTTTTTAAAAGGAGCCTTTTAGAGAGCTATCCTGAAATATTTATAGACACAATGCTATTATGTCTTGGCCTTACTTCAAAATAATCCAGGCCTGGGAGTGGGAGGAGGCATGGGTGGGAGTATTGAATATTGGTCAAGACTGACCAAGACTGGTAATTGTTGAAATTGAGTAATGGGGACATGGGGTGGGGGTTGGAGGGTTCACTCTGCTAGTCTACTTCTGTATGCCTGGTTTGAAATTTTCCACAATGTAAGGCAGTTGTCCAATGAGGTTGTCAGCAAAAAGCATAAGTCATTGTGCGCTTTGTGCATTGATGCAAAATGTTCTGGATGGGTGTTGGGGGGTGTTCCGAGAGACCCCACCTGGAGCGCTGTGCTCCATTCTGGGTCATTCACTGAGAGAAGGCTTTGGACAGGCAGAGGCAGGTCTACTGGGGTCACTGTGAAGAGACTCCAGATGTTGACTCATATGTCTCAGTTGAGAAAACTGGGGTGCTCAGCTAGAGAGAAAGGACTTGGAGGGGGGCAGGCAGAGCTGTTCTCAGCCACACAGAGGGCTGTCCTGGTCTAGGGCTGTCCTGGTCTAGGTCTGTGCCCACACACACCTTCTGCAGGCCTCGCCCAAAGGGGCCTTTGGCCAAACCCTTCTCCTGCGCCCCACCTGCCCTCTCCCAGACCCTAAACGACTCCTCTCCCCCTCCCCCACGCATGTAGGCCAAGAGGAAGCAGGGTGACCCTGCCGGCCAAGCAGGGCTCTGCCAGTCCTCTAAGTCAGGAACAGCATGAATCTGCTCCCCTCACTCAGCATAAAACATCCTGTTCTCTGCGTGTCTGCGATGAGGTCTGACTTGGCTCCCAGACCCCTCCAGGGAAGAGGCTGGGCTGAAGCTTCTCTCCACATCACACAGCAGTAATCCGTCGCATCTGGACACAACTGCGCCCAGGGCTGCGGCACAACTGTCTGTGAGCTCATCCAGGCCTCCCGGGGAGCTCTGCTGAGAGGGCGGGTTGGGGGGGTGGCGGGAAAAGCCCGGCCACCCTGCCCCGCCACGCCCTTCCCCACGGGGCTTCTCAAGGCGTTGACATCGAAGCCTGAAGGCAGAAACACACTGGAGCCTCAGCCGTGCACTGGTGCGGCCGTGGGAAATTTCTGCTTCCTGAGCCTCTGCTGCCTCCTCAGAACAAGGGTCGTGGGGCGGTGGGGAGGGGGAGGGCGAGGCACTCCCGAACAGATGCAGCGCACCCAAGGTTCATCTCTGTCTCTCAGACCTCAAATGAGCTACCAGGACAGAACCGGGATGAGTCTAAGGACAAGTTGCTTCTCCGCCCAGAAACTCCAGCAAAGCAAGAGTTAGGCAAGGATTCCCTTCTTCGAGCAGTCTTAAGGAGCTCTTGATAATGCCCGCCGGCTTCAGGGGCTCCAGGGAAGCTCAAACCGGAGGAAGAAGAGTGGGGGAGGTGGCAGGATTATCCCGCCAGACCACGGACGGCCAAGGCTGTGGTTCCCAGTGTTCCCTGCCTTCCTCTGCTCCCTCCCTCCCCTGCCTGACCAGTTGGGAAATGGACCTTCTTGGATGCAAGGTTGTTTTCCCTGGCCTGGCGCCCACTCAGGGCCGATGTGCACCCTGGACTGCGGCCTTGGGTGGAACATCGTGAGAGCAGGCTGCTGGTGGGGGCTGGGGGTGGAGTGGGACCAGAGGCCCAGCGTAGGCAAGGGGTAGACGCCACTGGGCCCCTGCCTCTGAGGCGGGAGTACGGCCCACTCCCACTGACAGACATAGGAGAACTTTTTTTTCCTCTGGACCTGAACACTCACTAAGAAAGTGCACAACTCAAACGATTTCTGATCCTGAAAAGTGCAGCTCTGACCAGCTACACTTGTAGATTGGGGCTTAATTCTATGTGACCACATTCAATATAATAGTCTAATACATTTGACCACATTCAATATTTGTATTAACATTTCTGCTTCATTCCAAACCAGTGTTTTGTTTTGTTTTTTAAGCAGAAGAATGCTATTTTCAAACAATTATATGAAGAACTCTAATCTGTGGACCTGCTCTGGCTGAAACAGGAGAAGGCCACTTAAGCCCCCTCAGAGGGAGCTCAGATGCTGGGAAACTTTTATTTTGGGAGCGATGTGTTGTCTCCCTTGTTCTCTGGTCATTTTCCAGAGGTGGATTTGAGCCTGCTGGTGACCTCAAGAGCTTACCAATGCAGTCAGTGGGTGGTTAAGTGAGGATACAAGCTGAGCTGCTGTAACAAAGAGCCCTCCCCTGCCCCCCAGTCACACAGGTGTTTCTCTCTTTCTCACTGATCAGTTCAGAGGTGGACTGGCTGATGCTCAGGGCTGGCAGGCAGCTCTGCTCCCCGCAAGGCCGTACAGGAAACCAGATTCCTTCTACCTCAGAATCCTACGTTTTTTGATCCACTGGGTTATAAAGTACTAGAATATTCCTAAACCCGCACCATGCCAAGGACTAGGACTCTGTTCACATGCTGTGAACAGAACACAGAGCTGGGAGTTAGAGGTGTGGTCCCACCTTCACTGCTGACTGACTGTGCTCTCTGCCTCTCACTCAGCTTCTTCTGCAAGGGATCCTCCCTGCTCTGTCTACTTGGCCTTCTTGGTGGGACTGCTGTGCTGATCCAAGGGGATTCTGCATTGGAAGGTACCTGAGAACTGCCAGATGATGTGCAAATGCCAGGTAAGGCATTCATCAGGTGGGTTGGAGCCTGAGCAGGTCAGTGTAAGCCCTCATGATCTTTCCTTTCCACATGGAGCCAGTGTTCTTCACTAGGTAACTCTGGCTAGGTCTCCTCAAGGTGGGAAGGCATCTGCTCTGGGACTACAGTGTACAGGGGTCCAAGGGGTGCTTGGGCGGGGCTTTGCCAACAAGCACACTGAGGGTTCAGGGCTGACCGGACTCTCTGGGCTCCATTATAAGCCAGTCCCACTGGCTGGATCCTTGGTTTCCCCACCTTTAGAATGGGCACAGCCATACTCTATATTTGAATCCACTATCAGTTTATGATCACTTATTATGTGCCTAGCTTTTTGTTCAGTGCTCATCTGCATTACCTCATTTCATTCTATCTGTAAGCTCAGTACTCTGCATCACATTTTTATAGATTAGAAAACCAAAGATCAAAGAGGTTGAGACACGCCCAAGACTACACAGAGCTAGTAGATGGTGGGGACAGGATTTGAATCCTACCCTCCTGACACCATGCTGTGTTTTGGGAGTTCTATGAGGAGTTAAAGGCCTCCCATCTTGGGATCTCGGCTGCCTCCTCTGTAAAATGAGAGGCTGGACCAGCATGGGGCAAAAAGTACCTGTATAGATGAAACCTGTGCACTTGTCCTGAGGGCCAACAAGAGCCCAACTGTGTACACTGTATCAAACTGTCTTGGAGAGGTTTGCTCCCCCCTCATCCATTTTTGTAAGAAGAGATGCAGTGATCCTTGCCATGCGTGCTGCATGCTAAATCGCTTCAGTTGTGTCCGACTTTTTGCAATCCCAGCGCCTGCCAGGCTTCTCTGTCCATGGGATTCTCCAGGCAAGAATACTGGAGTGGGTTGCCATGCCCTCCTCCAGGGGATCTTTCTGATCCAGGGACTGAACCCCAGTCTCTTGAGTCTCCTGCATTGGCAGGCAGGTTCTTTACCACTAGTGCCACCTGCGAAGATTGGACGATAGCCTGAGCATATTCTCCTTTCACCCAAAGTAAACAAGCAGAATCCCAATGGAAGACAGTCCACAGGGACCTGGAGTGGTGGTGGATCCCTGTAGGTCCTGAGGCATGGATGAGAATGGCTAATGGGACTAGGCTCTAGGACTTGAGATCCCTCTGATAGCAAAATAGAAAAGGAACTCAGCTGAAGCCTTAACTTAAAAAAAAATTCTCTACAAATAACACAGAACAGTCTGTTTCACTCAACACATAAAGGACTTTTATAGAGCAATGCGAAAAATCCCAATCCCACAATTGAAAAGGCCAAAACAATTCACAAGAATTAGAAATGACCAATATTCATTTGAAGAAACATCCAACCTTGGCAGTAATCAAAGAAATGAAAATTAAAGCAATAAACCATTTTAAAGTATTCTTGCAAAAAAAAAGTCTAATTGGAATTAATTAGACGATGCTTCTATATCTAATTCCCAGTTTATAGACAATACAGGGAAAAGAACATTTAAATGACATATAGAGGATGCAATCAGCTAAAATTTAAATGTGAAAAACTATAGGACTAGCAATGCAGTTTCTTCACCAAATAAATTTTAAGAAAAAAGAAAAGAACCTTATAAAGAAACCTAAAACTTACTAAAAGAAGTTTAATGGACATATCAACCAAAAACCAAATGTATCCACCTCATTTGAATCAAACAAACCAAATATAAAAACATGACACAATTATGGACATGAACACTGACTAGACATTTGATGATATTAAGGAATTATCCATTTTTAGGTAGTGATAATGGTATTTCAGTTATTAAAAGATTATTGATGCTTTAGTAACATATAAGGTAATACTTATAGATGAAAATATATAGTGCCTGGAGTTTCGTTTAATCTGAGAGAGGGGAGAGAAGGTGGATTAGATGAATTAAGATCTGTCAAGAATCCATGGAAGTTCCTTACACTATTCTGTGTATATATCCAAAAGATTTGATAATCAACAGTTAAAAAAAAAACAATGGTATAATTGTCTGAAGTCTGAAAGGTTATATACAAAAATGTTTGAACACAAAGTGAAATTACATTAATACATTTATACTTTCTTCTATTTTTCTTAATCTGAAGCAATGAAAATGATCAGGAAGAAAATGTTTAAAATGGCTTTGAGACAAAATGTATATACCGGTCATAGCTAAAGGGCCACAGAAGGTCAGCCGCTGTGGGCAGTGGCCAGCTCCTCCCTCTGGGGGAGCACAGACTCGGCTTTGTCCCCTCAGCTCCTGGAGGTGGAGACTCTGAGAAGAGGGGACGGGGTGGGCCGGGAAAGCAGGGGTGGGGAGGATCGCACTGTGGGCCAGGCTCAATGCTGGATGGTCTCAGCCACTCCTCACTCAGCTGTGAGGAAGAGCTTGTTGGTCCTCCTTTGCCAACCTCAGTGGAGAAACTGGCTCAGAGAGGTCAGTGGAGCTGTCTGAGGGGGCAAGGGAAGGAGTCAATGTGTGTTGACAGGTGTTTTGCGCCGGGCACTTCCCTTTCCTTCAGCTCTCTGGGTGGCTACCATTCTCCCCAACTTACCAGAAGAGGAAACAGCTTCAGAGAGATGACACGACTCACCCAAGGTCACTCAGCCGGGGGCTGGCCAGGAGCAGGACTGGCCTCAGCCCTTTCCCTGGGGCTCCTAGTTCCCTGTAAGGGGAGCTTCCATCCTGACACGGGGCACTTCTGCCTGCTCCAGGGGGATGGGGGAGCAGCCTGACATGGGGTAAGGGTGTTGAGGGGGGCAGGAGACCTGCATGCCTGGACAGACTGAGCCTTCTCCTCACCTGCACCACTGTGAGCATCAGCCGTCTCTGGTCGAGGCTGGCAAGAGAGCTTGGTTGGGTTAATGTCAACTGTAAAGAGCTATATAAAGTGCAGAGTCTTGAGGTGCTGGAAGGAACATCTATGCGTACAGTACAGTTAGTCCTTCTGCAGCCTTCTGGTCCAAGCCTCACCTGGGAGGGGACAGCTCTAAGGCTGCTGTCAGGGGAGGTGGAGGGGATAAGGCACTGCAAGGAACCCAGCCTGGAGCACCCAGAGGGCTTCTCCTTCCTGCAGCCTCCTCCCACACACCCAAGGCTGCTCAGGCCCTCTGCGAAGCTCTCCAAAAGGCTGACAACTGGCCTCCTCTCCTCTACTGCAGGGCCTCCTCAGACTATCAGGCAGGTAAAGCCAAGACCTCCAGGGGCCGCCTGCCTGGCCCCTACCAGCTGGGCCGGACCAGACGTGGGCCGGACCAGACGTGGGTCGTCTGCTTGTTGGGGCTCAGCATCCCAGGAAATTCCCCAGGAAAGGAGGCCTGGGTGCTTCGCAGGCCCCCCGCCACCCTGCAGACCTGACCATTCACCTCCTGATCCTGGCCCCCTCCTCTCTTTCCTCCCCACCTGGGGGATTGGGTTTCTCCATCCCCTCTCCTTTTTTTGTCTCTCAAATCTTCCTCTTTTCCTCAATATCCTCTCTCCCTCTCTCCCCTTTCTCTTGCCATTTTAGTTCCTCTGTTTCTTTCCCACTAAACTCCTTTTTCTCTGTCCTTATTCATAGTTCACACCCATCTGTTTACCTCCGAAATCTTTCTGTCCCAGCCTCTCCCTTTCTCTCTTTATTCTTTCCTTTTTCTATGTCCCTGTGCCTTTATCTCTCTGCCTTTTTCTGTTTCGTCCTTCCTTTTTCTCTCCCCATCTGTCTCTCTCCCCCCCTGCATCTCCCTCTTTCTCCATCTCTCCCTCTCTCTCTCTCCATCTGGCTCCGTTCCCACCTCCCTCCCTCTCTTCAGCTCGTTCCTCGCGGTCCGCGGTCTCCCTAGCCCTCGCCCCGCTCCCCGGCCCCACTCACCGGCGAAGACGCCCGGGGCGCGGAGCAGGGCGAGCCCGGCCAGCGCGCAGAGCAAGGGCCACATGCTGCCGGCCGGCGGAGCGCAGCGCCACTTCTGCCCGCGGCCGCCCTCCCCGCCCTCCCCGGGATCGCGCCGGCCCGCCTGGGAGGAAATGCTCGCAGTTCCAGCCAAGATTCCTGGGCGGCTCCGGGCTTTCTGGCTCCAGCGAGCCCGCCCCCTCCAGAGACCCCGCAAGCGAGCGGAGGGGCGATGTGCCAGGCTGGGCGCCTCCCCAGGAAGGGGCCGCGCTCTGAGCCCCCCGCGCCTCCCCCTGGGCCGGAGCACAGAACAGAGGATGATGGAACCGGGGGCCCAGTGATCCGTAATGAGCCCATTTCACAGACCGGCAGGCTGCAGTTTCCAGAAGTGCCACCCACGCCCCTGGCACAGGATCAGAATCCCTAACTTCACGGAGTAATCAGCTCTGATGATATCAGACAGTGTCGCTCTGAGAGGGAGGCTAGGAAATGGTCTGCATTCCACTGAAATTTTGTCCTTCTAAAGGAGTAACAGTATTGTTAAAAGATAACTTTCCAAAGGATTATAGTGGATTTGTTATTGACCCGGGTTCTTAAATAGAAATTGATGAGGACTTCCCTGGTGGTCTGGTGGTTAAGAATCTACCTTGCGATGAAGGGAACCTGAGTTTGATCCCTGTTCAGGGAACTAAGATCCCACACGCTGGGGAGCAACTAAGCCTAGATGCCACAGCTGCTGAGCCGTAGCGCCACAAGTAGAGAGTCCCTTTGCCGCAATGGAAGATCCCACATGATGGCAACCAACTAAACTTAAAAAAGAAATTGATACAAAGCCAGATCAGGCAAGGCTTTATTGGATCTCTTACCTAAGCACGCCAGATTACAGGTATGGGTGCCCTTGCTTGCTTCCTGGGGGAGGGGGTGAGCTGGTTCCTGAATGGCTCCAGGGTTGGGGTGGATCCTGCCTGGGCTGGAGGGGTATGTTTAGGTGGTCTGCCCACCCTCTTGGTGGTGCTGGGCGCACTGATGATGCATAGGACCCTGCTTTTGTTTCTGACCCCTCAGAAGTGGCAGTTGGGTTTTTGGTCTTTTTGTATCTTGTTGTTCCCAGTTTGTACAACCTCACAGTTATTTTTAGTCCACTATAGTTTCTTTGTATTTTCTTGCTGGAGAAAATAGTTTGTCCAGGAGCAGGGACTGCAGCAAAGGGTCCCAAGTCCCAGCCTGTCTCAGATTTAGGTGTACTAACATAGAATGATCTCTAAAATTTGATGAGATGAACATGAAAATAAAAGCATGAAAGTAAAAATCCCCAAATATAGGCTTCCCTGATGGCTCAGCTGGTAAAGAATCCGTGTGCAATGTGGGAGACCTGGATTCGATCCCTGGGTTGGGAAGATCTCCTGGAGAAGGGGACATCTACCCACTGCAGTATTCTGGCCTGGAGAATCCCATGGACGGTATAGTCCATGGGATTGCAAAGAGTTGTACAGGACTGAGAGACTTTCACTTTCCATATATTATTCAGTTCCATGTATACACATTTGTGTCTGAATTTATATTAGGAACCACATAGACAAGGAACTGGAAGAGTCTACCAAGCTGAGAGAACTGGACTGGAATCTAGCCAAGCTGGCCTCTTCCTGGATATGCCAGAGATTTTTACTAAGCCCAAAGGAGAGGCGAGCCACTGAGAGCAGGGCTCCAAGGCACACACAGTTACAGTGCAGTCTGTATGGGAATTGTGCTGCAGGTGGCGCCATTTACATAAAATACTTCTGCACTGGGGAGACCTGAAGTTGTAGTACTGGCAGCCCTGTACATTCTTGCACACTGAATATTTATCTTTTAATATTTTGACAGTTTGATGATGAAAAAAATTACCTTGTTATTTTTTATGTGTGAAGTTGACTTTTATTTGCCTATTCAAATTTTTTTTTTATTTTCCCTCTTTCCTTTGTGTATTCTGATTATTAATCTGATATATTAATATCAGCAAGGAGATCAAGCCAGTCAATCCTAAAGGAAATCAACCCTGAATATTCAATGGAAGGACTGATGCTGAAGCTGAAGCTCCAGTACTTTGGCCACCTGATGTGAAGGGCCAACTCATTGGGAAAAACCTTGATGCTGGGAAAGATTGAGGACAAGAGGAGAAGGGGGCGGCAGAAGATGGGATGGTTGGATGGCATCATTGACTCAGTGAAAACCATATATTTTCAGAGAAGATATATTTGATTAGATCAGAAAACTGCAGATCCCAGGTTGGAAAGCAGGTGGACCTGATTCTAAAATTCACGCTCTGAAGCATTATCAGGCCCCAGGTGAATAACTAGGTAGTGAGGAAATCTGGAGGGAGGTGGAGGTAGAAGAGGGCAAATTGGGTCTTTGGAGGCTCAGAGTGGCAAGTTCTTAAGTTAGGGAAGGATGACCCATAACTGCCTGCATAGTTAAAGTGCTGTAATGTGCAAAGTCATCTTTTCCTCTCATGCTTCCGCCCTGGCAGTTACCACCAAGATCCACAGTTGAACCCTCACTCGGAGGGTGACACTTGGAGAAGTCAGGGGGTGGCCTAAGGTCACACAGAAATGTGGAGACTTGCTCCCAGGATACCCATGCACCCATTGGCAATATTGCAGGATGTGTGTGGCCTCCCACGCTGGCCTGTTGTGGCGATAAAAGGGGGTAGGGGGCATCTGGCATGGCTTTCTCCCCCAGCCCACACCCAAAGGCAAGGGGCCAAGGCAAACGGTAAGTGGGAGCTGGCCATCTCTCTGGAGGTGGAGCGGAGGAGAGGGACTGCCAAGCTGGAAGGGGCTCAGTGGCTGGGAGGGTCAGAGTCCACAAAAGCCTCCTTGTCTTCTTGTCTCTGGGCAGACAAGACTGGTTCCAGAAAGGTCTCAGCCCCGCGGGGGCCAGGCCACCCCTCCTCCACACAGATGGAGCAGGGCTGCTAGCCCGTGGCCACACAAGTTACATGCAGAGAGAATGAACCAGTGGAGTGTGAGTATAGATGCCTCTGTAGGGGATAGAAGGTGCAGGGGACCTAACAAGGTGAGATTTAATAAGTCTTTTGTGTTTTATTTTTGTTTAAAACTCTATCCCCTTTCTGACAAACAGTCCCAAATCCTCCCAGTAGGGGAAGATGTAGGAAGGTAAGGAAATCTGCTGTGTACAGGCCTAACATTAACCAATATACCATCAATAATTGTAGTCCTAGATGCCGACATTCACTGATGCTGACATTCATTGATTCCGACTTTATGTCAAGTACCGTTCCAAGCACTGTGTTCTTGTTTCTCCGTTCATCCCGGCCGGTACTGTAAGCGTGGCGTTCTGTGGTTATCCCACAGGTTGGTAAGGGCAGCTTCCCACCCAGTGTTTTCTGAAGTGTGATGAATCCACATATAAAAGTGGAGGAATCCAGCTTAAAGGTATCCCACCTGCTTAGTTTAGAGATATCTTTTACGCAGATTCACATTGCTCAGCGTCAATTCAGTCCATTGTCAAAGCGATAGATATTTCCCAACAATGTGTTCAGTTATGACTCCAAGGTCCTGTGGGCTTGGCGGGTAGGGAGCCGTCTGGCATTTCCCCCAGCTCTGTGAGAACCTTGTTATCAGTGTTCTCTGGGGGCAATGATCTCATTTCGCTCTTCAAGACTGGAGCTGGGATAAAATATAAACTAAGGACATCTGTGTACTGATGTGGGTTCTCGGACACTTTAATCAGCAGAAAGTGAATAAAGAGGCCAGATGAGAAATGCAGGCAAAGCTTTACTCGGACTCGGACTTGTGCTGCAGCAGAAGGGAGTGAAGACAAGTAACAGGTGTCCTTGCTTGCTCCCTGAGGGAGGGGGAGCTGGTCCTTTAAATGGGGTGAGGGGAGGGGCGGATCGTAAGTTGAATTAGAAGAGTGGCTTAGGTGGTGTCCCCACCCCCTCAGTGCTGCTGCAGGTAGGGCTCACGCACAGTATCCTGCTTTTGTTTCTGACACCTCCTGAAAGGCCATTGGGTTTATAGTCTTTTTGTATCTTGTTTTTGATTTGCCCCAACTGCAAGATGCAGTTATTTTCATAGTTTTATTTGTATTCCATTGTATTTATATTTATTTGTATTCCAGGAGACATTTGTCCAGGTGCAAACACTGCAGAAAATGTCCAAGGTCAAATCAGTTGGCTGACTATTCAAAGCATTTTGGAGTTAGAATCCATCAGAAGAGGAGTTCAACCACTGACTCTGCCCTTCCTGGTTGCATAGCCTTAGGTAAGTCACAACAGCCTCACCAGCAAAGAGCGGGTAACAGTAAGAAATGAAAATTCCCTCACCTGCTTCTGAGAAGCTTTTCTGGGCTGGTCACTGTTGTTTCCTCACCTGATTTATCTGCAGGTTGGGAGTTTGCTGAGGGTGGAAGAGATGCGAGCAATGCACAGGCTGGCAGAGGCCCTCAGATGAAGTTCAGGGTTTTCAGGTGTTACCAAGCCTGAGCTTGAACTGCTTATAGCAGGGCAGGCCAGGCCAGGCCAGTAAATCGAGAGTTGAGTTGTTGGGGCAAAGAATATTGACTGTATTCGGAAGGCTGCAGGTTGAGAAGATGGTGGACTAGTTTCCCAAAGAACCATCTTGCCCAGGTTTGCATTCTAGTTTCTTTTATTCTTCTTTTACAAAGAAGGGGAGGCCAGGGTGTCAAGTGAAAAAGGAACTAAGTTGTTGCAAATATTTCCTGACTCTGGCCAGACTCTGGAAGGGTTGTGTTAATTTCTTCTTTCCTGAAGCCATTCACAGGATGGTCAGGATGTTTCCTGTGAGTTTAAACAAAAATATTTTAGCTTAGTGCTCAGGCATGTGAGGCAGGGTTCTCAGAGATGGGCTATTATGTATACTTTAAGATGGTGGTCCCGAACCTTTTTGGCATTAGGGACCAGTTTCGTGGAAGACTGTTTTTCCACGGACACTAGTGGTGGGGGGTGGGGAGAGATGCTTGGGGCAGGCTGTATGGTGAGTGTTGGTTCAGACCGAAATGTGAGCAATGAAGGGGGTGATTCAGGTAGTAACTTGAACCAGCAATGGGGATCAGTGGGAGCAGCAGGCGCTTGCCTAATTCACCTATCCTCCACCTCCTGCTATGCAGCCCGGTTCTTAACAGGGGTTGGGGACCCCTACTTTAAGGTATAGACAACATCCCTTTAGTGATTAACTTATAGAAAAAGCAATGGAATAGAGGTAAAAGTAAAAGAAACAGATCCAGTATGGAGTCAGATTTGCTCTTCCCTATTACACAGGGAGTCAGGAAAGTCAACTGTAGACCAAGCAAGGGCCAGCAGCTGACTCTGCTTCCTGAAGTAGGTGCAGAGTTAAGGCCTCATCAAGGAGGTCTTTGAACATGAGTAGGGTTCTTCTTTTCTCTCTTTCTTTTTTTGACAATTGCTATACAGCATTGTGTTTCTGCTGTACCACAAAACGAATCAGCTATATGTATACATATATCCCCTCTCTTCTGAACCTCCCTCCCCAACTCTACCCGCCAAGTAGGGTTTTTCTAAGCAGTATGTACTGTGTGCCATGGAAATTGGTGGGGTGTCGATAGGTGACAGGAGAAGGGAAGCCATAAATCTGGGGAATGTTTAGCCAGGTTATTGAGGGCCTTGAATGACACTCTAGGAGAGTCGCCCTTTATGGTGTAGGCAGAGGTGCTGGCAGGGATTTTGGCTGAAGGATGACTCAATCATGCTAACCCCCTTCTTTTTTAAAAAGTCTTTTTCTTTTGAAATAAGTGTAAACTTACAAAAATTATACAGTGAGTTCTCGAATATTCGTCACCAGCTTCCCCAAATATTAACATCTTACAAACTACAGTAGAATTATCAAAGTCAGGAAGTTAACATTAACACAATACTATTAAATAAGCTATTGGGGCAGTCAGAGCACAGGTTGGGAAAGAATTTCCAGACAGAGCGTTTCAGAAGGGAATGAGTTTATTAAAAACAAAGAGCTGAGATAATATGGGTACTGTGAGTACAGCGGGCTGACCTCCTGACACACCAGGGAGAACTGACAATTTTCGTGGATTAATAGCTAATGTTTATAGCCTCAAAGAAAATTCCAGCTGGAAAGCTGGCGTTAGGTGATTGGTTGGGGTACTATAGAGTGTTTACTGGAGTGGGCATCTTTGTCTGATTGGGAGTCAGGAAGCTTGTTAGTGATGATCAGGGACTTTTGGCAATGGTTACAAAGGGATTCAGCTTCGGAAGTGACCTTGGTTCTGGACTCCACTTCTGTGGCCTTGGTGCAAGGCCTTGCATCTGTGGCCTTGTGGGGTGGGATGCAACATAAGCTACAGACTTTATTCAGATGTTGCTGGTTGTCTCACTAATGTTCTTTTTCTGGCACAGGATGCAGTCCAGGATCCCACATTGACTCAGTTGTCACATCTCTTTAGGCTCCTTTAATGTAGAACAGCTCCTTTGTCTTTTTTTTTTTTTTTTTAATCTCTCATAACTTTGACAGTTTTTAAGAGTTTTGGCTAGTTATTTTTGTCTTTCATAACCTTGACACTTCGGAAGAATACTGGCTAATATTCTGTAGAATGTCCCTCAACTTGTGTTTTTCATGAAGACTTTGAGGTCACACATTTTTGGTGAGAATCTCATACGAGTGATGCTGTGTTGGGCTTCCTTGTGCCTCAGCTGGTAAAGGATCTGCCTGCAATGCAGGAGACCCTGGTTCAATTCCTGGGTAAGGAATATCTGCTGGAGAAGGGATAGGCTATCCACTCCAGCATCCTTGGGCTTCCCTTGTGGCTCAACTGGTAAAGAATCTGTCTGCAATGCAGGAGACCTGGGTTGATCCCTGGGTTGGGAAGATCCCCTGGAGAAGGGAAGGCTACCACTCCAGTATTCTGGCCTGGGGAATCCTATGGAATATGTAGTCCATGGGGTCACAAAGAGTGGGACACAACTGAGTGACTTTCACTTTCTTTGTAGTAAGGCATATCGGAAGTCATGCAGGATATTGCTCTGTCTCATTGCTGGTGATGTTAACCTTGAAAGACGATGTGGTAAAGGTGAGGTCTGTCAGCCTTCTCCATTGCAGAATTGCTGCCTTCCCTTTTCTAGTACATGAGTATCTTGTGGGGAGATCACTATTATACCCACTCTCAACCTGGTGGAGGGAGCCTTTCTCCCAGTGCCCCTGGGCTGAGGATTATCTTTTCAGGCTCAGATGGGCCTAAAACTGACCTGTCTCCTCAAATTTGGTTCTTCTGATGGCTCTCCCTTTCCATGATATAAGCCTCATAGATGGTTGGTGGGAATGTAAATTTGTACAGCTTTCGTGGAGGTGCATTTGCCAGTTTCCACAACAATTCTAAATGTGTATACTCTTTAACTTTATAATTTCACTTAGATAATGAAACACAAGTACACAGAAGGCATATGGTGTACTAAGGAGAAGTTAAAGTGAACAAATTTCCCTTTCCTACATTTTTGATGATAGCCTTTCTGACACGTGGGCTTCCCTGATAGCTCACTTGGAAAGAATCTGCCTGCAATGCAGGAGACCCCAGTTCGATTTCTGGGTCAGGAAGAGCCCCTGGAGAAGGGATAGGCTACCCACTCAGTATTCTTGGGCTTTCCTGTGACCCACCTGGTAAGGAATCTGCCTGTAGTTTGGGAGACTTGGGTTCAATCCCTGGGTTGGGAAGATCTGGAGAAGGGAAAGGCTACCCACTCCAGTATTCTGGCCTGGAGAATTCCATGGACTCTACAGTCCATGGGGGTGGCAAAGAGTTGGACACGACTAAGCGACTTTCACTCATTCTGATACGTGCAAGATGGTATCTCAGTATGGTTTGATTTGCATTTCTCTTGGACTTCCCTGGTGATCCAGTGGTTAAGACTCCACACTTCCATTGTAGGGGGCACAGTTTTGATCCTTGGTCACAGAAGTTAGGCATGGTACGTGCATGCGCACTAAGTTGCTTCAGTCATGTCCGACTGAAGTGTATTCACTATTTGCAGTCTTATGGACTGTAGCATACCAGGCTTTTCTGTCCATGAGATTCTCCAAGTAAGAATACTGGAGTGGGCTGCTGTGCCCTCCTTCAGGGGATCTTCCTGATGCAGGAATCTAATCTATACCTCCTGTGCTTCCTGCATTGCAGGTGAATTCTTTACCACATGGTGTGGCATCCGCCCCACCCCAAATCTGATTTGCATTTCCCTGATGATTAGTAATATTAAACATCTTTTCATGTGTCTATTGACTGTATGTCTTCTTTGGAAAAATGTCTGTCTAGATATGCCCATTTTAAAATCAGTTTGTTTTGTTTTTTGTTTGTTTTTACTGTTGAGTTGTATGAGTTCTTTATATATTTTGGATATTTGCATCTTATCAGGGACCTTCTTGGTGGTGCAGTGGATAGGAATCTGCCTGCCAGTGCAGGAGACACATGTTCAATCCCTGGTCTGGGAAGATTCCACATGCGGTGGAGCAACTAAGCCCATGAACCACAGTTACTGAGCCTGTGCTCTCGAACCTGTGAGCCACAACTACTGAAGCCTGCATGCCTTAGAATCTGAGAGCCACAACTACTGTGGCCACATGCTGCAACTACTGAAGCCCATGCGTCTATAGCCTGTACTCTGCAACAAGAGAAACCACCACAATGAGAAACCTGAGTACCACAACAAAGAATAGCCCCCACTTGCCAAACTAGAGAAAGTCTGCCTAAAGCAGTGAAGACCCAGTGCAACCAAAATTAAATAAATAATAATTTTTTAAAAAGGCATTGTATACACACACACAAATAAAAAAAATACATATATATCAGATATATCATTTGCAAATATCTACTCCCCATTGGTATGGGCTTCCCTGGTGGCTCAGACAGTAAAGAATCAACTTTCAATTCAGGAGACCTGGGTTCAGTACCTGGGTTGGGAAGATCCCCTGGAGGAGGAAATGGCAACCCACTCCAGTATTCTTGCCTGGAGAATCCCCATGGCCAGAGGAGCCTGGCAGGCTACAGTCCATGGGGTCACAAAGAGTTGGACATGACTGAGCAACTAAGCACTGCACAGATGGTAGGTGGCCTTTTCGTTTTGTTGATAGTCTCCTTCACTGTGCAAAAGCTTTTTAGTTTGATACAGTCCCATTTGTTCATTTTTATTTATTTTGCCTGAGACATATCCTTGAAAAAGGATATTACCAATATGGATGTCAAAGAGCTTATTGCCTGTTTTCTTCTAGAAGTTTTATAGTTTCAGGTCTTACATTTAATTCTTTAATCCATTTTGAATTCATTTTTGTGCATGGTTTGAGAGAGTAGTCCAGTTTGATTCTTCTGCATGTAGCTGTTCGGTTTTCCTAACATCATGTTAATGAGGCTTTCTTCCCCCATTGTATTATTCTTGCCTCCTTCGGCATAGATTGTTTGGATTCATTTCTAGGCTCTACTTAGTTCCCTTGATCTGTGTGTTTGTTTTTGTTCCAGTACCACACTGTTTTGATTACTATGGCTTTGTAGTATAATTTGAAATCATGGAGCATATTACCTTCAGCTTTGTTCTTCTTTCTCAAGGTTATTTTGGCTATTCAGGGCCTTTTGTGTTTCTGTACAAATTTTAGATTTGTTCTAGTTCTGTGAAAAATGTTCTTGGCATTTTGATAAGGATTGCATTGAATTTGTAGCCACTATGGAAAACAGTATAGAGATGCCTCAAAATGTTAAAAATCTAATTACCATATGATCCAGTAATTCCACTCCTGGGTAGTTATTCAAAGAAAACAAAAACATATGTATCCCTGCATTCATTACAGCATTACTTACAATGGCCAGGATATGAAAGCAACCTAATTCTAAGTGAAAGTTGCTCAGTTATGTCTGACTCTTTGTGACCCCATGGACTATACAGTCCATGGAATTCTCCAGGCCAGAATACTGGAGTGGGTAGCTGTTCCCCTTCTCCAGGGGATCTTCCCAACTCAGGGATCGAACCCAAGTCTCCTACATTGCAGGCGATTCTTTACCAGCTGAGCCACGAGGGGAGCCCAGAAAGCAAGCTAAGTGTCCACTAATAGATGATGATGTGTGTATGTGTGTGTATATATATATATATGCACACAAAATGGAATATTAGTCATAAAAAGAATGAAATCTTGTCATTTGTGACAACATGGTCTACCTGGATGGTATTATGCTTAGTGAAAGAAGTTAGAGAAAGACAAATACTGTATAATTTCACATATATGTGGAATCTAAAAACAAATGAAGAAACATAGCAAAATAGAAGCAGAATTATAGATACAGAGAGCAAAAAGATGGTTACCAGAGAGGATGGAGGTTGGGAGAGGAAAAAAATTAGGTGAGAGAGATTAAATACAAACTTCCAGTTGGAAAATAAATGAGTGACAGATACGAAATGTAGAGAGTAGGGAATTAGAGTCAATTATATCATATCTTTGCATGGTGACAGATGACAACTAGTCTTATCATGGTGATCATTTTGAAATGTATAGACACATCAAATCACTAAGTTGAGTAACAGGAGCTAAGACAGTGTTGTAGATCAATGATACTTTGAAAAATCCAATCACACAAACTCATAAAAAAAGAGATCAGATGTGTGGGTGGTCAGAGGGGGAACTGGATGAAGGCCGCCAAAATGCACAAACTCTCAATTATAAGATAAATAAGTACTAAGGTTGTAATGTACAAAATGATAAATATAGTTAACACATTAACACTGCTATATGTTATATATTGTATGAAAGTTGTTTAAAGAGTAAATTCTATGAGTTCTCATTAAGGAAGAATTTTTCTCTATTAATTTTGCATCTATGAGATGATGGATGTTCACTAAACTTATTGCAATAATCATTTCATGATGAATATGTAAGTCAAATCATTATGCTGTGCACCTTAAACTTACACAGTGCTGTATGTCAATAAAACTGTAAGTAAATGAATTAAATGAGTGGATCCTATCTATGTATGCCAGCATGGAATTACCTGCAAGATTTACTGTTGAATAAAGAAAACAATTTGCAGAAAAACGTGCACAATACGATCTCATCACGAACCAAAGTACATCTGTGAATCTTTATGCATGTATATGATACACTATTTTATACATGGTCTCTCTCTATATAACTGATATCTAGAAAAAATGCACAGTTGGCTGCTAAAGGTGCAATCACTGTTATACACAGGAATTAGGAAGAGAATGAGGGTACTAATTAACTGGGAACTTCATGTTAGACATTTCTCATTGTTGAATGATTTGATGTGTCACAGCAAGCATACAAAGGATATCTTTGGATTGGCAGTAACAACTCCTGTTGCAGCCCCACTCCTTGTCTAGTAAAGGAAACTGAGGCCCAGAGAAAGGGCCTTGTCCAAGTCCAGCTGGGAGGTTAGCAGCCATATGAGAAGTAGATGAGAAAGCAAGGCTGGGAGGGACCAGAGGTGAGCATATACGACACCCAGTTGGGGAGACCATGTAGAAAATGTTAAGGGAGAAAATGTTAATGTACTGTTAAGGGAGAAAAGGGGCTGGGCCATGCCTCCCCAAACTCTGAGAGCTCCGTGGTCCTTGAGAAAGGAGAGGGCAGAGTTCTGGGCCCAGCATAGGACACAGATCCTGAGTGTGAAGGACCTGGTGGAGGTGGCCACGATGCTGACTGAGGAAATGATGCTGAGGACAATCTTAACTGCAGCTGAGGCTGAAGAGGCACAGGGAGTGAGTGCCAGAGAGCAGGCTGGAACAGCCCAGGACCCACTAATTCCACCTTCATTGCCCTCATTTTATGAATGGGACTGAGAACAGATAAGAAACCTACCCAAGATCACAGTGGACTCCAAAGCCTGTTCCTTACTGTGGATTATGCCTCTGGATATGAAAAGTGCATTTTACTAAGAGTTGATCCTCAAACTAGTGTGTGACACTTACCTAGGCCTTGAATATCCTTTAAAAAAAAATCACACTTAATTTTTGCAACCAAAATTTGAACATCACTGAACTTGACCAAGAAGGAACAAAAACAGAACAGAAACGAAACAAGAGGAAGGAAGAGAAAAAAGAAGGTATATGCAAGTGCTGACATTTTATCTCTGGAATAATTCTGCTTTAACTCTGTTCCCTAGGACCAATGAATAGATGAGTGGAGAATTCTAAACTGTTCCAACCAGCCTGCAAGTTTTATTCCTTTGTAAATCTAAAATATATTGAAATTTTTGTGTGTTGTGCTGAAGCTTAAATGGGGGACTGAAGTTTCATGTTTCTGACTGAGGTATAAATTTAATTTGAAAACAGATGTTCCAATGATTGCTTTCTGCTCAGGGTGACTACTTGAGCCTGGATTTTCAGTTTGCCCTGAAAAAGAAGAGAGGATTCTGGAGAGAATTCTGCTGGGCTGATGGCCTGGACAAAGGTTAGTAGATGGGAATATGTACTTTTGGGTCAATGTTAGTGAAGAAATTTGCCTGATGGGGCAGAAATACTGATTCAGGATCAATAAGAGGTAAATTCCGTTGTGTGGGGCAAGGTTAGATTTGAATTTTTAGAAGAGGCAGAGAATTTAAATAACTGCTACTCTTGTGGGTCTCTAATTTATTGTGGTTCATCCGAAAAAATGTGTATATGTTGGATCTGAAAACCGAGGGACATATGTGAGCTACCAAGGTCATAGGAATTAACTTGCCAATTAAGGAATGTTGCTTGTCACCTGTTTCTACAAGACTCAAGTCACTAAATGCCACTTCAGTTATTGACATATAGCATGTATATACGTATACTGACATATAATTCTTTCTCTGGAAAGAATTCAGGGTGAAGGTCAAGAATGAGGCATTCTGTGCTCTGGGAAAACTGGCAGAACAGGCTCTCAGATAGTTAGATATTTTCAGGAGAAATTTTTATGAACCCAAATTCTTGTATCAGCCCATGCTTAGAAAAGCACTAAAATCATTAGCTGAGATATCTGATCCTTGTGACTGATAGCAACCTTCTGCAGAGGTGTGTGCCTGATTGCACATACTCCTCCAAAATCACATACCTCTTCAGAGCAGTTCTTCAAAGCAGTCTGAGGGGCTGTCTCCTGGGCTATAGTTCTAACTAAGATGCTGAATAATCTCAACTCACAGCTCTTATGTTGTATATGTATTAGTTAAGATGAAAAACAAAACAAAACAACGTTGAGAACTGGCCTGGAAGTTAGGACTCAAGGCAGCTGTTTCCTAGCTCTGCTGCTCTTTGCTGTGTGTGTTTGGGTGGTTAGCTCACCCTCTCTAGGTGTTAGGGTCCTCTTCTGTAAAATGAAGTGGTGGGTGAAAGGAACTCCAGTGATGGCAGCTCCTTCCTGCTCACATCACAAGACTTAGGAAAGCAATCTTGTTGGCAAGCTGGCTGTTTGCATTCCACGCTCAGTTGTTCACTTTGGAGGAAGATGTAGTTGGAGGCAGTCACATTGCCTTGTACCCAGAGCCCAGGCCAGACGAAGGCATGCCCATCCTGGCTGCATCAGGGGCTGAATGCAGAACTGGGTGATGGTTAAGAGCTGGGGGAGTCAGAGAAACATGGTTTCTAGTCTCAGTTCTGCCTCTTTCTAGATGAGAGATCTCTGGTAACTTGCTTTCTCTGACCTGAGTGTCAAATGAGGATGTTAATAGCAACTGTGTCCTCTTGGGAGTTGTTGAGAGAATCAGATGAGATGTGTATAAATGCCTAGAATAGTGCTGGGCACATATTATATGTTCAATCAATGTTAACTATTATTTGATTTTTAACATAATTTTTTGAAACTTATTTATGTATATTTGGCCATGTCAGGTCTCAGCTGTGGCACACAGACTCTCTAGTTGTGATATGCAGTTTCAGCAGCTGCAGCCCTCGGGCTCTCTGGTTGTTTTGCTTGCACTCCAGAATGCATGGGCTCAGTAGTTGTGGCATGCGGGCTTAGTTGCTCTGCTGCATGTGGGATCTTAGTTCCCTAACCAGGGATCTAACCTATGTCCCCTGCATTGCAAGGCAGATTCTTAACCATTGGACCACCAAGGAAGTCCCTATTTCTGTTGTTTTTACTACTCAAAATCAAATCTTAACTTCTTAACTAATATAGAAATTCTTGGCATGGCATACTGGACAAGTGGCTATCCTCATTCTTCTTGAATACTTCCAGTGACAGGAAACTCACTATTCCCAATTAATTGTTTCATTAACCAATAGTGCTTCTGGAATTTCATGGAATTTTAAAGCTGAAAGCTTAATGTAAATCTCAAGTTCAACTGCCTCATGAAGAAACCCAAGTTCAAGAGGTAAAAAGTTTGCTCAAGGCTGCGTGGCTAGTTAGGTGGCAGCAGCTCCTTTCTTCCAGTCTTATTTACTACATCCATTATCCTTAGTGCCTTTGAGCTCTTTGGTACTGTATCCACCCATGCCCCCCACTCTCCCCAGAGAACAGTTCCTGGAGGCCCCAGGCTGTCTGTTGAGTCTTTTTGGATCCCAGATAATGATTAGCTAACTCATTCTTGGACCCAGGGAAGAAAACCTCTATTTTAGAACTTCTAAATGAAGAAGGCTGAGTTCTCCTTGCTACAGTTTAGGAGGCAATCCCCTCCCTCCACCCAAGAGTCACAGGGATGATTCAGCTTCGCCCCATTCCTAGACACAGCCCTTTCTGCTGCCCAGCCCTCACTAGTTCCCCTGGCCTCTTAACCTCCACCCTGAAGCTGTTTTAAAAATGCCTGGTTTCACAGGCCCTGAAGGCGAGTGTCCATTTCCCTACCTGATCCACCTAGTCTGACAGTGTCTTCACACCACAAGTGGTACTCCTGGGGACAGTTACAGTTGACAAGGATTTGGATCTATTTTCGCCACAGTGATTATAGAAAAATAACACGTGTACCCGCTCAGGCGAGGGGTCGGGCCAGCCCCAGAAGCCCTCAGTGCCACTGACTTGACCTTGGATGTTGCTCCCTAGCCACATCAACCCTCCTACTCAGCTCACTGGCTCTGTGCTCCTGAGCTGGCCTTCCCCCTCCACCTCTTAATTAACTCCTTACGACGAGAAATCAGAAAGCATCATAGCAGTCTTTACAAGGCCCAAGCTTCAGTGGTTTCAGAGGAGGCCTCTCTAACCAGTTCCTGGTTAGACTCATGTTCAGATGGAAAACATATTTTCCTTCTAGATGCCAATTCAAAGGGATGTTTTGAAGCAGCAGAGAGTGATATGGCAATTCTAACACACCTGGTGGCTAGCCAGCAACACCAGATTTCATGTAAAACTTGCCTCTGAGGCAGGGGTGACGTCCCCCTTTTTTCCCTGGAGCACTTGTACATCTGAAGACAGCAGAGATTGATCCCCTAAAAAGTTCTTTGAGGCTCTAATCCTTTTAATTTATTTTTGACTGTGCTGGGTCTTCATTGCTGCATGTGGACCTTTTTCTCTAGTTGTGGAGAGCGAGGGCTCTTCTCTAGTTGTGGTGCATAGTCTTCTCACTGCAGTTGCAGGGGCTTCTCTTGTTGTGGAGAACGGGCTCTCGGGCACATGGGCTCAGTAGTTGTGACTCTTGGGCTCCAGAGTGCAGGCTCAGTAGTTGTGGCACACGGCCTTAGTTGCCCCATGGCATGTAGGATCTTGCTGGATCAGGGATTGAACCTGTGTCTCCTGTATTGCAAGGCAGATTCTTAAACACTGGACTACGAGGGAAGCCAGAGACTCTAATCCTGTTAATAGTTTTGTATGTGAAAACAAAACTATTAAAAGGATTTAATGGTAGACTAGCTTCCGTGGTAGCTCAGAGGGTAAGGAATCTGCCTGCAATGCAGGAGACCTGGGTTCAATCCCTGGGTCGGGAAGATCCCCTGGAGAAGGGATTGGCAACCCACTCCAGTATTTTTGCCTGGAAAATCCAATGGACAGAGGAGCCTGGTGAGCTACAGTCCACAGGGTCACAAAGAGTTGGACACAGCTGAGCGACTAGCATACACACATGTAGATTGTTTCCTTCAATGTTTTTCATTTGGGCTGTGATCTAACCTGTAATATAGCTTTATCTGTAGTAGGTGTGCCAGGGAGAAGGCAATGGCACCCCACTCCAGTACTCTTGCCTGGAAAATCCCATGGATGGAGGAGCCTGGTGGGCTGCAGTCCATGGGGTCACTAAGAGTTGGACATGACTGAGCATCTTCACTTTCACTTTTCACTTTCTTGCATTGGAGAAGGAAATGGCAACCCACTCCAGTGTTCTTGCCTGGAGAATCCCAGGGACGGGGGAGCCTGGTGGGCTGCTGTCTATGGGGTCGCACAGAGTCGGACACGACTGAAGTGACTTAGCAGCAGTAACAGCAGCTCTGCCAGAAGTGGGTTGCAAAGAGATTTTGTATTTGCTTGTGCCAGAGATCCCAGGGATATATCACTCAATCAGGGTCATTTGCAGTTTTCTGAATTGTGACTTCCTGAACCATGGTTAGGATTTTGGTAGGAGAGATCTCTTCCCCTGTTTGAGCCTAGGCTAATTGAGACATGTTTTGTTATTGAGTGAATATTTTACAAATTTCCATTTGCATTATTCTTTCATGATAATTCAAACTCATACTTTCAGATTATTTAGGCCAATCCTACCACCCCACCTTGGGGCCCAGCAGAGGATCAGCTCGGATGTTTAGTTTTGTTCTCTCACTTAAGCTTACTTTGTTTTTGGCCTCTGGAAGTCAGTTACTTCCTTGAAAGCTCATCCATGTATTTAAAAAGATTCTTGTTACAGTTTGTCTGGATATTTAGTGGAAGGATTGTAGAATTATCTATTCTGTTAAATGCCAAGAACCAGTATCCTTATATTATGCCAAGAGCCCCTAATATCCTTATAAATACTCTCTTCTGTTTTAAAAGACAATATGGATTGCTTGCTTGAGGTAGAAATCAAGTAATTTCTACACAAGGATTTAGATGATGGAGTCCATTTTAAATATGTATTTCACAGAGCAACGTATTTGACCATGAATACACTATCGTTGCATCTGTAATTTACCAATTACAAACCAATTGGTTTGTAACCAATAGGCTACAAACACACATGTAACAAACATAGGTTTTGGAGTCACAGGGATCTTGATTTGATTCCTGGTTCTACCACTCACTAGCTCTGATTGTTAACAAGCTACTTAATTTCATTAGGCCTCAGTTTTATAACTGGAAATAGGGGATGGCAGGACAAACCTCTTAGGGGTTAAAATGAGGATTAAGTCAAAGAATGCAAACAAGGCTCTAAGCATAATGCCTGGCCACCCAGTGACTGTTCAATGAATGTTTTTCTTCTTGTTATTAACATAGAAGTCATTCTGTGGGATTCCTGCAAATTCAAAGGATATAATGGGATTACACAAGGAATGCCTGTCTTTGGACTACAGTGTGTGTGTGTATGTGTTTAATACATACACTATTGTAAGTTTTACTTTAATCATGTATATTTACAGAATACATTTACAGATAGTATAAAATACACAGTTGTCTTTCCTACAAATCTGATATAGTTGATTTTCCTCCCAGGATGCTCTTGAATTCATAGTCAAATCATGGGTGCATTTCAACCATGATTTGGCATATGAAATTGCATCTCAGTCTGCTTTTTTCCCAGTAAACGGATTGTCTTACATATGATAAGATCTACTGATAAATTCACTCTTGTACAAACTATGTTCATTGAACTACATCCTCTTTCACCTTGAGCTCTAGTCAATCAGACTTTGAAGTTTAATCTGCATTATTAATATTTTCTCCTTGGCTTTCTTAACTCTAGAGAAGCAACAAAACGATAAGTCAACCAATATAGCATTCACCTATTTCCTTGGTGTACATATTCCCGTTGTGGATGATTTTAAGCTACCAACATGACATTACCAACCACCAAGCAGAGAAGAGACATAGCACCCTATTACATGGTATTTCCTCTGTATAGATAGGATGGCATGAAATCCATATTTTATGGCAAGACAAGAAGCACAAACATAAAAATTTTCGTTACCTGTTGGGGTCTCCTCCCTCCTCCTTAGTTTGTGTTGTATGATGCATTACCCAGAACTCCTGAGGAGACAGCATTCTTCCTGTTTTAAAAACTTTTTTCCTTCTTTATTTTTTAAATTATGAAAGGATGATAACACATTTACAGGAGACTTTGAAAATAAAAACAAGCTACATATAGTTCCACTACTTATTACAGTTATTTTTTAGTAGATAAATTAAGATTCTTAGTTGGAGTTTCAATATCAAACTTCCATAAATTAACAGAATGAATAGACAGAAAAGTAGAAGGATGTAGTAGGCCTGAAAAGCATTATGAACCAATTCAACATAATTAAGATTTATATAATTTTCACACAATAGGAGGATACAAATTCTATTCAAGTTCCCATAGGCTATAAACCAGGAGACACTGCAACATATCCAGGAACATAAAACAAGGTGCAAAAATTTCATAGTCTAAAGGTATTGAAATCATACAGAGGCTGTTCTCTTGTCACTGTGGAATTATGTTAAAAATCAATATCAAAAGATATTTGAAAATAGCCCACATATTTTCAAGTGCAGTGTCATAGTTACCAAGAGAGATCTTTGGCTTAGCCACTGAAAGCCTCAATAAAGTTAAAAGACTGCAGAGACACAAAGGGTGATTACAGAGAAGAAAGCATTTACATGAGAAATTAATATTAAAGATACTTTAAAAGCCCCATGTATTGGAAGTTAAGTGTCCACTTTAAATGATGGTGTATCTAAGAAGCCATGACAAGGAAAATTAGAAAATATTTGTAACAGATTAAAAATGAAAAGACAATTTATCAGAACTTGTTGCATGCAGCTGAAGCTGCTCAATGCAACTAAATACAACGTGGAATCTCGAATAAAGTATGAAAACCAACAATGGACACTAGCATAAAATTTTGTGAAATTTGAAAAAATCTGTGCTTTAGTTAATAATATCTACAGTGTGTTTTGCAACAGGCATTACAGGATGCCAGGACAATACTAGATGTATTTCAAAATGGAAATTTCGTAATATATTTATTTTCAGTTTCCTAGGAAATGTTCTGTAATATTCAGAACATAAGCCCAGCCAATTCTTGAACTGTACAGATGTTAAAGCTTCATAAATGCTATAAATACCCCTTTTGAGTGTACATGTGCAACGTATTATTGCTGTACCTTTAACCAATGGCAGGAACATCCCCTAGGTCTGCAGATGTTTACAGTATTTGTACATTGCTATGGATACAATATCAAAGGCAGGCGCCAGTAACATGAACAGGATGTAGGGGTTTAGGGCCTCTAACAACAGTGATGGAAAATATTCTCACTCTTAATGCATCTTTCTTGGATATTTGTGGAATATTTGGGAGGTGAGCCATGCTGTTGAGAGCATTACTTTGGCGGTTCATCCAACACTGCTGACAGGCAGCTTGGTGAAATATCAAGGAGTCAGAGACCTAGGTCTGCCACCAGATTGATCGCGTGACATTGGTGGTTACCTTCCTTTGTAGGCACTTGATTTCTCCCAATGTAAAATGAGGGTGTGTGTGTTTGGGGGCAGGGTTGTCTTTCTGATTTCTGCAATCCCCTACAACATTCTGATTGTGTTGTTCAGTCACTAAGTTGTGTTTGACTCTTTGCAACCCCATGGACTGCAGTATGCGAGGCGCCTCTGTACCTAACATTCCAGGTTCCTATGCAGTATTGTTCTTTATAGCATTTGACTTTACTTTAACCAGCACCAGACATATTCACAACTGAGCATCATTTCCGCTTTGGCCCAGCTGCTTCATTGTTTCTGGAGCTATTTGTAATTGCTCTCTGCTCTTCCCCAGTAGTATATTGGATACCTTCCGACCTGGCAGGGGTGGGGTGGAGGAGTATCTTATCTTCCAGTGTCATTTCTTTTTGCTTTTTCATACAGTTCATGGGGTTCTTCTGGTAAGAATAGTGGAATGGGTTGCTATTTCCTCCTCCAGTGGACCACATTTTGTCAGAACTCTTCACTCTGACCTGTCCGTCTTGGGTGGCCCTGCTCAGCATGGCTCATGGCTTCACTGAATTACACAAGACCCTTCACTACAACAAGCCTGTGATTCATGAAGAAATTCTGATTAGGAGTGGGTCACAAACATTATTTGTTCTCATTCCCTGTGTAGTTAAACGCTTCTAGTGAAGCTAAACAAAGTTAAGACTCCTTCCAAGATGAGCTATCCTAGCTGGCCAGCCTGGACTTCCTTTTTCTATCATTTTCTGTCTTGCTCACAAATCTTGCAGGTTCTGGTTAGCTTCCACACTGTCTCAGGGATGATCAACTAAGCAATCTTGTGGCAAATAGTCAAGAATTAAATGAAAATTAGATTAAGTTACCAAACTCGCAGTTCTGGGAGTTCTTCTCAAGATGCCAAAGTTTAGTAGCTGTTGACATATAGCAACATTCAGTTCAGTCGTTCAGTCATGTCCGACTCCTTGCAACCCCATGAATCGCAGCACGCCAGGCCTCCCTGTCCATCACCAACTCCCGGAGTCTACCCAAACCCATGCCCATCGAGTCGGTGATGCCATCCAGCCATCTCATCCTCTGTCATCCCCCTTCTCCTCCTGCCCCCAATCCCTCCCAGCATCAGGGTATTTTCCAATGAGTCAACTCTTCGCATGAGGTGGTCAAAGTATTGGAGTTTCAGCTTCAGCATCAGTCTTTCCAATGAACACCCAGGACTGATCTCCTTCAGGATGGACTGGTTGGATCTCCTTGCAGTCCAAGGGACTCTCAAGAGTCTTCTCCAACACCATTACTGGGTATTTAAGTCCTGTGTGTGTGTGTGTATACATATGTATAACTTTTCAGTAAATCAGAAATACTTGCTCACAAAACAGCAATGTACATTTTTTAAGAACAGCCACAGCAAACAAGTTGGAAATGTTGCCTGGATGTGGGGGCAGTAGGGGTGTTGGGGATAAAAGGAAATAAAACAAGAATGGAGTAGACACTGGGATTCAAAGACATGAAATTTATTCGAGGTATCACTAATATAGCTAGTAAGTACTAGGTGACAGTTTGAAGAGAGCTGTCACTCAAAGGCCAAGGGAGTGACATTATACCCTGCTGACTTTTGCTCTTAAGTGGAAATATGCATAACAATTACAGATAGATTGAAATGTGACTTGCTATCTATCAATGACCTAAATAAAATCCCTTATGATTATACAGTGGAAGTGACAAATAGATTCAAGGGATTAGATCGAATAGACAGAGTGCCTGAAGAACCATGGACAGAGGTTCATAACATTATACAAGAGGCGGTGATCAAAGCCATCCCCAACAAACAGAAATACAAAAAGGCAAAATGGTTGTCCGAGGAAGTCTTACATATCACTGAGAAAAGAGGAGAAGCAAAAGGCAAAGGAGAAAAGGAAAGATATACCCATCTGAATGCAGAGTTCCAAAGAATAGCAAGGAGAGATAAGAAGGCCTTCTTAAGTGAACAGTGCAAAGAAGTGGAGGAAAACAATAGAATGGGCAAGACTAGAGATCTCTTCAAGAAAAGGAGATACCAAGGGAACATTTCGTGCAAAGATGGGCACAATAAAGGAATGGTATGGACCTAACAGAAGCAGAAGATATTGAGCAGAGGTGACAAGAATACACAGAAGAACTATACAAAAAATATCTTAATGACTCGGATAACCATGATGGTGTGACCAGTCACCTAGAGCCAGACATCCTGGAGCATGAAGTCCAGTGCTCCCTAGGAAGCATCAGTACAGATAAAACTAGTAGAAGTGATGGAATTCCAGCTGAGTAATTTCAGTTCCTAAAAGATGATGCTGTTAAAGTGCTGCACCCAATATACCATCAAATTTGGAAAACTCAGCAGTGGTCACAGGACTGGAAAAGGTCAACTTTCATTCCAATCTCAAAGAAGGGCAATGCCAAAGAATGTTCAAACTACCACACAATTGCACTCATTTCACATGCTAGCAAGGTCATGCTCAAGATCCTCTAAGCTAGGCTTCAACAGTACGTGAACCAAGAACTTTCAGATTTAGAAAAGGCAGAGGAACCAGAGGTCAAATTGCCAACATCCGTTGGATCATAGAAAAAGCAAGAGAATTTCAGAAAAACATCTACCTTGGCTTCACGGACTATGCCAAAGCCTTTGACTGTGTGAATCACAACAAACTATGGAAAATTCTTAAAGAGATGGGAATACCAGACCACCTTACCTGCCTCCTGAGAAGCCTGTATGCAGGTCAGAAAACAACAGTTAGAACCAGACATGGAACAGCAGACTGGTTCCAAATTGGGAAAGTACGTCAAAGCTGTATATTGTCACCCTGCTTATTTAACTCCTATGCAGAGTACATCATGTGAAATGCCAGGCTGGATAAAGCACAACCTGGAATCAAGATTGCCAGGAGAAATACCAGTAGACTCATATGCAGATGACACTACCCTTATGGCAGAAAGTGAAGAGGAACTAAAAAGCCTCTTTATGAAAGTGAAAGAGGAAAGTGAAACAGCTGGCTTAAAACTCAACATTCAGAAAACAAATATTTTCTGGTCCCATCACTTCATGGCAAGTAAATGGGGAAATAATGGAAACAGTGAAAGATTTTATTTTCTTAGGTTCCAAAATCACTGCAGATGGCGATTGTAGCCATGACATTAAAAGATGCTTGCTCCTTGGAAGAAAAGCTATGATAAATCTAGACAGCATATTAAAAAGCAGAGACCTTACGTTACTGACAAGGTCTGTATAGTCAAAGCTGTGGGTTTTCGTATGGATAAACCATAGTAGTCTATGGCTATCCATAGTAGTCATTTATGGATGTGAGAGTTGAACCATAAAGAAGGCTGATCGCCGAAGAATTGATGCTTCTGAATTGTGGTGTTTGAGAAGACTCTTGAGAGTCCCTTGGACTGCAAGGAGATCAAAGCAGTCAATCCTAAAGGAAATCAACCTTGAATATTCATTGGAATGACTGATGCTGAAGCTTCAATACTTTAGCCACCTGATGCAAAGAGCCGACTCACTGGAAAAGACCCTAATGCTGGGAAAGATTGAAGGCAGGAGGAGAAGGGGATGACAGAGGACAGGATGGTTGGATGGTATCACTGACTTGATGGACAGGAGTTTGAGCAAACCCTGGGATATGGTGAAGGACAGAGAAGCCTGGAGTGCTGCAGTTCATGGGGTCCCAAAGAGTTGGACATGAGTGAGCGACTGAACAACAACAATAATTGATCAGTTCTCTCAGAGGGTTGCTATGTTGTTACCGTTCCCGTGGAAAGTAGAATACCTGCAGGATTCCCTCTTAGGAAGCTTTCTCTTTGTCTCTTTTCTCTTTATCAGATTTATCTTTTTGGGTGATTTCATTTCCTAGTAGTAGGAAAGTTAGAAAATGAAAGTGAAGTCGCTCAGTCGTGTCCGACTCTTTGTGATACCATGGACTGTAGCCCACCAGGCTCCTCCGTCCATGGGATTCTCCAGGCAAGAATACTGGAGTGGATTACCATTTCCATCTCCAGGGGATCTTCCCGACCCAGTGATCGAACCCAGGTCTCCTGCATTGCAGGCAGACGCTTTAACCTCTGAGCCACCAGGGAAGCGGAAAGTTAAGGTTAGCGCAACTTGGGTTTTCTGAGGTTGTTTCAGTATGAGTAATTCTAGTTCATTGAGATTTAGATGACTCTAGAGGGTTACAAAGTGGAAAGTTTTTCAAAATTTAAGATTTAAGGGACTAGATCCGATAGACAGAGAGCCTGATGAACTATGGACGGAGGTTCGTGACATTGTACAGGAGACAGGGATCAAGACCATCCGCATGGAAAAGAAATGCAAAAAGGCACAATGGTTGTCTGAGGAGGCTTTAAAAATAGCTGTGAAAAGAAGAGAAGCAAAAAGCAAAGGAGAAAAGGAAAGCTATTCCCATTTGAATGCAGAGTTCCAAAGAATAGCCAGGAGAGATAAGAAAGCCTTCCTCAGTGATCAATGCAAAGAAATAGAGGAAAACAACAGAATGGGAAAGACTAGAGATTTCTTCAAGAAAATTAGAGATACCAAGGGAACATTTCACACAAAGATGGGTTCAATAAAGGACAGAAATGGTATGGACCTAACAGAAGCAGAAGATATTAAGAAGAGGTGGCAAGAATACACAGAAGAACTGTACTAAAAAGATCTTCATGACCCAGATAATCACAGTGGTGTGATCACTCACCTAGAGCCAGACATCCTGGAATGTGAAGTCAAGTGGGCCTTAGAATGCATCACTACGAACAAAGCTAGTGGATGTGATGGAATTCCAGTTGAGTTATTTCAAATCCTGAAAGATGATGCTGTGAAGGTGCTGCACTCAATATGCCAGCAAATTTGGAAAACTCAGCAGTGGCCAAAGGACTGGAAAAAGTCAGTTTTCATTCCAATCCCTAAGAAAGGCAATCCAGAAGAATGCTCAAACTACCGCACAATTGCACTCATCTCACATGCTAGTAAAATAATGCTCAAAATTCTCCAAGCCAGGCTTCAGCAATACGTGAACTGTGAACTTCCATATGTTCAAGCCAGTTTTAGAAAAGGCAAAGGAACCAGAGATCAAATTGCCAACATCCACTGGATCACCGAAAAAGCAAGAGAGTTCCAGAAAAACATCTATTTCTGCTTTATTGACTACTCCAAAGCCTTCGACTGTGTGGATCACAATAAACTGTGGGAAATTCTGAAAGAGATGGGAATACCAGACCACCTGACCTGCCTCTTGAGAAACCTGTATGCAAGTCAGGAAGCAACAGTTAGAACTGGACATGGAACAATAGACTGGTTCCAACTAGGAAAAGAAGTATGTCAAGGCTGTATATTGTCACCCTGCTTATTCAACTTATATGCAGAGTACATCATGAGAAACGCTGGGCTGGATGAAGCATAATCTGGAATTAAGATTGCCAGGAGAAATATCAATAACCTCAGATATACAGATGACACCACCCTTATGGCAGAAAGTGAAGAGGAACTAAAAAGCCTCTTGATGAAAGTGAAAGAGGAGAGTGAAAAAGTTGGCTTAAAGTTCAACATTCAGAAAACTAAGATCATGGCATCTGGTCCCATCACCTCACGGGAAATAGATGGGGAGACAGTGGAAACAGTGTCAGACTTTATATTTTTGGGTTCCAAAATCACTGCAGATGGTGACTGCAGCCATGAAATTAAAAGATGCTTACTCCTTGGAAGGAAAGTTACTCCTAGGAATGACCAACCTAGATAGCATATTAAAAAGCAGAGACATTACTTTGCCAACAAAGGTCCGTCTGGTCAATGCTATGATTTTTCCAGTGGTCATGTATGGATGTGAGAGTTGGACTGTGAAGAAAGCTGAGCGCCGAAAAATTGATGCTTTTGAACTATGGTGTTGGAGAAGACTCTTGAGAGTCCCTTGGAGTGCAAGGAGATCCAACCAGTCCATCCTGAAGGAGATCAGTCCTGGGTGTTCATTGGAGGGACTGATGCTGAAGTTGAAACTCCAGTACTTTGACCACCTCATGCGAAGAGTTGACTCATTGGAAAATACCCTGATGCTGGGAGGGATTGGGGGCAGGAGGAGAAGGGGATCACAGAGGATGAGATGGCTGGATGGCATCACCGACTTGGTGGGCATGGGTTTGGGTAGACTCTGGGAGTTGGTGATGGACAGGGAGCACTGGTGTGCTGCGATTCATAGGGTCGCAAAGAATCGGACAAGACTGAGCAACTGAACTGAACTGAATGGAGGCAAAGCTATGATGCTAGGTAGGTTAGTTTTATTAAATGAATTTTTAATTTACTCTTCAGTGTACAAATGGGTTTGGGCTTCCCAGGTGGCATTAGTGGTAAAGAACCCGCCTGCCAGTGCTGGAGACATAAAGAGACACAGGTCCGATCCCTGGGTCAGGAAGATCCTCTGAAGGAGGGTATGGCAACCCACTCTGGTATTCTTGTTTGGAGAATCTCATGGACAGAGGAGCCTGGTCCATAAGGGTCAGAAAGAATTGGACAGGATTGAAGCAACTTAGCACACATATACAGTGGGTTTATTTGGACATAACCAAAGAAGCTCTGTATTTCAACTTACTTTTATGCCTGGTTAACTTATCCTAGTGCTGCTCCCCCCGCCCCAGCCCCTGCCTCCATACACACATACACCTATCCATTGTGGAAACTGACTATAGTGTATATAATTTAAATTTGGGCTTATCTCCTTTTATTTATTTATTTTGATGTTTCTCCCTCTCCCTCCCCTATATCTCTTGCAGCATTGTCTCACTTATTTCCCTTTTATTAAGGACTTTTTCCCCAGGTGTTTTCAATGTGGGTCTTTGTAGGGCAAACATTCTGAGTTCTTGAAAGCGGAGAACTTTTTTTTTCCCCATCACTGTCTCTCATTTGAATGATAATTTGACCAAAGAAAAATTCTACATTCAAAGTAGCTTTGCCCAGTACTTTTAAACTATTTTTCCCTGTCTTCTATCATGCAGTGTGGCTGTTGGATATCTGTTCATTGTCGTTCCTCTGGAGGTAATCTGTTCTTTCCCTCTGGAAACTTATGGATTTTCTCTTTGTCTTGATTATTGTCAATTTTTATTGTTATGCCTAGAGATTAGTATGCTTTATTTCTTTTGGCCCTTTATAAGTCCTTTCTTTTTAAAATTAAAAAAAAATTTTCATTTATTTATTTTTGGCTGTGCTGGATCTTTGTTGTTGCGCAGGCTTTTCTCTGTGGCAATCAGGGGCAACTCTAGCTGTGGTGCCTGACTTCTCACTGAAGTGGCTTCTCTTGCTATGGTCCCCAGGCTCTAGAGCACAGGCTAAATAGGTATGGCACATGGGCTTTGTCACTCCACGGCATGTGATCTTCTTGGATCAGGGATCAAACCTGTGTCTCATGCATTAGCAGATGGGATTCTGAGCCACCAGGGAAGCCCTTATAAGACCTTCCAAATACAGTTGTTTGTGGGAAATTTTTCTCCACTTTTTTTTCAAATATTTTTTCTACTCCATTTTTATGTTTCTATCTGGAACTTATGCCCCTAGGTGTTAGCATTTCTTCATCAATCACATTTCCAAGCTTCTTTTGTATTTTATGTTTTATATTTTCCCACTGTGAGACACTCATAAACCTCTGTCTACAAATTTGTTCTTCAACTATACCCATTTTATTTCATGTATTCTATTTTCATTTAATAGATTCTTTATTTCAACTATTTTATTTTTCATACCTAATATTTTTACTTAGTTATTTTTTATGATTTCTTGTTCATATACCGTATTGCTAACATCATCTTCTCTTTTTAACTCCTCATCTACTCAAGGAGAATTTTTACATTTCAGGTCCTTCAATACTTCTGTTTCAGATGACAGATGTGGCTTAGAATATATTTGTGATTCTCAACTTTCCAGTACTTTAATTTGTAATCTTGTATCCCTTGGGACATCAACCAGCAGGTCTGATAATGCATTGGGGGGAGGGCTAAAGCCAAGCCCTAGTCTACACTGAAATCAGTGATTTAAGGATGAAAATCCAGGAACCATAGAACCCTTAAAGAATCCCTGTTTGATACCATTCCATTGGTCACTCTTTTGCCTGAGGTTTTTCACTTTTGAGCCTTTGGGAAGAATTACCAGTGTAGTCCACAATCCTGGTGCTTTGGTTGGCAATTAGGGGTGATTGCCCGAGGGCTGTCAGTCTGTTGTCCTGAACTCTCTCTCATCATCCAGTGGGCTTTTGTGTTGCTAATATCAACAGAAGTTGTCATGGGCCCTGTTGTTGCCCACTTCTGTGCAGAAGGGTCAGGCCCATAGCTATGTTCAACTTGATGGAGAGATGAGAACAGATTAAAAGTTGTCCGCCAACCTACTCCCTACTGCCCAATTCATCCACCCCCAACACCAATTCTAGTTTTCTGTCTGAGGAATGGGGCGGGAGTGGGGAGGAGTTTCCCTACATTTTCTCTTTGGTTTTAGGAATTCATGCTTCTCTCATACATTTACTGTTTCTTCATGGTTGATCTTGGGAGAAGGATTCAGTGGCCTGAGCTAGTTGGCTGTCTGGGCGGGGATCTCCCTTCCCTGTCCTAAGTTGTTACCTCAGAGAGTTGTGGATGTTGGGTATTTTGTATCAGTGTTTAGAACAAAATTAATATTTGAAAAGTATTGAGTGTTTTTTTTTTAACTCTTGTCAGTTTGGTTTACTTCTCTTCCTCAGTTCTTGTAGTAAAAAAGATTTGGAATGATGGACTAATTACAGCTCAAGCAGGCAGGATTTCTTGAAACAACAGACTGGTTACAGCTTGGTTAAATAGACAGTGGATAGTTCACCACCAAGATGTAGGAGTGGGCTGACTGCAAAAGAGTGGCCACATCCCTCTTGGCTTTTACTGTTATACTGTCTCTTCTTCTTGGTTCTGCCCTGTCCAAAAATAGGACTTGTATCTGCCGCCAATCAGGAAAGGGAATGCAAATACACGTATGCTCAAGGCCAACTGACAGTTGCAAGTTACATAACAACAGACTCTATTGCTCATGTCATTCCCATAATTCAGTCTGTTACAGTCAGACGCGTATATGTATAGAATATTTATGAACCCTTAATGGGCTCCTAGCTGACTATGTTACTTGAGGACAGGGCTGTGCATCAAGGGCGCTTGTGCTGGAGTTGGAGAAGCCCCTGTGGTTAGTTTGTATCTACTGTGTGCCTAGGGCACATGTGCAGGAGTTGATAAAGTCTCTGTAGTTATTTTTGTAGCATATCTCTGAGCTCTCCTGGGCATGTCTGGGATGGTGTTTCGAGATAAGCTTGCATCCTTTTAGGCTAGGCCAGCCCTCATTGCTCATGTCTAACTTCCTACCTAACACTTTCAAAAGACCTCAATCCCAAACTTTTATTCTCAAAGAGGGGGGGAGTATGCAGATATGCCAATTAACTAATTTCATCAGTTTTTAAAAAATTGTAGTTGATTTATGATATAAATTAGTTTCAAGTGTACAACAAAATTTTATACTCCATTTAATGTTAGTATAAAATACTCTATATTTCTTGTGCTGTACAGTATGTCCTTGTAGCTTATCTTTACCCTCTTAATCCCCCATCCCATCTTGCCCCTCCCCTTTTCCCTTTCCCCACTGGTGACTACTAGTGGTCTGTTCTGTCTTTCAGTCTGTTTGTGTTTTGTTAAATTCATAGCATTTTTAGCTCTGCAGCAGTGTTCTTTGATCATCGTCAGGACTCCAAGTATTGTTTACACTGAGTGCTAGGCTCCCAGTGAAGGTGTTTAGCTATGTTAATTATTGACACAAACATGTTATCATGTTTAGAAATCAACCCCAAATATCAAGAAATCAAGGTCAAACCATGTGTGTTCTTATTCTAAAATTTCTCTAAAACTCTTACTATTCAAAGTGGTCTACAGATCACCAGGGAGCTTGCTAGACATGTGGAATCTTGGACCTGCTCCATACTCACTAGATCAGAGCCTCCTTTTTCACAAGATCTCATGGAATCCATCTGCACAGTCAAATTTGAGAAACGTAGCATATTTCATCAGCCATGACCAATCTTCCAGCAAAAACTATACTCGTTTAATGTTACAGTTTACAAAGTTGCTTTACATAGATAATTTCATTTAAATTTATTATTTTATTTTCATCCCAGCCACAATATAAAATTATTCATATTCAATGTTGAAACAAGTCCAGGAAGGTGACAAACTTGCCTAAAATCATATGTCTAGAGCCAGGTGAACCCCAACTTCAGTCTCAGTGGATGGTAGAATACTTTTTGATTATTAATAGTGTGCTGAATGTAGCATTAGTATGCATGGTGATTTTAGGTATAAAAATATAATGAACACACTAACCAGGAGTGGCATTTCAGTTATTCTTGTTTGAGAAGTTTTTTTAAGTGAATTCGGATGTAGCGTAGACATGACTAAAGTTTCAAGCGTGGGCCCTCCATGCTCCAGGTTCAGGGAACACTTTCCTACTTTATATTATAGATGTCATTCCTCTTTGATTTATAGCAATGTCAAAACTTTGATTTTAGTGATAATTTACATTGAGTAACTTTTATTTACTACAAACATCTAGTGCATTGTGTTGGTACAAGGAAAAAGTAAAAATTCTTCGTGAATATTTCTCTGAATAGTATTAGCATGCAAAAGTACTTTCCCTAATCCAGCCTTATGTCTTACTATAAACAGAAATGAGGTGACCAGTATAACTCAAATATAACTCAAACCTATTCAGAAAGCTTAAGAGCCATCTTAAAATGTTTGTTGATAGAATTACAAATGAAGTATTTTGGATAAGATTTTTAAGTGTCCACTGTGTAAATCTTCATAAATAAAAAGAAATGTGAAATGATAAGTACACACTCTTATTGTCTAACCCTGACAGAAAAAGGAACTATAATTTCCAATTCAATGTGGATAAGGAGCCTTGCAGAGAGAAGGGTCTCATAGGTTCATGTATTACTTGACTGCACTAGATTTTTTTTGTTTGTTTGTAAAGAAGGGAAGGAAAAATATTTATATATTTTTTATAAGCCAAATTGCTCAACTAAGAGCTTTAATTAACAAGGTTCCAGCAAGGGCCCTGGATAATTCTGAAGATGTGATTGCATTCTGTACTCTAACCTCAAAGGCAAGTTCTCCAGTATCTCTTTGGTGCTTTCATGTCCTCCGTGTAAATACATGCAGGCCCCCAGATGGTAAGTTGTTTTGCTAAAGAACCTCTTTACACATCTGGAATATAACCTCAAGATTTGTTTTAAAACCATGGCTTATAAAATATGTTTGGATTTGGATTGCATGGAGTCATAAACACGTTGAATGTAGGGAACAGTGTTAGTTTATAAATGTGGCCTGTTTTTAAGTTGTGAGGTTGTTGCAACAAAAACAGAAATGAGTGAACAGCCTTTGGCACATACCAGCCAAACAAGCCTACAAGAGTTAAATAATCTACATTATTTTTTAGCTGTTACTACTAACAAACACTTGTAACTGGACTTGTCCTTCACAGAGCTCATTACTCCTCTCTGTCCGTGGAATTCTCTAGGCAAGAATACTTGAGTGGATTGCCATTCCCTTCTCCAAATGTAAAACCAGCTGCTGCTAAGTCACTTCAGTCGTGTCCAACTCTGTGTGACCCCATAGACGGCAGCCCACCAGGCTCCTCTGTGCCTGGGATTCTCCAGGCAAGAGTACTGGATTGGGTTGCCATTTCCTTCTCCAACACTCTCTTGTAGCATTCTGCATTTAAGAAAAAAGGTCATGGGCCAATAACTTCAGGGAGACAAGTCCTGGTTGCTGAATTATCTGATGCCACCTGTGGCCATTCTGAAACTTTGCAAGAGAAAAAAAACCCAAGACTTTCTAAAGGGTATAAAACCTCTCCCTCTTCCTGAGAAGGATAGGGCACAGTTCTTGAGGTGCTAGCCTGCTGTGCTTCCCTTTGGCCTGGCAAAAATAATAAAGCTGCTCTTTCCTATTTCCTCCAAACTCTTTCTCTGTATTTCTTTTTGGCATTAGTGGACAGGGAGCCATGATTTTGGTAACAAGGTCATTAGTTTTGTTTTTGTTCCTCCCATTGGTCCTTTCTTCTTCGTTCTTCCAAACTCTACTTGCTGTTGGTATTTCTGCACATAGATGTTTCTCCCATATAACCACTGTGACTGCAACACAAGTCCAAGATGTCTCTATGTTTAGTGTTTGCTTCACAGGCTTACTCCTAAACTCCTGGGCTGTGGGAGAGGGAGGAGAGGAACATGAGATCCAGTTAGTCTGGCCTCTGTGTGTCACTTCACCCCATGGGATGCAGCTTATGGGTCCAAAAAATCAACGACCCATACTGTTTGCTATAATCCGTGTTTTGCTCTAAGCCACGATAATACCCCAAATAAGATTACAGCATTTTATACTTTCTGCCTTTAAAAACAGTACTCCATTTACTTACTGCGTAGACTGTGTCAAACCGAATGAAATGTAATAGAAACAAAAGGAGGTCAATCCTACAGTGAAAGGAGATGCTCATATCCACCCATGACTTGGTATATGTGGAGGAGTTATGTGGACTATAGGCAGCTCTTGAAACACAAGCAAGGATCTTAGTTGTGGCATGTAGGATCTAGTTCCCTGACCAGGGATCGAACCTGGGCCCCCTGCATCGAGAGGGCCCGTTGGGAGCGTAGAGTCTTAGCCACTGGATGGCCAGGGAAATCCCCTGCATTTTGTCTGCAGTAGGAAAAAAACAAACAAAACCCTGTTACAAATAGTTCCAGAATAGAGTCAGTTGGAGAAAGAATAGTATCAAATGTGTGACAATGCATAAAAAACTGACATACCAGAAAAGCATTTACTTGGAGATACAACTCACATTTTATTCAGTAATCTGCCAAATTATCCTTGAAACCACTAATAATCCCTCAATCACAAAAGAAGCAGTGGGAAAGACCCGGATTTTTGTGCAGAAGTCACTCTCCACCAAAAGCAATTCATAGTCTACCATCTTTCATGGCTGTGGTTTTACTTGGAGCCTCTTTTTTGGGGGGAGCAGGGAGAGGGATCTGTTTCTCACAAATATTAGTTTAAAACAAATAACATGACGTACTGTGTTATGGAAAAAAAACAAGGTCTAGTTCCTAGTGAACCTACAAGCAGGGGGGACTTCAGGAAAGGAACCCTACGATCTCCTAGAGGTGACAGTCAATAACCCTTCTGCCCCAACCAGTTAGTAGTCATAAGAGATAGCCAGGTGAATGAGCGAGGTAGTCATTAGCTGGAGAACCATGAGCTAGGCTCTCTAGAACAGGAATGGCTGAGTGAGTCAGAAAGGGAAGGACACATCTACAGAGTCTGAAGAAAAGTAATTAAGGATAGGAAAGTGTGGAAAAGATACAGGTTTCCCACACTGAAGGAGACCCACAGAAAGATGGGAGTCAAGGGCAGTCCTCTGCTTTTCTCTTGAGACAGGTGTACACTGAACAGGTCCTGCAGTTTTCAGATAAAAATTGGAATGCTGCTGAACCTAGTGCAAAGTGAAATCAGAGTAAACACTGTGTGAGGCAGTGGGACAGGTGTTAAGGTTAAAAAAGCAGCTGTCTCAGTGCGGTCCTGACCTGAAAGTGGCCGTCAGACCCTGCTCACTGCAGAGCGCTGTGTCGGAGGGCCCGAGTGAAAGGAGACACCACTTCGGGCTGGGAGGGAAGAAAAGGCATTCTCCAATCCTTTCTTATGGATTCCTAGCATGTCCCCTGTGTCACTGCTCAGCCCAGCCCATTCCAGGCACTTGTTTGTCTTATCTTTCTCTGTAATGTGAAATGGAAGCCTGAGAGAAGATCCTGCCTCACAGGTGTCTAATAACTGTGGGTGGAATTGATGTGCTGTGTAGGCCTCACTCTATTTTGGACCAAGTGGGTAGAAGAAAATTGGAGGAAAGGAGAGCTGATAAGATGGTGGTGCTAAGGGTAAGGTGTTTTAATCAGAAGGTGTGAGCAAAGGTATCCCAAACTTAGTATGTGGCTTAAAGCAGGTGACAGGGAGAATGTCAGTGCAGCCAAGGACCGCAGGAAGGTCCCTGGGAGCGCTCTGCCAAATACGTTAGTCTGCGTAATTGGAAAGCTAAAATCTTTTCCTACGATCTACTTAACTTTAACTAGAGCTGACGAAGGGATCATGAATAACTCGAGGGCCTTAACTTTCTAGAAAGTAGGAAGATCAAGTAAACATAGCACCCCTCAAAAAAGATGAGGCTGTATATCAAAGTATAGAGAAAGCTTTTGAATATCTTCTTTTCTCCCCCTAGGAACTTTATATGCTATATTTTCTCTCTCTCTTTTTTTTTTTTTAAATTGAAGTATAGTTGGTTAAAAATATTATATTAGTTTCAAGTGTACAATAAAGTGATTCAGTTTTTCTGGATATCTTTTTTAAGTTTGTTTTTGGCGTTTTGGTCTAAAAGCAATCAAGTAATAGAGAGACGCCATCCCGAAAAGGAACGTCTGTAGGAACCACAGCAGCTGGGTCCTGGCGTCTGTGATGCCTTTTGACCTAAAAAGAGAAAAGAGAAAAGTCTATCCACCAGCATCTTTAAGTGTTATGGTTTCACATGAGTCAGTTTTTAAAAATGCGTTACTTCTACCTACTTTCATTGGGTTTATTTTGCACTTTCCTCCCACTTATTAACTTGAATGGTTAGTTCGTTTAATTTTTCTTATGCATGTAGGAGGGTACACCCCTCCCTGAGAAAGTCTGGCTACTGCCTAGGGGATGATATTAAGAAACTATTTCTCACATGATTTGATGAGCATATAGGGTTAAAAAAAATCACTGGGACGGCTTCACAGCAAGTGTTTTGAAGACAGATTAGATATAAACCCTAGCTTGGGCTTCCCTGGTGGCTCAGTGAGGCCAGTGTAGGAGACCCGGGTTCCATCCCTGGGTTGGGAATATTCCCTGGAGAAAGAAATGGCAACCCACTCCAGGATTCTTGCCTGGGAAATCCCCTGGACAGAGGAGCCTGGTGGGCTACCATCTGTGGAGTAGCAAAAAGAGTCGGACACAATTTAGGAACTCAACAACAACAAATCCTAGCTTGGCCAACTACCAGCATGACCTTGGGCAAGTCACTCACTCACTCTCAGTTTCCTCATCTAAAAAAACAGGAAGAATAGTATTTATCTCACCTTGAGATAAGTTACACAAAGTGGTTAGTGAAGGGCTTGGCACATGGAAATAATAAATACTGTTTATACACCCATTCAAACTAAACTGCTTAACACCAAGGTCAAAAGAAAATGGCCCAGTTCAAGTGACTGACTTGCTACAGTTTCATCTGTATATAAATAAGTCTCATATATTTTAAAAAATAGATACAAATACAATATAATTTTCTATACTAACAGATTAAAGGAAAAAATTGTTATGATCATAAAAAATGCAGAAAAAGCATTTGATAAATTTCAACATCCACTTTTAATACAAGTTCTTAGAAAACTTACGACAACAGAACTTTAATCTGATAGAAGATCTATACAATATACAACTCTAGAAAAAACATGAGGCAGAGTGTTGAAAGTTTACAAGGCCAGGATGCCTACTGTTACCACTTTGAGTTGACAGTGAACTGGGTTACTGAGAGGGTAACAGGCAGGAAGGCCAGGGGTCTCCAAACAGAGGAAATAGGCTACAAGTGTCAGACATTTTTTTATCTCTCTCTTAAGTGGCCAGGAAACAAACTACTAGTGTTATATTTTTTTCCCCTTTTCTATACAAATTTAAAAAGGTTTCTCTTAAAATTCTGTGTTGCTATGATGACACCTGGTTCCACCTGAACTTAACTGTTTTCAAACCTTGAGGTAACCAATGCGTTTTTCTGATGGAAATGTTTGTCTTAAGCTATATTAATGAACAATGTATTTACCCTAGACTCTGTCTTTCTTCAAGTCAGTTCTGCTTAAGACTCAGAACTGATAGTTCAGTTGCTCAGTCATGTTGGACTCTTTGTAACCTCATGGACTGCTGCATGCCAGGCCTCCCTGTCGATCACCAACTCCCGGAGTTTATTCAAACTCATGTCCGTTGAGTCAGTGATGCCATCCAACTATCTCATCCTCAGTCATCCCCTTCTCCTCCTGCCTTCAATCTTTCCCAGCATCAGAGTCTTTTCAAATGAGTCAGTTCTTCACATCAGGTGGCCAAAGTATTGAAGTTTCAGCTTCAACATCAGGCCTTCCAGTGTATTCAGGACTGATTTCCTTTAGATGGACTGGTTGGATCTCCTTGCTGTCTAAGGGACTCTCAAAGAGTCTTCTCCAACACCACAATTCAAAAGCATCAAATCTTCAGTGCTCAGCTTTCTTTATAGTCCAACTCTCACATCTATATATGACTACTGGAAAACCATAGTCTTGACTAGACGGACCTTTTTTGGCAAAGTAATGTCTCTGCTTTTTAATATGCTGTCTAGGCTGGTCATACCTTTTCTTCCAAGGAGCAAGCGTCTTTTATCATTATTTTTTTTTTTGCGTCTTTTAATTTCATGGCTGCAATCACCATCTGCAGTGATTTTGGAGCCCCCCAAAATAAAGTCTGTCACTGTTTCCACTGGTTCCCCATCTATTTGCCATGAAGTGATGGGACCAGATGAAAAAGCTGGCTTAAAACTCAACATTCAGAAACATTCAGAAAACTAAGATCATGGCATCTGGTTCCATAACCGATAAGGGCTCAACAAACCTATATGTTTTACTCATACACTGTTCTCCTAATCTATGTTAATGAAACTACATATTTAGTTGGAAACCTGTCTTTTCAAGATTCATGTCAATCGGTTTATGGCCTGGGATGACTCACCTGGTGCCAATGTTATCTCAAAATGCATGTTGTGGGTGAGGGGCTTTGGTGCCACTCTGAGTTTTGAGACATCTCCTTTCTCTAATTAACAGCTTGCTAATAGGTATATGGGCTTCCCTGGTGGCTCAGAGGTCAAAGCATCTGCCTCCAATGCGGGAGACCTGGGTTTGATCCCTGGCTTGGGAAGCCCCTGGAGAAGGAAATGGTAACCAACTCCAGTATTCTTGCCTGGAGAATCCCATGGATGGAGGAGCCTGGTAGGCTACAGTCCACGGGTTCGTAAAGAGTCGAACCCGACTGAGCGACTTCACTTTCACTTTCAATAGGTATATAACTTACTGCTAAAGGCTAGCAGTAGCCTTTCTGCCTCCTTCTGATGTCTGTATCAGAAGCTTTCTCTATCTCTTTTATACTTTAACAAAACTTTATTACACAAAAATAAAGCCTCTGAGCAATCAAACCTTATCACTGGCCCCAGACTGAATTCTCTCCTCTGGAAACTGAGAATCCCAGCATCTCTTCACTACTCAGCAACAACCTTTCATTACTAGCTAGTGCAATGAAGAAAATTTAAATAAAAGGTATATGGAGTTGAAAGGAAGAAATAAAACTGGGTACCTAGAAAATGTAAAGGAATCTTTTAAATCATTAATGTTGAACAATTAGAACTCAAAAATGAATTTACCAAGATCACTGGGTGTGAGGTCAGTAGATAAGCATCAACTATATTCATAGATTCTACCACCAAACAATAAAAAGGTGAAATATATATCACAGTGGGTCAGGACATACAAGAAATTCATTCACACAGAATTATTTATAATAGTTTAGAAAAGCTAGAGGTTTAAAAGTCCATCAGAAGGAAGATTTGTTAAATACATTAGGACACATCTATATATTATGTACTAATGAAATGAATGAGTTCAATTTACAGGTATAGACATGGGAAAATAGGCATATACGACAATAGAAAAAATTATAGAAGTTTGTGTCTATTATGTATATATATATGGCAGCTATAAAGTCAAACATCTAGTCCAATCTTATGTCTAGTTAAATAGAATTCATCAATTCCTTTCTGTTGCTGGACAGTGGAATTTGGGGTCGAGGGCTACAAATGTTCTGCATGTTTTCATGATTCTTTTTTTTTTTAATTGGAGAAAAACTGCTTTATTCTGCCTTACAACACATTTAGTGATTTTTTCATTTAAATGTATTCATTCATTCATAAAAGGAATATTCATTCTGATTTACAGTGACCAATGATATACTGCAACATGTTAGTCCATAAATGATTTCAGGAACATGAGAACAGTGCCCTAACCTCTCAGTGCCTGTTCTCCTGCTTCCTCTCAGAGAACTGGAGAGCTGGATGTTCAATTCGAGTCTTTTCGTTTTCATTAGAGGCTTCATATGCCAATTGCAAAATAGGTGTCATGTACTCCAACACTCTAATTTGGAGGGCTGGACTGCACACCTCCAAGCTGAGCTCTCATTGAGAAGTGAAGAGGATTTCAGAAAGAGGTACTGGTGCTGTGGCATCTCCTATCACAAGTCACCCTGAAAAGCAGCTTCAAAAGAACCATTCAAAGAGCCTGACAAGAGTCCCCTGTGATTTGGGGGAGGGTTAACATCTGACTCACAAGTTTAAATACCAGTAGAGCTGCCTGATAGGATACATGGCTGCGCAGGAAACGGCACACACCTGCAGATTTATCCCAATGGAGGGATAAGAAAGCTGTCACTGTGAGCCTTACAGGTCTTATGGAAGGGCACTGGTATGCATGGGCTTAAAAGCGACCCTGCCCCAGAGGCCTAACTAAAGGGCAGAAGAAACCTAAATAAGAGGAAAATATCATCAACCCTAAGGGGAAACTGTGAAGTGTTAAGTGACATGCTGACTAAGGTTGAAGGAACCATCAAGGGAACTGTGGAAGGGAGATCCCTGGTGATGGGTGGTTTCTCAAAAATCCACCAGGGACCCTTTGGAGAGAAAAAATCAACAATGGGTATGCAACTTCCACATCATCCAGTTGCCTGATCACAAGGCAGATCATACCCTGCTTCCTTTACATATACTTCCGGCACCCCAAGGGGCCATAAACAACTACTGCTAGTGAGCAGGGAACAAAGTTAGAATGAGAGTGAAGACGTCAATTACACCGTCTTCCCCATGGCGGCCTGCTGAGCCTTGGCTGAAGAACATTTGTACTGAATTTGATAAAAAGTTCATAGTTTTAATAACTTTAAAACTTGACTTGAAAATATCAGATAGTGACTGAACAATCTATGGACCTGCTTTAGATTTTATCCAGGGCTACGGTGGGAGGCAGACAATAATCCATGGGGGATTGGAGAGAGGTTAAAAAAATAAAGCTGCTTTATGCTCCTCCCCCAGAAAGTCCAGCTTGTTTAGTAAAACAGAAGGTGGAGTAACATGTATTTAAGTCAGTTAGCAGTTGTCTGGCATCGTGTGCACCCAAGAAGTATTAATTATTTTTATTATTAAAACATAATAAAGTATCTTATTTTCCACTTTTAGAAGTAATACCACAAAAACAGAGGTGGTAATTAATCTTGAGCCAAAGAAAAAAACTCAAAGTAATCTGGCATTACTATAACCATTTACTTTCTGTGTATGCTTACATAAAGTCTAAATGTAGAGAAAAGCTTTTTCTAGTTTTCTCACATTTATTATTTACACTGGCATTTGCTGAGGAGGGCCTAGTCACAGGACTTTTAGCTTTCATTGCACCCCAGAATCATCTATAGAACTTGAAAAAAAATAACACATTCCTATGCCTGAAGCAAGGCCTACCAGATTAGGATCTCTGGGTCCGGAAACCAAAGAGGTGAATTTTAAGAAAGCTCCTCAGGTGATTCAGTTGCAAAACTAGGGGTTGAGAGTCATTGGGCTAGGTCAATACAGCTCTTTTTCAAAATAGAAGGCAGCCTCCTACTCTTTCCTTCTAGTTGGGGCTACAGGGAGATTTTAGAAAAAAAGAAAAAAAATTATCTAAATTAAATGACTAAATAATTGACTCATTAATACAAATGAAATGAATTCATTCATTAACTATTTACTGAGTACTGTCTCTGAGAACTGAGTGAAGCTCAGTATTACGTGTGGGACTTCAACTCTATCCTGAGAGTGTTCTCAGCCTACAAGCGCATGAATTATTGAAATGTAGCTACTTTTAACTTATGTTAGATACCAAGAGAAAAGCAACAAAGAGCTATTAAAACACTTACTTGCACAATACAATGGCAAACAGGGACTCTCCTACGTGAATCATCCAGGAAAGCCAATACCTGAAACAAAAGTCAGCCTAGTTTAAGGTGATGGTCCTCTGCTCATGAGATCTAACAGAAAAACCTCCAAAACAAAGGTGCTTTAATATGAACGAGCACCACTTTTAGAAGGCAACCATGGGCCTTCCAGGGAGACGGGAGCTGTGGGGACCACATTCCATTTCTGGAGCTTTACTTACCCACCATGCACGAGGGTGTGATGATGCTTCAGTAAGTACTGAGTGAAGGGGCCCAGGGGTCCCAGACTCTGATAAGGAATACTCTCAGGCCAGAAGACCATCCACTGAAAGAGAACCAGAGTGCTTTTAGATCACTTAAATGTATTTTTAACCAAGGCTATGAAATAATCCTGATTCTTCAAGAACAAATAACAGACCAAAGTAACTCTGAACCAAGCCATATGGGCTTCAATTCTTGAATTCTATTTTTAAAAAGCCATTCCAGTGGAAGGTTTCTGCCAAGGAAACTATGTGGTTATCAGACTTAGTGCCCAGATTAGCTGACTTCTGTTCTTACTGAATTCCACAATGTAGTAGTCTGCAACGCACTGTTTTGGGTATCTTCTTGCGGCTCAGCTGGTAAAGAATCTGCCTGCAATGCAGGAGACCTGGGTTCAATTCCTGGTTTGGGAAGATCCCCTGGAGAAGGGAAAGGCTACCCTCTCCAGTATTCTGGCCTGGAGAATTCCACAGACTGTGTATAGTCCATGGGGTCGCAAAGACTCGGACACGACTGAGCGACTTTCACTTTCACTGTATTCTTTAAATGAATTCTGTCTCTCAAAAAAAAGTTCCTGCTCCTCTCAGTAGAGATTGTCTTCTTGATTTTACATCTATGTCATAATATGCACATCCTCTCTATCCCTTCTTACCACTTAAATTCTACCCAACCTTTAGGTTTATCCCCATTTTCCAAGCAATTCCAACTGCCTCAAACATTCTGCTTTGGAAGCCCTATCTTGACTTGGCAGGCCTAGAACTGTCAACTTGGTCTCTTTCTCCTCTAGTTGTACTCAGACTTGAATAAGTCCTACTAACCTTGGAGACGCAAAGGCAGGAACATTTCCAAGCGAAAACCTGACTAGCCCACCGAACTTCCGCTTACGCCAATTACCTAGGCAACCGCCAGACGCGCAAGCGCAAGACCTCCCTCCTTCCCCCTCCCCAGTGCCCCTCGCTCTACGGGAGCCTGGCGGGCCAAAACAAAAGCGCCGCGCAGTACTACACCTTACCCCGAAATATCCCAGCACCAGGACTGTGACCAGCGACGGCAGGGGTCTGGCTACACGGAAGTAGGAGGCAGCAGCCCCGCCAGCCTCCGACTTCGCCACCATTTTGAAAGATCTAGTCACCTAGTCATGGGGTAGGGAGGGAAAGCGTGGGCAGCTGATTTCTCAAGATCTCAACACAGGCGAAATGCGCAGACAGACGAGTGCGCCTGCGTTTCTTTCCCGGGTCTAGTCCCCTGGCTCAGAGCTCGCGAGAGCCGCGAATGCGCCTGCCGCCTCTCCACGGCTCCAGGTGGGATCTTGCAGCTCCAGGCAGCACTCCAGCCCCTCACCTAGCCTTCCTCGGGCCCACTGTCCTTACTGTGTAATAGCCAAAAGAGAGGATGATGACAGTAACCCAGAACAGACTGCTCCTCTGGAAGTAGGTCTCATCTTCTCTCGCGTTCCCCATCGCTGCAGCACACATCCTGAGATGCCCGGCAGGCCACCCGCAGTGCGCGGGGAGATAAAGACAAGGCTGGGGCGGGGCCGCGGCAAAAGCTCCTCCCTTCTCTCCCCTAGAGGAGAAGAGTCTGTGGGCTTGAAACTTGGAAAGAGTCCGCACCCACTCTGGCCTGGTGGGCTGGTCATCATCTTGCAGGAGAGACCCCCCCCCCCCCAACTTCTCTGAGTTTGTGGAGCTTAAGATAATGGTGTTGGAATAGATGGTGCGTTATGCTTCCGATAATTATGGGTCTAGTTTTTTTTTTCTTTCAACTTTTTATTTTGTATTGGGGTATATATAGCTGAGCAACAATGTTGTGATACTTTCGGGTGTTCTCTAAGTCTGTGAATCTCATTCTGTTTTGTAAGTAAGTTCGTGTGTATCATTTCTTTTTAGATTCCACATATAAGTGATGTACAGTGATATTTTTCCCTCTCTGACTTACTTCACTCAGTATGACACTCTGTAAGTCTGTCCATGTTGCTGCAAATGGCATTATTTCATTCTTTTTAATGACTGACATCCCACTGTATATATGTACATCTTCATCCTTCCTCTCTAGATGGACATTTAGATTGCTTCCATGTCTTGGCTATTGTAAATGGTGCTGCAGGGAATATTGGGGTGCGTGTATCCTTTTGGATCATGTTTTCCTCCAGATACATTCCGGAGTGGGATTGAATCATATGGTAGTTCTGCTGCTGCTGCTGCTGCTGCTGCTGCTAAGTTGCTTCAGTCGTGTCTGACTCTCTGCGACCCCACAGATGGCAGCCCACCAGGCTCCCCCATCCCTGGGATTCTCCAGGCAAGAACACTGGAGTGGGTTGCCATTTCCTTCTCCATGGTAGCACTAGTTGTAGATTTTTTTAAGGAACCTACATACTGTTCTTCATAGTGGCTGTACCAGTTTACATCCCCTCCAACAGTGTGGGAGGATTCCCTTCTCTCCACACCCTTACCAGCATTTATTGTTTGTGGATTATTGATGATTGCCTTTCTGCCTGGTGTGAGGTGATATTTCATTGTAGTTTTGATTGCATTTCTCTGATGATTAGGCATGTTGAACATTTTTTCATGTGCCTCTTGGCCAACTGTATCTCCTCTTTGGAGAAATGTCTATTTAGGTCTTCTAGAAATGTCTTTAGGTCTTCCACTAGTTAATTGGGTTTGTTTTGATGCTGTAAACCATCATGAGCTGTTTGTAAATTTGGAGACTAATCCCCTGTTGGTCACATCATTTGCACATATTTTCTCCCAATCTGTAGGTTGTCTTTTCATTTTGTTTATTGTTTCCTTTGTTATGCAGAAGTTTTTCAGTAGGTCGCATTTGTTTATTTTTGTTTTTATTTCCATTATTCCAAGAGATGGATTGAGAAAGATATTGCTGCAATTTGTGTCAGAGTGTTGTGCCTGTTTTCCTCTAGAAGTTTTATAGTGTCTGGTCTCACATTTAGGTCTTTAATCTATTTTGAGCTTATTTTTGTGTATGGTGTTCAAGAATGATGTAATTTTTTTTTTTAAATATATAACTGTCCAGTTTTCTCAGCACCATTTGTTGAAAAGACTGTCTTTCCAACGTTGTGTGGTCTTGCCTCTTTTGTTACCATAAGTGCATGGGTTTATTTCTGGGCTATGTATTCTGTTCACTGTGGGGCTAATTTTTGAACTTAAGCTCTACTGTGCTCTGTGGGAAATGTAGGAAGTTAATAATAAATAAAAACCACAATTAAATAGACTTGGGATACTGATAGGGGGCACTCTCACACCTTGTGAGGCTAGCAGAGGCTGATAGGAAGACCAATCTTCTTTCCTGGCAAGGACTCAGCCAAAGAAAACCCATGGATTCTGTTTTCTACAGCCTTCCCAATGTCCTTTTCTTCTTAAAAGTGTTCTTCCCTTTGGTGGGGCGGCGGGAGCTTGTGTTGTTGTTCACATGATTGCAGACCCCAAATTGTAATTCTCTGCTGATCCTGCAATAAATCTATCTTTCCTGGAGAAATATATGGCAGTCTAAGTTGTTTTAGGTCAACAGAAATAATGCCCTTCCTCTTCATTACTAAAGATGTATGGATCCATATGGCACAGCACTTATGAGCAATGTTGGTGGACAGATAGAAAGTGAAAGTGAATAAGTAGCTTAGTTGAGTTCAACTCTTTGCAACACCATGGCCTATACAGTTCATGGAATTCTCCAGGCCAGAATCCTGGAGTGGGTAGCTGTTCCCTAGAATCCTGGAGTGGATAGCTGTTTCCTTCTCCAGGGCATCTTCCCAAGCCAGGGATCTAACCCAGGTCTCCTGCATTGCAGGCGGATACTTTACCAGCTGAGTCACCAGGGAAACTGAGTTTAAGTCCTGGTTCTGCCATTATCATTTTGTGCAAGCTTGTTGTTTTTCAGTCACTAAGTTGTGTACAACTCTTTGTGACCCCATGGACTGTGAGGAAGGAGGAAACAGACAGAACAGGCTCCATCTTGAAAGCAGGACTCCATCTTGGACTGGACTGTGAACTTTGAGCTATATGCCCAGATCTATGGAAATGGCATACCAACTGGGAAACCAGACCTCCACCCCCTCAGCCAATGGAACAGCCCCAGGGCTCATACCTAGGCTCACTGTTGCCTAGAAGAATACCCTAATTATCTGTGTAACCAAATAGAATCATAAATTCTATTATGCTTATTGGGCTAGGACCACAGGCCTATTGATAATTGTCCACTGTTAACTACCTAGGCTTAAGGCTTATGAATCACAGGTTAACTTTGATTGTATCTTTCTTTTTCTTTGTTGAGGCTAGTTTCAGGGAATGTGGGGAGGTGGGTTTGGGCATGTACACTTAGGGTATATAAGGTTTTCACAATAACAAGGTCCTGGGCTAAGAGGAGACTCTGCCTTGGGCCTGCTGGTGTAATAAACCACTTCACTATCTGCGTTGTCCTTCTGAGTGAGTTTGTTTCCTGAAATGCGTGGCTACAGCAGAAGCACGCCAGGCTTCCCTGTCCTTCAGTATCTCCTGCAGTTTGCTCAAACTCATGTCCATTGAGGTGGTGATGCCATCCAACCATTTCATCCTCTGTTGCCCCCTTCTCCTTCTGCCCTCAGTCATTCTTAGCATCAGGGTCTTTTCCAAGCTGAGACTATTATCTAACCCATTTGTGCCTTAGTTTCTTTGTCTGTAAAGTAGGGATATATTGGTTCCTACCTCAGAGATGTGGATGAATTAAATGTCAGAACTTGTAATAAAAGCACTGTAAAACAAAGAATGTTGCCCATCATCCAGCTGTACAAGGATCAAGTCATTAGTCACAGCAGTTGCTGACCTAAAAGGAATTGAGGATGAAGAACAGGATGATCCACTTAGTGCTTTGAGGAAACAGGCAAAACAAGCCATTAGATAATTAGATATATTTCAGGGAAAAAGCCTTTGACTGTGTGGATCACAATAAACTGTGGAAAACCCTGAAAGAGATGGGAATACCAGACCACCTGACCTGCCTCTTGAGAAACCTGTATGCAGGCCAGGAAGCAACAGTTAGAACTGGACATAGAACAACAGACTTGTTCCAAATAGGAAAAGGAGTACATCAAGGCTGTATATTGTCACCCTGCTTATTTAACTTATATGCAGAGTACATCATGAGAAACGCTGGGCTGGAGGAAGCACAAGCTGGAATCAAGATGCTGGGAGAAATATCAGTAACTTCAGATATGCAGATATGACACCACAGTCATGGCAGAAAGTGAAGAGCAACTAAAAAGCCTCTTGATGAAAGTGAAAGAGGAGAGTGAAAAAGTTGGCTTAAAACTGAACATTCAGAAAACTAAGATCATGGCATCTGGTCCCATCACTTCATGGCAAATAGATGGGGAAACAGTGGAAACAGAGGCTGACTTTATTTTTCTGGGCTCCAAAATCACTGCAGATGGTGATTGCAGCCATGAAATTAAAAGACGCTTACCCCATGGAAGGAAAGTTATGACCAACCTAGACAGCATATTAAAAAGCAGAGACATTACTTTGTCAACAAAGGTCCGTCTAGTCAAGGCTATGGTTTTTCCAGTGGTCATGTATGGAGATGAGAGTTGGACTGTAAAGAAAGCTGAGTGTCGAAGAATTGATCCTTTTGAACTGTGGTATTGGAGAAGACTCCTGAGAGTCCCTTGGACTGCAAGGAGATCCAACCAGTCCATCCTAAAGGAGATCAGTCCTGAGTGTTCATTGGAAGGACTGATGTTGAAGCTGAAACTCCAATACTTTGGCCACCTGATGCGAAGAGCTGACTCATTTGAAAAGACCCTGATGCTGGGAAAGGTTGAGGGCAGGAGAAGGGGATGACAGAGGATGAGATGGTTGGATGGCATCACTGACTCAATGGACATGAGTTTGGGTGGACTCCGGGAGTTGGTGATGGACAGGGAGACTTGGCATGCTGCGGTTCATGGGGTCACAAAGTGTTGGACACGACTGAGCGACTGAACTGAACAGGAAAAAGAATTTATAAATTCGAATTCTTGCATCTTCACATACTTAAAAAAACACTATAATCATTAACTGAGATATCTGTTCCTCGTGACTATCAGTAACCTTCTACTGGGATGTATGCTTGATTGCACGTAGTCTTTAGCCAAAATCATGTATGCTGGCCTCTCCCCCAACCTCCTCAGAGCTATCTGGAAGGCTGTCTCTTGGACTATAGTCCTCAGTAAAACACTAAATAAACTCAACTCATGGCTCTTACATTGTGCATCTTTGAGTCAACAGCAGTCACAAATGTGTCTGGCCCATAGTACTTTATGGGCTTCCCAGGTGGTGCACTGGTAAAGAATTCACCTGCCAATGCAGGAGATGCAAGAGACGTGAGTCTGATCCCTGGGTCCTGGATTCAGGATTCTCTGGAGCACGAAATGGCAAAACACTCCAGAATCCTTGCCTTGAAAATTCCAAGGATAGAGGAGCCTGGTGGGCTATAGTCCATGGGGTTGCACAGAGTCGGATATGGCTGAGCAGACACATGCAGTGTTTTATGAGTTACTGGTATTACTGACCCTTCAGCAGGTGTGCCAGGCCCTTGTGCTAAGTGCTGTGTCATCAATGTGAAGTGACAGACATATCAAACCAAGGTGTATTCCGCTTAGACTCAGGAGAGAAAGATGGTTTCACTTGGGCTTTAAAAGCTATTGTGGGGGCTTCCCTGGTGACTCAGTGGTAAAGAATATGCCTGCCAATTCATGCAATGTATTTTAAAGACAAGGAGTCCACTATTATCCACAGAATCAATCCTCACCAAGACTTTCCTATTTACATTAATAATATCATTCTTCCTGCAGACACCCAGACTCTTCCATTTGGCTGCCTTCATATCTAGTCACCTGTCAAGAGTTCTGTTGGTTTAGTAACATGATCCTTCTGGACTAAACTGAAGCTGAGTCCTTCTTCTAAAACCAAGTTTCTTTACTGAATTTATGATTTTTTAAAAATTTTAAATGTTTATTGAAATATAGTTAATGTACAGTGTTGTATTAGTTTCAAGTGTATATCTATCTGAATATATATTATATATATACATAGATAATATATATTCTTTCTTATATTCCTTTCATTACAGGTTATTACAAGACACTGAATTTATGATTAATTTCTCTATCCAAAACTCTATTCTCTTTCTTGTCTCTTCTGACCTCAATGCTGAGGTAATTGAACACTAACCAAAAAGAGTCAGGTGACTAAAATTGCTGTTGTAGATTTCACCATTAACATACAAACTCAGGTTTTTTCTTCAGGATAAGATGAGATAACAGACTCTGGAGTCAATGGACCACTTGGCCAGAGAATCATAAGCCAGAGATATCCTGACTCCCAAAACTATGATTAAGAACTATCAAAAAATGATGATTAATCCCACCGTCTTTGTTCTTCCTCTTAAAAAAATCCCTCTCAAAGACCAATTGGAGTGGGTCTGAGTCTTGTCCCCCCTTCTGTTGCTTGACATCCTGCAATAAATCCTGACTTTGATGCAAACACCTGCTGCCAGAATTTGGTTTTCTCTGCTACAGGCACGTGAGGCCTTGCTAGTTACAAAACCGTGGTTTTATTTTTACCACCTCCCCGGGTCATTCCAAGTGAGGTATATTCTACCACTTCAATAATCTCTTTCTCAAATTTGACCTATAAATGACAGAATAATCTTCCACAAGTACAGTTCTAAACCTTTACCTTACCAAAACTTTTCAAGAATTCCCTAATTTTAAACTGTTGTTGTTTTTCAATACTTCTCCTCAGGTGTTAAATCTGCAGCGAGGAAGTTATCAGAAAAACAACTCATGTTGGAATAGATGTTATTGAAGAGGAAAAATGGCTTGGGTCAAAGGACTTTTGGAAGCCAGATTTCATATCTTCCACCATTTTTCTCTGAGCCCAGCAAATTACTTAGTATTCCTGTGACTCCTCTTATTATGGAAGGTAAGAGTAGGACAGACAGGACCAAAGGATCTTACCATTAACCCGTTATGCACACATAAGGAATCCAGAAGAAACTACCCAGAAGATCTTACTCAGACATGAGTAAGAAACCCACAGTCAACTGAAGACGTCAACTGGAGATTCAGAAGGATGTCAACTGGAGATTCTCCTCTATATAACTCACCCACTCCCCATGTGATAGAAGTAGCTAATTTATCCTCCAGGTATCCTATATCATCATCCGCTCTGGACTGAGAGAGAAATCTCTCAACCCTTTACATTTTATCTTTTTCTCTCCCCTTTGGGTGGATTAATGACCTAAACCTTGAAAACAGTAAAGACAATGTGGGAGAAGAATTTTACAATCTTAGAGAATGGGGAAAAGGACTTCCTAGTATGATATTAAAGTTATACACAATAGAGAGAAAGATAAAAAAATTTAACTGCATCTCAATTTAAAGTTTTGTTCTTAAAAAAAAAACACTTTTTTTTTGTTTCATTTATTTTTATTAGTTGGAGGCTAATTACTTTACAATACTGTAGTGGTTTTTTTCATACATTGACTTGAATCAGCCATGGATTTACATGTATTCCCCATCCCGATACCCCTCCCACAAACTTCGTTCTTAAGAAAGGCACAATAAATAAAGTTGAAAGACCTGGAAGAAGGAATTCTTCAATATGTATAATAGACAAATGAATAAAAGATAAGAAATGGAAATTCTTCAAAAGGAAACTTGAATGTCCAGGGAATATTAAAAAAATTTCATCTTAATTACAATTTGGGAGGTGCAATATAAACCAAAAATAAGGTACTTCCTTCCACTCCCCTATTATATTGGCCTACTACTACTAGGTGTTACATGCTAGCAAAGTAGTGCTCAAAATCCTTCAAGCTAGTCTTCAGCAGCATGTGAACCAAGAACTTTCAGATGTACAAGCTAGATTTAGAAAAGGCAGAGGAACCAGAGGTCAAATTGTCAACATCCGTTGGATCATAGAAAAAGCAAGGGAATTCCATAAAAACATCTGCTTCATTGACTATGTTAAAGCCTTTGACTATATAGATTACAACACACTGTGGAAAATTCTTCAAGAGATGGGAATACCAGACCACCTTATCTGCCTCTTGAGAAACCTATATGCAGGTCAAGAAGCAATAGTTAGAACTGGACATGGAACAAAGGACTGGTTCAAGACTGGGAAAGGAGTACGTCAGGGCTGTGTATTGTTACCCTGCTTGTTTAACTTACATGCAGAGCACATCATGTGAAGTGCTGGGCTGGATGAATTGCAAGCTGGGATCAAAATTGCCCGGAGGGTATCAACAACCTCAGATATGCAGATGATACCACTCTAATGGCAGAAAGTGAGGAGGGACTAAAGAGCCTCTTGATGAGGGTGAAAGAAGACAGTGAAAAAGCTGGATTAAAACTCAACATTCAAAAAACTAACATCATGGCATCTGGTCCCATCACTTCATGGCAAATAGATGGGGGAAAAGTGGAAATAGTGACAGATTTTATTTTCTTGGGCTCCAAAATCACTGCCGATGTTACCAAAAGAATTGTGTGGTCCAGCTGCTTGCCACTCAAAAGCCAATAGACAGGCCAGGTTGGTGGAAGGGAAAGCTTATTTCAGATGCTGGTAACTAGAGTAGGGAGGGAGGTGGATGTCATTTTCCCCTTTTAATTGTAACTCCTTTCATAGGAAGTGTTGATAACCAGTATATTTTTCAGCGTTGCCAGAGTGGCTCTTTTGTCTGCTTTGAGTCCATTGATGTCTCTTGGTGCTAGGTTTCCTTTTTATTTATCAGATATCATGAACAGGCTCAGAGGTATGCTAATAGAGAAATGTTTTATAGGTCATACATTTTATCATTTATATCTAATTGTCACACAAACACTGTACATGTGCTTTAAGCAGTGAACTTAAAGCCAGTAGTGCTACACATCATGAATAGTTATACTGTGTGAGAACTTTACTGGACAGTTTTTCCATCCTGAATGTTAGGGTCAAAAATATGGTTAGAAACAAAGCAATTACTTTCCATTAGAAGTCTCTGTTACCAAAATCAGATCAATATTCCAGGAGACCTTTGTTTTCTTAACAGAGGGAAAAATTTAGTCTTGTATCAGTTTGTTCTTAATAACAAAATATATATACCTAATTAAATTTACTCTAATTTTAATCCTGACAACATACAAAATTCTTAAATTTTCTTTTTTTATAAACTTTTTTTTTTATCATTTTCTGCATCCAAACAAATTTATCCTTTATTTCCCTATCCAGAAACAAACAGCTGTAGGGCAAAATTATTATTATTTTTCTTTAACAAATCTCCATTTTTTTCCTATCTTCTCTTTATCAACAACACATATCTTACTTATTTTACACACGGACATGTTTTCTTTATCATTTTTAAATATTACAAGTTTTAACTTTTGAAACCTTAACAAAATTAAGACACAAGTGATTGAAATGTTATGCCAGTATTTTTTGATTGGCAAATTAGAGAACATATTTAATGACCTCTAAAAACATCATTTTTTAATAGCTTTTTTTTTTTAGTAGTACAATGTGTATGTTTAATAAACCCAAACAACTTTAGTTTCTCTTTTGATCTTACAAGAGGACAAAAGTAGGTAAATTTAGATTTATTTGATTTGTAAACACTCATTTATTTTTTCCTTAACTTGAAGTTTTACAATTAACCCAAGGCTAGAGTTCCAGGCAAAGTGGAATGTGTTTGTATTTCAAGTACTTGATAAGAGTTAACTTTAAGCTTTTTCCTAGGCATATTTTTGTTTTTTCAGGCTCTGAAAAAGTGTTTCATCAAGCTAGCTTTCTCTAACTGCGTATGCAAAAGAAACATTTTTTTTTTTAAATTTCATCTTAACCAATTTTCAAACTTTATCCCAAACCTAACCAATTAAGTTTCATCTTAACCAATTTTCTCCAGAGTCTAAAGAATATTGTTGCTATACATTGTCCAAAAAAAAGTGTCTTTTTTGTTAGTCATGATTCCATAGCTAAATTTTTTTTTAATGACTTGAACCTGAATTTCCCATTTTACACAAGGCAACAAGAATACCAGTCATACAAATGAAATACCCATTCTCACACCAAACAGATCTGCCACAAACCCTCTCCTAGGGTGACTGGTAGAGTCCCAAACAAACACTCCCCCCGAAACAAACAGTCCTCAGTGGTAGTCAGGCATCAGAACCAATTGACAAAATGTTCAAATGACACTCATTTCTCACAAATGGTCCTCAAGGGTAGGCAAATGTCATAACCAATTGGCAAGTATGCCCCAAAAGCACTTCATACTCATAAATGGCCCTCAATGGCAGACAGACATCAGAACCAATTGGCAAAAACATCCAAATAGCAGTCAGTACTCACAAATGGGAAGGTTGCCTTTGTGCACACCCGTGGACTTACCTGGTCTTGGAGCTCGTCAGCATGTCCCAAATGGAAGTTTCTGTGCCACCAAGGAAAAGTGTAAGTTGGCAGCCAGTGCCGAGCAGGGGAGAAACAGGGAAGATCCTCAAAACAAATGGTTTTGGCAGCTGCTAGGAACGTCCCCCAAACCCCTACTCAGGTCTAGGTAGCCCTGAGCAGCAAGCTAATACATGTCATGGCCACAGGTCTCCCCTGGAAGAGGCAGGAGAGCCAGGTGCCATGAAAGCACTGGAGCCAGCAGTGGCCAGCCCCATGCTGGGCACCAAAATCTGTTACCAAAAGGTGAATGGTGGGATCCGGCTGTTCGCTGCTCAGAAGCCAATAAACAAGCCACGTTGGTGGAAAGGAAAGTTGGTTTTACTTCAGACACTGGCAATATGATGGGGAGGGTGGTGAACATTTGCCCAAAGGCCAGACCCCTACTCCACCCCAACAAGCAGGGAGTGAGAGCTTTTATGGACGGATTCGGAGAGCGGGGGTTAACGAGCAGAAACAGCACAGTCATCTCTAACAGTCATCTTCAAATTGATCATCAGTGGTCTTAAGAGCATCATCTTGGTTGTTTTAGGTACAGTTAATCTTCAGTTCTAGAGTCCATTTGTTCCCATTTCTTTGTGGTCAGTTTTCAGAATTGTGGTAGCTCATGTCCTGGGTACAGTCTGGGTAATCATGTAGTTAATTTTCCCCTCTGGGGTTCAGTATCTGTAAGATAACTCACAGGATATGGCTCAGAATATTGTCTATAGTCCTTGAGAAGGAACTAAAGGTCGTTGACTATGCTTAATAATTACATTATTATTGTTTGGTCTCCTTGGACTGTTTTCCTTTGTTTTCACATATTCTCATTTCTCTGATTAAACTTATTCTTTTATTAAAATTTTCCACAGAAAAAAGGCAGGCAGAGGACATGGTGGGGACAGGGGGAAAGATCATAGGGTCCTGCTCCATTTCATGGACAGTGACTGCAGCCATGAAATTAAAAGACACTTGCTCCTTGGAAGAAAAGCTATGACAAACCTAGACAGCATATTAAAAAGCAGAGATGTCACTCTGCCAACAAAGGTCATTGTAGTCAAAGTTTTGGTTTTTCTAGTAGCCATGTGTGGATGTGAGGGTTGGATCATAAAGAAGGTTAAGTGTTGAAGAACTGATGCTTTCTAATTGTGCTGAAGAAGACTCTTGTCCAAGAGTCCCTTGGACAGCAAAGAAATCAAACCGGTGAGTCCTAAAGGAAATCAGTCAATCAATATTCATTGACAGGACTGATGCTGAAGCTGAAGTTCCAATACTTTGGCCACCTGATTTGAAGAGCCAACTCATTGGAAAAGACTTTGGTGCTGGGAGAGATTGAGAGCAGGAGGAGAAGGGGACAACAGAGAATGAGATGGTTGTATGGCATCAACGACTCGATGGACATGAGTTTGAGCAAACTCTGAGAGATAGTAAAGGACAGGGAAGCCTGGTGTGCTGCTGTTCGTGGGGTTGCAAAGAGTTGGAAATGACTTAGTGAGTGAATAAAACAACAACAATAATTAAAAACAATTGGAGACTTCCCTGGTGGTACAGTGGATAAGAATCTGCCTACCAATGCAGGGGACTCTGGTTTGACCCCTGGGAAGATTCCACATGCCTCAGGGCAACTAGAAGATAACAATCCAGGGTAACCATGGAAGTGATGCAAGCCTTGTGTAGAAGATGCTGGAACCTTTGTCCCTCTGGGTCCCTACCTGACTACATGGAATGGAATTCTCTCTTGGCAGCAACTGTATTTCATGAGAAAATTGCTGTCTGCAAACCAGAAGAGGGCTTTCCCTAGAACCGAGCAATTTTGGCATCTCAGTCTCTGACTTCCAGCCTCCAAAACTCAGCCCTAGAAAACCACTACAGGAGGTATGGGGAGGAACACACAGGAGGATGGACACACTGATTTCATTCAACGTCAAAGAGGAGAGGCTGCTCACTTTGGAGACAGATCTTGGGATAGTTTCAAGCTTGGTTTCCATCTGACAGAGCCAACTGCTGGTGAGTGGTAGAAAAGTAACACTATCCAGGTAACTTTTAAATTGTGGTCCTGGAGAAGATTTTTGAGAGTCCTTTGAACCACAAGGAAATCAAACTAGTCAATCCTAAAGGAAATCAGTCCTGAATATTCATTGGAAGGACTGATGCTGAAGGTGCAAGTCCAATACTTTGGCCACCTGATGTGAAGAACTGACTCATTGGAAAAGACCCTGATGCTGGAAAAGATTGAAGGCAGGAGGAGAAGGGGACGACAGAGGATGAGATGGTTGGATGGCATCACCGACTCGATGGACATGAGTTTGCACAAACTCCGAGAGACAGTGAAGGACAGGAAAGCCTGGTGCGCTGCAGCCCATGGGGTTGCAAACAGTCAGACACAACTTATGATTGAACAACAGCAGAGCAACTAAGCTCATGCAGCACAACTACTGAGCCTGTGTGATGCAACTACTGAAGGCCATGGACTTGAGAGCCTCTGCTCCTCATCAAGAGAAGTTACTGCAATGAAGCGCATGTGCCACAGTGAAGAGTAGCTCCCCCACCACCGCTGCAACTAGAGAAAGCCTGAGCTCAGCAATACCCAATGCAGCCTAAATAAATAAATAAATCCCAAACATTTGGTATTTGACATGCAAATCAAATACATTGATGGAAAAGAATACTGGAGAGATCTGACATGTACCCAAACATTTATTTATGATAAAGATCATGTGCAGGCAGAAAAATATTCTCTTCTTCCCTTTTAGGTTCTTTGGCCGATCTAATAATTAAATTTATATAAAATAGATTGTCACCCACATCAGGCCCTGAAACCTAAAGGATCCTTGGCTTAATTTATCTCTCTGTGTGTTTTAAAAGCATCTGATATTTGACAGAGACATTTTGCAGCTGTGCTTTAAGGGATAGGTAGTGGTCAAGGACCCCAAACTGGCTCTGACTTGACTGCAGGAATGCACTTGCACAGACAAGACCTGGAGGTGTCCAGAAAATCACCTTTGGTTCATTACAATGCTAAGACTCTGCACCAAGGGGGAGGTTTGTACTCTGCTAGGCACAAGTCATGCAGTGTGCAGAGAAGCATGGAAGACTGCATACTCCAGCTGCCCCTCAGCTGCCCCTGGAAATCTGCCCCTCTTCTGCAGCCCTGATGACATGACTACCTGCTACCCCTTTGAATTCTCTCACAGCCCTCCCTTAAGAGAGAGGTATTTTCAGAACATGAGCTCTCCCTTCTCCATTCCTTGATTAACTAATAAAGTTTCTCCTCTGCTATATAGAAAATGGTTTTGTTTGATAGGCATTTGTGACTGGCAAAGAAAGAGGGATCACTGACCTGTTGGGGTTTGGTAACAAGATCAACAGGATAAATAAACAAAATCACACAAATTCCCATCAAGATATAAAAAACTGAAAGGGCAGTCAGGTAATTGAAGCTCACGTAATATCTTGAGCAGAGCAAAGGAGCAGGTGTTTGGGGATACAAAGGTGAGGAAGGCCATTAACAGGAAACCAAGGTTGCCCTGTTATACAAATAAGTCTCTTGGTGAAAAGGCATTTGTGGTAATAGCTTTTATCCTGCTACAGATAGCCCTGCCAATGTAAATTTAGGCAGTTGAGGGAGAGGAAAAGAACTCTTCTTGAAGCTTCAAAGATCTGATTGCCTTTAGCAGAAAATAATCCTCCTGTAAAGGTGGGTTTTTTTTGAGGTGATAAATTCTGCTCCCCTTTAGCACCGTTTCAGATTAAAGAGGAACAAGTGAACTATTGATTGGTTATCTCTTTGGGAAAAACTATTTTGAACTCACTCCCCACCCCCAATACAAATTTACAAGTAATGCAGTATCACAAGAGTCCTTAGGCAGGTTCTGATGACAAGGTAGGATAGAATGAGCATATGCTGATATGGCAAACCCCTCACACTTTCCAGGATTGTGGGGAACAGAGGAGAGCAATATAAGCAAATATATGGAAATATGAATAGAGCAGTGTGTGTCCAGAGAATTAGGAGCAATTTATTGTTGCAAGAAGGAACAATGTGAAACTGAATGAAGGAAGGTGAGGCTGGAAGGGCAGGTAGGGTCTGATCATGAATGACATCAAGTGTTAAACTGAGGAGTATTTACTTGATCCCTTAGCCATGGTGAGTCAGAGATGGACTTTTTTTTAAATTGTTGGAGTGAAAATGTCTGGTGTGCATTGGAGGTAAAGTTGGAAGCAGGGAAAGCAGGGAAAATGAAAGATTGATGGAGCTATATAAAGTAAATGGAGAAAAGGTTGCATCAGTCACTCAAATATTCAATAGATATTTGCTAGGCCCTGGAGATACACATGTGAATAAGACAAATGCAGCCCAGGCTTCAGGTTGGGCACAGTGGAGTTCTTATTTTTTTTTTTTATTTAATAATTCTAATACATTTATTATTTATTTTTGAAGTCTTTATTGAATTTATTACAGTATTGGTTCTGTTTTACGTTTTGATTTTTTTGGCCTTGGAGCATGTGGGATCTTAGGTCCCCCACCAGGGATCAAACCTGCATGCCCTTGTTTGGAAAGTGAAGTCTTAATCACTGGACTGCCAGGGAAGTCCCCACAGTGTAGTTCTCAATTCAATTCAGTCACTCAATCATGTCCGACTCTTTGCGACGCCATGGACTGCAGCATGCCAGGCTTCCCTGTCCATCACAAACACCCGAATCTTACTCAAACTCATGTCCATTGAGTTGGTGATGCCATTCAACCATCTCATCCTCTGCAGAATCCTTCTTTTCCCAGCTTCAATCTTTCCCAGCATCAGGGTCTTTTCCAGTGAGTCAGTTCTTCGCATCAGGTGGCCAAAGTATTGGAGTTGCAGCTTCAGCATCAGTCCTTCCAATGAATATTCAGGACTGATTTCCTTTAGGATGGACTGGTTGGATCTCCTTGCAGCCCAAGAGACTCTCAAGAGTCTTCTCCAATACCACATTTCTAAAGCATCAATTCTTTGGCACTCAGCTTTCTTTATAGTCCAACTCTCACATCCATACATGACTACTGGAAAAACCATAGCTTTGACTAGACAGACCTTTGTTGGCAACGTCAGTTCAGTTCAGTTCAATCGCTCAGTCATGTCAAACACTTTGTGACCCCATGGACTGCAGGCCTCCGTGTCCATCACCAACTCCCCGAGTTTCCCTAAACTAATGTCCACTGAGTTAGTGATGTCATCCAACCATCTCACCCTTTGTCGTCCCCTTCTCCTTCTTCAGTCTTCCTGCCTTCCATCTTTCCAGCATCAGAATCTTTTCAAATGAGTCAGCTCTTTGTATCAGGTGGCCAAAGTATTGGAGTTTCAGCTTCAGCATCAGTCCTTCCAATGAATATTCAGGACTGATTTCCTTTAGCATGGACTGGTTGGATCTTCTTGCTGTTCAAGGGACTCTCAAGAGTCTTCAACACCACGGTTCAAAAGCATCGATTCTTTGTCACTCAGCTTTCTTTATAGTCCAACTCTCACATCCATACATGACTACTGGAAAAACCATAGCTTTGACTAGAACACCTTTGTTGGCAAAATAATGTCTCTACTTTTTAATATGCTGTCTGGGTTGGTCATAGCATTTCTTCCAAGGGGCAAGCGTCTTTTAATTTCATGGCTGCAGTCACCATCTGCAGTGATTTGGGAGCCCAAGAAAATAAAGTCTGTCACTGTTTCCATTGTTTCTTCATCTATTTGCCATGGAGTGACGGGACCAGATGCCATGATCTTAGTTTTTTGAATGTTGAGTTTTACGCCAACTTTTTCACTCTCCTCTTTCACTTTCATCAAGAGGCTCTTCTGATGACAGGCAAATCAATAGGGATGTACCATAAGCAGTATACTTTGATGTTCTAATATAATCATTTTGACCTTAAAGTATGATATCCTGCATTCAAGAGTTGCAAACAGAAATGTTCTTGTGACATTAAATTAAATGGATGAAGGAGGCAGAAGTATCTAGTAGGGCATGATGAAACTCTGGGGGAACCAGAATGTGTTTGTCCTCCCCTAAACATATCTTCAAATTCAAATAATGGTGAAGATTAATGATGATGGGGATTATGACAATTAGATTTTTGTGGGATTTTGGGTCTATAGGACACTGATTTTTTTTTTTTTAATTAGTTGGAGGCTAATTACTTTACAATATTAGTGGGTTTTGTCATACATTGACATGAATCAGCCATGGAGTTACATGTATTCCCCATCCTGAACCCCCCTCCCACCTCCCTCTCTACCTGATCCTTCTGGATCTTCTCAGTGCACCAGGCCTGAGCACTTGTCTCGTGCATCCAACCTGGGCTGGTGATCTGTTTCACTATAGATAATATACATGTTTCGATGCTGCTCCTTCGAAACATCCTACCCTGGCCTTTTCCCACAGAGTCCAAAAGTCTGTTCTGTACATCTGTGTTTCTTCTTCTGTTTTTCATATAGGGTTGTCATTACCATCTTTCTAAATTCCATAGATATGTGTTAGTATGCTGTAATGTTCTTGATCTTTCTGGCTTACTTCACTCTGTATAATGGGCTCTAGTTTCATCCATCTCATTAGAACTGATTCAAATGAATTCTTTTTAATGGCTGAGTAATATTCCATAGTGTATATGTACCACAGCTTCCTTATCCATTCATCTAATGATGGGCATCTAGGTTGCTGCCATGTCCTGGCTATTATAAACAGTGCTGCAATGAACATTGGGGTGCACGTGTCTCTTTCAGATCTGGTTTCCTTGGTGTGTATGCCCAGAAGTGGGATTGCTGGGTCATATGGCAGTTCTATTTCCAGTTTTTTAAGAAATCTCCACACTGTTCTCCATAGCAGCTGTAATAGTTTGCATTCCCACCAACAATGTAAGAGGGTTCCCTTTTCTCCACACCCTCTCCAGCATTTATTGCTTGTAGACTTTTGGATAGCAGCCATCCTGACTGGCGTGTAATGGTACCTCATTGTGGTTTTGATTTGCATTTCTCTGATAATGAGTGATGTTGAGCATCTTTTCATGTGTTTGTTAGCCATCTGTATGTCTTCTTTGGAGAACTGTCTGTTTAGTTCTTTGGCCCATTTTTTGATTGGGTCATTTATTTTTCTGGAATTGAGCTGCAGGAGTTGCTGGTATATTTTTGAGATTAATCCTTTGTCTGTTGCTTCGTTTGCTATTATTTTCTCCCAAACTAAGGGCTGTCTTTTCACCTAGCTTATAGTTTCCTTTGTAGTGCAGAAGCTTTTAAGTTTCATTAGGTCCCATTTGTTTATTTTTGCTTTTATTTCCAATATTCTGGGAGGCGGGTCATAGAGGATCCTGCTGTGATTCATGTCGGAGAGTGTTTTGCCTATGTTCTCCTCTAGGAGTTTTATAGTTTCTGGTCTTACATTTAGATCCTTAATACATTTTGAGTTTATTTTTGTGTATGGTGTTAGAAAGTGTTTGAGTTTCATTCTTTTACAAGTGGTTGACCAGTTTTCCCAGCACCAGTTGTTAAAGAGGCTGTCTTTTTTCCATTGTATATTCTTGCCTTCTTTGTCGAAGATAAGGTGTCCATAGGCTCATAGATTTATTGCTGTGCTTTCTATTCTGTTCCACTGATCTATATTTCTGTCTTTGTACCAGTACCATACTGTCTTGATGACTGTGGCTTTGTAGTAGACTCTGAAGTCAGGCAGGTTGATTCCTCTAGTTCCATTCTTCTTTCTCAAGATTGCGTTCGCTATTCGAGGTTTTTTGTATTTCCATACAAATTGTGAAATTATTTGTTCTAGTTCTGTGAAAAATACCGTTGGTAGCTTAATAAGGATTGCATTGAATCTATAGGTTGCTTTGGGGTAGTATAGCCATTTTGACAATATTGATTCTTCCAATCCAAGAACACGGTCTGTTTCTCCATCTGTTTGTGTCCTCTTTGATTTCTTTCATCAGTGTTTTATAGTTTTCTATGTATAGGTCTTTTGTTTCTTTAGGTAGATATAGTCCTAAGTATTTCATCCTTTTTGTTGCAATGGTGAATGATATTGTTTCCTTAAATTCTCTTTCTGTTTTCTCATTGTTAGTGTATAGGAATGCAAGGGATTTCTGTGTGTTCATTTTATATCCTGCAACTTTACTATATTCGTTGATTAGTTCTAGTAATTTTCTGGAAGAGTCTTTAGGGTTTTCTATGTAGAGGATCATGTCATCTGCAAACAGCGAGAGTTTCACTTCTTTTCCTATCTGGATTCTTTTTACTTCTTTTTCTGCTCTGATTGCTGTGGCCAAAACTTCCAAAACTCTGTTGAATAGTAGTGGTGAGAATGGGCACCCTTGTCTTGTTCCTGATTTCAGGGGAAATACTTTCAGTTTTTCACCATTGAGGGTAATGCTTGCTGTGGGTTTGTCATATATAGCTTTTATTATGTTGAGGTATGTTCCTTCTATTCCTGCTTTCTGGAGAGTTTTAATCATAAAAGGGTGTTGAATTTTGTCAAAGGCTCTCTCTGCATCTATTGAGATCATATGATTTTTATCTTTCAATTTGTTAATGTGGTGTATTACATGGATTGATTTGCGGATATCCTTGCATTCATGGGATAAAGTCCACTTGGTCATGGTGTATGATTTTTTTAATATGTTGTTGGGTTTTGTTTGCTAGAATTTTGTTAAGGATTTTTACATCTATGTTCATCAGTTATATTGGCCTGTAGTTTTCTTTTTTTGTGGCATCTTTGTTTGGTTTTGGAATTAGGGTGATGGTGGCCTCTTTTCTATAAAAGAGCCCCAGGAGGATGCTGGATCAGCTTTACAACCCACAGCATCCCCTCTCCACTGACAGCTGCTGTCTGGGACTCCAGAGCATTGTGACCAAGTCACCTGTGGATGTGGAGCAAGGAGATGTCAGCAGATGTGAGACTACCCAGTTGAGCATCTACATGTCACCTTGTTAACCTGAGATTTTGAGGAAAGGCCTGGTGTCTGTGAACCTCCAACTTTAAAACGGTTTTCATAATTTTGAGCTTCAGGATACAGAATCATGTTCAGTGAAATATCAAGTTGCCTAATTAGTTTTATAGTATGATAATTATGAAATTAAGGGATAAAGTAGTAATTATTCTTGGGTACAAATACATGTATACACAACAAACATTTTTTTAATGTAGATTGTGTTTATAGTCATTGGACAGTTGCATTTGGGCAAGAAGAAAAGCAAAGGTATAAAAAATACCTTCTTTATTATGAAACAGCTTATATAAATGTGAATAAACTAGCATCTGATTGGATTGCATATGTACAAAATTACCTCTTCTGTCCATGATGGCATTTTTCTTTTTTTTGATTTTGGTCTAATTGGTATATTTTATTAAAAAAAAATTTCATTGACCTATAGTTGTTTTACAATGTCGTGTTAATTTCTGCTGTACAGCAAAGTGACTGTTACATATATGTGTGTATATATATTCTCTTATAATATACATAGTCTTTTTCATGTTCTTTTCCTTTGTGGTTTGTCACAGGATATTGAATATAGTTCCCCATGCTGTACAGTAGGACCTTGTTGTTTATCCATCCTATATATACTAGTTTGCGTCTGCCTATCTCAAATTCCCAGTCCTTCCCTCTCCTTTGGCAACCACAAGTCTGTCCTCTATGTATGTGAGTTTGTTTCTCTTTCATAGATATGTTCATTTGTGCTATGTTTTAGATTCCACGTACAACTGATACCATGTGGTTTTTTTCTTTCTCTTTTTCATTTACTTCACTTAAAGTGTGGTAATCTCTAGGTCAGTCTATGTTTCTGCAAATGGCATTATTTCATTCTTTTTTTAATGGCTGAGTAGTATTCTATTGTATGTATGTACCACATCATCTTTATCCATTGTCGAGACTGGCTTGACAAGCCAGATTTCTGAAAGCATGATAAGATGAGAGAATGAGAAATGAGACACAAGAATTCAGAGAAAAGAGAGGATCAGGGGACCAACCGACTCCAAGGGGAAGGTGGTGAAGCGGAATCCAAGCCAGCTTTATTATACTTTCAGCTGTGAATGAAAGAATGTGCGGGAAGTTAAACTATAATTCATGTGGCCTTCAGGGCCAAAGAACAAAATGATCATTAACCGTTGAGTAATTAAGAAACAGTAATCAATAACCAATCAGTAACTAATATTCTTATCTACAGATTTTCCACCAGATACATAAAACATGTGACTCTGAGGAGCCAGTTGAGAAACAGTCTGGGGTCGGTTCTCCAACCCTAGGATCACATCTTGTTTTCAAGATTATGAACTGTTCCCTCTGGACTTGTTCCGAGAGTCTCATGCTTTATGGCATCCAGTTTATCAATAATTATAAATTTCTTTTGCGGCCCTGGCTGGAGCCTGCTTTTCTTTTATTTTTCCTGTCTCCTACAACCCATTCATCTCACAATGGGCATTTACGTTGTTTCCATGTCTTGGCTGCTGTAAACAGTGCTGCTATGAACGTAGGGATTCATGTATCTTTTAAAAATTATGGTTGTATCTGTATATATGCCCAGGAGTGGGATTTCTGGATCATATGACAATTCTGTTTTTTGAGGTACTTCCATAGTCTTTTCCATAGAGGTTGCACCAGTTAACATTCTCATGAACAGTGTAAGAGGGTTCCCTTTTCTTTACATCCTCTTCAACATTTATTATTTGAAAACTTTTTATTGATGGGCATCATGACTGGTGTGAGGTGGTGTGATGGCGTTTTTATTTCTATACAATCCTTATTCTTTTTTCTGACTTTTCTGTGTTGACAGAGAATAGCAGTAATACAGCATCAGAATAGTGGGAACTGGCATCACTGTCTACATTTCCTGTTTCACATTCACTATAGTATGTTATATTCAGTTCAGTTCAGTTGCTCAGTTGTGTCCGACTCTTTGCGACCCCATGAATCGCAGCACGCCAGGCCTCCCTGTCGATCACCAACTCCCGGAGTTTACTCAAGCTCACGTCCATCGAGTCAGTGATACCATCCAGCCATCTCATTCTCTGTTGTCCCCTTCTCCTCCTGCCCCCAATCCCTCCCAACATCAGGGTCTTTTCCAATGAGTCAACTCTTTGCATGAGGTGGCCAAAGTATTGGAGTTTCAGCATCAGCATCAGTCCTTCCAATGAACACCCAGGACTGATCTCCCCTAGGATGGACTGGTTGGATCTCCTTGCAGTGCAAGGGACTCTCGACAGTCTTCTCCAACACCACAGTTCAAAAGCATCCATTTTTTCAGTGCTCAGCTTTCTTCACAGTCCAACTCTCACTACATATGATCAATTTCTGCCAAGGGTTTCATGTATTTCTAGTTTTTCAGTTTATTTTCTCAAGTATAGATTTGACATTTCTTTTAATTGAAATATAGTTGACATGATATATTTGTTTCAGGTGTACAACATAGTAACTAGGTATTTTTATAGAATGTACTTCATACAGAGTTATTATAAAATTGACTGTATTCCTTGTGCTGTACATTACATCCCTGTAATTTATTTTATATCTAGTAGTTTGTAACTCTTAGGTTATAAACTACTGTTTTGCCCCTGTACCCATCCCCTCCCCTCTGGTAACCACTAGTTTGTTCTCTGAATCTGTGAGTTTTTTTGTTTTATTATATTTGTTCACTTGTTTTATTTGTTATATTCATATATAAGTGAAAAATACTGTATTTGTCTTTGACTAAATAATTTCACTAAGTCTTATATCCTCTGGGTCCATCCATGTTGTTGGCAAATGAGAAAATTTCATTCATTTTTATGGCTAACTAGTATTCCATAGTAAATATATACTACATCTTTATTCATCTGTTGATGGACACTTAGGTGATTTCCATATCTTGGCTATTGTAAATAATGCTACTGTGAACATTACTCAGGTATCTTTTCAAATTAGTATTTTTATTTTCTTCAGTTAAGTGCCCTGGAGTGAAACTGCTGGATCTTATGATGGTTTTATTCTTAATTTTTTGAGGAACCTCCATAGTGTTCTCTACAGAGGTTGCACCATCTTACATTCTCCACTCCTTATCAATTCTTGCTATTTCTTGTCTTTTTTGTCAATGACCATTCTGACAGGTGTAAGATATTGTGGTTTTGATTTGCATTTCCCTTATGATTAGTGATTATGTTTAGGGATTGCCTAGTGGCTCAGATGGTAAAGCGTCTGCCCACAATGTGGGAGACCTGAGTTCGATCCCCAGGTCGGGAAGATCCCCTGGCGAAGGAAATGGCAACCCACTCCAGTACTCTTGCCTAGAAAATTCCACGGATGGAGGAGCCTGGTGGGCTACAGTCCATGGGGTTGCAAAGAGTCGGACACGACTAAGTGACTTCACTTTATGATTAGTGATGTTGAACATCTTTCTTTTTTAAATTTATTTTTAATTGAAAGATAATTGCTTTACAGTATTCTGTTGGTTTCTGCCAAAAATCAACATGAATCAGCCATAGGTATAAATATGTCCTTTCTCACTTGAAACCCCCTTCCACCCATCTGGATTGTTACAGAGCCCAGTTTGAACATCTTTTCATGTGCCATCTGTATGTTTTCTTCAGAAAAATGACTATTCAGGCCTTCTGCCCATTTTAAAATCAAGTTGGTTCTGTTTTTGCTGATACTAAGTTGTGTGAATTCTTTATATATTTTGGATATTAACCCCTTACTGGGCATATTGTTTGCAAGTACCTTCTTCCATTCAGTAGGCTGCCTTTTTGTTTTGTTGGTTTACATGTCTTGGGTTGTTTGATTTTTTGATATTCAGCTGCATGAGCTGCCTGTTTATTTTGGAGATTAATCCTTTATCAGTTGTGTCAAGCTTTTTTTTTTTTTTAAACTTTTTATTTTGTTTTGGGGTATCACTGATTAACAGTGTTGTGAGTTTCAAGCTTTTAAATATGCTTTCCTCTAGGAGGTTTATGGTTTCATGCCTTAGATTTAGGTCATTCATTTTGAGTTTATTTTTGTATATAATGTGAGAATATCTTCATACATTTACAAGTAGCTGTCCAGTTTCCCCAGCATCACTTACTGAAGAGACTGTCCTTTTTCAAATGTATAATATATTCTTGCCTCCTTTGTGGTAGATTAATTGACAGTAGGTGCCTGGGTTTATTTCTGAGCTCTGTATTTTTTTTTTTTTTTTTGACATATAGTTGATTTACAATATTGTGCTAGTTTCAGGTGTACAGCAAAGTGATTCAGCTATATATATATTCCAGATCCTTTTCCATTATAGGTTATTATAAGATATTGAATATCTTGTAATTCAGCATCTCCCTGTGCTCTCTGGGGCCTTTCTGATCTCCTTTTCCTTGATGGGAAATTCCTCTGAGGGGATCCCTTGTGGTGCCACGATGCTCTTGGGAAGTGAATGAGAACAAAGTAATATGATTCTTATGCTTTTCTATGTGAGCTTCATCAATTTTTGAGCTGTATATTGATTTTGATGCTGCTGCTTTATAGTTTAGCACTTTCTCTGAACTATTTTCTTTGATCTGTAGTTACTGATTTTTTTTTTTTTTTTTTTTTTTGGGTGGAGAGAGGAACACAGGACCTCTCTACTGACATCCTCTTCTGTTTTTTGTCTGTTGTTTCTTGTGTGAGTTTTGGCAGATTGTGTCTTTAAAGACGTTTGTCCATTTCATCTAGGTTATCAAGTTTGTAGGCATAGTTTTTTTTTTTTTAAACATTGCAACATTGCTTTATTAGCTACTGAGATATTGCCAAGCTCAGATATTCTTTTCTCAACTATGTTCAGTCTACTAATAAGCTCTTCAAAGGCATTCTTCATTTTTGTTTAATGTTTTTCATCTCTAGCATTACTTTTTGGTACTTTCTTAGTTTTGCCATATCTCTGTTTACTCTATCCATCTGTTATTGCACACTATCTACTTTATCCATTGTTGTTGTTGTTTAGTCACTAAGTTGTGTCTGACTCTTTGCAGCCCCATGGACTGTAGCCTGCCAGGCTCCTCTGTCCTTGGGACTTCCCAAGCAAGAATACTGTAGTGGGTTGCCATTTCCTTCTCTAGGACATCTTCTCAACCCAGGGATAGAACCCGTGTCTCCTGCATTGGGAAATGGATTCTTTACCACTGAGTCACCAGAGAAGCCCTACATTAGACCCCTTATAATATTAGTCATGTGCGTGTGTTAAGTCACTTAAGTCATGTCTGACTCTTTGTGATCCCATGAACCATAGCCTGCCAGACTCCCTCTGTCCATGCGATTCTGTAGGCAAGAATACTGGAATGGGTTGCCATGTCCTCCTCCAGGGGGTCTTCCTGTCCCAGGGATCGAACCCGTGTCTCTTACATTTCCTGTATTGGCAGGCAGGTTCCTTCCTGCTGGCGCCACCTGGGAAGCCCTAATATTAATCATAGTTGTTTTCAAATTCCTGTTCCAATATTCTAATATCCCTGTCAAGTTTGGTTCTGATGCTTACTCTGTTTCTCCAAATTGTGTGTGTGTGTGGGGTTGTTTGGCATCCCTTGTAATTTTTCCAGCTTTGAGATAAGTTTACAGGGTTTTATGTTAATTATATGGTGTACAATCATGGTTTGATACATGTATATATTGGGAAATGATTACCAAAATTTGGTGAGCTAATACATCCATCACCTCTTATAAAATTACCATCTTATTGTTGTGCTAACATTTAAAGTTTACTCTCAGCAAATTTTAAGCATATAATACAGTATGGATATTTGTAGTCACCTTGCTGTGCATTAGATCCTCAGAAGTTGCTCATTTTATAACTAGAAGCTTGCTCCCTTTGACCAATGTTTCCTCACTGCCCCCACCCTCCAGCGCCTGGCAACCAGCAATCTATACTGTGTTACTATTTGTTCAGCATTTTTCTGATTCCACATGTAAGTGGAGTAATCATTGGAAATGATGTACTAGGTAAAAGGATCTTCTATAGATAAACCTTTCCGTTCAGTTGCTCAGTTCTGTCCAACTCTGCGACCCCATGGAATGGCGCATGCCAGGTTTCCCTGTTCATTACCAACTCCTGGAGCTTACTCAAACTCATGTCCATTGAGTCAGTGATGCCATCCAACCATCTCATCCTCTGTCATCCCCTTCTCCTCCTGCCTTCAGTTTTTCCCAGCATCAGGGTTTTTTTCCAATGAGTCAGTTCTTCACATCAGTTGGCCAAAGTATTAGAGTTTCAGCTTCAGCATAAGACCTTCCAATGAATATTCAGGACTGATCTCCTTTAGAATTGACTGGTTTGATCTTCTTGCAGTCCAAGGGACTCTCAAGACTATTCTCTAACACCATAGTTCAAAAGCATCAATTCTTTGGGGCTCTGCTTTCTTTAAGGTCCAACTCTCACATCCATACATGACTACTGGGAAAATCATAGCTTTGACTAGATAAACCTTTGGTAATGTGGAAATAAGGTATGGGGGAGCTTCCCAGGTGGCTTGGTGATAAAGAATCTGCCTGCCAGTGCAGGAGATATGGTTTGACCTGTGGGTTGGGGAGATCACCGGAAAAGGAAATGGCAACCCACACCAGTACTCTTGCCTGGGAAATCCCGTGGACAAAGGAGCATGACAGGATACAGTCCATGGGGCCGCAAGGAGTCGGTCATGACTGAGTGACTAAACAACAACAATAAGGTATGGAGGTAGAGGATGCATTTTGTCATCCTGTGATTAGGTCTTAATCTTTTAGTTATTAGCCTATGCCTCAGGATTGTGAGTTTCACAATCAGTTTCTTTTGTTTATCTTCTGGTAGAAGAGGATGGGTAGAGTGGGCTAGAGTTGGTATTTTCCTTCTCCCACGTGAAAGGCTAGAGCTGGCTTTAGTTTGGGATTTGTCTTTCCCAGGTTATTAGGTTCTGATAGTAATCCAGCCAGCTAGGATCTGAATCTGATTAACTGTTTTTTCTCCTGACTGTAGGCCTTGATAAGAATAAGAGAATGCTCTGGTGTATTTCGAAATGGTGTCTTTTGCCATCCTCCTGGCAGAGGCACATGGAGATTTTTCTATGATATTTATTGTGGGAACTTGACTGCACTCCTCCGGGGTAAGTCTCACAATATTGTGTTGCTCATCAACAAAATACCAGCAAGCCAAATTCAACAGCATATGAAAAGGATCATACAACATGATCAATTAGAATTTGTCCTTGGGATGTAACGATGAGTCAACTTGCACATAGCAATAAAGGTGATATACTTCCTTAATAGAATAAATAAAAAATGTCAAATCATCTCAAAACATTTGACAAAAATTTGACAAATGTTGCATTTGATGAAATACATTATTTCATGATAAAGATGCAACAAATTAGGTATAGAAGGAATGTACCTCAACATAATAAATGCTATATATGACAAGCCCATAGCTTATATTATACCTAAGAGTGAAAGGCTGAAAACTTTTCCTCTAAGGTCAGAAGCAAGACAAGAATGACCACTTTCTCGCCAATCCTATTCAACACAGTACTGGAAATTTTAGCTAAAGTAATTAGGTAAGTAAAAGAAATAAAAGGCATCTGCATGGGAGGGAGTAAGTAAAATTTTCTGTTTGCAGATGCTATGATCTTCTATATAGGAAACCCTAAAGACTCAAAAAAATTATCAATACATTCAGGAGTAGATCTCAGAAGTTATCTTCAAAAGAGAAAAAATATAACTATGTGTGGCAGTTAATGTTAATTAGATTAATTGTGGTGACAATTTTGCAGTACATACACATAACAAATCATTGTGTTATACATCTATATGTTGTATGCATGTCAATTATATCTCAACTGAAAAAGGTTCTGCAGATGCTCCAGTGTTCAGAAACATTTTTCATCACTTACAAGAGAGAAAAGCCCATGTTTTATATACATGAACAAGGTTATATCAACTTTTACAGAGAAAATGACTTATTTTCTAGGAGGAAAAAACCCTTCAAATCTCAGTGAAATTGCAGGATGCAAAATCATCACATTGAATGCATTTCTAGAACAAGAAATTATCTGAAAAGAAATAGATAAAACAGTTTCATTATAATGGCATCAGAAAAAGGAATAAAATACTTAGGAATAAATTTAACCAAAGAGGTAAAAGACCTATACACTGAAAACTTAAAAATAGTGAAAAATTGAAGTTACAAATAAATGCAGAGATATTCCATGTTCATGAATTAGAAGAATTAATATTGCTAAAATGTTCACACTACTCAAAGCCATCTACAGAGTCAATAAAATTCCTATCAAATTTCCAATGATGTAATTCTTAAAAATAGGGGAAAAAATCCTAAAATAAATGTAGAACCATAAAATACTCCGAATAGTCAAAGCAATCTTGCAGAAGAAAAATAAATCTGGTGGCACCACAGTGCCTAATCTCAACATATACTACAGGACTGTAGTCATCAAAGCAGTATGGTGGTGGTACTCAAAAGTATATTCACTCAAAACTTTGATGTAGTTCCATGTATTTTGGCATCTAGTATTACTGCTATAAGTCTAGAAAATTTATTATCTAGGTGATTTTTTTAAAATAAAAAATTTGAGGTTTGAAACTTCTAATACAGTTCTGAGAATATAAATAAATACTATGTTGTAAAAAAAGAAAGAGAAATTAACGTGGTACAGTATTATTAAATTACAGATTTTGCTCAAATTTTATGAAACATTATTTGTTTTCATACGTTATTCAACTCCCATTGTATTTAGTTGCATTGAGCAGCTTTAGCTGCATGCAACAAATTCTGTTAAAAACCTGATAGTTTTAATAATTAAGGAAAAGAGTAACTTAAATAAAAAAGAAGCAAATGACTCAAATAGACATTTCTCCAAAGAAGACAAGAAATAACCACAAGTACATGAAAAGATGTGCAACATTGCAAATCATCAAGGAAATTCATATCAAAATCACAAGGAGATATTACCTCACACGTGTTAGGATGGCTATTATAAAAAATATACAGGAGATAAAAAATCTTGATGAGGATGTGGAGAAATGGGAACTTTGTATGCAGAAGATGGGAATGTAGGTTGGTATGGTCGTAATAGAAAACAGTATGGAGGTTCTACAGAAAATTAAAAATTTGATCTAGCATTCCCATTTTTGTGTATCTATCCTAAGGGAAGTGAAATCACTATCTCAAAGAGCTATCTGCTCCCAGATTTTCATTACAGCATTGTTAATAATAGCAAAGACATGAAAAAAACCTAAGTGTCTATCAGTAAAGAAGATGTGATATTCCCTTGTGTGTGTGTGTGTATATATATAATTTATCTTTAAAACTTAAGGAAATCCGTCTTTTGCAACAACATGGATGAAGCTGCATGGCTGTATGCTTAAATCAGATAGAGGAAAACAAATACTGTGTGATATCATGTATATATGGAACCTAAAAAGAAAAAAATGTTAATTTATGGAAACAGAAGAATGATGGTTGCCGGGGGCTCAGAGGATGGGGGAAGTGAGATGCTGGTCAAAGGGTACACATTTTCAGTTATACATAAATAATTTCTGCTCTAATATACAACAGAATAACTATAGCTAATAATACTGCATTGTATTTTTGAAATTTGCTAAGAGAAATCATAAGCATCCTTACAGTACACACTCATGAAAGTAACTGCAGCAGTGGATGTATTAATTATTTTGTGATAATTATTTCATAATATATACATATGTGAAATTATCACATAAATGTATACAATTTTGTCAATTATATCTTAATAAATATAAATAAAAGAATAGAAAAATTTTCTTTTTAAAGATTTTATTGAAGTATAGTTGATTTACAATGTTGTGTTTAATTTCTACCATATAGCAGTGACTCAGTTGTACATATACATTCTTTTTCATTATGGTTTATCACAGGATATCGAATGTAATTCTCTGTGCTATATAGTAGGACCTAGAAGAAAAATTTTCTTCATTTTTAAAGTTGAATAATATTCCATTGTATGTTTATGCAACATTTCATTTATCCATTCATCCTTCAGTGGAAACAAGGGTTGCTCTGATCTGTTGGTTATTATGAATATTGCTGCTATAGTCATAGGTGTACAAATATTATTTCAAGTCCCTATTTTTAATCCCTTTGATATACTCAGAAATGAACTTGTTGGATTGTATTTTAATTCTATGTTTAATTTTTGACGAACTGCCACAGCATTTTTCCCAGTGGTTCCAACATGTTCTTTTCCCACCAACCATGCTTAAGTTTCCAATGTCTTCGTATCCTCATCAACACTTGTCATTTCCCCCCCCCCATATTCATCATCTGGATGCATGGCAAGTGATATCTCATTGTGGTTTTGATTTGCATTTCTGTAATGATGAGTAAGTGATGTTGATCACTTTTTCATATTCTTTTTGCCATTTGTACATATTTAGAGAAAGTTCTACTAAAGTTCTTTGCCCACTTAAAAATAAGGTTGTTTTTTTGTGTTGAGTTGTATCTGTTTTTATTTTCCTTATCACACCTCCTCAGCATGCTACCCTTGGAGAGAGCAGCCCAGTTTCTTCCTTCTATCCAGAGGGATTAGAGTAGATCTCATTTTTAGTGATAAACATCCAAGGGGCTGGTCTAAGTTTCACCTGATTAATTCTCAGAGCCTATCTGAGTTGTAGTTGTTCTTTATATATTCTGGATATTAATACTTTGTCATTTATTTGACTTTGTAATACTTTCGTCTATTCTGTGTATTGCCTTTGTACACTGTTGGTAGGGTCCTTAATGCAAAAAAGTTTTTGATTTTAATGAAATCCAATGTATTGATTTTTTTTCTTTTGTTGCCCCTGCTTTTGGCTTCATATCCATAAATCATTGCCAATTCAGTGTCCTGAATCTTTCACCCTATATTTTCATCTAGTAATTAATGCCTTTAACTCTTAAATTTAAATCTGTGATCCATTTTAAGTGAATGTTTATACATGGTATACGTTAGGGACCCAAATTCATTCTTTTGCCCTTAGATACACTGCTTTTCCAAAATCATTTCATAAGAAGTCTTTTGTTCTGTGCCAGTTGCAGCCTACCAGTAACCAGTGCTGTGTTTAGACCTGTCCTTGTGATTGTTATTACAATTGCAAGATACTTTTTTAGCAATATCCATTAGGTAACTTAGGGAAGAAAGGAAAGCTTGTTATCAGCAGGACCTGGAGATTAACCTAACGCCCAAAGAGCAAGGTGTAGGTGGGGGCAGTGGGGTGCACAGAGAGACAGAGAGCACACATGCACAAGCCTAGGCCTTGGGTTCTGCTTTTATTGGGGTCCAGGGGGAGGGCCTAGGGTTTTGTAGGCTCATGATTTCTTGTTGAATTCAAAGGATGGAAAGAGATATTAAAAACAAACAATCCCAGGGACTCCAGTGGTCACTTGTGGAAGTCAACCAAGGTCTCCAGAAGAAGCCTGAAGGAAGAGAGGTCTTGTTCTTTATCTAGTCACAAGGCCAGCAATGTGTTTGTTAGAGACAACTCTCTCTGAAGTGGAAAGTGGATGCCTCAGCAATCTAAGTGTAGACGCCAAAATTCTATGAAATTTCCTAACATTTTGAATGTGTTTTTTTTTTTTTTTTGATTGCATATTTGTTTGTTTGCTGGAGATCTTTGTTTCTGAGAGCTTTTATAAAGTTTTTGAAGCAAGACTCTAGTTGGTTTTCTTTTTAATGTTGCTATGAGAGAACAAAAACCAGAGATTCCTAGTCTATCATCTTGCTGAATTTATCTCTAAATAATAGTAAGAAGATTATCAGTTCAGTTCAGTTGCCCAGTCATTTCTGACTCTTTGCGAACCCATGGATTGCAGCACGCCAGGCTTCCCTGTCCATTACCAACTCCTGAAGCTTACTCAAACTCATGTCCATTGAGTCGGTGATGCCATTCAACCATCTCATCCTCTGTCGTCCCCTTCTCCTACTGCCTTCAATCTTTCCTAGCATCAGAGTCTCTTCTAATGAGTCAGTTCTTCGCATCAGGTGGCCAAAGTATGGGAGTTTCAGCTTCAGCATCAGTCCTTCCAATGAATATTCAAGACTGATTTTCTTTAGGGTGGACTGGTTAGATCTCCTTGCTGTCCAAGGGACTCTCAACAGTGTTCTCCAGCAACACAATTCAAAAGTATCAATTCTTTGGTGCTCAGCTTTCTTTATAGTCCAACTCTCACGTCCATACATGACTACTGGAAAAACCATAGCTTTTACTAGCTGGACGTTCGTTGGTAAAGTAATAGCTCTGCTTTTTAGTAAGCTGTCTAGGTTGGTCATAGCTTTTCTTCCAAGGTGCAAGCATCTTTTAATTTCATGGCTGCAGTCACCATCTGCAGTGATTTTGAAGCCCACCAAAATAAAGTCTGTCACTGTTTCCATTATTTCCCCATCTATTTGCCATGAAGTGATGGGACTAGATGCCATGATCTTAGTATTCTGAATGTTCAGTTTTTTTTTTTCATTTATTTTTATTAGTTGGAGGCTAATTACAATATTGTAGTAGGTTTTGTCATACATTGATATGAATCAGCCATGGAGTTACATGTATTAACCATCCCGAACACCCCTCCCACCTCCCTCTCCACCCGATTCCTCTGGGTCTTCCCAGTGCACCAGGCCCGAGCACTTGTCTCATGCATCCAGCCTAGGCTGGTGATCTATTTCACCCGAGATAATATACATGTTTCGATGCTGTTCTCTCGAAACATCCTACCCTCGCCTTCTCCCACAAGTCCAAAATTCTGTTCTGTACATCTGTGTCTCTTTTTCTGTTTTGCATATAGGGTTATCTTTACCATCTTTCTAAATTCCATATATATGTGTTAGTATGCTGTAATGTTCTTTATCTTTCTGGCTTACTTCACGCTGTATAATGGGCTCCAGTTTCATCCATCTCATTAGAACTGATTCAAATGAATTCTTTTTAATGGCTGAGTAATATTCCATGGTGTATATGTACCAAAGCTTCCTTATCCATTTGTCTGCTGATGGGCATCTAGGTTGCTTCCATGTCCTGGCTATTATAAACAGTGCTGCGATGAACATTGGGGGTGCACGTGTATCTTTCAGATCTGGTTTCTTCGGTGTGTATGCCCAGCAGTGGGGTTGCTGGGTCATATGGGAGTTCTAGTTCCAGTTTTTTAAGAAATCTCCCACTGTTCTCCATAGTGACTGTACTAGTTTGCATTCCCACCAACAGTGTAAGAGGGTTCCCTTTTCTCCACAGCCCCTTCAGCATTTATTGCTTGTAGACTTTTGGATAGCAGCCATTCTGACTGGCATGTAATGGTACCTCATTTTGGTTTTGATTTGCATTTCTCTGATCATGAGTGATGTTGAGCATCTTTTCATGTGTTTGTTAGCCATCTGTACGTCTTCTTTGAAGAAATGTCTGTTTAGTTCTTTGGCCCGTTTTTTGATTGGGTCATTTATTTTTCTGGAATTGAGCTTCAGGAGTTGCTTGTATATTTTTGAGATTAATCCTTTGTCTGTTGCTTCATTTGCTATTATTTTCTCCCAATCTGAGGGCTGTCTTTTCACCTTGCTTATAGTTTCCTTTGTTGTGCAAAAGCTTTTAAGTTTCATTAGGTCCCATTTGTTTATTTTTGCTTTTATTTCCAATATTCTGGGAGGTGGGTCATAGAGGATCTTGCTGTGATTCATGTCGGAGAGTGTTTTGCCTATGTTCTCCTCTAGGAGTTTTATAGTTTCTGGTCTTACATTTAGATCTTTAATCCATTTTGAGTTTATTTTTGTGTATGGTGTTAGAAAGTGTTCTAGTTTCATTCTTTTACAAGTGGTTGACCAGTTTTCCCAGCACCACTTGTTAAAGAGGTTGTCTTTTTTCCATTGTATATCCTTGCCTCCTTTGTTGAAGATAAGGTGTCCATAGGTTCGTGGATTTATCTCTGGGCTTTCTATTCTGTTCCATTGATCTACATTTCTGTCTTTGTGCCAGTACCATACTGTCTTGATGACTGTGGCTTTGTAGTAGAGCCTGAAGTCAGGCAGGTTCATTCCTCCAGTTGCATATTACTTTCTCAAGATTGCTTTCGCTATTAGAGCATTTTTGTATTTCCATACAAGTTGTGAAATTATTTGTTCTAGTTCTGTGAAAAATACACTTGGTATCTTGATAGGGAGTGCAATGAATCTATAGATTGCTTTGGGTAGTATACTCATTTTGACAATATTGATTCTTCCAATCCATGAACATGGTATATTTCTCCATTAGTTTGTGTCCTCTTTGATTTCTTCCATCAGTGCTTTATAGTTTTCTATGTATAGGTCTTTTGTTTCTTTAGGTAGATATAGTCCTAAGTATTTCATTCTTTTTGTTGCAGTGGTGAATGGTATTGTTTCCTTAATTTCTCTTTCTGTTTTCTCATTGCTAGTGTATAGGAATGCAAGGGATTTCTGTGTGTTAATTTTATATCCTGCAACTTTACTATATTCGTTGATTAGCTCTAGTAATTTTCCGGAAGAGTCTTTATGGTTTTCTATGTAGAGGATCATGTCATCTGCAAACAGCGAGAGTTTCACTTCTTCTTTTCCTATATGGATTCTTTTTATGTCTTTTTCTGCTCTGATTGCTGTGGCCAACACTTCCAACACTATGTTGAATAGTAGTGGTGAGAGTGGGTACCCTTGTCTTGTTTCTGATTTTAGGGGAAATGCTTTCAGTTTTTCACCATTGAGGGTAATGCTTGCTGTGGGTTTGTCATATATAGCTTTTATTATGTTGAGGTATGTTCTTTCTATGCCTGCTTTCTGGAGAGTTTTAATCATAAATGGGTGTTGAATTTTGTCCAAGGCTCTTTCTGCATCTATTGAGATAATCATATGGTTTTTATCTTTCAATTTGTTAATGTGGTATATTACATTGATTGATTTGCAGATATTAAAGAATCCTTGCATTCATGGGATAAAGTCCACTTGGTCATGGTGTATGATTTTTTAAATATATTGTTGGATTCTGTTTGCTAGAATTTTGTTAAGGAATTTTGCATCTATGTTCATCAGTGATATTGGCCTGTAGTTTTCTTTTTTGTGGCATCTTTGTCTGGTTTTGGAATTAGGGTGATGGTGGCCTCATAGAATGGGTTTGGAAGTTTGCCTTCTTCTGCAATTTTCTGGAAGAGTTTGAGTAAGATAGGTGTTAGCTCTTCTCTAAATTTTTGGTAGAATTCAGCTGTGGAGCCAGCTGGTCCTGGGCTTTTGTTTCCTGGAAGATTTCTGATTACAGTTTTGATTTCCTTGGTTGTGATGGTTCTGTTAAGATCTTCTATTTCTCCCTGGTTCAGTTTTGGAAAGTTATACTTTTCTAAGAATTTGTCCATTTCTTCCAAGTTGTCCGTTTTATTGGCATAGAGTTGCTGGTAGTAGTCTCTTATGATCCTTTGTATTTCATTGTTGTCTGTTGTGATCTCTCCGTTTTCATTTCTTATTTTGTTAATTTGGTTCTTCTCTCTTTGTTTCTTAGTGAGTCTTGCTAATGGTTTGTCAATTTTGTTTATTTTTTCAAAAAACCAGCTTTTAGCTTTGTTGATTTTTGCTATAGTCTCTTTTGTTTCTTTTGCATTTATTTCTGCCCCGATTTTTAAGATTTCTTTCCTTCTACTAATGCTGGGGTTCTTCATTTCTTCCTTCTCTAATTGCTTTAGGTGTAGAGTTAGGTTATTTATTTGACTTTTTTCTTGTTTCTTGAGGTAAGCCTGTATTGCTATGAACCTTCCCCTTAGCACTGCTTTTACAGTGTCCCATAGGTTTTGGGTTGTTGTGTTTTCCTTTTCATTCATTTCTATGCATGTTTTGATTTCTTCTATGATTTGTTGGTTATTCAGAAGCATGTTATTTAGCCTCCATATGTTTGAATTTTTAACATTTTTTTCCTGTAACTGAGATCTAATGTTACTGCACTGTGGTCAGAAAAGGTGACTGGAATGATTTCAATTTTTTTGAAGTTTCCAGGACTAGATTTATGACCCAGGATGTGATCTATTGTGGAGAAGGTTCCGTGTGCACTTGAGAAAAAGGTGAAGTTGATTGTTTTGGGGTGAAATGTCCTATAGATTTCAATTAGGTCTAGCTGGTCCATTGTGTCATTTAAAGTTTGTGTTTCCTTGTTAATTTTCTGTTTAGTTGATCTATCCATAGTTGTGAGTGGGGTATTAAAGTCTCCCACTATTCTTGTGTTATTGTTAATTTCCCGCTTCATTCTTGTTAGCTTTAGCCTTACATATTGTGGTGCTCCTATGTTGGATACATATATATTTATAATTGTTATATCTTCTTCTTGGATTGATCCTTTGATCAATGTATGTAGTATCCTTCTTTGTCTCTTTTCACAGCCTTTATTTTGAAGTATATTTTCTCTGATATAGGTATTGAGACTCCTGCTCTCTTCTGGTCTCCGTTTGCATGAAATATTTTTTCCAGCCCTTCGTTTTCAGTCTGTATGTGTCCCTTGCTTTGAGGTGGGTCTCTTGTAGACAGCATATATAGGGGTCTTGCTTTTGCATGCATTCAGCCAGTCTTTGTCCTTTGCTTGGTGCATTCAACCCATTTACATTTAAGGTAATTATTGATAGGTGTCGTCCCATTGCCATTTACTTTGTTGTTTTGGGTTCACGTTTATACAACCTTTCTGTGTTTCCTGTCTAGAGAAGATCCTTTAGCATTTGTTGAAGAGCTGGTTTGGTGGTGCTGAATTCTCTTAGCTCTTGCTTGTCGGTAAAGCTTTTGAATTCTCCTTCATATCTGAATGAGATCCTTGCTGGGTACAGTAATCTAGGTTGTAGGTTATTCTCATTCATTACTTTAAGTATGTCCTGCCGTTCCCTTCTGGCCTGGAGGGTTTCTATTGATAGATCAGCTGTTATCCTTATGGGAATACATTTGTGTGCTATTTGTTGTTTCTCCCTTGCTGCTTTTAATATTTGTTCTTTGTGTTTGATCTTTGTTAATTTGATTAATGTGTGTCTTGGGGTGTTTTGTCTTGGGTTTATCCTGTTTGGGACTCTCTGGGTTTCCTGGACTTGGGTGGCTATTTCCTTCCCCTTTTGGGGGAAGTTTTCAGCTATTATCTCCTCGAGTATTTTCTCATGGCCTTTCTTTGGTCTTCTTCTTCTTGGACTCCTATGATTCGAATGTTGGGGCATTTCACATTGTCCCAGAGGTCCCTGAGGCTGTCCTCATTTCTTTTGATTCTTTTTTCTTTTCTCCTCTCTGCTTCATTTATTTCCATCATTTTATCTTCTACCTCACTTATCCTATCTTCTGTCTCCGTTGTTCCACTCTTGGTTCCCTCCAGAGTAGTTTTGATCGGATTTATTGCATTATTCATTTTTAATTGATTGTTTTTTTTTTTAATTTCTTCTAGGTCTTTATTAAACATTTCTTGCATCTTCTCAATCTTTGTCTCCAAGCTATTTATCTTTAATTCCATTTTGTTTTCAAGATTTTGGATCTTTTTTTATTTTCATTACTCTAAATTCTTTTTCAGGTAGTTTCCCTATCTCCTCCTGTTTTGTTTGACTTGGTGGGCATTTTTCATGTTCCTTTACCTGTTGGGTATTTCTCTGCCTTTTCATCTTTTTAGATTGCTGCATCTGGAGTGGGCTTTCTGTATTCTGGAGGTCTGTGGTTCCTTTTTATTGTGGAGGCTTTATCCATTGGGTGGGTTTGGACGGTTGGCTTGTCAAGGTTTCCTGGTTAGGGAAGCTTGCGTCGGTGTTCTGGTGCGTGGAACTAGATTTCTTCTGTCTGGGGTGCAATGGAGCACCCAGTAATGAGTTTTGAGTTGGGTCTATGTGTTAGGTGTGACTTTGCGCAGCCTGTATGTTGACGCTCAGGGCTATGTTCCTGCGTTGCTGGAGAATTTGCACGGTATGTCTTGCTCCGAAACTTACTCGCTCTTGGGTGGTGGTTGGTTTCAGTGTAGGTATGGAGGCTTCTGGATGGTCTTATTATTTAATGTTCCATGTAGTCAGGAGTTTTTTGGTGTTCTCAGGTTTTGGACTTAAGTCTCCTGCCTCTGGATTTCAGTTTTATTCTTCCAGTAATCTCAAGACTTCTCCAACTATACAGCACTGATAATAAAGCTTCTAGGTTAATGGTGAAAAGATTCTCCCCCATGAGGGCCACCCAGAGAGCTTCACAGAGTTCCATGAAAGGGAGGAGAGGGAGGAGGGAGATAGAGATGAGCAGGAGGAGAAAGAGGGGGATTCAAGAGGAGAGAGAGAGATCTACGCAGTTGTCTGTTCCCAGAGTGTTCTCCGTAGCCCAGACACCCAGAAAGGTTCACAGAATTGGATTGGGAAGAGAAGGGGAAAGGAGGAAATAGAGGTGTTCTGAGGTAGGAAACGGAGAGTCGAAATTGGGAGACAGTATTCAAGACACTCCTGAATAAAAATGGGAATTGAATATTGGATCCTTAAATGTCCAAAATTATATCACATACTGAAAAACAAAGATTAAAAATCTAGAGTAGAGGTTAGACTGTTAAAAATACAATATTAAAAACAAACACACTAAAAATTTTAGAAATATATATGAAGTTCAGTTTAAAAATTGGGCTTCTGTCTCTTTTTTTTTTTCAATGTTATAGTGAAATGAAAATGGAAATTAAGGAGTAGTAGAGGAGTAATAGTGGACTTTAAAAGGAAATAAGTGAAAAAGAAAAAAGAGAAGAGAAGAAAAAAGAAGAAAAACAAGAAAAATTTTTTTTTCCTAATTAAAAAAAATTGTGAAAATCTATGAAAATGAAAGTTAAGAACTAATGGGGGAGTAGTAGGGAATTTTAAAAGAAAATAAAAGAGAAAAAATAAAAAAGGAAAAAAAAATTTTTTCTTTTTTTAATTAAAAAAAAAATAAAAATTTATATAGGAATTTCTCTGGAGCTGTTGTGGTCAGTGTGGGTTCAGTCAGTTTTAGATAGCTGCTCGTTCCAGCTTACACTTCTTGATACCTATAGGCCCCTTCCGGTGTAGTCGGTGTTATCTACAGGGATTTTAATCTGTTGCTCTGGTCCCTTCTGAAGCGGTTCCCTTTGTTTGTTTGGCTTCTGTTTGCAGGTCTCTTCAGTGCCTGATTTCCGCTGTGACACAGGCGGGCGGAGGTGGTCTCTTGTTCAGGTTGCTAGTTCTGTCACGCTGCGGGGAGGGACTGGCGCTGCTTTCCCTGTCCCGCGGCTCAGGCTCCTGGCTGTTCTATATGGAGCATGCCCTGCGCTGCACGCGGTTCCAGCCCTCGGGTGTTCCACAAAAGTGCGGACTCGGCTGCGCCTGCGTTTTGTGCCTTTCCCACCCCAAGCAGCAGAGGCAGCGAGGAGCTTGACGGGCGCACTCTCCCCTGGTGCGGCACGCCTTCTCCCTTCCGTGGTCCCAGTCTCAGTTTCTGCCTGCGCCACTCGCGTGCGTGTGCCTTCTCCCCTTCACATCCCCAGCTCCAGTCTATGCCTGCGCAGATCGGGTGCGTGTACCGTGTGTCTAGCTGCGACCCTCCTGGCAGATGTCCACCATCCAGAATCTCAGGAAGTCTTTGGTTAGAAACTGGAGGCCTGTTTGCTGTGCGGTAGGGGATGCGGTACTTGGAGCCGAGCCTGCCCCTTTTCCCTCCCCCCTGCCTCCTGCCTCCGGCGGGGTGGGCCGGTCCGCAGCTGGCAAGCTCCTTTGGACTTGCTCGGTCCCTTTGTTCTGTAAACGGCGGGCAGTGTGTTCGGGCCAGTTAATTTTCTCTGTCTCTTTTGCTGTCCCACAGTTTAAGTTGGTAGCTCACAAAAGCTCCCTCCGATTGCCCTCAGGGCACTCAGGCACGGTCCTTACCCTAAGCAATGCTGGCCGCTCCTCTCCCTTCAGCCCCCATTTGCTGGTGGCGGATGCGGGCATCTGGGGTACTTTTCTGCTGGGAGTTGCTTTTAGGCACGTAATCTGTGGGTTTTATTTATTTTTCCCCTCCCAGTTAGGTTGCCCTCCGAGATTCAAAAACTTCCCCCAGACCCGCCAGTGTGAGGGTTTCCTGGTGTTTGGAAACTTCGTCTATTAAGACTCCCTTCCCGGGACAGATCTCCATCCCTAGCTCTTTTGTCTCTGTTTTTATCTTTTATATTTTGTCCTACCTCCTTTTGAAGACAATGGGCTGCTTTTCTGGGTGCCTGGTGACCTCAGCTAGCGATCAGAAGTTTGTTTTTTTTTTTCGATCAGAAGTTGTTTTGTGTAGTTTGCTGTGCGTTCAATTGTCCTTTCGATGAATTTGTAGGGGAGAAAGTGGTCTCCTCGTCCTATTCCTCCGCCATCTTGGCTCCTCCCTCTTTTTCCTTTTTAATATGGATGTTTATTATAAACTTCTTTCTTAAGTGTGCTGTATCCAATCAATTCTGGTATGTGGTGTTTTCATTTTTTTTTGTATAAAGTATTTTCCATTTCTTGATTTCTTCTTTGATAGATTGTTTATTCAATATGTCTTGCTTGATTGGTAAACATCAGGGAAATGTAAATCTAAACCACAATGAGGTGTTAGCACCTGTCAGAATTTGCATGCTAAGTTGCTTCAGTTGTGTCCGACTCTGTGTGGCCCTATGGACTGTAGCCCTCCAGGCTCCTCTGTCCATGGGGTTCTCCAGGCTAGAATACTGGCATGGATTGCCATGTCCTTCTCCAGGGGATCTTCCCAACCCAAGGATCAAACCCGCATCTCCCATTTGCAGGTGGGTCCTTTACCACTAGTACCACCTGGAAGCCCACCTGTCAGAATGGCTATTATGAAAAAGAACACAAATGACAAATACTGGTGATGATGTGGAGAAAAGGGAACTCATGTACAAGGTTGACGGGAGTGTCAGTTAGTGCAGCCACTGTGAAAAACATCATGGAGGTTTCTAAAAAAAAAAAAAAAAACTAAACTAAAAATTGATTAAACATATGATCCATCAATTCCACTTCTGGATCATATCCAGAAGAAACATAAACACTAATTTGAAAAGATAAATGCACCCCAATGTTCATAGCAGCATTATTTAAAATAGCCAAAATATGGAAGCAACCTAAGTGTTTATGAACAGATGAATGAATATAGGAGATGTGGCATATATATGAATAGAATACTGTTCAGTCATAAAAAGAGAATGAAATTTAGTTATTTGCAGCAACATGAATGGACTTGTATGCTATTATACTAAGTGAAGTAAATCAAGGAGAGAAAGGTAAACTCTGCATGATATCACATATATGGAATCTAGAAAATACAACAAACTAGTGAATATAATGAAAAACAGACTCATGGATATATAGAACAAATTAGTTGTTACGAATGGGGAGAGGGAAAGAAGGAGAGGTACAAACTATTATGAATAAAATAAACTACAGTGATACATTCTACCACATGGGATACAGCCAATATTTTATAATAACTATAAATTGGATATAGCCAATATTTTTAACAACTATAAATGGAGCATAACCTTTAAAAATTGTGAATCACTTACTATATTGTATACCTGTAACTTATGGAACATTGTTTATCAACTATGTCATTTATCCTCCCTTTTGTGGATTTTCTGCTTTCCTTTTCACTTTTGAATTCTAGTTTCATTCCATTTTTGTCTGAAAAGATATTAATACTTGGTATGGTTTCAGTCTTCTTAAATTTGTATTTGTTTTGTAACCTAACATGTAATCTATCCTGGAGAATGTTCCCTGTATATTTCAGAGGAGGACAATTTTTCTGCTGTTGGGTGATGTTATATTTATTTGGTATATAGTGTTGTTCAAATCCTGTTTCCTTAATGATCTTGTTTGATTTCTTTATCCACTGTTGAAAACACTATACTGAATTCTCTAAAAACTATGTTTTGCTATAAATTTCTCCCCTTGTTGTCGTTGTTCAGTTACTCAGTCATATCTGACTCTTTGCAGTCCCATGGACTGCAGCATGCCAAGCTTCCCTGTCCTTCACTAACTTCATTAACTTTGCTGCTGGAGTTTGCTCAAACTCATGTCCATTGAGTCGATGATGTCATCCAATCATATCCTCCTCTGCGCCCCCTTCTCCTCCTGCCCTCAGTCTTTCCCAGCATCAGAGTCTTTTCCAATGAGTTGGCTCTTCACATCGGGTGTTTACTTCATGTATCTGGGTGCTCTGATTTTCAGGGCATATATACTTGTAACTGATATATTTTCCTAGTGAATAAATCCTTTGTGTTTATATAATGTCATTATATGTTTCTTGTGACAGTTTTTGAGTTTATGTGTATTTTGTCTAACATACATATGGCTACCATCTTAGGTTACCATCTTAGGTTGGTCTTTTGAATACACTATATTATTGGAGCTTTTTTTTTTTTTAAATTTAATCTGTTTGGTTACTGTATGTCTTTTGATGAGAAGTTTAATGTACTTACATTTAAAGTAACTATTGATACAGAAGAATTCACTCTTTTCTTGTAGCTCCCCCCCCCCGCCCTTTTGCTGTTTTTCTTTTGTGTTTTTAAATTTTTTTTTGTACTGATATGCTTTGACTCAGTTCTCATTTTCTTTTGAGTATCTTTCATAGTCATTTTCTTCGTGGTTACTGTGGAGTTTATGTGCAACATCATCTATTTCAAGCTGATAAAAACTTCAGTCTCATACAAAAACTCCTATTTTACCTCTTCCTCCAACACCTTATGTTATTGAACTCACAAGTTACATCCTTTTGCATTTTATATTCATTAACGTATTTTACATTTTTTTATGCATTAGTCTCTTAAATTCTGTACAAGAACTAAAAGTAATTTATATAGTACCATTGAAATATTTTAGACTTGCCTGTATAATTCCCCTTATCACTGAGCTTTATTGTTTTATGAGTTTCATGTTCAGTTCAGTTCAGTCGCTCAGTCATGTCCGACTCTTTGCGACCCTATGAATCACAGCACGCCAGGCCTCCCTGTCTATCACCAACTCCCGGAGTTTACTCAAACCCATGTCCATCGAGTTGGTGATGCCATCTAAACATCTCATCCTCTGTCGTCCCCTTCTCCTCCTGCCCCCAATCCCTCCCAGCATCAGAGATTTTTCCAATGAGTCAACTCTTCACATGAGGTGGCCAAAGGACTGGAGTTTCAGCTTCAGCATCAGTCCTTCCAATGAACACACAGTACTGATCTCCCTTAGGATGGACTGGTTGGACCTCCTTGCAGTGCAAGGGACTCTCAAGAGTCTTCTCCAATACCATAGTTCAAAAGCATCAATTTTTCTGCACTCAGTTTTCTTTATAGTCCAACTCTCACATCCATACATGATCACTGGAAAAATCATAGCCTTGACCAGATGGACCTTTGTTGGCAAAGTAATGTCTCTACTTTTTAATATGCTGCCTAGGTTGGTCATCACTTTCCTTTCAAGGAGCAAGCGTCTTTTAATTTCAAGGCTGCAGTCACCATCTGCAGTGATTTTGGAGCCCCGCAAAATAAAGTTTGACACTGTTTCCACTGTATCCCCATCTATTTTATCTACTAATTCTTTCATTTCATTGAAATAACTCCTTTTAGCATTTCTTATAGAAAGGTCTAGCAGTGTGAACTCCCTCAGATTTTATTTGTGAGAGTATTTCTCCTTCATTTTTGAAGGACACTGTGTCTGGGTATGGTATTCTTGGTTTTTTGTTTTGTTTTGTTTTGTTTTTCAGTCACTAAGCTGTGTCTGACTCTTTGACCCTGTGGACTGCAGCACACCAGGGTCCTTTGTCTTTCATTATCTCCCAGAGTTTGCTCAAATTCATGTTCATTGAGTTGGTGATGCTATTTAACCATTTCATCCTCTGCCAACTCCTTTTCCTTTTGCCTTTACTCTTTTCCAGCATTGGGGTCTTTTCCAATGAGTCGTCTCTTTGCATCAGGTGGCCAAAGTATTGGAACTTCAGCAACAGTCGTTCAATGAATATTCAGGGCTGATTTCCTTTAGGATTGATTGGCTTGATCTCCGTGCTGTGCCAGGGATTCTCAAGAGTCTTCTCCAGCGCATAATTAAAAGGCATCAGTTCTTTGGTGCTCAGCCTTCTTTATGGTCCAACTCTCACATACGTACATGACTACTGGAAAAGCCATAGCTTTGACTATGTGGACCTTTGTCAGCAAAATGATGTCTCTGCTTTTTAATACACTGTCTTGGTTTGTCATAGCTTTTCTTCTAGGGAGCAAGTGTCTTTTAATTTCATGGGTGCAGCCATCGTCTGCAATGATTTTGGAGCCCAAGAAAATAAAATCTGTCACTGCTTCCACTTTGCCCCTTTTTATTTGCCATGAAGTGATGGGAACAGTTCATGAAATGATGAACTATGGATGGAGGTTTGTGACATTGTACAGGAGACAGGAATCAAGACCATCCCCAAGAAAAAGAAATGCAAAAAAGCAAAACGACTGTTTGAGGAGGCCTTACAAATAGCTGTGAAAAGGAGGAAAGTGAAAAGCAAAGGAGAAAAGGAAAGATATACCCATTTGAATGCAGAGTTCCAAAGAATAGCAAGGAGAGATAAGAAAGACTTCCTCAGCAACCAGTGCAAAGAAATAGAGGAAAACAATAGAATGGGAAAGACTAGAGATCTCTTCAAGAAAATGAGAGATACAAAGGGAACATTTCATGCAAAGATGGGCTCAATAAGGACAGAAATGGTAGGGACCTAGCAGAAGATATTAAAAAGAGGTGGCAAGAATACACAGAAAAACTATGCAAAAAAGATCTTCACAACCCAGATAGTCATGATGGTGTGATCACTCACATAGAGTCAGACATCCTGGAATGTGAAGTCAAGTGGGCACTAGGAAGCATCACTGTGAACAATACTAGTGGAGGTGATGGAATTGCAGCTGAGATATTTCAAATTCTGAGAGATGATGCTGTGAAAATGCTGCACTCAATATGCCAGCAAATTTGGAAAACTCAGCATTGGCCACAGGACTGGAAGAGGTCTGTTTTTATTTCAACCCCAAAGAAAGGCAATGGCGAAGAATGCTCAAGCTACCGCACAATTGCACTCATCTCACACGTTAGTAAAGTGATGCTTAAAATTAACCAAGCCAGGCTTCAGCAATACATGCACCATGAACTTCCAGGTGTTCAAGCTGGTTTTAGGAAAGGCAGAGGAACCAGAGATCAAATTGCCAACATCCGCTGGATCATCGAAAAAGCAAGAAAGATCCAGAAAAACATCTATTTCTGCTTTATTGACTACTCCAAAGCCTTTGACTGTGTGGATCAAAATAAACTGTGAAATATTCTGAAAGAGATGGGAATACCAGACCACCAGATCTGCCTCTTGAGAAACCTATATGCAAGTGAGGAAGCAGCAGTTAGAACTGGACATGGAACAACAGACTGGTTCCAAATTGGGAAAATAGTACATCAAGGCCGTATATTGTCACCATGCTTATTTAACTTATATGCAGAGTACATCATGTGAAATGCTGGGCTGGAGGAAGCACAAGCTGGAATCAAGATTGCCGGGAGAAATACCAATAACTTCATATATGCAGATGACACCACCCTTATGACAGAAAGTGAAGAACAACTAAAGAGCCTCTTGATGAAAATGAAAGAGGAGAGTGAAAAAGTTGACTTAAAGTTCAACATTCAGAAAACTAAGATCATGGCATCTGGTCCCATCACTTCATGGCAAATAGATGGGGAAACAGTGGAAAGAGTGGCTGACTTTATTTTTCTGGGCTCCAAAATCACTGCAGACGGTGATTGCAGCCATGAAATTAAAAGACGACTACTCCTTGGAAGGAAAGTTATGACCAACCTAGACAGCATATTAAAAAGCAGAGACATTACTTTGTCAGCAAAGGTCCGTCTAGTCTGGGCTATGGTTTTTCCAGTGGTCATGTATAGATGTGAGAATTGGACTATAAAGAAAACTGAGTGCAGAAAAATTGATGCTTTTAAACTGTGGTGTTGGAGAAAACTCTTGAGAGTCCCTTGGACTGCAAGGAGATCCAACCAGTTCATCCTAAAGGAGATCAGTTTTGGGTGTTCATTGGAAGGACTGATGTTGAAGCTGAAACTCCAATACTTTGGCCACCTGATGCGAAGAGCTGACTCATTTGAAAAGACCCTGATGCTGGGAAAGATTGAGGGCATGAGGAGAAGGGGACGACAGAGGATGAGATGGTTGGATGGCATCACCAACTCAATGGACATGAGTTTAGGTGACTCCGGGAGTTGGTGATGCACAGGGAGGCCTGGTGTGCTGCGGTTCATGGGGTTACAAGGAATCAGAGACGACTGAGCGACTGAACTGAACTGATGGGACCAGATGCTATAATCTTCGTTTTTTTAATGTTGCGTTTCAAGCCCGCTTTTTCACTCTCCTCTTTCATCCTTATCAAGTCTCTTTAGTTCTTTTTCTGCTTCCTTCCATTGTAGTGGTTATCGTCCGCATATCTGATGTTGGTATTTCTCTTAGCAATCTTGACTTCAGCTTTGTGATTCATCCAGTCCAGCATTTTGCATGATAGACTCTGCATAAAAGTTAGATAAGCAGTGTGGCAATATACAGCCTTGTGTACTTTTTCCCCAATTTGGAAACAGTCAGTTGTTCCACATCTGGTTCACTGAGTTAGACAAGCCCCTTTGCCATGACAAGGCTGTGATCCATGAAGGGAATAGGCCAGATTCTTTCTAAACCAAACTGATTTTGAAACTTAAATATTCACAGTGTTCTTGAGGTAACAAGTTTGTGATATAGAAATTTTATGTTCATTTCTTTTGGCATAATCCTACAAATATTTCAAGTCCCACAAATTTAACAAGCATTCTAGCTGTTGCTTCTTGTCCTGCATACAAGGTTGTCAGGAGGCAGATCAGGTGGTCTGGTATTCCCATCTCTTTAAGAATTTTCCTCAGTTTGTTATGATCCACATAGTCAAAGGTTTTAGCATAATCAATGAAGCAGAAGTAGATTTTTTTTTCTGGAATTCTCTTGCTTTCTCTGTTATCCATTGAATGCTGGCAATTTGATCTCTGGTTCCTCTACCTCTTTAAAACCCAGCTTGTACATCTGGAAGTTCTCGGTTCATGTACTGCTGAAACCTAGTTTAAAGATTTTGAGCATTACTTTGCTAGCATGTGAAATGAGCACAGTTGTCCATGGGGTTCTGCAAGCAAGACTACTGGAATGAGTTGCCATTTCCTACTCTAGCACACCACATTTTCCCAGAACTATGACCCATCTGTCTTTTATATTTTGTAATTTATATAATTTAATATGCTACAAATGAGGAAAATAAACAGGGCACAGGGATGCAAAAAGGAGAGTCCTGTAAAGATTCTTTTCATTTTGATTGTATTGCTTCCTTGCCTTCAGGGGGGGAAGATTTTGACTTCAAAAGAAACAAAATATTTGAGAAGAGAATTTACATCTTGTGTTCTATATGGTATTCTTCAGCTATCTTCTCAGCAGTCCACGTGTCTGGATAAAGTTTATAATTACTGAGCAGCGTCAATGCATCTAACAATGGAAATTTTGCCCTTAGGAATGTTCTTAACGTTCATCATGTCAAACTGATGTTCTTTCAGAAACCTGAACTCCTTAGGCTTCTGACGTGTGCCAGCATCCTATACCTGCAAAGAAGACATGGGATCTTAGGAATCAACATACACATCTTTTAGTAATGACAGCAGTTTGTCTTCTTTCTGTCAATTTCTCCCTTAATTTCTGGATGGCTGCTCATCTGCTTTAGCAGGAGGTTTACGGTGGAGGGGTGCCTGGGAGCCGGGGAAAGCTTCATTCTGCTGATTTCCCATTCTGCTCGGTTCACTAGGTTGAAATTCCTGATGGCATGAGCCATTCAGTCCCCATTTCTTCACAATAAGATCCCCTAAGTTACACCACATGTGGTTGAATACTGGTGCAGGCGACCTCTGGGATATACCCGAGCATGCGCACATCTGGGGTCGACCCGAGCCGGAGCATGAGAGACAGCATGAAGACCCATCTGTCTTGAGCGGCCCTGCACTGCTTGGCTTATAGTTTCATTGAGTTACACAAGTTCCTTTGCCATGACAAGGCTGTGATCCATGCAGGGAATAGGCTAGACTCTTTCTAACCAAGTTGGTTTTGAAACTTTAGTTATTCACAGTTTTCTTCATGTTACAAGGTTGAGATCTAGAAATGTCACCTTCATTCCTTTTGGCACAATTCTACCAATATTTCAAGTTTCACAAATTTCATAAGCATTCCTTATTTATGAAAAGTCACAGAATCTGTTATCACATTATGGCATTACTGTTATTTCCTCATACTGTTTCATTTTCTTACATAAGATTAAGTTTCTCTAAAACACCGTAGGTTCCTTGAGAAAAGGGATTTTGTTTTCTACTTCTGTGCCTAGTGTTGACCAAGTCGCCAAGGATTATAAACTTCTGTCCAATTGAACTGAATCCTTTTTGCCTTAAATCTGTTACTTATCATTCCACTGACAAACAGCTTGTTACTAGATGAGACACTCTGGCGTTATTACAAATGGTTGGTAGTTCTTTTTTTTCTTTCTGAATTTTGAATATATCAACCAACTTCTTTCTGACTGCAAGGTTTCTGCTTAGAAATCCACTAATAACCTTGTGGAGTCTCTCTTGGAGGTGATGAATCATTTTCTCTTGCTTCTTTCAAAATTGTTGATGCCATTCAACTATCTCATCCTCTGTCTTCCCCTGCTCCTCCTGCCTTCAGTCTTTCCCAGCATCAGGGTCTTTTCCAGTGAGTCAGTTCTTTGCATAAGGTGGCCAAAGTATTGGAGCTTCAGCTTCAGCATTAGTCCTTCCAATGAATAACTCATGATTGATTTCCTTTAGGATTGACTGGTTTGATCTCCAGGCAAGCAGATCTCTTGGGACTCTCAAGAGTGTTCTCCAGCACCACAGTTCAAAACCATCAATTCTTCCATGCTCAGCTATTATTATATTCCAACTCTCAAATCCATACATGACTACTGGAAAAACCATAGTTTTGACTAGATGAACTTTTGTTGGCAAAGTGATGTCTTTGCTTTTTTCTCATAGTTTTTGTTCTGAGGAGCAAGTCTCTCTCTCTCTGTTTTTTTTTTTTATCTTCATTCAGCTTTATATTTTTATTTATTTTTTCATTTAATTTTATTAGTTGGAGGCTAATTACTTTACAATATTGTAGTGGGTTTTGCCATACATTGACATGAATCAGCCAAGGATTTACATGTGTTCCCCATCCCGATCCCCCCTCCCTCCCCATCCCATCCCTCTGGGTCTTCTCAGTGCCCCAGCCCTGAGCACTTGTCTCATGCATCCAACCTGGGCTGGTGATCTGTTTCACCCTTGATAGTATACTTGTTTCAATGCTGGTCTCTCTGAACATTCCACCGTCACCTTCTCCCACAGAGTCCAAAAGTCTGTTCTGTACATCTGTGTCTCTTTTTCTGTTTTGCATATAGGGTTATCCTTACCATCTTTAAAAATTCCATATATATGCATTAGTATACTGTATTGATCTTTATCATTCTGGCTTACTTCACTCTGTATAATGGGCCCCAGTTTCATCCATCTCATTACAACTGATTCAAATGAATTCATTTTAATGGCTGAGTAATATTCCATGGTGTATATGTACCACAGCTTCCTTATCCATTTGTCTGCTGATGGGCATCCAGGTTGCTTCCATGTCCTGGCTATTATAAACAGTGCTGCGATGAACATTGGGGTGCACGTGTCTCTTTCAGATCTGATTTCCTCGGTGTGTATGCCCAGGTGTGGGATTGTTGGGTCATACGGCAGTTCTATTTCCAGTTTTTAAAGAAATCTCCACATTGTTCTCCATAGTGGCTGTACTAGTTTGCATTCCCACCAAAGTGTAAGAGGGTTCCCTTTTCTCCACACCCTCTCCAGCATTTATTGCTTGTAGACTTTTGGATAGCAGCCATCCTGACTGGCATGTAATGGTACCTCACTGTGGTTTTGATTTGCATTTCTCTGATCATGAGTGATGTTGAGCATCTTTTCATGTGTTTGTTAGCCATCTGTATGTCTTCTTTGAAGAAATGTCTGTTTAGTTCTTTGGCCCGTTTTTTGATTGGGTCATTTATTTTTCTGGAATTGAGGTGCACGAGTTGCTTGCATATTTTTGAGATTAATCTTTTGTCTGTTGCTTCATTTACTATCATTTTCTCCCATATTGATGCTGTCTGTTCACCTTGCTTATAGTTTCCTTTGTTGTGCAAAAGCTTTTAAGTTTCATTAGGTCCCATTTGTTTATTTTTGCTTTTATTTCCAATATTCTGGGAGGTGGGTCATAGAGGATTCTGCTGTGATTTATGTCAGAGAGTGTTTTGGCTGTGTTCTCCTCTAGGAGTTTTATAATTTCTGGTCTTACATTTAGATCTTTAATTCATTTTGAGTTTATTTTTGTGTATGGTATTAGAAGGTGTTCTAGTTTCATTCTTTTACAAGTGATTGACCAGTTTTCCCAGCAAAACTTGTTAAAGAGGTTGTCTTTTTTCCATTGTATATCCTTGCCTCCTTTGTTGAAGATAAGGTGTCCATAGGTTCGTGGATTTATCTCTGGGCTTTCTATTCTGTTCCATTGATCTATATTTCTGTCTTTGTGCCAAGACCATACTGTCTTGATGACTGTGACTTTGTAGTAGAGCCTGAAGTCAGACAGGTTCATTCCTCCAGTTGCATACTACTTTCTCAAGATTGCTTTCGCTATTAGAGGTTTTTTGTATTTCCATACAAATTGTGAAATTATTTGTTCTAGTTCTGTGAAAAATACCGTTGGTAACTTGATAGGGATTTCATTGAATCTATAGATTGCTTTGGGTAGAATAGCCATTTTGACAATATTGATTCTTCCAATCCATGAACACGGTATGCTTCTCCATCTGTTTGTGTCCTCTTTGATTTCTTTCATCAGTGTTTTATAGTTTTCTATGTATAAGTCTTTCGTTTCTCTGGGTAGATATACTCCTAAGTATTTTATTCTTTTTGCTGCAATGGTGAATTGTATTGTTTCCTTAATTTCTCTTTCTGTTTTTTCATTGTTAGTATATAGGAATGCAAGGGATTTCTGTGTGCTAATTTTATACCCTGCAACTTTACTATATTCATTGATTAGCTCTAGTAATTTTCTGGAAGAGTCTTTAGGGTTTTCTATGTAGAGGATAATGTCATCTGCAAACAGCGAGAGTTTCACTTCTTCTTTTGCTATCTGGATTCCTTTTACATCTTTTTCTGCTCTGATTGCTGTAGCCAAAACTTCCAACACTATGTTGAATAGTAGTGGTGAGAGTGGGCATCCTTGTCTTGTTCCTGATTTCAGAGGAAATGCTTTCAATTTTTCACCATTGAGGGTAATGCTTGCTGTGGGTTTGTCATATATAGCTTTTATTATGTTGAGGTATGTTCCTTCTATTCCTGCTTTCTGGAGAGTTTTAATCATAAAAGGGTGTTGAATTTTGTCAAAGACTTTCTCTGCATCTCTTGAGATAATCATATGGTTTTTATCTTCCAATTTGTTAATGTGGTGTATTACGTTGATTGATCTGCGGATATTAAAGAATCCTTGCATTCCTGGGATAAAGCCCACTTGGTCATGGTGTATGATTTTTTTAATATGTTGTTGGATTCTCTTTGCTAGAATTTTGTGAAGCATTTTTGCATCTATGTTCATCAGTGATATTGGCCTGTAGTTTTCTTTTTTTTGTGGCATCTTTTTCTGGTTTTGGAATTAGGGTGATGGTGGCCTCATAGAATGAGTTTGGAAGTTTGCCTTCTTCTGCAATTTTCTGGAAGAGTTTGAGTAAGATAGGTGTTAGCTCTTCTCTAAATTTTTGGTAGAATTCATCTGTGAAGCCATCTGGTCCTGGGCTTTTGTTTCCTGGAAGATTTCTGATTACAGTTTCGATTTCCTTGGTTGTGATGGTTCTGTTAAGATCTTCTATTTCTTCCTGGTTCGGTTTTGGAAAGTTATATTTTTCTAAGAATTTGTCCATTTCTTCCAAGTTGTCCATTTTATTAGCATAGTGCTGCTGGTAGTAGTCTCTTATGATCCCTTGTATTTCAGTGTTGTCTGTTGTGATCTCACCCTTTTCATTTCTTATTTTGTTAATTTGGTTCTTCTCTCTTTGTTTCTTAATGAGTCTTGCTAATGGTTTGTCAATTTTGTTTATTTTTTCAAAAAACCAGCTTTAGCTTTATTGATTTTTGCTATAGTCTCTTTAGTTTCTTTTACATTTATTTCTGCCCTAATTTTTAAGATTTCTTTCCTTCTGCTAACCCTGGGGTTCTTCATTTCTTCCTTCTCTAATTGCTTTAGGTGTAGAGTTAGATTATTTATTTGGCTTTTTTCTTGTTTCTTGATGTAAGCTTGTAATGCTATGAACCTTCCCCTTAGCACTGCTTTTACAGTGTCCCATAGGTTTTGGGTTGTTGTGTTTTCCTTTTCATTCATGTCTATGCATGTTTTGATTTCTTTTTTGATTTCTTCTATGATTTGTTGGTTATTCAGAAGCGTGTTATTTAGCCTCCATATGTTTGAATTTTTAACATTTTTTTCCTGTAATTGAGATCTAATCTTACTGCACTGTGGTCAGAAAAGATGACTGGAATGATTTCAATTTTTTTGAATTTTCCAACACCAGATTTATGGCCCAGGATGTGATCTATTGTGGAGAAGGTTCCGTGTGCACTTGAGAAAAAGGTGAAGTTGATTGTTTTGGGGTGAAATGTCCTATAGATTTCAACTAGGTCTAGCTGGTCCATTGTATCATTTAAGGTTTGTGTTTCCTTATTGATTTTCTCTTTAGTTGATCTATCCATAGTTGTGAGTGGGGTATTAAAGTATCCCACTATTATTGTGTTACTATTAATTTCCTCTTTCATACTCGTTAGCATTTGCCGTACATATTGCGGTGTTCCTATGTTGGGTGCATAGATAAGAAGTCCTATTTTTAAACCAAACTTCATATATATTTCTAAAATTTTTGTGTCCTTGTTTTTGTTTTTAATATTGTATTTTTAAGAGTCTAACCTCTACTCTAGATTTTTTAATCTTTGTTTTTCATTATGTGATATAAATTGTGGACATTTAAGAATCCAATATTCAGTTTCCATTTTTATTCAGGAGTGTGTTGATTACTCTCTCCCAATTTTGACTTTCCGTTTTCTACCTCAGAACACCTCTATTTCCTCCTTTCCGCTTCTCTTTCCAATCCATTTCTGAGAATCTATGTGGGTGTCTGGGCTATAGAGAACGCTCTGGTAACAGACAACTGTGTAGATCTGTCTCTCTCCTCTTGAGTCCCCCTTTTTCTCCTCCTGCTCATCTCTATCTCCCTCCTCCCTCTCCTCTTTTTCATGTAACTCTGTGAACCTCTCTGGGTGTCCCTCACAGTGGAGAATCTCTTCACCGTTAACCTATAAGTTTTATTATCAGTGCTGTATAGTTGGAGAAGTCTTGAGACTACTGGAAGAATGAAACTGAAATCCAGAGGCAGGAGACTTAAGCCCAAAACCTGAGAACACCAGAAAACTCCTGACTACACGGAACATTAAGTAATAAGAGACCGTCCAAAAGCCTCCATACCTACACTGAAACCAACCACCACCCAAGAGCCAGTAAGCTTCAGAGCAAGACATGCAATGCTAATTCTCCAGCAACGCAGGAACATAGCCCTGAGCATCAACATACAGGCTGCCCAAAGTCACACCTAACACATAGACCCAACTCAAAACTCATTACTGGGCACTCCATTGCACTCCAGACGGAAGAAATCTAGTTCCACGCACCAGAACACCGACGCAAGCTTCCCTAACCAGGAAACCTTGACAAACAGGTCGTCCAACCCCACCCACTGGGTGAAACCTCCACAATAAAAAGGAACCACAGACCTCCAGAATAAAGAAAGCCCACTCCAGACACAGCAATCTAAACAAGATGAAAAGGCAGAGAAATACCCATCAGGTAAAGGAACATGAAAAATGCTCACCAAGTCAAACAAAAGAGGAGGAGATAGGGAATCTTCCTGAAAAAGAATTTAGAGTAATGATAATAAAAATGATCCAAAATCTTGAAAACAAAAGGAGTTACAGATAAATAGCCTGGAGACAAGGATTGAGAAGATGCAAGAAATGTTTTTAAGACCTAGAGGAAATAAAAAAGAGTCAATTAAAAATGAATCATGCAATGAATGAGATAAAAAACACTCTGGAGGGAACCAAGAGTAGAATAACGGAGACAGAAGATAGGATAAGTGAGGTAGAAGATAAAATGATGGAAATAAATGAAGCAGAGAGGAGAAAAGAAAAAAGAATCAAAAGAAATGAGGACAACCTCAGGGGCCTCTGGGACAATGTGAAACGCCCCAACATTCGAATCATAGGAGTCCAAGAAGAAGAAGACAAAAAGAAAGGCCATGAGAAAATACTCGAGGAGATAATAGCTGAAAACTTCCCTAAAATGGGGAAGGAAATAGCCACCCAAGTCCAAGAAACACAGAGAGTCCCAAACAGGATAAACCCAAGACAAAACACCCCAAGACACATATTAGTCAAATTAACAAAGATCAAACACAAAGAACAAATATTAAAAGCAGCAAGGGAGAAACAACAAATAGCACACAAATGTATTCCCATAAGGATAACAGCTGATCTATCAATAGAAACCCTCCAGGCCAGAAGGGAATGGCAGGACATACTTAAAGTAATGAAAGAGAATAACCTACAACCTAGATTACTGTACCCAGCAAGGATCTCATTCAGATATGAAGGAGAATTCAAAAGCTTTACCGACAAGCAAGAGCTAAGAGAATTCAGCACCACCAAACCAGCTCTTCAACAAATGCTAAAGGATCTTCTCTAGACAGGAAACACAGAAAGGCTGTATAAACGTGAACCCAAAACAACAAAGTAAATGGCAATGGGACGACACCTATCAATAATTACCTTAAATGTAAATGGGTTGAATACCCCAAGCAAAGGACAAAGACTGGCTGAATGCATGCAAAAGCAAGACCCCTATATATGCTGTCTACAAGAGACCCACCTCAAAGCAAGGGACACATACAGACTGAAAGTGAAGGGCTGGAAAAAATATTTCATGCAAACGAAGACCAGAAGAGAGCAGGAGTCTCAATACCTATATCAGAGAAAATATACTTCAAAATAAAGGCTGTGAAAAGAGACAAAGAAGGATACTACATACATTGATCAAAGGATCAATCCAAGAAGAAGATATAACAATTATAAATATATATGTATCCAACATAGGAGCACCACAATATGTAAGGCTAAAGCTAACAAGAATGAAGCGGGAAATTAACAATAACACAAGAATAGTGGGAGACTTTAATACCCCACTCACAACTATGGATAGATCAACTAAACAGAAAATTAACAAGGAAACACAAACTTTAAATGACACAATGGACCAGCTAGACCTAATTGAAATCTATAGGACATTTCACCCCAAAACAATCAACTTCACCTTTTTCTCAAGTGCACACGGAACCTTCTCCACAATAGATCACATCCTGGGTCATAAATCTAGTCCTGGAAACTTCAAAAAAATTGAAATCATTCCAGTCATCTTTTCTGACCACAGTGCAGTAAGATTAGATCTCAGTTGATCTCAGTTACAGGAAAAAAACTGTTAAAAATTCCAACACATGGAGGTTAAATAGCACGCTTCTGAATAACCAACAAATCATAGAAGAAATCAAATAAGAAATCAAAACATGCATAAAAATGAATGAAAAGGAAAACACAACAACCCAAAACCTATGGGACACTGTAAAAACAGTGCAAAGGGGAAGGTTCATAGCAATACAGGCTTACATCAAGAAACAAGAAAAAAGCCAAATAAATAATCTAACTCTGCACCTAAAGCAATTAGAGAAGGAAGAAATGAAGAATCCCATGGTTACTAGAAGGAAAGAAATCTTAAAAATTAGGGTAGAAACAAATGCAAAAGAAACAAAAGAGACCATATCAAAAATCAATAAAGCTAAAAGCTTGTTTTTTGAAAAGGTAAATAAAATTGACAAGCTGTTAGCCAGACTCATCAAGAAACAAAGGGAGAAGAACCAAATCAACAAAATTAGAAATGAAAATGGAGAGATCACAACAGACAACACTGAAATACAAAGGATCATAAGAGACTACTACCAGCAGTTCTATGCCAATAAAATATACAACTTGGAAGAAATGGACAAATTCTTAGAAAAATATAACTTTCCAAAACTGAACCAGGAAGAAATAGAAGATCTTAACAGAACCATCACAACCAAGGAAATCGAAACTGTAATCAGAAATCTTCCAGGAAACAAAAGACCAGGACCAGATGGCTTCACAGCTGAATTCTACCAAAAATTCAGAGAAGAGCTAACACCTGTCTTACTCAAACTCTTCCAGAAAATTGCAGAAGAAAGCAAACTTCCAAACTCATTCTATGAGGCCACCATCACCCTAATTCCAAAACCAGAAAAAGATGCCACAAAAAAAGAAAACTACAGGCCAATATCACTGATGAACATAGATGCAAAAATGCTTCACAAAATTCTAGCAAAGAGAATCCAACAACATATTAAAAAAATCATACACCATCACCAAGTGGGCTTTATCCCAGGAATGCAAGGATTCTTTAATATCCGCAAATCAATCCATGTAATACACCACATTAACAAATTGAAAGATAAAAACCATATGATTAACTCAGTAGATGCAGAGAAAGCCTTTTGACAAAATACAACACCCGTTTATGATTAAAACTCTCCAGAAAGCAGGAATAGAAGGAACATACCTCAACATAATAAAAGCTATATATGACAGACAGCAAGCATTAACCTCAATGGTGAAAAATAGAAAGCATTTCCCCTGAAATCAGGAACAAGACAAGGGTGCCCACTGTCACCACTACTATCCAACATAGTATTGGAAGTTTTGGCTACAGCAATCAGAGCAGAAAAAGACATAAAAGGAATCCAGATAGGAAAATAAGTGAAATTCTCGCTGTTTGCAGAGAGCACGATCCTCTAGATAGAAAACACTAAAGACTCTACCAGAATAATACTAGAGCTAATCAACGAATATAGTAAAGTTGCAGGATATAAAATTAACACACAGAAATCCCTTACATTCCTATACACTAACAATGAGAAAACAGAAAGAGAAATTACGGAAACAATACCATTCACCATTGCAACAAAAAGAATAAAATACTTAGGACTATATCTACCTAAAGAAACAAAAGACCTATACATAGAAAACTATAAAACACTGATGAAAGAAATCAAAGAGGACACAAACTAATGGAGAAACATACCATGTTCTTGGATTGGAAGAATCAATATTGTCAAAATGAGTATACTACCCAAAGCAATCTATAGATTCAATGCACTCCCTATCAAGCTACCAAGTGTATTTTTCACAGAACTAGAACAAATAATTTCACAATTTATATGGAAATACAAAAAACCTTGAATAGCCAAAGTAATCTTGAGAAAGAAGAATGGAACTGGAGGAATCAACCTGCCTGACTTCAGACTCTACTACAAAGCCACAGTCATCAAGACAGTATGGTACTGGCACAAAGACAGAAATATAGATCAATGGAACAGAATAGAAAACCCAGAGATAAATTCACGAACATATGGACACCTTCTCTTCAACAAAGGAGGCAAGGATATACAATGGAAAAATGGCAACCTTTTTATCAAGTGGTGCTGGGAAAACTGGTCAATCACTTGTAAAAGAATGAAACTAGAACACTTTCTAACACCACACACAAAAATAAACTCAAAATGGATTAAGGATCTAAATGTAAGACCAGAAACTATAAAACTCCTAGAGGAGAACGTAGGCAAAACACTCTCTGACATGAATCACAGCAGGATCCTCTATGACCCACCTCCCAGAATATTGGAAATAAAAGCAAAAATAAACAAATGGGACCTAATGAAACTTAAAAGCTTTTGCACAACAAAGGAAACTATAAGCAAGGTGAAAAGACAGCCCTCAGATTGGGAGAAACTAATAACAAATGAATCAACAGAGAAAGGATTAATTTCAAAAATATACAAGCAACTCCGGAAGCTCAATTCCAATCAAAAAATGGGCCAAAGAACTAAACAGACATTTATCCAAAGAAGACGTACAGATGGCTATCAAACACATGGAAAGATGCTCAACATCACTCATGATCAGAGAAATGCAAATCAAAACCACAATGAGGTACCATTACACGCCAGTCAGGATGGCTGCTATCCAAAAGTCTACAAGCAATAAATGCTGGAGAGGGTGTGGAGAAAAGGGAACCCTCTTACACTGTTGGTGGGAATGCAAACTAGTACAGCCGCTGTGGAGAACAGTGTGGAGATTTCTTAAAAAACTGGAAATGGAACTGCCGTATGACCCAGCAATCCCACTTCTGGGCATACACACCGAGGAAACCAGATCTGAAAGAGGCATGTGCACCCCAATGTTTTTCACAGCCAGGACATGGCAGCAACCTAGATGCCCATCAGCAGACAAATGGATAAAGAAGCTGTGGTACATATATACCATGGAATATTACTCAGCCATTAAAAAGAATTCATTTGAATCAATTCTAATGAGATGGATGCAACCGGGGCCCATTATACAGAGTGAAGTAAGCCAGAAAGATAAAGAACATTAAAGCATACTAACACATATATATGGAATTTAGGAAGATGGTAACGATAACCCTATATGCAAAACAGAAAAAGAGACACAGATGTACAGAACAGACTTTGGGACTCTGTGGGTGAAGGCGAGGGTGGGATGTTTCGAGAGAACAGCATCGGAACATGTATATTATCTATAGTGAAACAAATCACCAGCCCAGGTTGGATGCATGTGACAAGTGCTCAGGTGTGGTGCACTGGGAAGACCCAGAGAAATCGGGTGGAGAGGCAGGTGGGAGGGGGGATCGGGATGGTTAATACATGTAACTCCATGGCTAATTCATGTCAATGTATGACAAAACCCACTACAATATTTTAAAGTAATTAGCCTCCAACTAATTAAAATAAATGAAAAAAAAATTTTTTTCCCCTCTCTCTCTTCCTATCCCACAGTTTAAGCTGCTATCTCATGTTAGCCCCTCCGATTGTCCTCAATTCATTTGGGTCCGGTCCTTACCCTAAACAATGCTGCCGCCTGCTCCTCTCCATTCAGTCCCTACTTGCTGGTGGCAGCACTAGCGTCTGGGGTACTTTTCTGCCTGGGGTTGATTTTAGGCATGGATTCTGTGGGTTTTATTTGTTTTCCCTCCCAGTTAGGTTGCCCTCCGAGATTCAAAAACTTCACCCAGACCCGCCAGGCAGATGGTTTCCTGCTCTTTGGAAACTTCCTCTATTAAGACTCCCTTCCCGGGACAGATCTCCTTCCCTAACTCTATTGTCTCTCTTTTTATCTTTTATATGTCCTATCTCCTTTTGAAGACAATGGGCTGCTTTTCTGGGTGTCTGATGTCCTCTGCTAGCGATCAGTTGTTTTGTGGAGTTTGCTTAGCGTTCCAATGATTTTTTGATGAATTTGTGGGGGAGAAGGTGGTCTCCCCGTCCTATTCCTCCATGATCTTAGTTCTTTTTGAGGAACAAGTCTTTTAATTTCATGGCTGCAGTCACCGTCCACAGTGATTTTGGAGCCCAAGATAATAAAGTCTGTCACTGCTTCTTCTTTCCTCCCTTCTGTTTGCCATGAAGTGATGGGGCCAGATGCCATGATGTTAGTTTTTTGAATGTTGAGTTTTTAGCCAGCTATACTTCTGTCTAAAAATTCAACTTCATCTTGCTTCATCTGATTATCTGAAAGTCTTAAATATTTAATAAAGGTCTAAAATAGGAAAGTGTATAAGAATTAAGTGGGCAAGTACTTTGCTTGTTTTGATTGTTGCTAAGTCCTTTGCTTCCAGGAATTGCCCATGTGGTCACCAAGATCACCGGAAACCAGGTGGCTTTCTCCATTATGTACTTGACGAGCACTTCAAGCAGTGAGTTTCCATCAGCCTTTTTGCTGTTTTTTTAAAATAATCCAAATAAACATATTTTTATTTTCCAGGCTTTGTGAGAGCTTAAGTTATAGCCATGGTTGCAGGATAAAGGGCTGTGGGGTTGTTTTCAAGTGATAATTTGGTCAGCCGTAAAAGTGGCTGGATCTTTGGAAAGAAAAATAGAGTGCATGCGTCCTATCAATGGCTTCTCCCCTGAGAGCTTTAAAGTTGGCACTTTAGGGTACAGAGAAGAGTAGTTGGGGTATCATACTGGAGTATCAGATATTTCATACTTAATTTTGTGAAGATATATGTTTAATTTCAATAGACCAAATTTTACACTTAAGAAACTTTTTTCTTTCATTAATGTCTTTTTTCCTATTGTTATTTTATTGCATGTAATTTTATGGACTATCTATTAGTTGTTGGTATGGCTAACTAGATTGCTAACTTTTATCCATTCTAATACATGTGCATAGAACTACCTATGTCCAAATAAGCTTGGTATTCAGTATCTATGAAGTAAAACTAGAGAGTTTATTGGGCTTTGAGGCTTTTAACTGGGCAGTAATAAAAAGAATTTTTTGTCCACATCTTTTTTGTCCTTTCTACATCTTTCATCATTTTCTCTAGATTGAGTTCACATCCAGAAGAATCATAATGAAGAAAGATTGCTTTGAAGCTAAGTTAATAGGATGCCTCATTTGAACAGACTCCCTAACCTGGCATAAATATCAGAGAACACGTGGTCAGAATTCCATATTGAAATATTTTGAGTTGAATGATCACTGCAGAAGTGAAAAGAACTGTATTTCTCCAGGTATTAAAGAGATAGCTGGAAAGAGCAGTAATAGCAGGAGAAGTTGTATTCAGATTGCTAGTGAATATCTGAAAGCAAGTTTCTAGAGGAAAATCCTGAGATCAGGGTTTTGTATCAAATGGTGTCATATTCAATAAGCATATGGCTCCTTGTTGTTCAGTCACTAAATTGTGTCTGATTTTGTGACCCCATGGACTGCAGCATGCTAGGGTCTTCATGTCCTTCACTATCTCGTGGAATTTGCTCAGATTTATTGAGTCAGTAATTCTATCTAGTTATCTCATTCTTTGCTGTACCTTTTCTCCTGATACCTTCAATCTTTCCCAGCATCCGGGTTTTTTCCAGTGAGTTGGCTCTTCACATCAGGTGACCAAAGTATTGGAGCTTTGGCATCAGTCTTTCCAATGAATATTCAGAGTTGATTTTCTTTAAGATTGACTGGTTTGATCTCCTTGCAGTCCAAGGGACTCTCGAAAGTATTCTCCAGCACCCCAATTTGAAAGCATCAATTCTTTGATACTCAGCCTTCTTTATGTTCCAACTCTCATATCTGCATATGACTACTGGAAAAAACTATAGCTTTCATCATATGGACCTTTGTCGATAAAGTGATGTCTCTGCTTTTTAATACAATATTTAGGTTTGTCATCACTTTCCTTCCAAGGAGCAAGCGTCTTTTAATTACATGGCTGCAGTCACCATCTGCAATGATTTTGAGTCCAAGAAAATAAAATCTGTAACTGTTTCTACTTTTCCCTTTTCTGTTTGCCATGGGGTGATGGGACCAGATGTCATGACCTTAGTTTTTTGAAGGTTGAGTTTTAAGCTAGCTTTTTCACTGTCCTCTTTCACCCTCATCAAGCAGCTCTTCAGTTCGTCTTCACTTTCTGCCATTACCTGCATATCTGAGGTATCATCTGCATATCTGAGGCTGTTGATATTTCTCCTGGCAATCTTGATTCCAGCTTGTGATTCAACTAGCCCAGCACTTTACAAGGTGTACTTTGCATATAAGTTAAATAAATAGAGTGACAATATACAGCCTTGTCGTACTCCTTTCCTAATTTGGTACCAGTCAGTTGTTCCATGTCTGGTTCTAACTGTTGCTTCTTGACCCTCCTGAAGTTTCTCAGGAGACAGTTAAGGTGGTCTGATACTCCCATCTTTTTAATAATTTTCCACAGTTTGCTGTGGTCCCCACAGTCAAGTTTTAGCATAGTCAATGAAGCAGATGTTTTTCTGGAATTTCTTTGCTTTCTCTATGATCCAGTGAATGTTGGCAATTTGATCTCTGGTTCCTCTACCTTTTCTAAACCCAGAGACCTCATTTTGAAGGCATGCTGGGGAGATGACATATTTCTTTCTTGTCATGCTCTAATTTCAGGTGATGGAAGGAACATTTACTCAAATCCTAGTGGTGAAAATGTGTCCTGTGGGAACATTTAGTCATTGGCTGTCTGAGTGGCACTGGGATAATTTGCATTGATGGTGAGGTAGGAATGTCCAGGAAACTGTGTAGGATAAGGTTTTCTCCACCATAGTGTTGGTTAATTTCATCATTATTTCCAGGTTTCTATGTTTAAACTTTTTTTCTGATAATATTTGAAGTAACTATTTGAGAGAACGGATGTAGCATTTGCACATCTTAACTGAGACATAAGAGCAGATCAACAGATATTGGTATGTTTTTCATAGAAGCTTTATCATGAGTTATCAAATTTTCACACAGAACTCTCAAAAATGATTAAAAAACACCCCCCTATTGACTTTAGTAATGAAGAAGAATCATAGTGTTTAGTTGTTTATGAAGAATTATGGACAGTCATTTCAAAGTGGGGTATTAGTAACAACTAGTGAGTATAACATAAAAGAAGGATATTTCACAGATAAAGAGAACAAACTAGCGGTTATCAATGGGGAGGGGGGAGAGGGCAACATTGAGGTGTGGGAATGGGAGGTAGAAATGGGGTGTAAGACAGGCTCGAGGATGTGTTGTACAACATGGGGAATATAGCCAGTATTTTGTAGTATCTGCAAGTGAAAAGTAAGCATTAAATTTGTATAAAAATGAAAAATTAAACCAAACAAAAGTGAAAGATATTGGTTTGGCCAAAACTTTTGCTCAGTTTTTTGTGTAAGATGGTTCTAGTAGCGCTTAGTTGTCTTTAACGTCATTCAAAACAATTTTGATAGATTGTACTGTGACAGTTGTCATATGAGCACACATTTAAATAGAGTTAATCAACTGATGAATTTTTATGCAGTCATTTTAATATTGAAGATGGAAGAAAAAACAACTTTTCCAGCATATTATTTATTATTTCATATTTATTATTTCAAAAAAGGTGAAAGATGTAAAAATGCAGCTGAAACACGAAAGATTTTTGCAGTGTACGGAGAAGATGCTGTGACTGATTGAATGTGCCAAAAGTGTTTTGCGAAATTTTGTGCTGGAAATTTCTCACTGGACATTGCTCCATGGCCAGGTAGACCAGTTGAAGTTGATCAAATTGAGGCATTGAAAATAATCAACATTATACTATGCAGGAAATAGCCAACATATTCAAAATATCCAAATCAAGTGTTGAAAATCATTTGCTCAAGCTTTGTTATGTTAATCACTTTGATGTTTGGGGTCCACATAAGTTAATTAAAAAAAAAACCCTTCTTGATCATTTTTCCACATATGAAATGTTAGGGAAACATTCTGGTTTTAAAACAAATTGTACCAGGAGATGAAAAGTGAATACTGAACAGTAATGTGGAACAGAAGAGATTGTGGGGCAAGTGAAATGAACCACCACCAACTACAACAAACTCTGGTCTTCATCCAGAGAAGGTGATGAAAAGGTTTCAGTTTCCTGCAAGACTGTAAAAGGCACCTGGAACTTGTTCGTTACTCAAAAAGATAAAAAATTTTGGGAAGATGGAATTATGAAGTTGCCTGAAAAAATGTTAGAAGGTAGTGGAACAAAATGGTGAATACATTGTTCAATAAAGTTCTTGGTGAAAATGAAAAGATGTGTCTTATATGTACCTAAGAACCAAAGGAACTTTTTGGTCAACCCAATATTTGGTTCCCAAGAGTCTCTGTTTAGAGTTGACTCTAAATGCAGCAAGAGGGAAGTAAAATGAGTATTTTCCTAGTACAATATACTGGTAATTGTGACCTCCTGTTTCAATGAAATCTTATCAGGGAACTCTTTGAAACTTAGTGTTTTGTATGCTCTTGCCTATGAGGAGATGACAGGCCAAGTGAAGACAGACACATGTTGGTGCAACTGTAGATCACAAGCTGCACGAGGCAGAGGCTAAAGTCTTCAGGACACAAAGTAATAGATTAAAAAGTCGGAACGATGTGGTGGGTTGGATCAGAATGTTGATCAAAGACATTCTCTAGCCTTTTCATCTCTGAAAGGCAAGACTTAGATACATATTATGTGAATAGGGATAAATGTTAAAAGTAGACATGATTCTATTTGAGGATCACAATATTTTCTAATGGGAGCTTGAGGTTTTGATGCATTTGGTGAATAATTCTGTTGACAGTCTGTCATGTTAGTTTCATTTTGGTGGCAGGTGTACTGGGCTTAATAGTTTTGGTGAGGTCACACAGCTTGCAGTGACTAGTGAATGGAAGTAGCCTACACATAATACATCGTTTTTCTCAAGTTAGTAAAAAACTCAGTTCATATTTTTGGAGTTATTCATGCATGATGAACAGCATAAACCTATCTTGAAAAGAAACTTTGCTCTTGTAGATTAAGACCTTGAAGAATGCTTTCTGGTCAGCTGAAGATTATTTTAAAATATGCTCATTCAATAATCATATCATCCTTGACTTTTTCTTTTTTTATTTTTATTTTTGGCTTTTTCTTTTTTTACATAAAAGAGTTTGATGAAACATTGTAACATCTCTGCTACAAATACTCTCTCATGAACTCAGAAAGGAGAAAAAAAAACTGGAAAATTCATGATTCTATTTTTTTTTTTAAGCAGTGGTGTTCTGGGGAATTTGCAAATAATCACTTTTAAGAACACATTCAAAAAATCTTAAAAGCTGGTGGTTGAACCATTTGTGGAATTAAATACATGAAAATTAGCAAACACTATGAAGCAGTAGTTTTTACTTCTATGAACTGGTTTGCCAGCAATCACTAGATAGAGGAATATGGTGGGTAAACACCCTAGTCCATAAATGAACAAATCCTGGCATTTGAATTGTGACTTACATGCTGCACTAACAAAAACGAGGTTTAGAAATGTGTGGTCTTCTGTCATCCAAAACTTCACCGAAAGCAATTGAAGGAGGCATACTCAAAATGTTTTTCATATGCCTTGTGCAAATTTTCATATAATAATTCTCTTCAGAATAGAATATCAGTAAAATGTTGGGCTTTTAAGTGAATTAATATGCTTCCTTCTATTAGAGATGATGAATTATTTACCCATGGCTTCTGCTTTACTTTTGAAAGGAAATGTAATGCCAGTCAACTTAGTAGTTTCATGGTTGAAGATACTTTTATCACTTACTTTTTAAAGATACCATTTTATTTCCCATTTGACTTCATTTATTTCTCATTTGGGCTTCCCTTATGGCTCAGCTGGTAAAGAATCTGCCTGCAATGCGAGATACCTGGGTTCAATCCCTGGGTTGGGAAGATCCCCTGGAGAAGGGAAAGGTTACCCACTCTAGTATTCTGACCTGGAGAATTCCATGAACTGTATAGTCCAGGGGGTCGCAAAGAGTCGGACGCGACTGAGTGACTTTCGCTTCACTTCACTTTCATTGAATTCCTGTTATGTAATTTAAATTAATTATACTTCTACTCATGTAATTTAGAAAGTAGGCACTGATCAAATCACAGAGGAAAATAATATTTTCCTTGGTAGAAACATTTGGCAAGAGTACCATATCTTCCTTTCTATTATTATTTTTTATTTCAGAGAATATCACTGACGTGTAGTTGATTTACAATGTTGTGTTAATTTCTGTTGTTTAGCAGAGTGATTCAGATATATATATATATATATATATATATATATATATATATATATATATTCATATTTTTCATTATCACAAGATATTGAATATAGTTCCCTGTGCCATACAGTAGGATCTTGTTTATTCATTATGTGTATAATGGTTTGCACCCCAGACTACTCCTCCATCCCTTCCCATGATTCCTAAAGGAAGTTTCAAAGGAACAAATTCAAGGATCACCTACAGTCAGAAATATTATACATTTTCCTTGGTCTCTAATAACTTGGATGTGTATTCTCTTAAATAATGGTAAATAACATTTAAGTAAAACTTTAGAAACTTTTATGATTTGCTTTTAACACTGTCATTTATTTTCATATTTATATTCTTAAATCTTTATTTAAAATATTACACTGTATTCCATCAGGTTGGTATGCTGAAACTTACTAGTTAACCTATTGCTTCACCAGGAGAACTTTAAATTCTCAGTACTTGATTTCCATTCTTATTTCTTATCCCTGATTTTCTGTTAATGTCATGTTTACTTCTGGAAAAGTTTTGTCCCTAGAGGATTATTTTGCTTGGCAGCTAATTGTCACAATAAATCATTAGGAGAACAATTTGCTGCAGCAAACATGTGCATATGCACTCAGTTGCTTCAGTTACATCCGAATCTTTGCCACCCCATGAACTGCAGCCCCACCAGGCTCCTCTGTCCATGGGATTCTCCAAGATTACAGGAGTGGGTTGCTGTGCCCTACTCCAGAGGATCTTCCCAACCCAGGGATCAAACTTGCATTTCTTATGTATCCTGCATTGGCAGGTGGGTTCTTTACCACTAGAGCCACCTGGGAATCAAATATAATTTGTTTATTTTTTTTTTTAAACACCACCTCAGAGTTTCACCCTAGTGCCTGTCATGGCCAGTGCAGGTAACATAATAACTGCATCTCAGATGGGAAATGAGAACACCATTTTTTCATTATAAGCATGAGGCTGATGTGCCCCGCAGTAGCCACCCCCACCATTCACATCCCACCTACACAGGTGAATCACTTCTGCTTCAGCTCCTGCAGGGAATGACAGAGACAGACTCTTTTGAAATATTTCTCTTTTCTCCTCTGATGTTTTTCTCATTTTCCCTTTTTTCTATGTATGTCATCATCTTTTTTTGTCAGTTATAATTGATCTGTTTTCTGTTTTTTCTCCTTTTTCTCATCATTGTTTTCTTTTTTTAATTTTACCATATTGTATATCCTTTCCTAGTCTCTTTAATGCTCCCCTTTCTTGCCCATATCTCTCCATTATTTTAAAACTTTTCTGATTGTATTCCATTCTCTTTTCATAAGGTGTCATAGCGCAATGTTAGAAGAGCTTATCTAGAGTCAGGTTTTCTGCGTCAAATCTCAGCTCTCTCACTTACTAGATGTATGACCTTGGGCAAGATATTTGTACTCTTTGTGCTTCAGTGTTCTCATCTGTAAAACAGGAATAAAAATTAACTCTCCCATAAAGTTGTTGTGAAGATTAAATAAACTATTACAGGTAAATTGTTTAGAAGTGTACCTGGTCCATAAGGGTCTATTATTATCATTCTCATTGTTTTATACCCTTTATTTGTAACTCATTTTAATTCTCTTTGGCATGTCTTTTTTTTTTTTTTTTTTTTTTTTTGCTATCTAGGATAGATTTTCTTTCTTTTTAAAAAAAATTATTTATTTTAATTGGAGGGTAATTACTTTACAATACTGTGATGGTTTTTACCATACATCAGCATGAATTTGCCATAGGTATACATGTGTCCCCCAAATCTTGAACCCCCTCTCCCACCTCCCTCCCCACCCCATCCCTCTAGGTTGTCCCAGAGCACTGGCTTTGGGTGCTGTCCTGCTTCATGCATTGAACTCACACTGGTTATCTGTTTTACATATGTTAATGTACATGTTTCAATGTTATTTTCTCAAATCATCAAACCTTTGCCTCCTCCCACTGAGTCCAAAAGTCTGTTCTTTACATCTGTGGCTCCTTTGCTGCCCTGCTTGTAGGATCATTGGTACTGTCTTTCTAAATTCCCTATATATGCATTAATATATACTATTTGCTTTTCTCTTTGACTTACTTCACTCTGTATAATAGGCTCCAGGTTCATCCACCTCATTAGAACTCACTCAAATGCATTCCTTTTTATAGTTAAGTAATATTCCATTGTGTATATGCACCGCAACTTCCTTATCTGTTCATCTGCTGGTGAACATCTAGATTGCTTCCATGTCCTAGCTATTGTAAATAGTGCTGCAATGAACATTAGGGTACATGTGTCCCTTTCAATTCTGGTTTCCTTGGGGTGTATGCCCAGCAGTGGGATTGCTGGGTCATCTAGCAGTTCTATTTCCAGTTTTTAAAGGAATTTCCACAATGTATGACAAAACCCACTGAAATGTTGTGAAGTAATTAGTCTCCAACTAATTAAAAAAAAAAAAGGAATTTCCAGACTGTTCTCCATAGTGGCTGTACCAGTTTGTATTTCAACCAACAGTGTAAGAGGGTTCCCTTTTCTCCACACCCTCACCAGCATTTATTGCTTGTAGACTTTTTGATGATGGCCTGTCTGGTTGATGTGAGATGATACCTCATAGTGGTTTTGATTTGCATTTCTCCAATAGAGTGATGTTGAGCATCTTTTCATGTGTTTATTAGCCATATGTGTGTCTTCTTTGGAGAAATGTCTGTTTAGGTCTTTTACTCACTTTTTGATTGGGTTGTTCATTTTTCTGGTACTGAGCTGCATGAGCTGCTTGTATATTTTTGAGATTAATTCTTTGTCAGTTGTTCATTTGCTATTATTTTCTCCCATTCTGAGGGCTGTCTTTTAACCTTGCTTATAGTTTCCTTCATTGTGCAAAAGCTTTGAAGAAAATTACTCGAGCTAATCAATGAATATAGTAAAGCTTCAGAATATAAAATTGATGCAGAGAAATCCCTTGCATTCCTATACACTAACAATGAAAAATCAGAAAGAGAAATTAAGGAAACGATCCCATTCACCATTGTAATGAAAAGAATAAAATACTTAGGAATAAATTTACCTAAAGAAACAAAAGACCTATATACAGAAAACTATGAAACACTGATGAAAGAAATCAAAGATGGCACAAATAGATGGAGATATATACCATGTTCTCGGATTGAAAGAGTCAATATATTGAAAATGAGTATATTACCCAAGGCATTCTATAGATACAATGCAATCACTATCAAACTACCAATAGTATTTTTCACAGAACTAGAAAAAATAATTTCACAATATGTATAGAAACACAAAAGACCCCAAATAGCCAAAGCAAGCTTGAGAAGGAAGAATGGAACTGGAGGAATCAACCTTCCTGACTTCAGACTATACTACAAAGCTCTAGTAATCAAGAGAGTATGGTACTGGCACAAAGGCAGAAACATAGATCAATGGAACAAAATAGAAAGCCCAGAGATAAATCCATGCACCTATGGACAGCTTATCTTTGACAAAGGAGGCAAGAATATACAATGGAGAAAAGACAGTCTCTTCAACAAGTGGTGCTGAGAAAACTGGTTGAGTACATGTAAAAGAATGAAACTAGAACACTTTTTAACACTATACACAAAAGTAAACTCAGAATGGATTAAAGAACTAAGTATAAGACCAGAAACTATAAAACTATTAGAAGATAATATAGGCAGAACACTTTCCGACATAATTCACAGCAAGATCCTCTATGACCCACCTCCCAGAATAATGGAAATAAACACAAATATACACAAATGGGGCCTAATTAAACTTAAGTCTGTCATTTTCCTGAGCTATACCTTCCCTCCATTGATAGCCTAACATGGGTTTATTTTTTTCAATTGCTTTGTTTTTACTTGTGTTCTTACACTATTTTTGTTCTTTTAATTCATTTCTATCTTTTCCTGTGTACAGAATACCTTACAGTTAAAATTCCTTTCTGTCCTCTAATTCTGGTCCTCTCTTTACTGTACTTAAGTCCATTTTATCCATCATAGCAATGCAGTCTTCTCTACGTTTTGAATTTATTCTGTTTCCTTTACTATTCCTCTTTTATTGTTCATCTGTTTCATCATTTAATAATCTGGCTTACTTCTCTTTAGAGATGACATTTGTTCACATATTCTTTTGTGTTTTACTTTTAATTTCTGCTTTCCTGTCTCCCATTCCTGTTATAGTTCTATAATGTTATATATATTTTATTATTTTGTGTTTTTATTGATGTTCATATACAGATTTTATGCTTTTCACACTTATTTTCTTCTTCCTATTTTTCTTCTACCATTTATCTTGAGATGTTTCTATATGGGTATTTCTTCCTTTTTATTTCATTGAATAGAAGTTGTCTTCTCACTTGCTATGTTTTTGCCCTACTCCTTTTTTGATTTATATATATATTTATTTATTTTTAATTGGAGGATAATTGCTTTACAATGCTGTGTTGGTTTTAAACTACTCTCTCTTAATCACTTTATCCTATCTTATTTTCAATTCAATAAATTTATTTCTCAGTAGAGTATTTTTTCTTATCTCTCAAACCTCTTTCACCTTACATTTTTTACCCACATTTTCCCTATATTTTCCACATTCTTTACTCTTTTTTATCCATTATAATTTGAATTGCCACTTGTTCCCAATATTTGCTCTTAAATGTATTAAATTATCACCTATATTTTTCTTATGATGACAATTAGTTTTAAAAGTATCTTCTATTAGATAAGCGTATCTATGTTAGCTCAGAAACGTATCTTTCCTAAGCATATCTTTCCTCAGTCAGTTCAGTTCAGTCGCTCAGTTGTGTCCAACTCTTTGCGACCCCATGAATCGCAGCACGCCAGGCCTCCCTGTCCATCACCAACTCCTGGAGTTTACTCAAACACATGTCCATCGAGTCGGTGATGCCATCCAGCCATCTCATCCTCTGTCATTCCCTTCTTCTCCTGCCCCTAATCCCTCCCAGCATCAGGGTCTTTTCCAATGAGTCAACTCTTCACATGAGGTGGCCAAAATATTGGAGTTTCAGTTTCAGCACCAGTCCTTCCAATGAACACCCAGGACTGATCTGCTTTAGGATGGACTGATTAGGTCTCCTTGCAGTCCAAGGGACTCTCAAGAGTCTTCTCCAACACCACAGTTCAAAAGCATCAATTCTTACTACTGGATATTAATTTCCAGTAGAAGCAGAAAAAACCCCAGATAATTTTAGTAGTGTGATAAATGCTTTAGAAAAGAGAGATGAAAAGTCCTCAAGAAGATAAGAAAAGTCTTATATGAGACATTTTCTATCTTTAATGTTATATTATTTCATCTAATTTATTTTCCTTTTTTATACTTAGTTTTTCCATGAAATATTCCATTACAGTAACAGAAAATGTTTCTATTCCATAAAAGTGTATCTATAATGCTATGTAAATTTATACTAATAACATTCTAAATTCTAAATAGAGGTATTTTCGCAGACTGCAAAGAAGATCTTGTGAATTACTGTTACAACTGAAATTATCACACTTTTTAAGGAGATAAAATTCATAACACAGTATAATTTTTAAAGCTTTTGAAAGCAAAATGAATATGTGAGAATTACTATTTAAAAAAATTAAGAAGAAATATATGAAAAAGATCTTCATAACCCAGATAACCATGATGGTGTGATCACTCACCTAGAGCCAGACATCCTGGAATGCAAAGTCAAGTGGCCCTTAGGAAGCATCACTACGAACAAAGCTAGTGGAGGTGATGGAATTCCAGCTGCTATTTCAAATCCTAAAAGATGATGGTGTGAAAGTGCTGCACTCAATATGCCAGCAAATTTGGAAAACTCAGCAGTGGCCATAGGAAAGGAAAAGTTCCATTTTCATTCCAATCACAAAGAAAGGCAACGCAAAAGGATATTCAAATTACCACACAATTGTACTCATCTCACACACTAGCAAAGTAATGCTCTAAATTCTCCAAGCCAGGTTTCAACAGTACATGAACTATGAACTTCCAGATGTTCAAGCTGGTTTTAGAAAAGGCACAGGAAACAGAGATCAACTTGCCAACATCCACTGGATCATTGAAAAAGCAAGAGAGTTCCAGAAAAACATCTTTTGCTTTATTGACTATGCCAAAGCCTTTGACTGTGTGGATCACAACAAACTGGAAAATTCTTCAAGAGATAAGAATACCAGACCACCTCACCTGCCTCCTAAGAAATCTGTATGCAGGTCAAGAAGCAACAGTTAGAACTGGACATGGAACAACAGACTGGTTCCAAATTGGGAAAGGAGTACGTCAAGGCTGTATATTGTCACCCTGCTTATTTAACTGATATGCAGAGTACATCATGTGAAATGCTGGGGGGGATGAAGCACAAGGTGGAATTAAGATTGCCGGGAGAAATATCAGTAACCTCAGATATGCAGATGACACCACCCTTATGGCAGAGAGTGAAGAAGAACTCAACAGCCTCTTGATGAAAGTTTCAGAGGAGAGTGAAAGGTTGGCTTAAAACGCAACATTCAAAAACTAAGATCATGGCGTCTGGTCCCATCACTTCATGGCAAATAGGTGGGGAAACAATGGAAACAGTGACAGACTTTATTTGGGGGTCTTCAAAATCACTGCAGATGGTGACTGCAGCCACAAAATTAAAAGATGCTTGCTCCTTGGAAGAAAAGCTATGACCAATCTAGACAACATATTAAAAAGCAGAGACATTACTTTACCAACAAAGGTCCGTCTAGTCAAAGCTATGGTTTTTCCAGTAGTCATGTATGGATGTGAGAGTTGGACCATAAAGAAAGCTGAGCACCAAAGAATTGATGCTTTTGAATTGTGGTGTTGGAGAAGACTCTTGAGAGTCCCTTGGACTGCAAGGAGATCCAACCAGTTCATCCTAAAGGAAATGAATCTTGAATATTCATTGGAAGGACTGATGTTGAAGCTGAAACTCCAATACTTTGACCATCTGATGCAAAGAGCAGACTCATTGGAAAAGACCTTGATGCTGTGAAAAATGGAAGGTGGGAGAAGAAGGGGATGACAGAGGATGAGATGGTTGTATGGCATCACCAATACGATGGACATGAGTTTGAGTAAGCTCCAGGAGTTGGTGATGGACAGGGAAATCTGGCCTGCTGCAGTACATGGGGTTGCAAAGAGTCGGAAACAACCGAGCAATTGAACTGACTGACCTTGCTGGATATTTGACTACATTTAAGAAACAATAAACAAACATGTATAATGATGATAAGCTAACAATTCAGCTATTCAGTGGAAAATAGTAGATCATTAAAAATCAGATCAGAAGAAATACATGAAACCTGTATATAATAACTGAGCATTAAAAATTAGGAAAGAGTGGAAACAATACCTGCTATATATGTGCTGTCCAGTATGGCATGCACTAGCCAGTGTGTACCTGAAGTGTGGCTAATTCAAACCAATATGTGCTTTAAATATAAAATATGTGCTGAATTTTGAAGACTTAAAATTGAAAAAGAATCTAAAATCTCAATATTTTTATATTATATGCTGAAATATTTGGATATATTGAGTCAAAATACATAGTTAAGTTACTTCATTATCTTTCCATTTACTTTTTCCAATTTTTTTAAATTGAAGGATAGTTGACTCACAATTGTTACTTTCAGTTGTACAACAGAGTGATTCAGTTATACATATGTATTTAAATCTAATCTTTTTCACATTCTTTTCCATTTTAGGTTATTTGTTGTTTTTCAGTAACTCAGTTGTGTCTGACTCTTTGCAATCCCATGGACTGCAGCACACCAGGCTTTCCTGTCCTTCACATTCTCTTGGAGCTTGCTCAAACTCATGTCCATTGAGTCGGTGATGCCATTCAACCATCTTGTCCTCTGTCTTGCCCTTTTCTGTCTTCAGTCTTTCCCAGTATCAGGGTCTTTTCTAATGAGTCTGTTTGTCGCATCAGATGGCCAAAGTATTGGAGTTTCGGCATCAGTCCTTCCAATGAATATTCAGGATTCATTTCCTTTAGGATGAACTGGTTGGATCTCCTTGCAGTCCAAGGGACTCTCAAGAGTTTTCTCCAACACCACAGTTCAAAAGCATCAATTCTTAGGTGCTCAGCTTTCTTTATGGTCCAACTCTCACATCCATACATGACTACTGGAAAAACCATAGCTTTGACTAGACGGACCTTTGTTGGTAAAGTAATGTCTCTGCTTTTTAATATGTTGTCTAGATTGGTCATAGCTTTTCTTCCAAGGAGCAAGCATCTTTTAATTTTGTGGCTGCAGTCACCATCTGCAGTGATTTGAGAGCCCAAGATGATAAAGTCTGTCACTGTTTCCATTGTTTCCCCATCTATTTGCCATGAAGTAATGGGACCGAATGCCATAATCTTCATTTTTTTGTATGTTGAGCTTTAAGCCAGCTTTTTCACTCTCCTCTTTTACTTTCCTCAAGAGGCTCTTTAGTTTGCAAACTAGTACAGGTGCTATGGAGAACAGTGTGGAGATTTCTTAAAAAACTGGAATTAGAACTGCCATATGACCCAGCAATCCCACTTCTGGGCATACACACCAAGGAAACCAGATCTGAAAGAGACACATGCACCCCAATGTTCATCACAGCACTGTTTATAATAGCCAGGACATGGAAGCAACCTAGATGTCCATCAGCAGACAAATGGATAAGGAAGCCGTGGTACATATACACCATGGAATATTACTCAGCCATTAAAAAGAATTCATTTGAATCAGTTCTGAGATGGATGAAACTGGAGCCCATTATACAGAGTGAAGTAAGCCGGAAAGATCAAGACCAATATAGTATACTAACGCATATATATGGAATTTAGACAGATGGTAATGATAACCCTATATGCAAAACAGAAAAAGAGACACAGATATACAGAACAGAATTTTGGACTCTGTGGGAGAAGATGAGGGTGGGATGTTTCGAGAGAACAGCATTGAAACATGTATATTATCTAGGGTGAAACAGATCACCAGCCTAGGCTGGATGCATGAGACAAGTGCTCGGGCCTGGTGCACTGGGAAGACCCAGAGGAATTGGGTGGAGAAGGAGGTGGGAGGGGGGATTGGGATGGGGAATACTTGTAAGCCCATGGCTGATTCATATCAATGTATGCCAAAAACCACTACGATATTGTAAAGTAATTAGCCTCCAACTAATAAAAATAAATGGGGGGAAAAAAAAGAGGCTCTTTAGTTCATCCTTGCTTTCTGCCATAAGGGTGGTGTAATCTGCATATCTGAAGTTATTGATATATTTCCTGGCAATCTTGATTCTAGCTTGTGCTCCCTTCAGCCTGGCTTTTGCATGATGAAGTCTGCATGTAAGTTAAATAAGCAGGGTGACAATATACAGCCTTGGCATTATTCCTTTCCCAATTTGGAACCAGTCTGTTGTTCCATGTCCAGTTCTAACTGTTGCTTCTTGACCTGCATACAAGTTTCTCAGGAAGCAGGTCAGGTGGTCTGGTATTCCCATCTCTTTAAAAATTTTCTACAATTACTTTACTTTGCTGGCTTGTGAAATGAGTGTAATTGTGCGGTAGTTTGAACATTCTTGGCACCTCCTTTATTTGGGATCGGAATGAAAACTGACCTTTTTCCATTCTGTGGCCACTATTGAGTTTTCCAAATTTGCTGGCATATTGACTGCAGCATGTTCACAGCATCATCTTTTAGAATTTGAAATAGCTCAACTGAAATCCCATCACCTCCACTAGCTTTGTTCATTGTGATGCTTCCTAAGGCCTATTGACTTCACACTCAAATATGTCTGGCTCTAGGTGTGTGATCACACCATTGTGGTTATCTGGGCCATTAAGATTGTTTTTGTATAGTTCTTCTCAGTATTGTTGCCACCTCTTCTTAATATCTTTTGCTTTTGTTCAGTCCGTACCAGTTCTGTCCTTTATTGTGCCCATCTTTGCATGAAATGTTCCCTTGGTATCTCTGATTTTCTTGAAGAGATCTCTAGTCTTTCCCATTTTATTATTTTCCTCTATTTCTTTGTATTGTTCACTTAGGAAGGCTTTCTTATCTCTTCTTGCTGTTCTTTGGAACTCTGCATTCAGATGGGTATATCTTTCCTTTTCTCCTTTGCCTTTTGCTTCTCTTCTTTTCTCAGCTATTTGTAAGGCCTCCTTGGACAACCATTTTGCCATTTTGCATTTCTTTTTCTTGGGTATGGTTTTGATAAGTGCCTCCTGTTATGCAGCTCCATCCATAGTTCTTCAGACACTCTGTCTATCAGATCTAATCCCTTGACTCTATTTGTCACTTTCACTGTGTAATTATAAGGGAGTTGGTTTAGGTCATACCTGAATGGCCTAGTGGTTTTCCTGACTTTCTTCAGTTGAAGTCTGAGTTTGGCAATAAGGAGTTCATTGTCTTTTAGATAATTACAAGATGTTGAACTATATTTCCCTGTGCTATATGTTAAGCCCTTGTTATCTATTTTATATGGTAGAGTGTTTGTGTTAATCCCAAACTTCTAGTTTATCTCTCCATACCCTGTTGTAAAGAATGTGCCTGACAATGCTAGAGTTGTGTGTTCTATCCCTGGTTCAGGAAGGTCCCCTGGTGTAGAAAGTGGCAACCCAGTCCAGTGTTCCCATGGACAGAGGAGCCTGGTGGGCTACAGTCCATGGGGTCACAAAGAGTAAGACATGACCTATCATGAGTAACTTATTTATATATTATTGAATAATGCCATGCTGGACAGTTGTAGGTAAAGTGATATATCTCTGTCTCCTTTGTATTGGGTTTACCATTATATGCTCCACTTTTAAGGACACTGGTTTCATCAGTCCAGAAGTGTGTGCAGACATCTACATATTAATACATAATCAGTTCCTTAAACTCATTCCTCAAAATTTTCTCTTATGTGAAGTAATTAGCCTCCAACTAATAAAAAAAAAAAAGAAAAAAAAGAAAAAAATTTTCTCTTATATGTCATATAAGATATATATATATATCTTATATATCTTATATATAAGTCATATAAGCTAAGTCTCTTATATAAGCCATTAAGATTTCAATTTAATATGCACAAATTTTGTGTGATATCCCTTGGTCTGATTTTGTCTTTTTATTCAGTGCTATCTTTTCAGATCTTTATATGTTTATATCTTTATATGTTATATGTTTCAGATCTTTAATATGATTTAAATTTAAATCATTCTTAGTACCTTATGCATATTATTTTTTCATTTGCAGTCATCACATTTATATCCATCTGTATCTGAATTGGTGAGTAGTTGTATCATCTTATAAAGCTATTTATACTGAATATATACTCAAGCATGAAACTGATGTATCAGATGGTACATCATATGAAAAAGCATATTAAATTCACTAAACACTTCCAAATTGTACTCTAGAATTAGCATACTTGTTTATAGTATGACATGTATGTTTACCGTATGACATTACAGTATGACATGCTAATGACATGTGACAGTTTCTATTTTCCCACATCCTCACTAGCTTTTGAGATTATGAGACTGATGTTTTTGTCAGCACGATGAAGTACAATAGTGTCTTGTTCTTCTAATATGTATTTTTGTAATTGCTTCTGAAGTACATTTTCAAAGTCTGATCACTGGCTATCCCCTTCTGTGAATTATTTTTCCATAAATTGTCTGATTGTCTTTTGGGTACCCTGTCTTTTTCTTATAGATTTTAAGGAGGAATTAGCATACGGAGGAGATAAGAATAAGACATTTTCGGTTAGATGCATTGCAAAGTTGTCTTACTATGTCTCCTGCTTTTTGATTTTCCATTGTACAACTATTGGTCTTGGTAGGGGATGTTATATGAACATACACACATATGTACATATATATACATACATATTAGTATCATTTATGTGTATATGTATACCTATATTTATATACTAACATATACACACTAATAATTCCAGGTTAAAATCAAGTTAATTGTTATTAAATATTTGATAGATATCTTAGAAATAAATCTCAGAAGTTAGCTGGTAACTTTATTTTAAAATCAACAAATGCTAAAGGACAACTAATTTTGTGTACAGTAAATTAGATTCAATAAATTAGAAAAAATATATGAACAAAATTTAATGGAAAAATAAATATGCAAAATATAATATTAGTTATACAAATATGCAAATCCTTTAAGATACTTTGAATTGACTTTTAACAAGATGCAAGGCAAATCATAAAGTTTGTTTTAAAAAGTTCAAGCTAATACAAAGTCAAATTACAACAGCAAAGCCATATTTTTCTCCAACAATGGCAAAGGTTATAAAAAATAATTCTATGTCAGTTTGGTTATTAGATACTTTGTTGAAGATGAATTTATTCGGGTATAACTTTCTGGAAATAATTTGACAATTATTGCCAGTTATACATAAAGCTTGGTAGCTGAAGAGTACAGCAGTATTTCTAGTTGAGGAAATTTAGAAATAAATTTGAAGATGTTTTTAGAAACTGAAATATTATATATTTTAAAAATATATTTAAACTTATGTTTACAAAGCATTCTATTTACGTGGAAAATGCTTGTTATCAATTGTAAACATGATATAACATTCTATATGTGTTATCAGTTCTTTAACATTCTTTAAATGTTAAATGTGTTTATGTCTATATGAGTAGGATTGTGTATATTTTAAAGTATCACATAATTCTTTTTTCTCAAATTTATGTAATTTTAATAACTCTTAAGGAGAACATACTTAATATTATTTTTACTCATGCATTGATCACAAATGTTTCCTTTTCTCTCTTCTGCTTTCTTGAGGGAGCAAATAAAATTGTACAATATTTATAGATCTAGTTATTTCTTATTATTTCATTATCTGTTCCTCTAGCAATCTCATAAATGCCATAAAAGAATGTTATCTTATGTACCACACAGTGTTTCAAGATCTAGGGTAGTTTTTTCTTTACCTTTGATACAGTTTTCCACTCTTGGAAAATTTCCATATTTTCTGTATGTCAACTGATTTTATCAGCTTATAACTTATATTTAATACATATTTCCAGGTATTTGAGAATTGTTTCTAATCCTAAGAAAGACACAAAAAGATGTTTTCATACAATGTGATTCTTGGAAATTTGTTCCTCTTCCAAACCTTCACTGGAGTTTTAGGGAACTTGTTGCTCAGGGTATATGCTTACATTCACTTTGAAATAAGTCAGAAGAAGGTCATGAATAACATTCTCATCCATTTGACTTTTTGTATTATGTTTATCATAATTTGTAGAGTCATTCCAGAACTGATGTTTTATTTTGGAATTAAACATATTCTAGATGACGTTCAATGTAAAGTGTTGATAGTCATTTACAGAGTTGCACGTGGATATTCTCTCTGCTCTGTGTGTCTCCTGAGCATCTTCCAGGCTACCCAACCTCTGTATCCTGCCATGGCTCAAACCCAAAGCATCCAGTTTAATTTTATCTTCTTTCCTCTTCTTTTGGACCTTTTAACATCTTGCTCAACATCCAGATCATAAGAGGTAGTACACCATCAAAAAATGTTACTTTTATTGGGCATGGATTTCCTCTGAAATACTGTACAACATTTGGGTCTCGTGTTGCATTTAGAAGTGTTATTCTTATTAATGACCTTCTCTTTTTGTTTCTTATGGTTTGGACCAATATTTACATGGTTACTTTTCTATGCCAATACCAGAAGAAAGTTCAGGTTTGACACAAGAGCAAGAAAATGCAGAAAATCTGCCAAGAGAAGAAAGTCACCCTTACAGTCCTTTATTAGGTAACATGTTTTGTCTTATTTAATTAATTCATTCCTTATCATGCATATTTCCTTTTCACATCACAAATATTTTAATCAACAGGACATCAGTATCTTTTTCTCATCCTGTAACTCAATGCTCTGCCCTTTGGTGCTTGTTTATCAATAGTGACAGTAAGATTTTCAAAGTGTTCTGCGCTCTTCCAATGAGAAGAAAGTGACTTCAAAAGTAGATAATTGACGAATGATATTCAGAATCTTTATGTTGCATTTAAGGAGTCCATGAGGAACAAAATTCTTCTTAATCATGGCAAGGAAAAATTCAGCACACAGAATTTTAAGAGACACACAATTCTCTAATGTCTTTATGTAATTACTGTAGAGATGTTTTCAGGAGATTTTTCATTTCTCAGCAGAACTGAAGGTAAAGTTTTGGAATGGTATAAGCAATATTATTTGGGTAGAATCTTGGAAGCTGATAAATGAGACATTTAAAGTTGGCATTATTTTATGTCAATGAATAGCTACCTTAAACTGCTGAATCAATTGTTGGTTTTTGTGTTCAATTTAAAATGTAATGTTTTCTAACCTTACCACATAGCATATTATAAGTAATCTAATAGCTAATAATAATTTAACAGAAAACAATGAAATATAGAAAGAGGTACAGGCCATATCAATACAAATAGGCTGTTTGATAGCTTTCATAAACTTTCAACTATTTTCAATACTGAAAATTTCAATACCGAGTTATATCTGTGGCTTATTTAAATCTTCCTTAATCAAAGTGATGTGAGCTAGTGTTCACTATAGAGGACATCAGTTCTGGATTTATATCTAAATATTTTAGTTTTGTCATTATACTTAACATCTTTTTTTCAAAATAACTTTTTTTTCCCCCATTTGTTTTTATTAGTTGGAGGCTAATTACTTTACAATATTGTAGTGGTTTTTGCCATACATTGACATGAATCAGCCATGGATTTACATGTGTTCCCCATCCCAATCCCTCCTCCTGCCTCCCTCTCCATCCCAGAGAACAGCATTCAAAATAACTTTAAATTTGCCCACTTTACCTAGTCCCCTGTTAACTTTTTAAAACTTTTTCTTTTAAACTGAAGTATAGTTTACAATATTGTGTTAGTTTCAGGTGTACAGCAAAATGATAGTTGTGACAAAAACTGTATCATATCACAACTGCATCATATTATCAAAATGATACATACATGTGTTCTTTTAAAAATTCTTTTCTATTATAGGTTATTGCTGCTGCTGCTGCTGCAAAGTTGCTTCAGTCGTGTCGGACTCTGTGCGACCCCATAGACGGCCTCCCACCAGACTCCCCCGTCCCTGGGATTCTCCAGGCAAGAACACTGGAGTGGGTTGCCATTTCCTTCTCCAATGCATGAAAGGGAAAAGTGAAAGTGAAGATGCTCAGTCGTGTCTGACTCTTTGAAACCCCATGGACTGCAGCCTACCAGGCTCCTCCGTCCATGGGATTTTCCAGGCAAGAGTACTGGAGTGGGGTGCCATTGCCTTCTCCATTATAGGTTATTACAAGATACTGAATATGGTTCCTGTACTATACAGTAGGTCCTTATTTATCTATTTTATAAATTAGTTCAGTTCAGTCACTCAGTCATAGTGTACATGTGTTAATCCCAAACTCCTAATTTATTCTCTCCTCCCTCTCTATCCTTGCTCCTCCACTCTCCCCCTTCCCCCCACTATCCCCCTGGTAACCATAAATTTGTTTTCTGAATCGGTAGGTCTATATTTGTTTTGTAAATAGCTTCATTTGTGTCATTTTAAAAAGAGATTCTATGTAAGTGACATCATATGATGTTTGTCTTTGTCTGGCTTAGTATGATAATCTCTAGGTCCATTCAAGTTGCTGCAAATGGCATTATTTCATTTTTTTAATGTGAGTAGTATTCCCTTGTATACATACACCATCTCCTGTTTATCCATTCATCTGTTGATGTATATTTAGGTTACTTCCATGTCTTGGCTATTGTAAATAGTGCTGCAATGAGCATTGGGGTGCATGTATCTTTTTGAATTATAGTTTTCTCCAGATAATATGCTCAGGAGTAGAATTGCAGGATCATATGGTAGCTCTACTTTTTTTTAATTTTTATTTTTTAATTTTTTTTAAGGAACCTCCATACTGTTCTCCATGGTGGCTGTACCAATTTACATTCCCACCATCAGTATAGGAGGGAGGGTTCCTTTTTCTTCACATCCTTTACAGCATTTATAATTTGTGGATTTTTTGATCATAGCCCTTTTGACTGGTGTGAGGTGATATCTCATTGTCATTTTGACTTGCATTTCTCTAATAATAAGCGATGTTGAGCATTTTTTTTCATATGCCTCTTGGTTACCTGTATGTCTTCTTTGGAGAAATGTCAGTTTGGGTGTTCTGGCCATTTTTTTTTTTTTTTTCTGGCGGCACTGGGTCCTCTTGTTACTGTGCACGGGTTTTCTCTAGTTGCAGTGTACGAGCTTCTCACTGTGGTGGCTTCTTTTCTTGCAGAGCGTTAATGGGCTTTAGTAATTGTAGCTCGCGGGCTGTAGAGTGCTGGATTAGTAGTTGTGGCACAGGGGCTTAGTTGCTCTGTGGCATTTGGAATCTTCCTGGACCAGGGATCAAACCCATGTCCTCTGCATTGGCAGGCAGATTCTTAACCACTAGACCACCAGGGAAGCCCCTTCTGCCTATTTTTTGATTGAGTCATTTGGGCTTTTGATATGTATGAGCTGTTTTGTATATTTTGGAAATTAATCCTTATGAGTTGAATCATTTGTAAATATTTTCTTCCTTTCTGTAGATTGTCTTTTTGTTTTGCTTATGGTTTCCTTTGCTGTGCAAAAGCTTTTGAGTTTAATTAGGCTCCATTTGTTTGTTTTTATTTATATTACTGTAGGAGACAGATAAAAAAAAATATTGCTGCAATGTATGTCAGAGAATATTCTACCTATGGTTTCCTTTAGGAGCTTTGTAGCGTCTGATCTTACATTTGGTCTTTAATCCATGTTGAGTTTGTTTTTTGTGTATGGTATTAGAGGATGTTCTATTTTCATTCTTTTACATGTAGCTGTTTAGTTTTCTCAGCACTATTTATTGAATAGACTGTCTTTTCTCCATTATATGTTCTTGCCTCTTTTGTTGTAGGTTAATTGACCATAGCCTGTGGGTTTATTTCTGGGATTTCTCACCTTTTCCATTGATTTATGTGTGTCTTTTTGAATCAGCACCATACTGTTGTTTAACTTTGTACTAGGTCTGAAGTCAGGGAGCATGATTCCTCCAGGTTTATTCTTTTTTCTCAAGATTGTTTTGGCTATTCAGGGTCTTTTGTGTTTCCATACAAATTTTATTTTTTAATTTTTTCTTCTTTATTTTATTTTTTTTTATGTCAATGGCTTTTCCTTTGCATCTCCATATACATTTTATTTTTTAATAGAAATTTATTTATTTTAATTGGAGGCTAATTACTTTACAATGTTTGTAAACCACCACAATTGTAGTGGTTTTGCCATACATTGACATGAATCCACCACGGGTGTACATGTGTTCCCCATCCTGAACCCCCCTCCCTCCTGCCTCCCATCCCATCCCTCTGGGTCATCCCAGTGCACCAGCCTCAAGCACCCTGTCTCATGCATCGAACCTGGACTGGCGATTCCTTTCACATATGATAATATAAATGTTTCAATGCCATTCTCCCAAATCATCCCACCCTTGCCCTCTCCCACAGAGTCCAAATGGCTGTTCTATACATCTGTGTCTCTTTTGCTGTCTTGCATATAGGGTTATCATTACCATCTTTCTAAATTCCATATACATGGGTTAGTATACTGTATTGGTGTTTTTCTTTCTGGCTTACTTCACTCTGTATAATACGCTCCAGTTTCATCCACCTCATTAGAACTGATTCAAATGAATTCTTTTTAATGGCTGAATAATATTCCATGGTGTATATGTACCACAGCTTCCTTATCCATTCGTCTGCCGATGGGCATCTAGGTTGCTTCCATGTCCTGGCTATCAAACAGTGCTGCAATGAACACTGGGGTTTGAGTAGGATTGGTGTTGGATTCTGTTTGCTAGAATTTTGTTAAGGATTTTTGCATCTATGTTCATCAGTGATACTGGCCTGTAGTTTTCTTTTTTTTTTGACATCTTTGTCTGGTTTTGGTATTAGGGTGATGGTGGCCTCATAGAATGAGTTTGGAAGTTTACCTTCCTCTGAAATTTTCTGGAAGAGTTTGAATAGGATAGCTGTTAGCTCTTCTCTAAATTTTTGGTAGAATTCAGCTGTGAAGTCTTCTGGTCCTGGGCTTTTGTTTGGTGGAAGATATCTGATTACAGTTTCAATTTCCGAGCTTGTGATGGGTCTGTTAAGATCTTCTATTTCTTCCTGGTTCTGTTTTGGAAAGTTGTACTTTTCTAAGAATTTGTCCATTTCTTACAAATTGTCCATTTTATTGGCATATAGTTGCTGATAATAGTCTCTTATGATCATTTGGATTTCTGTGTTGTCTGTTGTGATCTCTCCATTTTCATTTCTAATTTTGTTAATTTGATTCTTCTCCCTTTGTTTCTTGGTGAGTCTGGCTAATGGTTTGTCAACTTTTTATCTTCTCAAAGAACTAGCTTTTGGCTTTGTTGATTTTTGCTATGGTCTCTTTTGTTTCTTTTGCATTTATTTCTGCCCTAATTTTTAAGATTTCTTTCCTTCTTCTAACCCTGGGGTTCTTCATTTCTTCCTTCTCTAATTGCTTTAGGTATAGAGTTAGGTATTTATTTGACTTTTTTTTTTTTCTTGTTTCTTGAGGTAAGCTTGTATTGCTATGAACCTTCCCCTTAGCACTGCCTTTACAGTGTCCCATAGGTTTTGGGGTGTTGTGTTTTCATTTTCATTCATTTCTACACATATTTTGATTTCTTCTATGATTTGTTGGTTATTCAGCAGCATGTTGTTCAGTCTCCATATGTTGGGACTTTTAATATTTTTCTCCTATAATTGACATCTAATCTTACTGCATTGTGGTCAGAAAAGATGCTTGGAATGATTTCAGTTTTTTGAATTTACCAAGGCTTGATTTATGGCCCAGGATGTGATCTATCCTAGAGAAGGTTCCATGTGCACTTGAGAAAAAGGTGAAATTCATTGTTTTGGGGTGAAATGTCCCACAGATATCAATTAGGTTAGCTGGTCCATTGTGTCATTTAAAGTTTGTGTTTCCTTGTTAATTTTCTGTTTAGTTGATCTAGCCATAGGTGTGAATGGGGTATTAAAGTCTCCCACTATTATTGTGTTATTAATTTCCCCTTTCATACTTGTTAGCATTTGCCTTATATATTGAAGTGCTCCTATGTTGGGTGCATATATATTTATAATTGTTATATCTTCTTTTTGGATTGATCCTTTGATCATTATGTAGTGCCCTTCTTTGTCTCTTTTCACAGCCTTTATTTTAAAGTCTATTTTATCTGATATGAGTATTGCTACTCCTGCCTTCTTTTGATCTCTATTTGCATGGAATATCTTTTCCCATCTCTTCACTTTCAGTCTGTATGTGTCCCACCTTCGAGGTGGGTCTCTTGTAGACAACATATATAGGGGTCTTGTTTTTGTATCCATCCAGCCAGTCTTTGTCTTTTGGTTGGAGCATTCAACCCATTTACATGTAAGGTAATTATTGCTAAGTATGATCCCATTGCCATTTACTTGTTGTTTTGGGTTCGAGTTTATACACCCTTGTTGGGAGCCATTATGGGAGATCCCACCCATGACAAGGTCTTGAGGAGAAGACCTGAAACGCAAGGCTGTTCAGGCTACAAGGGACCCTCCAGGTTGACCTCGGCCTCTACCCAACCCTGATCCTCCCCCTCTTGCTGTTGTCATTGTTCGTCCTGTTGCGGATCTTTGTGTTGCCTGCCGAGAGCCCTCCTGCTCCTCTTTCACTAAATAAAGACCAACATAGAGCCCTAATTAATAAATCTCCTGGACACTGGTTCCCTATGAAGGGGCCAGGGATGAAGGAAATGTTTCAAGTAAAAACCCTTTTGCTGGCACTCTGGCTTGTTTGGCAAATGCGTACTAATGCATATGACTGCTCACAACTCCTTAATCATAAACAGCATAAAGAATCTGATCACAAAAGGCCCTGATAGGCACAGAGCCCTTTGGGGGGTGAGAAAGCCTATTGGAGAACACAAAAAATATTATTCTATAAGTGGTTATTGGATCAACGTTTGATTGCTGTTATTGTGCTGAAGTTGTGCAGTAAAAACTATTGTTAATATAGTTAAGGATTTAGAAAAATAAGAGTTTAGCCCTAGTTTGGAAACAATAAGATAATTGTTAATTTTAATCAAGAGTGCTAAAACAGAGGCTGCCTCACCAGAGTCACAGAGTCTTTGTGTGGTAAACTTTTTAGATAAATGTAGCTGAGAACTTTTGCAAAAAGACTGACATTTGCATCAACAGGATTGTATTTCTACTATGTTGCAACCTGCTGCACCATGAAACTGCAACTTTTCTGTTTTCTGCTAAACGCAAGGCAAAATAGAACAATAAAGAATAGACTACAGAAAACAGTTTTGCCTTCACCTAGATCATAAAATGTTAATAGGCCCCAAGGCCAGAAGATAATGTACAAAGATCCACTATGAAAGAAGACTCTCATGAACAAAGAAGTATGCAGAAAACACCCTGGTTTCGAGAAAGACAAAACTGATGTAATGTTAAACTAAACTTTGTATGCTTATCTTTGCCCCCCCCCCCCCCCCCTTAGAAATGTACTTAGGGTATAAAAGCTATGGTGCAAAATAAAATGCTGCCAGACTCTGCTGCACACCCCGGTCTGGTCTCTCTCTCTCACTCACCGATGCCATTCATCCTGAGGGTACCCCTGGATCCTGCTGGGGCTGGACCCCGGCACACCCTTTCTGTGTTTTCTGTCTAGAGAAGATCCTTAGCATTTGTTGGAGAGCTGGTTTGGTTGTGCTGAATTCTCTCAGCTTTTGCTTGTCTGTAAAGCTTCAGATCTCTCCCTCATATTTGAATGAGATCCTTGCTGGGTACAGTAATTTGGGCTGTAGGTTTTTTCTTTCATCACTTTTTAAGTATGTCCTGTCATTCCCTTCTGGTCTGAAGAGTTTCTATAGAAAGATCAGCTGTTATCCTTAGGAGAATCCCCTTGTGTGTTATTTGTTGTTTTTCTCTTGTTGCTTTTAATATTTGTTCTTTGTGTTTGATCTTTGTTAATTTGATTAATATGTGTCTTGGGGTGTTTCACTTTGGGTTTATCCTGTTTGGGACTCTCTGGGTTTCTTGGACTGGGGTGATTATTTCCTTCCCCACTTTAGGGAAGTTTTCAACTATTACCTCCTCCAGTATTTTCTCATAGTCTTTCTTTTTGTCTTCTTCTTCTGGGACTCCTATGATTCGAATGTGAAGTTGTCCTTATTTCTTTTAATTCTTTTTTCTTTTTTCCTCGGTTTCATTTATTTCTACCATTCTATCTTCTACCTCAGTTATCCTATCTTCTGCCTCTGTTATTCTACTGTTGGTTCCCTCCAGAGTGTTTTTGATCTCATTTATTGCATTATTCATTATGTATTGATTTTTTTATTTCTTCTAGGTCCTTGTTAAACATTTCTTGCATATTTCAATCCTTGTCTCCAGGCTATTTATCTGTAACTCCAATTTGTTTTCAAGATTTTGGATCATTTTCACTATCATTATTCAGCATTCTTTATCAGGTAGATTCCCTATCTCTTCCTCTTTGGTTTGGTTTGGTGGGCATTTATCCTGTTCCTTTACCTGCTGGGTATTTCTCTGCCATTTCATCTTGTTTATGCTGCTGTGTTTGGGGTGGCCTTTATGTATTCTGGCAGTTGGTGGTTCCTCTTTATTGTGGAGGTTCCTCACTATGGATGGGGTTGGATGGGTGGCTTGTCAAGGTTTCCTGGTTAGGGAAGCTTGTATCAGTGTTCTGGTGGGTGGAGCTGGATTTCTTCTCTCTGGAGTGCAATGAAGTGTCCAGTAATGAGTTTTGAGATGTCAGTGTGTTTGATGTGACTTTGGGCAGCCTGTATATTGACGCTCAGGGCTGTGTTCCTGTGTTACTGGAGAGTTTGCGTGGTATGTCTTGCTCTGGAGCTTGTTGACCCTTGGGCGGTGCTTGGTTTCAGTGTAGGTATGGAGGCGTTTGATGAGCTCCTGTTGATTAATGTTCCCTGGAGTCAGGAGTTCTCTGGTGCTCTCAGGATTTGGACTTAAGCCTCCTACCTCTGGTTTTCAGTCTTATTCTTACAGTAGCCTCACGACTTCTCCATCTATACAGCACTGATGATAAAACATCTAGGTTAATGATGAAAAGTTTCTCCACAGTGCGGGACACCCAGAGAGGTACACAGAGTTACATGGAGAAGAGAAGAGGGAGGAGGGAGATCGAGGTGACCAGGAGGAGAAGAGGGGGAATCAAAAGGGGAGAGAGCAAGCTAGCCAGTAATCACTTCCCTATGTGCTCTCCACAGTCCGGATCCCTCAGAGATGTTCATGGAGTTACACAGAGAAGAGGGAGGAAGGAGTCAGAGGTGGCCAGGAGGATAAAGGGGGGAATCAGGAGGAGAGAGGCAGATCCAGCCAGTAATCAGTTCCCTAAGTGTTCTCCACAGCCCGGAACACACAAAGAGCTTCACAGAGTTTGGTAGAGAAGAGAAGGGGGAGGGGGGAGATAGAGGTGACCTGGTGGAGGAAAAGGAGAGTCAAAAAGGGGAGAGAGCAATAAAGACAGTAATCTCACTCCCAAGTAAAAATGGGTACTGAAGATTGGGATCTTAAAGGTACAAAATTGATAACAAATACCAAAAAGCAAAGTTTAAAAGTCTAGATTAGAGGTTAGATTCTCAAAAATACAATATTAGAAAAACAAAATTCACAAAAATTATAATATATATATATACACACACACACACACACACACACACACACACACACACATATATGACGTTTGCTTTAAAAATATGGTCTTTTTTTTGCAAGGTAATAGTAGGTTATAAAAATGAAAATTAAAGGAGTATTAGAGGACTTAAAAATAATAGTAAAAATATATCTAGGACTTTCTCTGGAACTGTTGCGGACAGTGTGGGGTCAGTTCATTTTCAGATAGCTCCTTGATTTGGCTTATACTTCTCAAGGTCTATAGGCCCCTTCCTATGTAGTTGGTGCTAACTACAGGGTTTTAATCTATTGCACCTGTCACTTCCAAAGCGGTTCCCTTTTTATTTTAGCTTCTTCTGTTTGCTGGTTTCTTCAGTGTCTAGTTTCTTCCCTGCCACAAGGGAGCGGTGGTGGTCACTTTTTTAAAGCTCACTTGTTCAGTTGTGACCAACCTGGATAGCATATTTTAAAAGCAGAGACATTACTTTGCCAACAAAGGTCTGTCTAGTCAAGGCTATGGTTTTTCCAGTGGTCATGTATGGATGTGAGAGTTGGACTGTGAAGAAAGCTGAGTGTTGAAGAATTGATGCTTTTGAACTATGGTGTTGGAGAAGACTCTTGAGAGTCCCTTGGACTGCAAGGAGAGCAAACCAGTCCACCCTAAAGGAGTTCAGTCCTGGGTGTTCATTGTAAGGACTGATGCTGAAGCTGAAACTCCAATACTTTGGCCACCTCACGCGAAGAGTTGACTCATTGGAAAAGACCCTGATGCTGGGAGGGACTGGGGGCAGGAGGAGAAGGGGACGGCAGAGGATGAGATGGTTGGATGGCATCACCAACTCGATGGACGTGAGTTTGAATAAACTCTGGGAGTTGGTGATGGACAGGGAGGCCTGGCATGCTGAGATTCATGGGGTCGCAAAGAGTCGGACACGACTGAGCAACTGAACTGAACTGAACTGTTCAGTCGTGCTTTGGGGAGGGAGGAACACTGCGAACAAATATCCCCGGCGTGTGTTCACAGCGATTCAGCCACACTGGGTTTGCCCCCGCTCACGGCCTGTGTGCTTTCCCAGTCTACACTGCTCAGGCTCTAGGCTGCTCTGCCGGGAACTGTCTGATGCGGACCCTGGTTTGCATGCCCTTCCCAGGTCTAAGCCGCTCAGGTTCAGGATCTCGGGCACTCCACAAAGGCGCAGACTTGGTTGGGCCTGTGTTTTGCTCCCGTTCCAGGTCCGAGCAGCTCAGATGACCAGGTGCTTGGCAAGCACAGTCACCCCAGGGTGGAGGCTGTGACTCATCCCCTCCCCTGTCCCAGCCGCTCGGTTTTCTGGGTGTCCAACGGGCGCGTCTTCTCAGATGGGCCGTTTGTCTCTTCTGGGGAGCTGATCTCTGCCTGCGACCTTCCTGGTGGATGTTGACCTTCCAGAGTCCCAAGAAGTCGTGGTTAGCAATGAAGCCTGCTTGCAGTTTGGTAGAGAATGCCTCTCTGGGGCCGCGATTGCCCCCTTCTGGCTCTGGCTGCCCCCGTCTGCCTGTCTCCAGTGGGGGATGGGCCGGTTCGCAGCCAGCTAGCTCTACTCAGTCCTTTATTCTGTGAGTGGGCCTGGCAGTGTTTTAGGTTAGGGCTTTTGGGGGATCACGGGATAGCTATCCCACAGTCTGGGTTGCTATCTCAAGCTAGTTCCCTCAGATTGCCCTTGGGGCATTCAGGCCCCGTCCTTACCCTAAACAGTGCTGCCGGCGCCTCCCTGTCCAGTCCCCTCTTGCCTAGTGGTGGATGCGAACGTCTGGGATGCTTCTCTGCTGGGAGTGGCCCTTAGGCATGTAATCTGTGGGTTTTATTTATTTATTTATCCTCCTGGTTTTGTTGCCCTCTGAGATTCCAAGCCTCACCACAGACCCACCGGAGGGAGTGTTCCCTGGTGTTTGGAAACTTCTAAGACTTCCTTCCCTGGATCTCCATCCCTACCTCTTTTGTCTCTCTTTTTATTTTTTATATTTTGTCCTACCTCCTTTCGAAGACAATGGGCTGCCTTTCTGGGTGCGTGATGTCTTCTACCAGCAATCAGAAGTTGTTTTGTGGAATTTGCTCAGCGTTCAAATGTTCTTTCAATGAGTTTGTTGGGAGAAAGTGGCCTCCCTGTCCTATTCCTCTGCCATCTTAGGACCACCCTCCATACAAATTTTTGTTCCAATTCTATGAAAAATCCTGCTGGTGATTTGCTAGGGATTGTATTGAATCTGTAGACTGCTTAGGTATGTATGGTTATCTCAAATAAACCTTAGGTAGGTTTATTCCTAGGTATTTTATTCTTTTTGATGTGGTGGTAATTATAATTATTTCCTTAAATTCTCTTTCTGATCTTTCATTGTTTGTGTATAGAAATGCAACAGATTTCTGTGTATTAACTTTGTATCCAGCAACTTACCAATTCATTGATGAGGTCTAGCAGTTTTCTGGTAGTGTCTGTAGGATTTTCTAGTATAGGATTATATCTGCAAAGAGTGAGTTTTACTCCCCAGTTTTAACATTTTAAAATATTCCATCACTTTTCTTTCTTAAGTTGTGTGTGTATGTTAGCATCTTTACTGATTCTTGATAGCAAGTTGCAGACATAATACCACATAACCCAAAAATCCAGAGTGTATTTCTCCAAAAAGGGAATATTCATACATAACTGTAATTTAACCAAAGTCAAAAAATCAACATTTATCTATCATTCAATCTATATGCTCTATTCAAAATTTGCCCGATGTTTCACAGTGTATTTGCTTCATTGTCTAAGTTCCATGACAAGATCATGTATTGCATTTGGTTGTCATGTCTCCTGAGTAACTTTCTAGCTGGAAAACTTCCTTTATCATTGATTGCCATTACAGCTTTAAAGGTTACAGGCATTCATCCAGTAGGGTGTTCGTTCCACGTGTTCATAATGAGGCAGAAATTATGTTTTCTTCTTCTTGCTACATCACACCAGTTTTTCATGGTGTTGACCAATCCTAACACTGGAGATGTTAATCCAGTCTTGAAAATTGTCCTTCCTCTCTAAGTAAGATTTTTCAGGTTGACCTTGTATTTTCCTTGTGCAACCCCTTGGACCTATCTACGTATTCAGGGAGCTAAGTTTCCATTTAGTAGAGGATGTATTTAGAAAGCAATATCTACTGCTAGATGTACACTTATTAGTGCAGTGCTATTTCTTCTAGGCCCTCTCATTGGACAAAGCTAGGAAATACATGTGTGGATAGACATATAAGTGCACACATATGTATTAATATCAATTAATATCTATCATAATTACTGATAGATTTTTCCAAGCATTTTAATGCTACTTTAAATAAGATTATTGCTTGGTTTTATTTTCAGAGTATTTATTGCTAGCTTACAGAAATACAACTGATGTTTATATAGTGATCATGTATCCTGAGACCTCACTGAACTAATCTATTATATTTTTTTTATTCCTTAGGATTTTCTGTACATTAGAGAATATCATTTGTAGAGATGAAAGTTTTAATTCTTTCCAGTCTGAATGCTTTTATTTCTATTTCATGCCTAAATGAACTGGTTAGAACACCCAGGACAGTGTTATAGAGGAATTAAAATCAGTCTCATCATATTTCTGATATAGGGAAACCTTTTCCATCTTTCATGATTAAGTATGATAGTTGATGTGATTTCTTTTATAAATATTCTTTATCAGATCAAGGAAGTTCCTTTCAATTTCAAAATTGTTGAAATTTTTTTTAATCATGGAAGGGTATTGGTTTTTATCAAGTCTTTTCTGTATCTGTTGAGATGATCAGCACTCATATATTTTGGTGGTAAGATAGTTCAATCATTTTGGGAAATGGTCTGGCAGGTTCTTATAAAAGTTTTAATACATGTATATACTATATGATCTATATAGTTTTCACTGTTAGGTATGCACCGAGAAAAATGAAAACCTATGTTCAGAAAAATGCTTGTGTAAGAAAGTCCACAGTAGCTTTATTCATGGTAAGCAAAAACTGGATTTTGAATATAAACCAGATATCCATCAATAGAATGGTTGATAAACCAGTTGTGTTCTATCAGAGTAGAATAAATAAAATGAAAAACTGAGAAGGACCAAGTGGAAATTCTGAAGTAATGGTTATGTTGGATATTTTAACATGTGGTTTTACACAGGTGTAGACATTTGTTAAGGAGACATGAATGGCAATCCACTCCAGTACTCTTGCCCGGCAAATCCCATAGACGGAGGAGCCTGGTAAGCTGTGGTCCATAGGGTCGCTAAGAGTTGGACACGACTGAGTGACTTCACTTTCACTTTTCACTTTCATGCATTGGAGAAGGAAATGGCAACCCACTCCAGTGTTCTTGCCTGAAGAATCCCAGGGACGGGGGAGCCTGGTGGGCTGCTGTCTATGGGGTCGCACAGAGTCGGACACAACTGAAGCGACTTAGCAGCAGCAGCAGCAGCAATTTGTTAAAAACTCAAGAAGTTTTATAAGATATGCATTTTTATTTATACAAATTTCATAAAAAACTAATTGTAACTTGAGTCTAGCTAATGACATGCACACTGATGTATTTAGGAAAAGTACACTAAGATTTTTAAATGCAACAAGAAAATAAAAGTAGTTCTATAATAAAGCATATGTAGTAAATGCCATGTTAGAATTTAGAAATACACATACTCATAAATTCTTACCATTTTGATTTTCTTAACATATTTATTTTATATTAGAGCTGATTAACACTGTTGTGTTAGTTTCAGGTATAAAAACTAGCTCAGTTATACATACGCATGTATCTATTCTTTTTTCACATAGGTTATTACAGAGTATTAAACAGTTCCCTATGCTATACGGTTGGTGTTAGTTGTTGTTTAGTTGCTAAGTCTTGTCTTTTTGTGACCCTGTGGACTATAAGCCACCAGGCTCTTCCATTCATGGGATTTCCTGGGCAAGAATACTGGAATGGGTTGCCATTTCCTTCTCCAGGGGATCTTCCTGACCCAGGCATTGAACTGGTATCTCCTGCATTGACAGGTGGTTTCTTTAGCATTGAGCCATTAGGGAAACCTATGTGGTTGGTTATCTATTTTAAATATAGCAATGTGCACATGTCATTACAAACTCTCAGTCTGTTTCCCTTCCTGTCCTTCCCCCCAGTAACCATAAATTCATTCTGTTAGTCTGTTTCTGTTTTTTAAAGAGTTTGCATCATTTTTTTTTAGATGCTGCATGTAGGCGATATCATATAATATTTGGCTTTGTCTGATACACACCACATCTTTATCCATTCATCTGACAGTAGACGTTTAGGTTGCTTCCATGTCTTGACTATTGTAAACCATGCTTGCAATGAACATTGGGTCCAAGTATCCTTTCAAACCATGTTTTCCTTTGGATATATGCCAGGAGTGGGATTGCTGGATCACATAGTAGCTCTATATTTTTTTTAAAGGAACTTCCATTCTGTTCTCCATAATGATTGTACCAATTTATACTCCCACCAACAGTGTAGGAGTGTTCTCTTTTCTGCACACCCTTTCCACCATTTGTTTGTGGACTTTTTGATAGTCATTCTGGCTGGTTCTCAGTGTAGTTTTGATTTGCATTTCTAGTGATGAACATTTTTTCAGGTGTCTCCTGGCTATCTGTATATATTCTTTGGAGAAATGTCTATTTAAATCTTCTGCCTATTTCTTTGAGTTTTTTTTTAAATATTAAACTGCATGAGCTGTTTATAAATTTTGGAGATTAATTCCTTGTTGGTTGGTCACTTTATTTGCAAATACTTTTTCCATTCTATGGGTTGTCCTTTTGTTTCTGGTTTCTTTTGCTATGTAAAAGTTTTTGAGTTTGGTTAGGTTCCATTTGTTTATTTTTGTTTTTATTTCCCTCACTCTAGGATAGCTATCTCCAGCCTTTCTGGCATCAGGGACTGGTGTTGCGGAAAACAATTTTTCCACAGACTACAGTGGACAGATAGGGTTGGGATGATTCAAGTGCACTTCATGTATTGTGTACTTTATTTCTATTGTTATTACATTAGCTTTACCTCAGATCACCAGGCATTAGATCCCAGAGGCTAGGAAACCCCGCTCTAGGAGAGAGATCAAAAAACATATTGTTAAGATTTATGTCAAAGACCTAAATAGAAAATTTTCTGAGGAAGACATACAGATGGCCGGAGGCACTTGAAAAGATGGCTCAACATCACTATTAGAGAAATGCAATGAGATGTCACTTCACACTGGTTAGAATGGCCATCATCAAAAAATCCACCAACAATAAATATTGGAAAGGGTGTGGAGAAAAGGGAACCCTCCTACACTGTTGGTGGAAAGGTAAATTGGTACAACAATTATGAATAACAGTATGGAAGACCCTTAAAAAACTGAGTGTAGAACCACCCTATGATCCAGCAAACCCACCCAAGGGCATATATCTGGAGAAAACCATAATTCAAAAAGGTACATGCACTCTAGTGCTCATTGCAGCATTATTTACAATAGCCAAGACATGGAAGCACTTAAATGTCCATCAATAGGGGAGTGGATAAAGAAGTTATGGTAATATATATAATGAAATACTAGTTGACCATAAAAATGAGATGAAATAATGCCATTTGAAGCAACATGGATGGTCCTAGATATTATCATTCTAAGTCAAATAAGTCAGAGAAAGACATATCATGATACCACTTTTATGTGGAATCTAAAAAAAAAAGGTACAAAAAAATTTTAAATGGTACAAATAAATTTATTTCAAAACTGAAATAGAATCACAGATGTAGAGACTAAACCTATGGCTATCAGGGGAGAAGGTAGAGGGAGGGATAAATTGGGAGATTGGGATTGACAGATATACATTACTATGTGTAAAATAGATTACTAGTTAAGACCTACTGTGTACCCCATAGATTTGGCTCAGCGGTAAAGAATCCATCTGCAAAATGGGAGACATGGCAGGAGCTGCAGGTTTGATCCCTGGATTGGGAAGACCCCCTGGAGAAGGAAATGGCAACCCACTTCAGTATGCTTGCCTGAAAAATCTCATGGACAAAGGAGCCTGGCAGGCTACAGTCCATGGGGTCACAAAGAGTCAGACACAACTTAGCAACTAAACAGCAACAGCAAAGACCTACCGTATAGCACAGGGAACTCTACTCAATACTGTGTAATGACCTATATGGGAAAAGAATCTTTAAAAAAGTTGATATAAGTCATTTACTTTGCTGTATACCTGAAACTAACAACATTGTAAATCAACTCTATTCCAATTAAAAAAATCATAACAGCAGTTACCCTGAGTGGGGAATTAACTAGAAAAGGTTAAGGCAACTTTCTAAGGTGATTAAAAAGTTCTATATAAGTGCATCTGTTTACCAAAACAAACTGTACAGTTATAATCATTTTATATAAACTATACCTTAATTTGAGAAGGGCAAAAAGAAAGAAAAAGTACAAAGGTGATAGTTAGATCTGCAAAAGCTAGAAATCTGTAGTACCCTGTGTTGGTAGACATATGTGGATATAGGAATTCTAATACACTTCTGGAATATAGGTTGATGTAAACTTTTTGAAATGTAAACTAGTATTACTTAGTCAAATTGAACCTAAATATAAATTATGACCTAATATCTTGAATCCAGGGAAAAATATGCAATAACAGAAATAAAATATTCACTAGAGGAAATGAATGGAAATGACAGAGGAAAGAAGTTAATTTGCAGATGGTTTGCTGCTGCTGCTGCTAAGTCGCTTCAGTCGTGACCGACTCTGTGCGACCCCATAGACGGCAGCCCACCAGGCTCCCCCGTCCCTGGGATTCTTCAGGCAAGAACACTGGAGTGGGTTGCCATTTCCTTCTCCAATGCATGAAAGTGAAAAGTGAAAGTGAAGTCGCTCAGTCATGTCCGACTCTTCGCGACCCCATGGACTGCAACCCACCAGGCTCCTCCATTCATGGAATTTTCCAGGCAAGAGCACTGGAGTGGGGTGCCATTGCCTTCTCCGTGCAGATGGTTTACTGACAGTTAAAAAAAAAAGACTTGAACAGAGCCTAAGAGACATGTGGGAAATTATCACAAATCTAATATTCATGTCATTGGGGTCACAGAGGACAGGAACAATACAAATTCAGACAAAATACTTGGAGAAACAGAAGACTGCTGATTTCAACACCAGCATGTAAAGAACTTGGACATAACCACAAGAACAAAAAAGGTAGTCAGCCTGAAAATCAGCAACTTTTCTTGTACCCATCAGAGAACCAAGTATGCACAGAAATTGGTATCCCAGGATCTTGAAAGACAAATCCAGAGTTACAGCCAATATATGCCTACCTGGAATCTATCTGTGAGGCATGTTTATTACTGGAATTATAAATTTGTTAGGAACCACTTTATAGTTTAATTTACATGGTAATGTTGAGGAAATTCTGGAGCCATGTGTGAACTAAAATGAGAGTAAGAAACTCCTACATGCCATATGTAGTCTTAGGCAAGACCTCACGTAGTCATGGGCTTTACCTCAAGGAAACATGTCAGGTTTTCAGAGTAAAGACCAGAGAAGGATCCCCTCCTGGTTCTGGAAGAGGAAAAGGAAGAATAATCAAGGTGATATACACACAGAATCTTCTCCATACATAGGTCTGCACTCCAGGGTAAACGACTTTACCAGAACTTTATCCCGTCTCTCACTCCAGACGCTAGCATCCCAACCTCACATAAGGGCTAGAGGACTATAAGGAAGAAATGCCTGTGAAGGCCACATACACAAAAGAAAGATTTAATTAGATAATAGGATACCCCCCCCCCCCATTCATCTTAACATTACATCAACAGGACTTTAGTATAACAATAGTGGATTACAGCTGAAAGAGCTGCAAAATGGCTGATACTTTCTAATAAGGAGTACTTGAAGAAGCTCAAAGTCAAGAGGGGAGACAGGAGGAAAACACTGGGTGAACTTGGAGCTTGAAGAACCTAAAGCTGAAGGATACATTGAACAAAGACCAACTCTTAAGATAATTAACATAAATCAAGTGTGAAAACTTACAGTTTCTGTTAGATAACACATATTTGTCTTTCAACCAAAGCGTATACCAAAGGCAAGAAACCAAGCTAAAGAGACAAAGCAAAGCAAAACAACAGGATTCAGTTAAGACACAAATCTTATAACTATTAATACAAGGCATGGAATTTAAAATAACCAATTAAAGGGATAATGTTAGCCAGATGTCAGGCTAGGAAGTCTTAGCCCTCATACTGTCATGAAAACAATTTAACTACTTAGGTCAACAATACCTCTTGGATGTCAAAAATATCTCTGGGTTTCAATTTAAAAGTTGCAATGGATAAGTGAAGCACAAAAATTGAGGATAGTTGCATAAAATGTGTAGGAAGCATGATGCTAGCAACAGCACATTGTCCATGTTAGTGCTGCTCAGTGCCATGAGGGGTGCCCCACCTATAACTGCCTCATTTGAAGAAAGAAAAGGAGAGAAGAACTGAAAGAGCCTTTACTGCATAGGCCTCCCTCCAGTAACCCGTGGCATCACTGTGGACACCCACAGCTTTTGCCACTGAGGACGCCCACAAGCCTTCATGATTCTGACCCAGGCAATGAAATTCCCTGTAGTTCTCACTGGGGCACTCTCCTGAGAACTAGAGCTGTTACTGTGCATACCTGAGGCCTGGGTCACTGCACCCAATCCACTCCAGTCCCAGTGCTGCCTAGGTCATCGCATGCCTGTACCCAGACCCCATGCTAAATCAAATCCCAGCAGGGAGAAGGATAATCTCAGTGTCCTTTGCCCACAAGGACTTAGAAGCCTTAGTCATCACCATGGGCACTCAACCTCCCTTACTCAGGACCCATGAAGTCTTTGGGCATCTCCATTAGCTGGCATCAGCACTGGCAGAGTATTAACTGTTGCACATCCCCAGGAGTGAGAGCCACAAGCGTGCCCCCTCTGGGCTTGGAGCTGCTGCACCCCACCCTTCGGACTCCCTCACACCCAATCCTAAGTGAAGGTCTTTCTGCACTGAAACCAGACTATAATGTCAGTATGTGGGAACCCTTCCTTCAGACGCATAGACACAAACACACCACACACACCACCAGGGAAATATGACACTACCAAAGAAACACAGTAAATTTTCACTAAGGAAATTTAGGAAATGGAAATTACCCCAAGGAAATGGAAATCTATAAATTACTTTGCAAAACCTTCAAACTAACTGTTTTAAAGGAGCTCAGTAAATTTTAAGAAAACATAGACTGCTCAGTGGAATCAGGGAAATAATATGTGAACCAAATGAAAATTCAAACAGAAGTTATAACACAAACCAAAGAGAAATTCTGAACAAAAAGAATGTAATATATAAAATGAAAAATGCTATAGAGAAATTCAGTAGCAGACTCAATCAAGCAGAAGAAAAAAATCTGTAAACTCAAAAGACAAGTCACTTGAAATTGTCCAAGCAGAGGAGACAAGGGAATGAAAAAAAGGAATCTTGCATGATTTCTGGAACTGATATCCACATTACGGAAGTCCTAGAGAGCTAAAAAAGAGACAATGATTTGAAGAGAAATGGGCTGAAAAAATTCCAAATCTTGGGAGGAAAAAATGGAAAACCAGACTAAAAAGGTCAAATGACCCCAGATATAATCAACCCAAAGAAGATTATGGTGAGATATATTATAATCAAAGTATCTAAAGTAAAGGACAAAGAGAATTTTGAAAGTAGCAATAGAAAAGTTATTTGTCCTATATAAGAGAATCACCATAATTCTATCAGGAAAATTTTCAGCAAAACCTTGCAGTCCAGGAGAGAATGGCACGATATACTCAAAGTACTGAAATAATAAAATTTCAACCAAGAATACTATACCCAGAAAAATAATCTTTTCAAAAGGAAAGCAATAACCTTTTCTTAGACAAATGAAAACTGAGGGAATTCAGTAGAGAACAAACAAATGGATACCAACTAGGGACAGGGTGGTGGTGGACAGGGATGAATTGAAGGACTGGGATGTATATATGTGAAGGTCCTAAGTGAAGGTCTTTCTGCACTGAAACCAGACTATAATGTCAGTGTGAGGGAACCCTTCCTTCAAATGCATAGATACAAACACACCACACCCACAGCCAGGGAAATATGACACTACCCAAGAAACACCATAAGTTTCCACTAACTGACCCCAAGGAAATGGAAATCTATAAATCCCTTCCCAACCCAGGGACTGAACCCAGGGATCCCAGTGTGTGTGTGTGTGTATATACACACACACATAACTGATACAATGGATAAAGTAGATCACTAATGAGAACCTACTGTGTAGCTCAGGGAAATCTACTCAGTGCTCTGTGGTGACCTAAATGGCATGGAAATCCAAAAAAGAGGGGATATATGTATATGTATGGCTAATTTACTTTGCTGTACAGTAGAAACTAACATTGTTAAGAAACTATACTCCAATAAAAATAAAAAAATCCTGAGGGAATTCATAACCACTGAACCTACTTTCAAGAAAGGAAAAAAGGAAGAGCAAAACAGTAAATGAACAAAATGAAGCAGTAAGTCCATATCTATCAATAATTATTTGATGTAAATTGGATTAAATTCAATCTAAACAATGACTGAGTGGATTTAAAAAAAACCACAAACTTAACTCTATGCTTCCCATAATAAACTCACTTTAGCTTAAAGGACATACACAGGGAAAAGTGAAAGAATGTAAAATGTTATTTCAAATAAATGTTAATAAAAGAGAGCAGGTAGTCAATTATATTGCATAAAATAGAGTGTGAGTCAAAACTTGTCAAGAGAGACAGAGATGGCCATTATATTATGATAGTGGGGCCAATTCATCATAAAAGTGATGTGATTTTCACTTTTTAAAATTTTTTCAGTCATGTCCGACTCTTAGTGACCCCATGGACTGTATAATCCATGTATAGTCCATGGAATTCTCCAGGCCAGAATACTGGAGTGGGTAGCCTTTTCCTTCTCCAGGGGATCTTCCCAACCCAGGGATCAAACCCAGGCCTCCAGCATTTCAGGCAGATTCTTTACCAGCTGAGCCACAAGGGAAGCCCAAGAATACTGGAGTGGGTAGCCTTTGCCTTCTCCAGTGGATCTTCCCGACCCAGGAATTGAACTGGGATCTTCTGCATTGCAGGTGAATTGTTTACCAACTGAGCTATCAGGGAATCCCCAATTCATCATAAGGGTATAAAAATTTTAAATACACATGTACCAAATAGCTGAGTACCTAAATATATAAAGTAAACATTAGCAGAATTGAAGGGAGAAATAGGTAGCAATCCAGTAATAGTAGGGGTCTTTAATTACATCAGTTTCAACAATGGATAGATCAGACAGGATAATGAGGAGAAAAATGAACTTGAGCAATGCTGTAAACAAAATGGACCTAGCAAAGTATATGGAACATCCATGCAGCAATATCAGAATAGACATTCTCAAGAACACACAACAAATCATATAGTAGGATCATATGTTAAGGCACAAAATAAGTCTTAATAAATTTCAGAGGATTAAAAAAAATTTTAGAGGATTTATATCATACAGAATAACTTCTCCAATTACAATGATGTGAAACTAGAAATGAATAACAAGGAAGAATTGAAAAAATTCATAATTGGTTAAAACTGGACGGCACACTCTTAAAACAGTCATTGGGTTAGAGAAAAATCAAAAGGGAAGATTAAAGTATACTGTAATGAATGAGAATGAAAACACAACATACCAAAACTTACAGAATATAACAAAAGCAATTCTAAGAGGAAAGTTTATAATGATTGACACATTAAGGAAAAAATACTGTTACTAAAAACCAAAAACTTTACCCCTTAAGAAACAAGAAAAAATATAAACTAGGTCCAAAGTTAGCAAATGATAGAGGAGAAATAAATGAAATAGAGACTAGAAAAATAGAAAAGATTAACAAAATTAAAAATTGAGCTTTTTAAAAAAAGACAAAGATAACAGTTAGCTGGACTAACTAAAAAAGGAATACTCAAAATTATAAACAAAAGGAGAAATTGCAGCTGTTACCACAGAAATACCAAGGGTTATGAGGGGCCACATTACACAAAAAATATATTCCAACAGTTAAAATAATTTATTGAAATAGACAGTGAAGAAATGGAAAAATTCCTAGAAACATATAACCTACTAAGACTGACTCATGAAGAATAATCTGAACAGACTAATAAAGAAGAAGGTTGAATCAGTAATGAAAAAGCTCCCAAAGAAAAAGCCCGAGACCAAATGGTTACAGTGGTGAGTTCCACCAAACATTTAAAGAATTAATACCAGTACCTTTCAAAGTCTTCAGAAATTGAGAAGGAACTCTTCCATTGTCATGTTAAGGGGTCCACATTACCTTGATACAAAAGCCATATAAAGACAAGAAAATCATAGGTCCTAATGAACATAGATGCAAAACTCTTCGACAAAATACTAGTAAACCAAATTCAGCAGCACATTAGAAGGATCATATACCATGATCAAGTGGGATTCATGCCTGGAATGCAAGGAGAGACTGACATTTATAAATAAATGTTAACAGAACGAAGAATATATCAATAGATGCAGATAAAGTAGTTGACAAAATTCAAGATCCTTTAATAATACAATCTATGAAGAAGTTCTGCATATAAGGAGTGTACCTCAACATAATAAAGGTTATGTATAACCAGCCTACAACTAATATTATGCTCAATAGTGAAAGCTGAAAGCTTTTCCTTAAGATCAAGAACAAGGTAAGATGCTCAGGATAACTTTTCATTTACTTGTACTCAGCTTAAATGTTATAGTTTTCAGTTTCCAGATCTTTCTGTTTACTCCTCTGTAGTTTACTTTAACTGAGAAATATCTATTTGAGAAACATCTTTTAAATTATTTTTTTAAAATGTACATTTCATTTAAAGTTATATTGCAAAGCTATAGTAATTTTCTTATCTATTTTTTTAAATTGAAGTATAATTGATTTACAATGTTGTGTTCATTTCAGGTATATAACAAAACTATGGTAATTCTTTCAAAGTGCAGTGCATAGTAACATAGACCATTGCAATAGAAGCAAGAGCCTAGAAATAAACCCTCACACATTATGGTCAACTAATCTTTCACAAAGTTACTGAGAATACACAATGCTAACAGGACAGCCTCTTAAATAAATGGTGCTGGAAAGACTGGATATCCACATACAAAAGTAAGAAAGTGGACACTTACACCATTCGCAAAATCAACTGAAATGGATTAAATACTTATAAGGCCTGAACAATAAAGCTCCTGGGAAGAAACAGAAATTTTCTCTGATGTTGGTTTTAAGTATGATTTTTTGGTTATATTACTAAATTCTCAAATAAAGCAAAAAATAGAGTGGGACTACATTAAATATTCTGTACAACAAAAGAAATAATCAATAAAGGAAAAGGCAATCTATGGAATTAGAGAAAATATTTGAAAACAATGTATCTGACAAGGGGTCAATATCTAAACTATGTAATGAATTCATGCAACTCAACAGCAGAATGGATAAAGAAGTTGTACATATATACAGTGGAATATTACTTAGCCATAGGAAGGAATGCATTTGAGTCAGTTCTAGTGAAGTGGATGAACCTAGAGCCTGTTATACAGAGTGAAGTCAGTCAGAGAAAAACAAATATCATATTGCATATATATAGAATCTAAAAAAATGGTAGCTGAACATATTTGCAGGGCAGGAATAGAGATGCAGGCATAGAGAACCGACTTTGGACACAGAAGGTGAAGGAGAGGGTGGGACAAACAGAGAGTAGCATTGACATATACACACTACCATGTGTGAAATAGCCAGCCAGTGGGAAGCTACTGTGTTGGCACAAGAAGCTCAGACTGGTGCTCTGTGAAAACCCAGAGGGGTCAGGGTAAGGGGGGCAGGCTCAAGAGAGAGATGACGTATGTATACTTATGGTGGATCCATATTGTATGGCAGAAGCCAACACAATATTGCAAAGCAATTATCCTCCAATTAAAACTTTAAAAAGACAAAAATTTAACCCCGTTTAAAAATGGACAGAAGATCTGAATAGATATTTCTCAAAGGAGAAATACAAATGAATAGCAGATACGTGAAAAGATACTCAACATCACTTATCAACAGGAACATACACACAACAGATCAACTGAGAGCTGTTAGGGCTATTATCAAAGAAACAAAAGATAATAATGGTCATAGACAGAGAAACTTTCTATACTGTTTGTGGAAATGTATTCTTGCCATGAGAACCCACATGAATTGTATTAAAAGGCAAAAAGATATGACACTGAAAGATGATGCACCCAGGTCAGAATGTGTCCAATATGCTACTAGGGAAGAGTGGAGGACAATTACTAATAGCTCCAAAAAGAGTGAAGTGCCTGGGCCAAAACAGAAACAATCCTCAGTTGTGGATGTGTCTGGTGATGAAAGTATTGCACAGGGACCTCAAATGTTAGGTCCATGAATCAGGGTGAACTAGACATGGTGAGGCAGGAGATGGCCAGAGTAAATATTGACATCTTAAGAATTAGTGAAATAAAATGGACAGGAATGGGTGAATTTAATTCAGAGGACCATTATATCTTCTTCTGTGGGCAAGAATACTATAGAAGAAAAGGAGTAGCCCTCATAGTCAACAAGAGTCTGAAATGCAGTACTTGAGTGCAACCTCAAAAACAACAGAATGATCTTGGTTCATTTACAAGGCAAACCATTCATTATCACAGTAATCCAAGTCTATGCCCCAACCACTAATGCCAAAAAAGCTGAGGTTGATCAGTTCTATGAAGACCTAGAAGACCTCCTAGAATTAACACTGAAAAAATATCCTACTCATCATAGGGGACTGGAATGCAAATGTAGAAAGTCACTCCAGATACCTGAATAACAGGCAAGTTTGGCTTCAGAGTACAGAACGAAGCAAAGCAAAGGCTAACAAAATTCTGCCAAGAGAACACACTGGTCATAGCAAACACCCTTTTTCAACAACATAAAAGATGACTTTACACATGGACATCACCAAGTAGTCAATACTGAAATCAGATTGATTACATTCTTTGTAGCCAAAGATGGAGAAGCTGAATACAGTCAGCAAAAACAAGACCTGGAGCTGACTGTGGCTCAGATCATCAGCTCCTCATAGCAAAATTCAGGCTTAAACTAAAAGAAAGTTCAGGCTTAAGTTTGAAAGAAAGCAGGGAAAACACTAGGCCCCTCAGGTATGACTTAAATAAAATCCCCTATGATTATACAGTGGAGGTGAAGAATAGATTCAAGGGATTAGATCTGGTAAACAGAGTGCCTGAAGAATTGTGGACAGAGGTTCATGATATTGCACACAAGGCAGGGAACAAAACCATCCAAAAGAAAAAGAAACGCAAGAAGGCAAAGTGATTGTCTGAGAAAGCTTTACAAATAGCTGATCAGGTGGTGCTAGTGGTAAAGAACCTGCCTGCCAATGCAGGTTAGACATAAGAGACACTGGTTCGATCCCTGGGTTGGGAAGATCCCCTGGAGGAGGACACTGGCAACCCACTTCAGTATGCTTGCCTAGAGAATCCCCATGGACAAAGGAAGCCTGGCAGGCTGCAGTCCATAGGGTCACAAAGAGTCGGATACGACTGAAGTGACTTAGCATGCAGCATGAGGAAAGAAAAGCAGCAAAGAGGTAGAAAGGGAAAGATATACCCAACTAAATGCAGAGTTCCAGGAGGAACAAGATGCAGAACTAAATGCAGAATAGCAGGAGGGACAAGAAGGCCTTCTTCAATGAACAATGCAAAGAAATAGAGGAAAACAACAGACGGGGAAAGACTAGAGATCTCTTCAAGAAAATTGGAGATATCAAAAGAATATTTCATGCAAAGATGGGCACAATAAAGGACAGAAATGGTAAAGACCTAATAGAAGCAGGAGAGATCAAGAAGATATGGTGAGAATACACAGAAGAATTGTACAGAAAAGATCTTAATGACCTGGTTAACCATGATGATGTAGTCACTCACCCAGAGACAGACATTCTGGAGTGTGAATTCAAGTGAGCCTTAGGAAGCACTGCTGCCAGTAAAGTAGTGGAGATAATGGAATTCCAGCAGAGCTGTTTAAAATCCTAAAAGATGATGCTGGTAAAGTGCTGCACTCAATATATCAACAAATTTGGAAAACACAGCAGTGGCCACAGGACTGGAAAGGGTCAGTTTTCATTCCAATCCCAAAGAAGGGCAGTGCCAAAGAATACTATGGGACAATTGCACTCACTTCTCATGCTAGTAAGGTTATGTTCAAAATCCTCCAAGCTAGGCTTCAGCATTATGTGAACCAAGAACTTCCAGGTGTCCAAGCTGAGTCTAGAAAAGGCAGAGGAACCAGAGATCAAATTGCCAGCATTTGCTGAATCACAGAGAAATCAAGGAAATTCCAGAAAATAAACATCTATTTCTATTAAATTGACTATGTTAACGCCTCTGACTGTGTGGATCACAACAAACTGTGGAAAACTCTGAAAGAGATGGGAATACCAGACCACCTTACCTGTCTCCTGAGAAACCTGTATGCAGGTCAAGAAGCAAGAGTTAGAACCTTATATGAAACAACCGACTCGTTCAACAACAATATGAAAGGCTGTTTATTTTCACCCTATTTAACTTACATACAGAGCACAATCATGCAAAATGTCAGGCTGAATTACAAGCTGGAATCAAGGTTGCCAGGAGAAATATCAACAACCTCAGATATGTAAATGATACCACTCTAATGGCAGAAAGTGAAGAGGAACTAAAGAGCCTCTTGATGAGTGTGAAAAAGGAGAGTGAAAAACCCAGCTTAAAACTCAATATTAAAAAAACTAAGATCATGGCATCTGGTCCCATCACTTCATGGCACATAGAAGGGGGAAAGGTAGAAGCAGTGACAGAGTTCCTCTTTTTGAGCTCTAAAATCACTGGGGATTGTGACTGCAGCCATGAAATAAGATGATTGCTTCTTGCAGGAAAGCTATAGACAAACCTGGACAGTATATTAAAAGCAAAGACATCACTTTGCCAAAAAAAGTCCGTAGGTCCATTAAGGCTATGGTCTTTCCAGTAGTCATGTATGGATGTGAGAGTTGGACCATAAAGAAGAGTGCTGAAGAATTGATGCTTTCTAATTGTAGTGCTAGAGAAGACTCTTGGACAGTGAGGAGATCAAACCAGTCAATCCTAAAGGATATAAACCCTGAATACTCATTGGAAAGACTGATGCTGATGCTGAAGCTCCAGTACTTTGGCCACCTGATGCAGACAGCCAACTCACTGCTTGTTACATTATGGCCTGTTAGTTGTTGCTGTGAATACCTAGTTAACTGATAGTTACCCTTTCTAATATACACACTCTGTATGCAATTCAGCATGACATTAGGTGTATCCACAAAGTAGAAATAGATTCCATTAGAGTTTGAAGGTTTCCACATGGCATAAATAGAAGGCATGGGCTCATGGCACCAATTTGCGTACATGTCAAGTGAAGTCTCTCTAATACTTTTACCTTTTTCTCTAAAGTAGACTCACCTCTGAGATGATCCCGAGGAAGCAAGACTGTTCTGAAATTCAATCAAAGTGCACTTTGCAGCTTTATTTTACAGGACCCCTACCCTGGGCTAACCACCAGAGAATGACTGGTCAAAGAACTTGGCATTCCAAAGGACTAATGTCAGCATTATGTGGCATAAATGATTTCCTCTTTTTCTATCCCCCAAATTAAGCATCCATAATCAAACCCCCAAATTAAGCATCCATAATCAAACTGAAGTACCTCTGTACATTACAAAAGGGGATTCTGGGTCTTTCTACCTGACCTATGCATCCAAAAATAAATAAGAACTCAGAAAGGGCTGTGGATCCAAAGGAGTTGTCAAACCTGCCGTCCCCCTGCTCGCCAGGCAGCCAGGTAAAAAGAATGTAACCTACAAAGGAACCTCCACTAGGCTATCAGTGGATTTCTCAGCAGAAATTCTATAGTCCAAGGGAGAGTGGAATGAAATACTTCAATTCCCTTAGGGGTATACTTCACACTGTTACAGGCCTCAGAATATGATGAAATATCCTTTACAATTTCTGATGGGGTATATGGCTCAATTTTCTTTAGAATCACAGCATTTCACAGACTTCATGTAATCATTGGATCTGTTTCCTTATCATGTGCTTCATATGTCAATTAAAGTATTAGTTTACATCTAATCACCACTTCGGCTTCAAAGCTGCTATGTGATACTGGCACTTTGCCGATGTAGTAGGACTATTCTTTTATGTATCTATTTATTGATGAGATTCATATTCTTTTATTATTAAATAGCACAATTGACTTCCAGTCAGTTAGTTTTGGTGCAACCTGAAAAAGCATAGTAAATCTAATATTAACATTATTAACAAATATAATATTAACCTCAATCTTTGTATTTATTGCTTTGGCTCCCCCAACTAAATATTTATACAAAAAACCCCAAGTCCTTACGAATGCAGATTTGACCCTATAGAATCAACATGTCTTCCTTTTTCTATAAAGTTTTTCTGGTAGCCATTACATTCCTCTTTGACTTAGAAACTGCACTCCTCTTACCCCTCCCCGGAGCATCCCACACAAACTGTCTAAAAGCCATGCTCACTGTAGCCTTATTTCTAATCCTTTTATTAGCAATAAGCCTTGCTTATGAATGAACTCCAAAAGGACTAGAATGAACTGGAATATGGTAATTTAAAATGAAATAAATTATTTTGATTCATTAAACTATGATTAAATTCATAATTACCAAGTGTCTCTAGTATATATAAACATAGCATTTACAGTATCTCTTATAGGACTATGAATGTGTCAATCCCATATGATATCATCACTATTATGCTTAGAGGGCACAATGTTATCAATATTCATTATAGCAAGCCTGATAATCTTAAAAACCTATTTTACCTAACCAATATAATATTAGTTAGGTAAACCAATTGTCCTATTAGTATTTGCAGACTGTGAGGATACACTCAGATTATCCCTCCTAGTAATAGTATCAGATATGTATGGGACTTCCCTGGTGGCTCAGTGGTAAAGAATATGCCCACAGTGCAGGAGCCACCAGTTTGATCCCTGGGTTGGGAAGATCCCCTGGAGGAGGGCATGGCAACCCACTCCAGTATTCTTGCCTAGAGAGTCCCATGGAGAGAGGAGCCTGGCAGACCACAGTCCATAGGCTTGCATAGTTGGACATGACTGAAGTGATGTAGCACATATGCATGTATGGTACTGATTACATACAAAATCTTAACTTGCTCCAGTGCTAAAAATATTTCCCACAATTATATTAATACCCCTAACTTGATCCAAAAATAACAATCTGAATCAACACTACCACCTACAGCCTATTTATTAGCCTCACAAGTCTACTCTTCCTTAGCCAATTGAATGATGATAGCCTTAACTTCTCATTAATTATATTACAAATATTCCTAATCATAACATTTACTGCTATTTTTGTTGTTGTTCAGTCGCTAAGTTGTGTCCAACTCTTTGCAACCCCATGAACTGCAGCACACCAGGCTTCCCTGTCCTTCACTATCTCCCAGAGTTTGCTCAACCTTCTCATCCTCTGTCTAGAATTAATCTTATTCTATATGCTATTTGCATCATCATCACCTGATGAGGTAATCAAACAGAACACCTTAACGCAGGTCTTTATTTTTTATTCTATACACTAGTAGGATCTCTCCCACCTTTAGTAGCACTAGTTTATATTCAAAATATTACAGGCTCTCTGAATTTCTTAATGCTTCAATATTGAACTCAAGCAGTATCTGATTCCTGAACTAATGTTTTCATATGACTAGCATGCATAATAACCTTTATGGTAAAAATGCCACTGGACAGCCTTCATCTTTGATTACCCAGAGCACATGCAAAGGCCCCCACTGCAGGTTCTGTAGCATTTGCAGCCAGGAAGTTATGGCATATTACAAATTATAATACTACAAATTTCCCTAATAGATTTTATAGCATATCCCTTTCTCATATTATCCCTATGAGGTATAATTATAACCAGTTCAATTTGTATATATCAAATAGACCTAAAATTACTTATCCCATATCACATATTCCTGTGTCAGGCACATAGCCACATAGTTATTCAAACACCTTGAGGTTATATAGGAGCCTCCACTCTAATAATTGCTCATAGCCTTACACCATCCACATTACACCATCTGTTTAGCAAATTCAAATTATGAGCAAATTCATAGCCAAACAATAATAATCTTAGCCTGTGGCCTACAAGCCTTCCTCCCACTAATGGCAACCCGATAGTTACTAGCAAGTTTGAAGAATTTAGCTCTACCCCCAACCATCCATCTGATTGACCTATTAGTAGTAATATCATCCTTCTCATGATCAATTATTGCAATTATCCTAATAGGGATTAATAAAGTAATCACTGCCTTGTGTTGTTGTTTAGTAGCTAAGTCATGCCTGACTCTTTACATTCCGTGAACTGTAGCCCACCAGGCTCCTCTGACCATGGGACTTCCTAGGCAAAAATACTAGAGTGGGTTGCCATTTCTTTTTCCGGGGGATCTTCCTGACCCAAGGATTGAACCCGCGTCCCCAGCAGTGGTAGGCAGATTCTTTCCTGCTGAGTCACCAGAAAAGCTAAATCATTGCCATATATTCTCTGTACTGTGCTTAGCGCTTAGTCATGTCTGACTCTTTGTGACCCCATGGACTGCAACCGGCCCTTCTCCTCTCTCCATGGGGATTCCCCAGGCAAGAATACTGGAGTGGGTTGCCATGCCTTCCTCCAGGGGATCTTCCCAACCCAGGGATCGAACACAGGTCTCCCACATTACAGGTGGCTTCTTTTCTGACTGAGCCACCAGGGAAGCCCTATATTCTCTACGTATACTATTCATAACACAACAAGGCAAACACACACATCATGTTAATATCTTACCATCTTTTACATGAGAAAATGTCCTCATAACACTTCATATGTTACCTCTTCTACTTCTGTTACTAAATCCCCAAATCATTATACTGTAAATATAGTTTAAGAAAAACACTAGACTGTGAATCTAGTACCAGAAGACAGCCTTCTTATTTACTGAAAAAGTATGAGAACTGCTGACTCATGCCTCCATGCCTAAGCAACATAGTTTTAACAAACTTTTAAGGATAGCAATTATCCATTGGTCATAAGAACCAAAAAGTTGGTGCAACTCCAAATAAAAATAAACTTATTTTCCTCTTTCACACTAGTTCACTATTTATATTAACCATACCAATTATAAAAATGGGTACCAACATACTAAGAGTGAAAAGTTCCCAACATATGTAAAACCCACTGTCTCACATGCTTTTGTTATCAGTTTGATCCCAATAATATTTATCCATGTAGGCCAAAAAATAATTATCTCACACTGACACTGAATCACCATCCAAACCCTCAAATTATCACTCAGCTTCAATATAGACTATTTCTCAGTAATATTTGTACCAGTAGAATTATTTGTCACATGATCCATTATAGAGTTCTCAATATGATACATACACTCAGATCCTAATAATATCAATTAATTTTTCAAATATTTACTCCTCTTTCTTATCACAGTACTAATTCTTGTTACTACTAATAACTGTGTCCAACTTTTCATTGGGTGAGAGCAAGTCAAAAGATTATATCTTTCCTGCTTATTGAATGATATGGACAAGAAGATGTAAATGCAGCTGCTCTACAAGCAATTCTATTTAAAACCATATTGGAGATAGTTGACATTACAGCAATAGCATGATTTCTGTTTAATTTAATGCATGAAACCTACAACAAGCCTTGATATTTGACCTAAATCCCTCAAATCTACCCCTAATAGTACTCATACTAGTTGTCACTGGAAAATCCTCCCAGTTTGGCCTCCACCCATGACAACCCTCAGCAATAGAAGGCCCTACCCATGTCTCAGCCCTACTCCACTCAAAGCACAATAGTGGTAGCAGGTATTTTCTTGCTCATCTTCTTTTATCACTTGGTAGAAAATAATAAACTTATCAAAACAATAACACTGTATGTAGGAGCCATTACTACATTGTTTACGGCAATATACACTCTTACAAAAAAATGACATTAAGAAAATGGTTGCTTTTTCCACTTCAATCCAACTAGGACTTACAATAGTAACAAATGGCATTAACCAACCCTACCTAGCATTTCTTCATACTTGCACCTGCACCTTATTTAAAGCCATATTATTTATATACTCTGAGTCTATTATTCATACCCTAAACTTTAGCAAGATATTTGAAAAACAGGATCTATTTAAAGCAATATCCTTTACCACAACAGCCCTTATCTTTGGCAGCTCAGCACTAACAGGAATGCCTTTCTTTACTGGATTTTACTCTTAAGATCTAATTATTGAACATGCTAACACATCTTATATCAAAGCCTAAGTTCCTCTAATAACTTTAACTGCCACATCCCTTACAGCTATCTGTAGGCTTTATATCATCAGCTTTGCCCTACAGAACACCTCACTTTTCCACTTTAATGAAAATAACCCTCTTTCAGTCAATTCCATAAACATTTTTTAATTGGAAACATCTTTGCTAGATTATTATTTCCAATAGCATTCCCCCACCAGCAGTCCCCCAAATAACTGTACATTATTACTAATACTTAAAACTAGCTGCCCTTGCTGTAACTGTTCTAGGTTTTATTCTGGCATTCAAAATTAATGCTACCACAGAAAATTTAAAGTTTAATTGCTCTTCAAATATATTCAAATTTTGCAGTCACTTAGGGTATTTCCCCATTATCATACAGTGTTCATCACCCTATTGAAATCTATCAAAAACCCAAAAATTAGCATTGTCCCTCTTAGACTTAATTTGACTAGAAAATATTCTGTCAAAAACTACTTCTCTCATTCAAATAAAAAACTCTACATTAGTATCAGACCAAAAAGGTTTAATCAAATTATATTTCCTCTCATTCCTTTTCACTCTCTTCCTAAGCATAATTCTATTTAATTATGAGTAATCTACATAATCAATGCAAAGAAATAGATGAGAACAATAGAATAGGAAAGACTAGAGATCTCTTTAAGAAAATTAGAGATACCAATGGAACATTTCATGCAAAGATGGGCTCAATAAAGGACAGAAATGGTATGGACCTAATAGAAGCAGAAGATATTAAGAAGAGGTGGCAAGAATACACAGAAGAACTGTACAAAAAAGATCTTTGCGACCCAGATAATCACGATGGTGTGATCACTCACCTAGAGCCAGACATCCTGGAATGTGACGTGAAATGGGCCTTAGGAAGCATCACTATGAACACAGCTAGATGAGGTGATGGAATTTCAGTTGAACTATTTCAAATCCTAAAAGATGATGCTGTGAAAGTGCTGCACTCAATATGCCAGCAAATTTGGAAAACTCAGCAGTGGCCACAGGACTGGGAAAGGTCTGTTTTCATTCCAATCCCAAAGAAAGGCAATGCCAAAGAATGCTCAAACTATCATACAATTGCACTCATCTCACATGCTAGCAAAGTAATAATCAAAATTCTCCAAAACAGGCTTCAGCAATACATGAACCGTGAACTTCCAGATGTTCAAGCTGGTTTTAGAAAAGGCAGAGGAACCAGAGATCAAATTGCCAACATCTGCTGGATCATCGAAAAAGCAAGAGAGTTCTAGAAAAACATCTATTTTTGCTTTATTGACTATGCCAAAGCCTTTGACTGTGTGGATCACAATAAACTGTGGAATATTCTGAAAGAGATGGGAATACCAGACCACCTGGCCTGCCTCTTGAGAAACTTGTATGCAGGTCAGGAAGCAACAGTTAGAACTGGACATGGAACAACCGATTGGTTCCAAATAGGAAAAGGAGTATGTCAAGGCTGTATATTGTCACCCTGCTTATTTAACTGATATGCAGAGTACATCATGAGAAATGCTGGGCTGGATGAAGCACAAGCTGGAATCAAGATTGCTGGGAGAAATACCAATAACCTCAGATGTGCAGATGACACCACTCTTATGGCAGAAAGTGAAGAACTAAAGTGCCTCTTGATGAAAGTAAAAGAGGAGAGTGAAAAAGTTGGCTTAAAGCTCAACATTCAGAAAATTAAGATCATGGCATCTGGTCCCATCACTTCATGGCAAATAGAAGGGGAAATAGTGACTGACTTTATATTTTGGGGCTCCAAAATCACTGCAGATGGTGATTGCAGCCATGAAATTAAAAGATGCTTACTCCTTGGAAGGAAAGTTATGACCAACCTAGATAGCATATTAAAAAGCAGAGACATTACTTTGTCAACAAAGGTCCATCTAATCAACACTATGGTTTTTCCAGTAGTCATATATGAATGTGAAAGATGGACTATAAAGAAAGCTGAGCACCGAAGAATTGATGCTTTTGAACTGTGGTATTGGAGAAGACTTCTTGAGAGTCCCTTTGACTGCAAGGAGATCCAATCAGTCCATCCTAAAGGAAATGAGTCCTGGGTGTTCATTGGAAGGACTGATGTTGAAGCTGAAACTCTGTTACTTGGCCACCTGATGCAAAAGGCTGACTCATTTGAAAAGACCCTGATGCTGGGAAAGATTGAAGGCAGAAAGAGAAGGGGACAACAGAGGATCAGATGTTTGGATGGCATCACCGACTCAATGGACAAGAGTTTGGGTAAACTCTGGGAGTTGGTGATGGACAGGGGAGCCTGGTGTGCTGCAGTTCATGGGGTTGCAAAGAGTTGGACATGACTGAGCAACTGAACTGAGCTGAATCTCCATAATAACCATAACACCAATAAGCAATGATCAACCAATAACAATTACTAATCAAGTACCATAAGTACATAGTGTTGCGATCCCCATAGTCTCTTCACTAGAAAAAGGAGAATCACTGATACCATAATTTACCCAATCCCCCAAACCATTCAACTTAAACACAATCACCACCTCCTCACCTTTTAAAACATAGAATACCATAAGTAGGTGAAGCTTTTAAAGAAAAACCCACAAAATGAATCGTAAATACTCTCCAGGCCAAAATACTGGAGTGCGAAGCCTATCCCTTTTCCAGGGGATCTTCCCAACTCAGGAATTGAACTGGGGTCTCCTGCATTGCAGGTGGATTCTTTACCAACTGGGCTTCCCTTGTGGCTCAGACAGTAAAGCATCTGCCTACAATGTGGGAGACCTGGGTTCAATCCCTGGGTTGGGAAGATCCCCTGGAGAAGGAAATGGCAACCCTGGATTTTTCCAGGATTTTCTTGCCTGGAAAATCCCATGGACAGAGAATCGTGGTAGGCTATAGTCCATGGGGTTGCAAAGAGTCAGACATGACTGAGCGACTTCACTCAGTCACTCACTCTTTACCAACTGAGCTATCAGGGAAGTCCAATAAAAATAGTACCTACGTATAATTTATGTTATCATTATTCTTACATGGAATCTAATGGCATGAAAAATCATTGTTTTTCAACTACAAGAACACTAATGACCAACATCTGAAAATCACACCCATTAATAAAAATTATTAACAACACATTCATTGATCTTCCAGGTTCCACAAACATTTCATTATGATGAAATTTTGGCGCCTTACTAGGTATTTGTTTAGTTTTACAAATCTTAACAGGCTTGTTCCTAGCAATGCACTACACATCAGATACAATAACTGCCTTCTTATCAGTTACACATATCTGCCAAGACATAAATTATGGATGAATTATTCAATATATACATGCAAAAAGAGCTTCTACATCCTTCGTCTGTTTATCTATGTAGGACGCAGTCTATAATATAGATCCTATGTTTTTCTAGAAACATGAAACACCAGAGTTATTCTATTATTCACAGTTACAGCTATAACATTTATAGGTTACATAATTACCCTGAGGACAAATATAATTTTGAGAGGCAACAGTCATTTCCAGTCTTCTCTCAGCAATCTCATACATTGGTACAAACCTTGTTGAATGAATCTGAAGTGGCTTTTGGTAGAAAAAGCAACTCTCATGATTCTTTGCTTTCCACTTTATTCTTCCATTTATCATGACAGCACTAACTGCTGTCCACTTACTATTCCTTCATGAAACAGAATCTAATAATCCCATAAGACTCTCATCTGATACAGACAAAATCCCATTTCAACTAGTATACAATTAAAGACATCTTAAGTGCCTTATTAGCAGTGGTACCATTAATAATATTAGTCCTATTTTCATCTGATTTATTAGGAGATCCTGACAGTTACACCCCAGCAAACCCTCTCAGTACACCACCTCACATTGAACCAGAATGGTACTTCTTATTCGCATGTACAATAGTACAATCCCCAGTAAAATAGGAGGGGTACTAGCCTTAGTTGTTTCAATCCTAGTCCTAATGCTATTAATAATACCATTTCTTCACACATCCAAACAACACAGTATGACATTCTGACCTCTAGCCAATGTTTATTCTGAGTAGATCTATTTACACTAACATTTGTGTTAGGGTTAATTGGAAGACAATCTGTAGAAGACCTTCATTGTTATTGAACAACTAGCATCTATTTTATATTTCTTATTAATTCTATACCACTAACTATCTTGTTGAAAATAGTCTCCTAAAATGAAGAGTGTTTGTAGCATACTCATTATCCTAGTCTTGTAAACCAGAAAAGGAGAACAATGCATCTCCCTAAGACTCAAGGAAGAAGCTCCAGCTCCACCATCTGCACCCAAGGCTGAAATTCTACTTAAACTATTCCCTGAAATTTTTGTTATGGGTCATTTACAAGATTTTTAATTACTATGTTAGCATTAAAATAACCTGATTTATCATAAATCCCTATGTATTTCACGGATACCTGCACCTCCACATTAATGTGTACATATATATCATACCATGCATAATATATATATTTGTACATTATGCACCCAATGCATATAAGCATGTATATTAAATAATGTTGCAGAGTACATAAATATTATTGATTGTACATAGTTCATTAAGTCAAATCAATTCTAGTCAACATGCATATGATATCCAAAAGATCACAAACGTCATCAGCAGGCTGCATGAAACCGTCACCCCACTTGGCAGGTGTACCTCTTCTCATTCCAGGCCCATAGGTTGTGGGGGTTTCTATTGGATGAACTTTATCAGACATCTGGTTCTTACTTCAGGGCTGTCTCATCTAAAATCACTCAATATTTCCTCTTAAGTAAGACATCTAGATGGACTAATGACTAATCAGCCCATGTTAACACATAAGTGTGATTTCATACATTTGGTATTTTTCAAGTTTTTAGGGAATGCTTGGACTGAGCTATGGTGATGGAGTTCTTAACACAGTCACATAAATTGTTGTTCAGTCACTAAGTTGTGTCTGACTTTTTGTGACCCCATGGACTGCTTCCTTGTCCTTCACTATCTCCTGGAGTTTGCACAGATTCATGTCCATTGAATTGGTGAGTCTATCTAACCATTTCATCCTCTGCCACCCCCTTCTCCTTTTCCCTTCAATTTAATTCAATTCAAATTTAATTAATTAATCCAGTCAATCAATTCAATTAATTCAAATTTAATTCAATTTAATTCAAATAAATTATAGCTGGACTTTAACTGAATATTGTTTACCAACATCAATCACAAAGTGTTATTCAGTCAATGGTTACAGGACATAGAAAAATTATAAGTACATATATTGAACAAATAACTAGATCTACTTCTTTTCCCTGCTTCAAGCAGACCTAGAAAATAAATTCTAACTATACCAATAAACTACTTAGATATTCTCCATTTATATAGACAAACATCTCCCTAGATTTACCAACCATTTTATCAAAATTTTAACAATAAATATAAATAAGTTATATAAATATTATTCCCACATACAAAAATAAACTTAATGTAGCTTAAAAATCTAAATCAAGGCACTGAAAATGCCTATGTGAGTATATTAACTCCATAAACATACAGGTTTGATCCCAGCCTTTCTATCAGTTTTTTATAACATTACACATGCAAGCATCTGTGCCCCAGTGAGAATGCTCTCTAAATCACTACAATTAAAAGGAGCTGGCATCCAGCACACTAAAAATAGTAGCTCATAATGCCTTGCTTTACCACACCCCTGCAGGAAAGAGCAGTGATAAAATTAACCCCAAAGAGAGAAGTTTGACTAAGTTATACTAATTAGGATAGGTAAATTTTGTGCCAGCCACCATGGTGATGTGACTAACCCAAATTAATAGAAATATGGTATAAAGCATGCTAAAGGGTATAAAATAAAGTTAATTTTCAAGCCGTAAAAAGCGGTAATTAAAAATAAACCATGAAAGTGACTTTAGTACCCCTGATTACACAACAGTTAAGACTCAAACTGGGATCAGCTCCAAACCCAAATAATTACTAGAACAAGATTATTTGCCTGAGTACTACCAGCAGCAGCTTAAAATTCAAAGAATTTGGCAGTGCTTCACACCACTCTAGAGGAGCTTGTTTACAATCGATAAACCCTGATAAACCTCCCCAGCTCTTGCTAATTCAGTCTTCCGCAAACCCTGAAAAGGAGAAAAGTAAGCATAATTATTATGCATAAAAGCATTAGGTCAGACTTCTGTGATGGTACAGTGGATAAGAATGCATCTGCCGACGCAGGGGACACTGCTTCCATCCCTCGTCCTGGAAGATCCGAAATACTGTGGAGCAACTAAGCCTGTGCTCCGCAACTGCTGAACCCTGTTCTAGAAATGGTGAGCTACAACACCGAGCCCACGTGCTGCAACTACTGAAGCCTCGCACTCTATAGAGCCTGTGCTCCACAAGAGAAGCCACTGCAATGAGAAGCCTGTGCATAAAAAAAAGTTAGGTCAAGATGTAACCTACAAGATAGAAAGAAATGGGCTACCTTTTCTATTTCAAGAATATATTTCCACCATCAGGGAAGCCCATATATGTTAATATTTTGGTACATATGTTAATAAGATATTACATTTTATTTAAAAAAGAACATATTTCCATACACAAAAGATTTATGAAACCTAAGGACCAAAGGAGGATTTAGTAGTAAATTAAGAATAGCATGCTGAATTGAATAAAATGAAATGCACACTACCTGTCTCTCTCCTCAAATAATATAATAAATTATCTACAATCTATTAGCAAACACTAATCATAGGAGAGGAGACAAGTTGTAACAAGGGAAGCATACTGGAAAATGTGCTTGAATAAATCAAAAGATAGGTTAAATAAAGTACCTACTTTACACCTGGGAGATATCATCTATGAATTTCTTGAACAAAATCTAGTCCACTCCTTTCCTCAGGGTACTAGTATAAGTAAATTAAACATTCACTCAAATATTCAAAGTATAGGAGATAAAAATTTAAAATATCTTTGGTGCTATAGAGAAAGTACCACCAGGTAACAATTAAAAAAGCATTAAAAGTAACAAAAAAACAAAGATTACTCCTTGTACCTTTTACATGATTTTACTAGCAAAACTTTAACAAAGAGAATTTTAGTTAAATAACCCGAATCCAGATGAGGTACTTATGAACAGTTTTACAACAAACTCATCTATGTAGCAAAATAGGAGGATTTGTAAGTGGAGGTGACAAGCCTAATGAGCCTGGTGAGACTAATGAGCAGGTTGTCCAGAAAACAAATTTTAATTCAACTTTAAAAATACCAAAAAACCCTTTATAGTGTGTGTTCAGTCACTTAGTTGTATCCAACTCTTTTGCAAACCCATGGACTGTAGCCTGGCAGGCTCCTCTGTCCATGGGATTTTTGTATTTTTAAATGTTAGCCTAAGATGGTACAGTTTTTTAGAAATGAGCACAGCCTTGACTAGAGAGTAACAATAAATAGCACCACGCTTGGCTTAAAAGCAGCCATCAATTAAGAAAGCGTTCAGTCTCAACAATAATCCTTCCTTAATACCAATAATTAAATCAACTTCCTCTGTCCATGGGATTTCCCAGGCAAGAATACTGGAGTGGATAGCCATTCTCTTCTCCCAGGGGATCTTCCTGACCAGGGACTGAACCCAGGTCTCCTGCACTGCAGGCAGATTCTTTACCATCTGAGCCACGAGGGAAGCCCAAAGTACTGATAATTAACTCAATATCAAACTATTTATTAAAGATACTGTTAATCTAACACAGGCATGCACCCAGGGAAAGATCTGAAAAAGTAAAAGGAGCTTAGCAAACACAAACCAAAAACATCACCTCTCTAATAATTAGTATTAGAGGCACTGCCTGCCCAATGACAACCATTAAACAGACACAGTATCCTGACCCTGAAAAGGTAGCAGTCATGTGTTCTCTAATAAGGACTAGTATGAAAGGCCACAGGACTGTCTCTTACTTTTACTGTCTTTTACTTTTAATCAGTGAAACTGACCTTCTCACAAAGAGGTGGGAATAATTAAATGAGACAAAAAGACCCTATGCAACTTTAATTAACCCAAAAGAATATAATTAAACTATCAAGATAAAACAAAATTTTATATGGATTGATAATTTTAGTTGGGGTGAACTTAGAGAACAAAAAATCCTCCGAGTGATTAAAGCCTAGACATATCAGTCAAAACATAGTATCACCTTTTGATCCCCCAACCAAAAAATGACCAACAGAACAAGTTACCCTAGGGATAACAACATAATCATATTCAGTTCATATCGACAATAGGTTTATGACCTTGATGTTGGCTCAGGACATCCCAATGGTGTAAATGTTATTAAAGTTTCATTCGTACAATGATTAAAGTCCTGTGTGTTACAAGTTCAGATCATAGTAATCCACGTTGGTTTCTATCTACATTTCTCCCAGAAAGAATAAGAGAAATAAGGCCCACTTCAAATAGGCATCTTAAAAGTAATTAATGATATTAATTTGTACTTTAATTAACAAGTACAAAGTTCTACCCAAGACCAGGGTTTAGTTAAGATGGCAAAACCTGGTAACTGTCTAGAACTTAATCCTTTATAACCAGAGGTTCGAATCCTCTGCCTAACAAAATGTTCATAATTAATGTTCTAATACTTATTATTCCTATTCTTAAAGCCATAGAATTCTTGACAATAGTTGAACAAAAAATTTTAGGTTATATACAATTCTGAAAAGGGCCAAATGTCATAGGACCATATGGTCTATTACAACTCATTGCTGGTGCAGTCAAATTATTCATTAAAAAGCCACTACAACTGGCTACATCCTCCTTCTCCCTACTTATCATCACACCAATGCTAGCCCTAACCTTACCTCTAACTATATGAATTTCCCTACCCATACCCGACCCCCTCATTAATATAAATCTAGGAGTTTATTTATATTAGCCATATCAAGTCTGGGCTTCCCTGATGGCTCAGTTGGTAAAGAATCCACCTGCAATGTGGGAGATCTGGGTTAGATCCCTGGATTGGGAAGATCCCCTGGAGAAGGGAACATGTACTCACTCCAGTATTCTGGCCTGGAGAATTCGACGGACTATATAAGCCATGTGGTTGCTAAGAGTCAGACATGACTGAGCAACTTTCACTTTATCAAATCTAGCCATATACTTGATCCTATGATCTGGATGGGCTTTCAATTCAAAATAAGCACTGACTGGAGCTCTACAAGCAGTAACACACACAAGTTCATATGAAGCAACACTAGCAATTATTCTATCAGTTCTCCTAATAAATGGATCTTTCACTCTCTTGACCCTCATTTCAGGAACAATTATGATTACTCTTCCTATCTTGATGCCTAGGCATAATGTGATTTATTTCCACCTTAGCAGAAACCAATAGAGCCCCTTTTGACTTAACAGAAGGAGAATCCAAACTTTTATCAGGCTTCAATGCAGAATATGAAGCAGCCCCATTTTCCCTATTTTTCATAGCAGAATGTGTCAACATTATTATAATAAATACTTTCACAACAACTTTATTTCTAGGAGCCTTCTATAACCCATATACACCAGAGCTATATACAATCAACTTTATTATTAAAACACTGTTACTAATAATCTCCTTCCTATGAATTTGAGCATCCTAGGGCTTCCCTGGTAGCTCAAGCGGTAAAGAATATGCCCGAGACCTGGGTTCAATCCCTTGGTTGGGAAGATCCCCTGGAGAAGGAAATGGCTACTCACTCCAGTGTTCTTGCCTGGAGAATGGACAGAGGAGCCTGGCAGGCTATGGTTCATGGGGGTCACAAAGAGTCGGACACGACTGAGCAACAAAGTATGCATGCATGTAGGCACACATCCCAGATTCTGATATAACTGATTAATACATATACTCTGGAAAAGCTTCCTATTGCTAACACTAGCTTAATGCATATAATATATTTCATTATCTATTATAATATCAAATATTCCCCCACAAACATAAGAAATAGGTCTCACAAAAGAGTTATTTTGCTAGAGTAAATAGCAGAGGTTTAAATCCTCTTTATATCTAGAATTATAGGAATTTGACCCACGCTTAAAAATCCAAAATTCTTCATCCCATCATAATACACCACATTCTACATAGTAAGGTCAGCTAAATAAGCTATTGTACCCATACCCTGAAAATGTTGGTTTATATCCTTCTTGTACTAATAGATCCCATCAACTTTATTATTATCCTGTCAATCATCATTTCAGGAGCCATAACTGTACTAATCAGCTCTCACTATAAGCCTGAATTGACTTTGAAATAAATATGCTAGTCATTATTCCTATTATAATGCAAAATTTCAATCCACGAGCCATAGAAACATCTACTAAATATTTTCTAACACAAACTACCACATCAATACTACTTATAATAGCTGTTATTATTATTCTCTGACCAATGAACTATTACAAAAATATTTAACCCGACAGCATCAAAAATACTAACAATAGCCCTAGTGATGAAACTAGGACTATCCCCATTCCATTTCTGAGTACCCAAAGTCACATTAAAAAGAGGCCTAATTTTATTAATATGACAAAACTCACACTTACATCCATATTATATCAAACCTCTATTATCACTTAACCTAAATCTCATACTGTGTGTATGTGTTAGTCAGTCGTGTCCAACTCTTTGTGACCCCACTGGGTGTTGCCCACTAGGCTCCTCTGTCCATGTGATTTTCCAGGCAAGAATACTGGAGTGGGTTGCCATTTCCTGCTCCCAATTCTTATACTAACTGTATCCATATTATCCATATTCATCAGAAGCTGAGGGGGATTAAACCAAACACAGCTATGAAAAATTATAGCCTATTTATCAATTGCTCAGAAGGAATGAACAACAGTTATTATATAACCCAACTATAACAATCCTAAAATTCATAATTTATGACTCTAACTACAGTCATAACATCTATTTATAATTCAACCACCACTACACTATTACTTAACATGAAACAAAATACTTATTATTACAAATCTCATCCTCATCTCTTTATTATCAATAGGGGGCCTCTCACCACTAGCAGAGTTCATACCCAAATGAATAATAATCCAAGAAATAACAAAAATAACAATATTATTCTATCCACACAAATAGCTATCACAGCAGTACTTAATCTATATTTCTGTATGCAACTCACATACTCCACAGCACTAACCATATTTCCCTCCAAATAACATAAAATGACAATTTGATTCCACAAAACAATTTTTCTACCAAAAATAATTGTAATATCTACAAAACTCTTATGCTTTACACCAGTTCTCTCAGTACTGGAATAGGAATTTAGGTTAGACAGACCAAGAGTCTTCAAAACTCTAAGCAAGTATAATTTACTTAATTCCTATTCAGTGAGGTTTGCAAAACTATATCCTCCATCAATTAAGTGCAAATCAAACAGTTAATCTAATTAAAACCTCAGTAGATTGGTGAGATACACTTTACACAAATTTTTAGTTAACAGCTAAATGCCCTAGTCAGCTGGTTTCAATCTGCTTCTCCTGTTACCAGGGGGTGGGAAAGAAAGGCTGGAGAAATCTTGACAGAACTGAAGGTGCTTTGAATTTGCAATATGTAAAATTCACCACAAGACTTTGTAAAAAGGGTGTTCAGATTCCTGTTTTTACATTTAGAGTCTAATGTTTACTCAGCCATTCTACCTATGTCCATAAATAGCTGATTATTCTCAACTAATCATAAATATATAAAGCACTGATACTTTATATCAGCTGTTCTGAGCTGACATAGTAGGTACAGCCCTAAGTCTCCTGTTTCAAGCTGAATTAGATCGACCTGGAACACTACTTGGAGATGACCAAATCTATAACGTAGCTGTAACTGCTCAGGCATTTGTGATAATTTACTTTATAGTCATGCCCATTATAATTGGTGGTTTTGGGAACTGATTAGTTCCTCTGATGATTGGAGCCCCTGACATAGCCTTTCCCCATATAAATAAGCTTCTGATTACTTCCACCCTCTTTCTTATTAGTACTAGCATTATCAATAGTTGAGGCCAGTGCCAGTACAGGTTGAACTGTCTCTTCACATCTAGCCAGGAGCTTGGCTCATGCTGGAGCATCAGTAGGTCTTATTATTATTTTCTTTTCTCTACACATAGCAGGCGTTTCCTCAATTTTAGGTACTATTAACTTTAGTACCACAGTTATTAATATAAAACCACTTGCTATATTCCAATACCAAATACCATTATTTGTGTGATTGGTTTTAATTACAGTTGTACTATTACTATTATCATTACCTGTACTAGCAGCTGGAATTACAATGCTGCTAACAGACCGAAACCTAAATACAACCTTTTGGTCCTGCAGGAAGAGGAGATCCGATCTTCTACCAACATCTGTTTTGATTTGTCAGACATTCTTAAGTCCATATTTTAATTGTACTTGGATTTGAAATTTCATGCATTGTAACCTATTATTTAGGGGAAAGAGAGTCTTTTTGTATATATGTATAGTATGAGCTATAATATCAGTTAGATTTTTAGATTTCATGGAATGAACCCACCACATTTTTCAGTTCAGTTCAGTTGCTCAGTCATGTCCGACTCTTTGCAACCCCATGGACTGCAGCATGTCAGGCTTCCCTGCCTATCATCAATTCCTGGAGCCTACTCAAACTCATCCTAAAGGAAATCAGTTCCTAAAGGAAATCAGACCTGAATGATCATTGGAAGGACTGATGCTGAAGCTGAAACTCCAATACTTTGGCCACCTGATGCCAAGAACTGTCTCATTTGAAAAGACCTTGATGCTGGGAAAGGTTGAGGGCAGGAGGAGAAAGGAATGACAGAGGATGAGATGGTTGGATGGCATCACTGATTCAATGGACATGAGTTTGGGTAAACTCTGGGAGTTGGTCATGGACAAGGAGGCCCGGCATGCTGCGATTCATGGGGTCGCAAAGAGTTGTACATGACTGAGTGACTGAACTGAGCTGAACTGAACTCAAACTCATGTCCATTGCATCAGTGATGCCATCCATCTGTTGTCCCCTTTTCCTCCCACCTTCAATCTTTCCCAGCATCAGGGTCTTTCCCAAAGAGTCAGTTCTTTGCCTCAGGTGGCCAAAGTTTTGGAATTTCAGCTTCAGCCTCAGTCCTTCTAATGAATATTCAGGACTGATTTCCCTTAGGATGGACTGGTTGGATCTCCTTGCAGTCCAGGGGACTCTCAAGAGTTTTCTCCAACACCCCAGTTCAAAAGCATCAATTCTCTGGCTCTCAGCTTTCTTTACGGTCCAACTCTCACATCCATACATGACCACTGGGAAAACTCTAGCTTTGACTAGATGGACCTTTGTTGGTAAAGTAATGTCCACTTTTTAATATGCTGTCTAGGTTGGTCATAGCTTTTCTTCCAAGGAACAAGCTTATTTAACTTATGTGCAGAGTACATTATGCGAAATGCCAGGCTGGGTGAAGCACAAGTTGGAATCAAGATTGCTGGGAGAAATATCGATAACCTCAGATATGCAGCTGACACCACCCTTATGGCAGAAAGTGAAGAAGAACTAAAGAGCCTCTTGATGAAAATGAAAGAGGAGAGTGGTAAAGTTAGCTTAAAACTCAACATTCAGAAAACTAAGATATGGCATCCAGTCCCATCACTTCATGACAACTACATGGGGAAACAATGGAAACCACAAGTTTACAGTAGGCATAGATGTTGAAACATGTGAATACATTAACCACTATAATTATTGCTATTCCAACAGGGGTAAAAGTTTTTAGTTGATTAGCAATACTTCATGGAGGTAGTATCAAATAATCTCATCCTAATATGAGCACTGGACTTCATCTTCCTTTTTACAGTAGGAGGATTAACAGGAATTGTCCTGGTTAATTCATCATTAGACACTGTCCTTCATGACACATATTATGTAGTTGCACATTTCCACTACATACTTTCACTAAGAGCCATGTTTGCCATTTTAGGAAGCTTTGTGTACTTATTTACATTATTCTCAGGCAATATTCTCAATTCTACAAGAGCAAAAATTCATTTCATAATTATAATTGTAGATATAAATATAACCTTCTTCCCACAACACTTCTTGTGTTTGTCTGGAACACCATGGTGATATTATGACAACCCAGATCCATACGCAATGTGAAATACTATTTAATCAATAGATTCATTCATTTCACTAGCAGCAGTTATATTAATAATTTTCATTATTTGAGAAGCACTTGCATCAAAATGAGCAGTCCTAACAGTAGATCTAACTACTACAAATCTAAAGTGACTAAACAGACATCCACCACCATATCACACATTTGAAGAGGAGCCCACTTAACATTAAATTAAGATAGCTAAAAAAGGAAGGAGTCCAACCTCTACTACTGGTTTCAAGCAAACATCATAGCCATTATATATTAATCAATAAATAAGATATTGGTAAAATTTTACATAACTTTGTCAAAGTTAAATTATAGGTGAAAACCCTGTAAATCTCCATGGCGTATCCCCTCCAACTAGGCTTTCAAGATACAATATCACCTATTATAGAATTAGTACATCTTCATGATCATACATTAATAATTGTCTTTTGAATTAGCTCTTCAGTGCTCTTATTATCTCACCAATACTAACAACCAAGCTAATACATACAAGTACAATAAATGCACAAGAAGTGGAGACCATCTGAACAATTCTCCCAGCCATTATTCTAATTGCCCTACCATCATTACAAATTCTGTACATTATAGACAAAATCAGTAATCCTTCTCTTACTGTGAAGGCTATGGGACACCAAATATTGAAGTTATGAGTATACAGATTATGAAGATTTAAAATTTGATTCTTATATAATCCCAACATCACACCTAAAATGAGGAGTATTAAAATTATTAGAAGATAACTGAGTTGTGTTACCCACAGAAATAACAATCTAAATATTAATTTCCTTAGAAGATGTATTAGACTTATGAGATGTGCCTTCTTTAGGTCTGAAGACATATATGATTCCAGGATGCCTAAACCAGACAACTCTTGTATCCACAAAACCAGGTTTATACTATGGGCAATGTTCTCTGGTGGCTGAGATGGTAAAGAATCTGCCTGCAATGTAGGAGACCCAGGTTCAATCCTGGGTTAGGAAGAGCCCTTGGAGAAGGAAATGGCTACCCATTCCAGTATTCTTTCTTTTAAAGATTTTACACAATTTCCCTTGTTCTATGAGTTTTTTTGCTCTATATGTCTTGAGGATATAATTTATATGTGCCTAAAAAACATTGAATCACAAAATGGCAGGTTATACATTTGTTTTGTCTAGCCTACATAGAAAATTTATGAAAACAGACTATAGACCAGACAACAGAACAGGACATATTTCTAAAAAGGACAATAGTATTCTTTTTTTTCCTTTTTCTAAATATTCCAAGATAAGCCTGATATGCATCTGGATTTTAAAAAGTGGTTACAGGTTTTTCTATTAAATGGTAGTTTTGGTGGTATACAATTTTATTATTTTCTGTTGGCCAATTATGATAAAATGATATTAACTGAATAATAGTTATGTAATCACAATAGTGAAAGATGTTTATCTGTTTTCATTATCAATAGCCAGACAAAAAAAAAAATAAAAGATAATTAAAATTGCAAGCCATAATGGAAACATCATTAATTTAAAAATATAAGATAATTATATACAATTTTGGGGGTTAAGTGGAAGTGCATACATGTACATGTTTTCAGTCACCCAGCAAGTCTATGTTTTTTGGTTGGTGCATTTAATCTACTTGCATTTAAGTTAATTATCAATATGTATGACCCTGTTTCTACTTTCTTAATTTTTTTGGGTTTACTTTGTGTGTTTTCAGTCATACCTGGTTCTTGGTGACCCCATGGATTTTAGCCCGCCAGGCTCCTGTATGTATGGAATTTTCCAGGCAAGAATACTGGAGTGGGTTGCCATTTCCTCCTCTAGCCCATTCCAGTATTCTTTCCTGAAGAATTCCACGGACAGAGGAGCTTGGCAGGCTAGTCCATGGGGTCACAAAGAGTAAGACATGACTGAGTGACTAACACAATGTTCAGAAATTTGTGAATCAAATCATAGTTTTATATCTATTGTCTTGAACTAGTGTTGCAAAATACTTTGAAAAATTATCTGCATTGATATTATAAATTAAGAAGATAAATTAGCATAAATGTTTTAAGTTAAAGATTGGGAGTCAAAATTCCCCTTAATGATATGCCACAACTAGATATATCAACATTATTTATTACTACTTTATCAATATTTCTTATCAAAACCATTGACTTATTTATTCAACTAGTAGCTTTGGGCATAGGACTAACAGCTAATGCTGTAGCAGGGCACTTATTAATTCTTCTAATGACAGGAGCAACCCTGGTGTTAATAAACATCAGCACCACCATGGCCCTCACTACATTTATTATCCATATATTCCTTACTATCCTTGAATTGGCTGTTGTAAATTCAACAGCTTATGTATTTACCCTATTAGTAAGTCTTTATCTACAGGATAACATATAATGACCTACCAAACCCCTGCATATTATATAGTAAATCCCAGCCCCTGACCCCTCACAGGAGCTATTTCAGCTCTTCTAATAACACCAATCCCAGTTGAACTGTCATCCCAAAAGATGATGCTGTGAAAGTGCTGCACTCAATAGGACAGGAAATTTGGAAAACTCAGCAGTGGCCACAGGATTAGAAAAGGTCAGTTTTCATTCCAATCCCAAAGAAAGGCAATGCCAAAGAATGCTCAAACTACCACACAATTGCACTCATCTCATATGCCAGTAAAGTAATGCTCAAAATTCTCCAAGCCAGGCTTCAGCAATATGTGAACCATGAACTTCCACATGTTCAAGCTGGTTTTAGAAAAGGCAGAGGAACCAGAGATCAAATTGCCAACATCCACTGGATCATTGAAAAAGCAAGAGAGTTCCAGAAAAACATCTATTTCTGCTTTACTGACTATGCCAAAACCTTTGACTGTGTGGATCACAATAAACTGTGAAATATTCTGAAAGAGATGGGAATACCAGGCCACCTGACCTGCCTCTTGAGAAATCTGTATGCAGGTCAGGAAGCAACAGTTAGTACTGGACATGGAACAACAGACTGGTTCCAAATAGGAAAAGGAGTACATCAAAGCTGTATATTGTCACCCTGCTTATTTAACTGATATGCAGAGTACATCATGAGAAATGCTGGGCTGGATGAAACACAAACTGGAATCAAGATTGCCAGGAGAAATACCAATAACCTCAGATATGCAGATGACACCACCCTTATGGCAGAAAGTGAAGAAGAACTAGAGGGCCTCTTGATGAAAGTGAAAGAGGAGAGTGAAAAAGTTGGTTTAACCTTCAACATTCAGAAAACTAAGATCATGGCATTCGGTCCCATCACTTCATGGCAAATAGATGAGGAAACAGTTGAAACAGTGGCTGATTTTATATTTTGGGGCTTCAAAATCACTGCAGATGGTGACTTCGGCCATGCAATTAAAAGATACTTACTCCTTGGAAGGAAAGTTATGACCAACCTAGACAGCATATTAAAAAGCAGAGACATTACTTTGTCAAGAAAGGTCCATCTAGTCAAGACTATGGTTTTTCCAGTAGTCATGTATGGATGCGAGAGTTGGACTATAAAGAAAGTTGAGCACTGAAGAATTGATGCTTTTGAACTGTGGTGTTGGAGAAGACTTCTTGAGAGTCCCTTGAACTGCAAGGAGATCCAACCAGTCCATCCTAAAGGAGATCAGTTCTGGGTGTTCATTGGAAGGACTGATGTTGAAGCTGAAACTCCAATACTTTGGCCACCTGATGCGAAGAACTGACTCATTAGAAGAGACCCTGATGCCAGGAAAGATTGAGGGCAGGAGGAGAAGGGGACAACAGAGGATGAGATGGTTGGATAGCATCACTGACTCAATGGACATGGGTTTGAGTGGACTCCGGGAGTTGGTGATGGACAGGGAGGTCTGGTATGCTGTGGTTCATGGGGTCACAGTCGGACACGACTGAACAACTGAACTGAACTGAATTGAATAACATCAAATCTAATTATATGATTTCATTTTAACTCTACAATACTACTAACATTAGGTTCATTAACTAATTCTTTAACAATATATCAATGGTGAGGAGATATTATCTGAGAAAGCATTTTCCAAGGTCATCACGCACCAGTTGTTCAAAAACGACTTTGATATGGAATAGCCCTCTTTATTATCTCAGAAGTCCTGTTTTTTTATTGGCTTTTTTGGAGGCTTTATCACTCAAGTCTCATCCCTATGTCTGAGCTAGGCAAATGTTGCCCATGAACAGGCATGCTCCCCTTTAATTCACTAGAAGTTTCACTCCTAAATGTATCTGTCCAGAATATCTATTACCTGAGCTCATCATAGCCTTATAGAAAGAAAACTGTAAACATACAGTTCAAGAATACTTTATCTAGTGAAAAACTGTTCAACATAGCTTGTTATTAGAGAAATGCAAATCAAAACTGTAATGAAGTATCATCTCACACTGGTCAGAATGACCATCATCAAAAAATCTACAAACAATACATGCTGGATAGGATGTGGAGAAAAGGTGACCTTCTTGCACTATTGGGGGTCATGTAAGTTGATACAGCCACTATGGGGAACAGTATGGAAGTTTCTTTAAAAACTGAAAATAGAGCTACCATATGAGCCAGCAGTCCCACTACTGGGCTTATACCCAAAGAAAACCATAATTCAAAAAGACACATGCAATCCAATGTTCACTGCAGCACTATTTACAACAGCTAGGACATGGAAGCAACCTAGATGTCCAACAACAGATGAATGGATTTTGAAGTTGTGGTACATATACACAATGGAATATTACTCAACCATAAAAGTGAACACACTTGAGTCAGTTGTAGTGAAGCAGATGAACCTAGAGCCTGCTATACAGAGCGCAGTAAGTCAGAAAGAGATAAATATCATATATTAACACACATATATGGGATCTAGAAAAATGGTACTGATGAATCAGTTTGTAGCACAGCAATAGAGATGCTTTTCCCTACAAAGGTCCATCTAGTCAAAGCTTTTGTTTTTCCTTAGTCATGAATGCATATGAGAGTTGGAAAATAAAAAAGGCTGAATGCTGAAGAATTGATGCCTTCAAACTATGATGCTGGAGAAGACTCTTGAGAATCCCTTGGATAGGAAGGAGATCAAACCAATCAATCCTAAAGGAAATCAACCCTGAATATTCATTGGAAGGACTGATGCTGAAGCTCCAATACTTTGGCCACTTGATGCAAAGAGCTGACTCACTGGGAAAGACTCTGATGCTGGGAAATATTGAGGGCAGAAGGAGAAGGGGATGACAGAGGATGAGATGGTTGGATGGCATCACCGACTCAATGGACGTGAGTTTGAGCAAACTCCAGGAGATGATGAAGGATAGGGAAGCCTGGAGTGCTTTAGTCCATGGGGTCGCAAAGAGTCTGACATGACTGAGCGACTGGACAACAACAACAAATAGAGATGCAGATATAGAGAAGAGTTGGTGGACACATGGTGGAAGGAGAAGGTGGGACAACTTGAGATGGTAGCATTGAAACATCTATATTACCATATGTAAAATAGATAGCCAGTGGGAATTTTCTGTATGATGCAGGGAGCTCACTTCAGGGCTCTGTGACAACCTAGAGGGGTGGGATGGTGTGGGAGGTGTGTGGGAGACTTAAGAGGGAGGGGACATATGTATATATTTGGCTGATTCGTGTTTATGTATGGCAGAAGCCAACACAATATTGTAAAGCAGTTATCCTCCAATTAAAAATAAATAAAAAAGAAGATTTTATCTAGCAAAGTTATCCTTGATATATGGAGAAATAAAGGTCTTTCCAAACAAAAACTAAGGGAGTTCACCAACATTAGATCTACCATGCAAGAAATTCTGAAAGGAGTTATTTGAGCTGAAATAAAAAGATGCTAATTTATGACATGAAAACATGTGAAAGTACAGAACTCTGGTAAAGGTAAAATATGGACAGAATCAGGAAACTGTCATTCTGTATTAGAATGGTATCTTAACTATGTAGTATAAAGGTTGAAAAAAGAGTATTAGCAACAACTATAGTCACTATAATTTGTTAATAAATATACAACATAAAGAGTGACAAATTTTGACATCAAATATATAAATAAAAAAGTAAAAGGATGGCAACTTCATAGGCAATTAATGATAAAAGGCTATCAGCATAAAATGTACTGTTTTATCTAGGAGCTGTTTTATATTTATATAACCCCTTGGGACTGCAAGGAGTCAGACATAACTGAGCGACTAAAACTTTTACTTTTCATGGTAATGAAAAGCAAAAATTTAGGATATATTCATGAAACAAAAAACGGAGAGGCGGAGCATACAACCATGGGAAACCACCACTGTATAAATGTAGGCAGAAACAGAGGGGAAAATAAGACATATGAAAAACCTGAAGATAAACAGTAAGATAGCAGTAGCTAGTACTTACATATAAAAATCACTCTAAATATCAGTCAACCCAGTCACCCAGTCATGTCTGACTCTTTGTGACCCCATGGACTGCAGCACGTCAGGCTTCCCTATCCATCTCCAACTCCTGGAACTTGCTCAAACTCATGTCCATCAAGTCGGTGATATAAATATAAATGGACTCTAAGTATAAACGGACTCAATTCATCAACCAAAAGAAACAGATTGACTGGCTGGATAAAAATGGGAGAAAGAGAACACAATATAACAAGGGAGGGAATTCCCTGGATGTCCAGTGGTTCGGACTCTGTACTTCCATTGCAGGGAGGATGGGTTTGATCCCTGATCGGGGAACAAAGACTCCACAAGTTGCATACTGTGGCAAGAACAAAAACAACAACAAACCACTACAGTAGGGGGCATCTGTACTCTACAGTTTGCAATGGATAGATAATCCAGACAGAAAATGAACAAGAAAATGTTGGAGTTGAAACATACTTTAGACCAAGTGCATGTAACAGGTATATATAGAACATTCCACCCAACAATAGCAAAATTCATAGTCTTTTCAATAGTACATGGAACATTCTTTGAGGTAGATCATACGAGAGAATACAAATCTTAGCAAATTTAAGAAAATCTAAAACATACCAGCTATCTTTTCTGATAATAATGCTTTGAAACTAGAAATTAACACCAAGAGGAAAGCTGGAAAATGTACAGATATGTGGAAACTAAACACCAACTTTCTAAACAATCACTGGGCCAAAGAAGAAATCGAAAAAGTGAAAAATGATCACCAAATGAAAATGGAAATACACATATTGAATCCTAGGGGATGCTGTGAAATTAGTTATGAAAGGAAATTTTAGGGATAACTGCAAATAATAAGAAATTAGAAAACTCAAATAAACAGAATTATGGACAGAGATTTGTAACACTGTCCAGGAGCTGGTGATGAAAACTATCCCCAAGAAAAAGAAATGCAAAAGGCAAAGTGGTTGTCTGAGGAGGCCTTACAAATATCTGAGTAAAGAAGAGAAGCAAAAGGCAAATGAGAAAAGGAAAGCTGTACCCATCTGAATGCAGAGTTCCAAAGAATAGCAAGGAGAGATAAGAAAATCTTCTTAAGTAAACAATGCAAAGAAATAGAGGAAAACTATAGAATGGGAAAGATTAGAGATCTCTTCAAGAAAATTAGAGATACCAAGGGAAAATTTAATGCAAAGATGGGTACAATAAAGGACAGAAATGGTAAAGACCTAACAGAAGCAGAAGATATTAAGAGGTGGCAACACAGAAGAACTGTATTTTTAAAAGTTGTAATGACCTGGATAACCACAATGATGTGATCACTCATCTAGAGCCAGAGATTCAGGGTGTGCAGTCAAATGGGCCTTAGGAAGCATCACAATGAACAAAGCTAATGGAGGTGATGGAATTCCAGCTGAGCTATTTCAAATCCTAAAAGATGATGCAGTGAAAGTGATGAACTCAATATGCCAGCAAATTTGGAAAACTCAGTAGTGGCCACAGGACTGGGAAAAGTCAGTTTTCATCCCAATCTCAAAAGAAGGGAAACACCAAAGATTGTTCAAACTACTGCATAATCACACTAATTTCACATGCTAGCAAGGTATAGCTCAAAATCCTTCAAGCTAGGCTTCAACAGAACATAAACCAAAAACTTCCAGATGTTCAAGCTAGATTTAGAAGAGGCAGAGGAACCAGAAATCAAATTGCCAACATCTGCTGGATCATTGAAAAAGCAAGAGAGTTCCAGAAAAACATCTACTTCTGCTTTATTGACTATGCGAAAGATTTTGACTGTGTGGATCACAATAAACTGTGGAAAATTCTGAAAGAGATGGGAATACCAGACCACCTGACCCGCCTCCTGAGAAACTTGTATGGAGGTCAAGGAGCAATAGTTAGAACTGTATATGGAACAATAGACTGGTTCCAAATTGGGAAAGGAGTATGTCAAGACTGTATATTGTCACCCTGCTTATTTAACTTACACACAGAGCACATCATGTGAAATGCCAGGCTGGATGAAGCTCAGCCTAGAATCAAGATTGCTGGGAGAAGTATTAATAACCTCAGAAATGCAGATAACACCACTCTTATGGCAGAAAGCAAAGAGGAACTAAATATTCTCTCGATGAAAGTGAAAGAGGAGAGTGAAAAAGCTGACTTAAAACTCAACATTCAAAAAAGATCATGATATGCCACAAAGATCATGGCATCCAGTCCCATCACTTCATGGCAAGTAAGTGGGGAAGCAATGGAAAGAGTGAGAGACTGTATTTTCTTTGGCTCCAAAATCACTGTGGAAATTAAAAGACTCTTGTTCCTTGGAAGAAAAGCAATGACAAAAGCTAGACGGTGTATTAAAAATCAGAGACTTCACTTTGCAAACAAAGGTTCGTATAGTCAAAGCTGTGGTTTTTCTAGTAGTCATATTCGGTTGTGAGAGTTGGACCATAAAGAAGGCTGATCGTCAAAGAATTCATGCTTTTGAACTGTGGTGCTGGAGAAGACTCGAGAGTCTCTTGGACTGCAAGGACATCTAATTAGTCAATCCTAAAGGAAATCAACCCTGAATATTCGTTGGAAGGACTGATGCTGAAGCTCCAATACTTTGGCCACCTGATGCTAAGAGCCAACTCATTGGAAATGACCTTGATACTGGGAAAGAATGAAGGCAGGAAGAGAAGAAGATGAGATGGTTGGATGGTATCATCGACTCAATGGACATGAGCTTGAGCAAGCTCCAGGAGATATTTAAAGATAGGGAAACCTGGTGTGCGGCAGTCCACAAGATCGCAAAATGTCAGACATGACTAACAACAACAAATAAACAACCTAAATTTACACTTCATGAAACTAGAAAAAGGAGAACAAATTAAACTCAATGCTAACAGACAGAAGGAAATAGGATCAGAGCAGAAGCAAATGAAATAGCGACCAGAAAACCAGTAGAAAAGGGTCAATTAAACAAATAACTCATTACTCTAAAACATTTTAAATAATTGACAAGACTTTAGGTAAAGGAGAAAATGACTAAGATTATAAATGAAAGAGAAGGTATTACAATTGATACCATAGAAATACTTAGGATCACAAGAGCATATGAACAATTATATGCCAATGAATTAGATAACCTAGAAGAAATGAATAAGTACCTACAAACACATGACCTACCAAGACTGAATCAGGAATAGAAAATTTAAATCAACCAAAAACAAGCAAAGAACATGATACAGTAATTTTGGCTCAGCTGGTAAAGAATCTGCCTGCAATGCCAGAGACCTGAGTTTGATCCTTGGGTTGGGAAGGTTCCCTGGAGAAGGGAAAGGCTATCCACACAAGTATTCTAGCCTGGAGAATTCCATGGACTGTAGTCCACGGGAGCCACAAAGAGTCGGACATGACTGAGTGACTTTCACTTTCAATACAGAAAATCCCTGGTCAGATGGCTTTACTGGCGAATTCTCCCAATGATTTAAAGAATTAATCCCAATTCTTCTAAAACTCTTGCAGACAATTGAAGTGAAGGGAGTACTTCCAAATGTATTCTGCAAGGCCAGAATTACCCTTATACCAAAGCCAAATAAGGACAGTATAAGGAAAGAAAACTATATAGACCAATATCCCTGATGAATATAGATACAAAGAATTTTAGTAAATCAAATTCAAGAACACATTAAAAGGATTTTATAAAATGACCAATTGGGATTTATCCTTGGGATGCAAGGATGGCTCAACATATACAACTTAATAAATATGACACATCACATTAATAGAATGAAAGATAAAAATTATATGATCACCTCAGTAGATGAAGGAAAACTATTTGCCACAATACATCATTTCATGATAAAAATCCTCAACCTATTGTGTATAGAAGAAATGCAGCTCAACATAATAAAGGCCACATATGACAAACTCACAGCTAACACTCTACTCAATGGTGAAAAAGTGAAAGATTTTTCTCCAAGATCATTGTCAAGACAAGGAAAGTGAAAGTGAAAGTCTCTCAGTCATGTCCAACTCTTTGTGACCCCATGGACTGATAGTCAATGGAATTCTCCAGGCCAGACTACTGGATTGGGTAGCCTTTCCCTTCTCCAGGGGATCTTCCCAACCCAGGAATTGAATCCAGGTCTCTTGCATTGCAGGCAGATTCTTTACCAGCTGAGCCATAAGGATACCCACTCTTATCACTCTTCTTCAACATAGCACTGGAAGTCCCAGTCAGAATATTTAGGCAACACAAAGAAATTAAATGCATCTAAATAAAAAAGAAGTAAACTGTCATTATTTGCATATAACTTTACATATAGAAAATCCCAAAGACAAACCAAAACTATTGGAAATGAAGTCAGTAAAACTAAAAAACAAACAAACAACAACAACAACAAAACCAACACACAGAAATCAATATAAGTATATAATGCAAAATGAAATATCTGGAAAAGAAATAAACTAGCCCATTTTAATAGCTTGAAATAATAAAATGCCTAGAAAAAATTTAATCACTTAAGTGAAATATCTGTTCAATGAAAAGTACACAATTTTGTTGAAAGAAATCACAGGCAAAAACAAATGGAGAGACATTCGATGTTTATTGATTGAAAGAATTAATATTGTTAAAATGGTCATAGATTTAAATATAGAAAATAGATTTATAGATATAGATCAACACTTAAGAGTTTCAGTTCCACCTCTTTCAAATTCTAATGGAATTCTTCACAGAAATAGAAACAAAAGTCCCAAATCTATATGGATCACAAAAGACCCTGAATAGCCAAAGTAATTGTGAGGAAGAACAAAGTTGGAGATTCACACCTCCTGATTTAAAAATACACCACAAATCAAGAGTAATAATATGGTTCTAGAATAAAAATAAACACACAGACCAGTAGAACAGAATAAAGAATCCAGAATGAAATCATATAAATATGGTAAAAATATTTGAGAATGGAGCCAAGAGCACCTAATGGGGAAAGGACAGTCTCTTCAATCAGTGGCACTGAGAAAATAGGATCAAGCTGCAGAACAATAAAACTGGACCACTATCATAAAATAGTCACAAATATTAACTCGAAATCAGTCATAAATTTAGGACATGATACCATAATACTCCAGGAAGAAAACAGGGTAGAAGTTCTTCAACATTGGTCTTGGTAATGAGTTTTTAGATGACACCAGAGGCACACACAACAAAAACAAAAAAACCAACTTAACTACATCGGATTTAGAAGCCTCTGAACAGCAAAAGAAACAAATGAAAAGGCAAGCACCAGGAGAAAATTTTTGAAAACGAAGTACAGTGGTTAAAATTCAAAACATGTGAAGAATTCATCCAACTCAACAACAATCTGATTTTAAAATAGGCAAAGGGATGAAACAAACATTTTCCCAAAGAAAACACATAAATGGTTAACAGGTACATGAAAAGACGCTCAAGGTAACTAATCAGAGAAATATGCATCAAAACCACAATAAACTATCACCTCACACATTTAAGAACAGCTATCACCAAGAGGACAAGGGATGGTAAGTTTTGACAAGAAGGAAAAGAAAAGTGAACTTGTGTACACTCCTTGTGGGAATGCAAGTCGGTTCAGCTACTATGGAAAACAACACAGAGATTCCTCAAAAAATTAAACAGGTCTACCCAATGATCTAGCAGTTCCATTTCTGGGTATACACCAAAAGGAAATGCAAACATCTTTGTAAAGAGATATATGCACTACTATGTTTTTTATATCATTATTATTAATAGCTCAGATATAAAAACAACTAGGTGCCCATCAACAAATGAATGGATAAAGAACATGAGATATACACATATGCACAATGGCATATTATTCAGCCATAAGAAAGAAGTATATCCCGACATTTGCAACAACATGGATGGATCTTGAGGACATTAGACTAAGTGACATAAGTCAGGCAGGGAAAGACAAATACTTAAGCTACCACTTACACTTGGAAATGAAAAACAGCCAAATTCATAAAAACAGAGTATACAGTTACTAGGGGAATCAACGGGGGGCAGGGGGAGTTAGAACACATTTTGTAGTGTACAAACTTGCAACAAGTAATAAATATGTCCTAGAGATCAACTACATCATATAGTGAATACAGACAACAATATTCTATTGTACGTTAAGATACTAGAATGTAATATTTCATTCACTAAAAAGAAATTAAGTTTTATGATAGAGGTGCTAATTATCACTGCAATGGAATTATTAAAATATACATATGTATCAAACTACTATGTTGTACACTTAAGATTTGGCAGGAGATGGGGACAACAGAGGATGAGATAGTTGGATGGCATCACTGACACAACAGACATGAGTTTGTGCAGGCTCCAGGAGATGGTGAAAGACAGGGAAGCCGGGCATGCTGCAGTCCATGGGGTCGCAGAGTCGGATATGACAGAGAGGCTGAACAACACTTTAAATTTATACAGTGCTGTGTGTCAACTGTATTTCAATCAAAAAAGAAATTGGCATTCTAGAAACTAGAATCCAGGTATGCTTGAATTTCTCTTTCATTATCTCTCAGGGTCAAGGTAGAGACAACCTGGATTAGCACGATTGAATCAATAATGTATATAAAGTATTTTGCTAAGAAATTTTTGCACGTTATGTCATAGAATATGAAGGATTACATAATGAATTTTTCTGTATCTTCTACCAATGGGGGAAAACTTAGTTTGGTGCATTCACTGATGGGGAAGGGAACTGTCCTGGTTATTCACCTCATAGTAGAAAATGAAGTCACATGTGAGCACTGTCGAGAATGTAAGCAACAGGGTCAACTTGATGGTACATTGTCCTTGATGACTGCAATCAGTACTACAGAATAATGAACAATAAATGGCTTGAGATCTCCAGATTAAAATAAAACCCATTTTCCCAGTTTTCAGACCAGGATTTCTCTTTTGATTTCTCTTTTTCAGATGGATTTGACACAGGACAGTTAAAGACCAGATCTGTAGAATAATTTTGAATGGAAAGTCCATATAAAAAGGAAAGAAAACAATGTGTCTAGTGATCAAAGAGAGCTAGAAAGAAAACTATTCTAGGAGAAGCCATATTTGGACTACCAACAAATAAAGTAAAGCAACTTATTAGAGGTAAGAGTTTTTGCAAATGTTATAGTTCCCAATAGACTATGGGGGAATTCCCTGGAGGTCCAGGGGTTAAAACTCTGTGCTTCCAACACAGGAGGCATGGATTCCATACCTAGTCGGGGAACTAGGATCTCCCATGCTGAAACCAAAAACAAATAAAACCAATAAGATATGGGTTACAGGGACTTCAGTCTGAGAGTATGTGGGGAAGAAGACTTTTTTCTTTTTCTGTTTTTTGTTTTGGCCAGACCATATAGCTTATGGGAATTCAGTTCCCTGACCAGCGACTGTACCTGGGTAACAGAAGTGAAAGCTGGGAATCCTAACCACTGGGCTACCAGGGAACTCCCAGGAAGACATATTTATCTTGATACATTTTGGGTGCCCAAGACAGCATTAACTCAAATCCTAGTAGTTAATGTGCATTCCTTGGGAACACATGTGACCATAGGTGGCTGAGTGGTTCCAGGCCCATTTGAATGGATGGTCAAGAAAGAAAGTCCATGAAACAATGAAGGATTGTTGGGCATATTATTACTTTATCCCTTATCTGAAAGGTACCCCTATGCTGAGGAGTGCCTGTTTGGTAAGTCCTGACGTAAATATGGAAACAAAGGTAATATTGGTTTATCAGAATCTTGGGCCAGAGAACCCTGGGAGCCCATACAGACCCTGCCCCCAAATCCACCCTCCTCTACCCCTCAGGATAACCTCATCATCTAGGATCAGTCCCCTTATCCTTGGATGGGGTAGAAACACAATTGCCTCTGGTTGAGAAATGTTATCTAAGTTATGAAGATAGTGGTTTGGGGTATATCAGAGTCTCTGAAAGACATTTGTATCCAAGAACTTATGATCCTCCTTCAGCTGGCTTGCCAGACCTTGTGTTCTTCTGTTTCTCATGGAGGGAGAGGAAATTCAGCCTCATCAGGAGAGTGCCTCTCCTGATACAGCCTTGTAAGAAGTGTGTTGATTAAAGTCTCAGGTGTTTTTGATCTGGACTTGGTGGGTGCCTGTGTCTGAACATATGTCCACTTGTCACATCAAGTGGGCACAGGCACTGAAGGCATGAATTTCAATCCATGTCTGTATCATGGAAGGCATCTGAGCCACAGAAGGTGGTTTTTCATTTGGATCACAGCTCTTAGCAGATAGGGGAAAGGCTTTAAGGGATGCCTCTATAACCGAGGACTCTGATATATCCCAAACCATTATTGTGATAACATTTCTCAACCAGAGGCAATTGTGTTTCCACCCTAACCAAGGACAATCCTTCATTGTTTCACGGACTTTCTTTCTTGACCATCCATTCAAATGGGCCTCTGGGAGGCAGATCACTATTTACCCCAGGACTCAAAAAATGGGAGATATTAAGACATCAATTTTCAGGAAACAGAAGAGAAAGAGAGGTAATAGTGTATGAGGAGTCCACCATTTTAACCAACCAATGGAGAAGCCATTGCTAGCCAGGTTAGACGCTTGTCCTGAATTTTCACTTAGTTTGCAAGGACCAGAGGAAGGGTATAAATACAACCCCAAGATTAGGCCCAAGAGATATTGCCCTCTTCCTGACAAATTGGTGGGAAACCAAACTGGAATCTTACTTCTTCTGATGTCCATGTCACCATTTTTTCTGCCCTAGATATGGCTTTAGAATCAAAGAACTCAGTACACAGAAGAGATCAAAAGTAGGTCTGTGAATGCCCTGGCAGAAGACCCCAATGCCACCTCCCCTGACTGTTCCCTGGGACCAAAGCACCCTGTTCACTGCTGTTGGGCTTTACCTCACAGGCCTGCAAGCCTTGTAGATGCCCTGACTTGAGACTGAAGACAGCGTGACACAGTGACAAAGATATCAGTGATTATCAGACAGGGGATCCGACATGTCTGAAGTGGAGGGTCCTAGAGCAACATGCCACCATGTATGGCAGGCAGGACAGGGCAGCAATCTTAGACACTGGAGGAAGAGAGGCTACTGTTTACAGGGGGAATTGACATCAGATTGGCTTATCAGTTACCATAGAAACCAGAAGCTAAGGTAGGATCAAATGTGTAGGCAGTTTCTAGTTAAGCCCTGTAATTAAGAGGATTGGATAGTCATGTGAAGCAGGGACTGGTCAAGCAGGGGATGTGGAGAGAACAAGGGAACAGCTATCTTGAATGGCCTGACCATATGCTAATCCCCTTCATAACCTGCCCGACCTACACAATATCTGATCCCCCCCCCCTTCCTTGATATCCCTGAGGTCAGGGATATCAAGGTGCACTGTAGCTAGATACCATATATACAATACACCACAGCAGCTAGAGAGTGCTGAGAGTCCAAAAGATGGGCTCACTTTGGAGCCAGGCACTAATTGGTTCAATTTTTCATGGAATTCCAGAGGAAAAAAACAAAGGCATCTCGCTGTGAGCCCAACAGTCAGACTCATTTAGTAGTGAGGTTACTGTCTGCAAACAGATTCCCTCTGCTCAGACTAGAGATGAAATATAAGATGTTTAACAGGATCAATGCAGGGAAAATCATGACCATTAAGAAAATACAAGCAGCATCACCATTCTGACATAATGCCACCCCTCTCTACGGTTTTTGTCTTGAGCTGCAGACCATTACACAATCTCAGTACCCATAGCCGGTATCAAATACTGGAGAGGGTGTGAGAGACCACAGTGTTAATATAATGGTGCCTGGATTATATTATAATAAGGAGGCCTAGATTAATTATCTTAGGTGGGGCCAGATGAAATCTGTAAGTCCCCTTCTGGTACTAATACTAACCCCCACGGGGCTGCAAACCTAAAACATGTGGGACTTCCCTTCCAGTCCCAGGGTCATTTACAGTCTGATCCCTGCGGGGTAGATCCTGTGGCAAGGACAAAAGTGAGTTATTCTCCTGACCATTAGCTGGCAATGACCTTGGGTGGTTAATCATTGAACTCATGGTGCTGACTTGTTGCCTTTGCTTAACATGATGTAGGCCCTGGCGTGATTGCTCCTGGAATATTTAGTTACAAGCCTGTGTGACTTAAGTTAGCCTACTGGTCCACAGGTTGAGACAGTGGGTTTCCTGTATAAGTTGTTTTTTAAGTAGTCCACTCATCCTTCAATTAGCCTGGCAGAACGGTTCAGGGTGACTGGCCCCATCCAGTTCCCAATACTGTCCCTAAGTTTATGTCCCTAAAGCCTGTGTCTGTAATTTTTTAGAGGCGGTGGGTCAGGGGTTTGTTTGTACTTTGTAAAAAGCAATAAAATCAGAAAGACTCTTGTGTTTTGCGTGTATCACAAGCCCTCCCCAGGCAGACAGGTGAACCAAAAGCACCAGGCTGCTACTTTTAAACTCGTTAGCAGGGTGTCATCAGTATAATGGAAGAGAAAGATCTCTCTTACAGTAGTCAGATTCCACAGGAACCCACATGCTAGTGGACGGCCACCCCGGGATTAACCCCATAATTTTTCCTTCCCCATCCGTATTCATCAAGATTTCAGCCCTCATGGGGGTTTCAGCAGCCTTCTGGCTGACTCGCCACTTGTTGGGCAGCAGCGCACAGGCCTGCACGCTTGTAGATGCCCAGCCTTGAGACCGAAGAAAGAGCTGAGAGACAGCGGGAGTGACGTCCGCCGCTTGCTGGGCAAATGTCCACAGAGGCAGGGTCCTAGAGCAGCACCCCGCCACGCTCTGCAGACGGCCGGACGCACACCGTGCAGCTTCGCGCTTTGAGGGAGGAGCCTACCATTACCGGGCATTGGCGTCGGGTCGGCTCATCCGTCACCGGGAGACCCGGCCGCTGCGGCAGCAAGCGTGTAGGCAGCTACCATTAAGCCCTGTAATGAAGAGGATCGGATGGCCATGCGAGTGAAGCAGGGGGACGGACAGGGAACGAGAGGAAGCCATCCTGAGTGGCCTGACCCTGCATGGGCCCACTGAGCTGGGAGCTTCAACAGTGATGTGCACGAGCATCTGGAAAAGTACCGGAGGCCACACAGCTTAGCTCTGAGAAAGCGCAGCTAATGAAGTCCACAGGGACTGCGGATGCTGCTAGGACTGCAGTACGGCCCAGTGATTAGCGCCTAGAGAAACTGCAGTCATTCAGGATGCTGTTTGGGAAGAGAGGCTGGTCCAGTGATCCTCTGTGTGAAAGCCATTGTGATCGCCACTTAAAACCTGATTCTTCTCACCTGTGTTGCTGGAATTGCGAAAAGCAAAGGGTATCACGGGAACTGGAGTGTCTGGGTTTGATCATAAATAGAACTGGCCTCTGTTGGAATGTGAAGTCACACGAAGGAAACACCAAATTCTCTGCTACAATGGGCTCCAAAGGCATGAAGGATGTATCTGACAGTCTAGGAGGCTGGACTTAATAGAAACCAACTTGCAGGAAGAGATGAAGTATAGGACTCCTGGAATGAAAGTCACCATATATAAGGAGAGTTTGTCTAGTCACCAGGATAAGACTTGACAATTAGGCTTTGTGGGGAGAGGAGAGCAAGGGTTCAGTTCAACCTCCATGCTGATTAGATCTCTCGGTGGTGTGTGAACATCCTAGAATAGAGGGGGCTGGGTATTCTTTCTAGAATAGAGAAGAGCTCAAGCTTTAGGGGCCCAGGTCCTGTGCTATGGGATCTTCTTCAAAAAATTGCAGTATGGAAAAGAGAAGACCTTTCCCTACCTTTGAGGAAAGCTGACATCATAGATTCCATAACATACAAGGAGCGTCAAAGGCCAGGAGCACGTAGCACGTCCAATGAGGTGGCCAAAGGGGAGGCTGGAGACCTGGGGTTGCTGATGTGGAGACCTAAGGGAAGGGTTGATGGAAGAAATAAGTCTCAGGGAACTAAAGGCAAGCAGAGATGCTAACAACTAGCCCACAGTCACTGGGAATGAGAGTTTCCCTGTGATGGTTACAGCAGTGTATCAGCAGCTTGAGGATCCAAACTGGCCACTAGGGCCACATAATGGAGAAACACTGGCTAAAACAGTGGAGAGATTAGGGCAAGCAAGGTAAGGGAGGATGGCTCCAATACTTTGGCCACCTGATGCGAAGAACTAATTCATTTGAAAAGATCCTGATGCTGGGAAAGATTGAAGACGAGAGGAGAAGGGGACGACAGAGGAAGAGATGTTTGAATGGCATCATCGACTCAGTGGAAATGAGTTTGAGTAACCTCTAGGAGTTGGGGATGGACAGGGAAGCCTGGCTTGCTGCAGTCCATGGGGTCGCAGAGTTGGACAAGACTTGATCAACTGAACTGAACTGAACTGAGGGAAGCCTGGCATGCTGAAGTCCATGGGGTCACAAAGAGTAAGACACAACTTAACCACTGAACAACAACAATCCTGTCAGGAAGCATTTAACAGGAGGCTTCCTGTGTGCTGTTTCGCATCTGTCAGGAATCCTTTGGTCCTTATTAATTTCTGAATATTCAGGAATTAAGAGAAGAGGCACGCCTTTCCTGGGGCTGAGGAATCCTGGCATTTCCTTTGCTAGTTTCTCATTATGGTGGTAAATACCCTCTTTTCTCTTTAATAGGGATTGCCTTGTGTTTTTTAAGTCTGGAATTTTAATCTTTATCTTTGCTGTGAATAACTACCTTGTAAGACAGTATATATGCCCACACCATGTTGATTAAAACACCTTTGCTCCATCAGAGCTTGGGTCCCCCTGTCTTTCTTTCTCTCTCTCTATATATATATCTGGCTGATTCCCTGGAGCATGAAAGCTGCCTGCATAACCCAGGGAATATTAGCCTCTTTCCTTCTTTCACTCTCTCATCATTGACTCCGGACCACCAGGTTCTGGTCCAATAAAGGACCAACAAGTGGCGCCCAGAAATAGGGACTCTGGTACACATGGCAAGATTTGGATGGAGTGATCCAGAGGGCCTATTGAGACCGGTAAGTATAAAGACACATGTCAATCGGCTGGAAAGCCCCCTCACTTTTCTACTTTACTTCAGCACTTATTTAAAGTTTAGGGATTTTTGTTTCATGCCAGCGAATAGAGGCTTGCCTTCAGACAGTGGTTGAATGTAACCCTTGGTTCCCTAATGAAGGTAGTTCCGATAGATTTCTGGCCCCTATGGGCTCTCATTTAAGCTGCAATTCTGCCATTTCAAGGTAATTCTAGTCCTCCTGATATTCGGCAACAGGCAGAACACTTATTACATGAACATGAATTAGACGATGATACCTTACAAAAGGCCCAATTAGAATAACATATTTCAGAATTTTCCTACTAACCCTGATCCAGTTGCTCCAAGTGCTCCTCCCCTGCCAGCAGGCAGAAATCCCAAAGTCTCTCCCTTGATAGAACCTAATGATTTTGGCAACGACTCCCTTAAGACACCTTTTAACATTAAAACCAACAACATCTTTCTGAATGTTCACGCCTTCACGACAGCCCCTTCACGACAGAGGCTCTCTGAATTGTTGGCTTTGCAATCACAAGCCTCTGAAGCCAATGGCTTTTCTGCCTTTCCAGTTTTAAGAAATGCTGATGCTCAAGGGCAGATAATACCTCAATATGAAGGCATTAACTTTTTTCACATGCAACAAATGAAAAAAGCTGCAACTATGTATGGCCCACATTCGCCTTTTACTAGAGAGATTCTAAATGCTATGGTGTCTTCCATTGGAAGCTTGATTCCCTATGATTGGCGAATTTTAATAAAAGCTCTCCTTAAACCAGGAGAGTATCTTCAATGGACAATGTGGTTTCAAGATATAGCCAGAGATCATGCTAACAGAAATGCTCGAGCTGACGCTCCCTGAAATCAAATTACTTTTGAGATACTAACTGGCACCGGACAATTTGACACTATAGAAGCTCAAATACGATGCCCTCCTTTGTTGCATGATCAATTAAAAGCAGTGGCCCTTGAAGCTTGGGATCGAATTACTCCTCAAGGGGAGCCTACAGGTAGCTACATTAAAATATTGCAGGGACCTAATGAAACACATGCTGATTTCTTAGCTAGATTAGAAACTGCTATTTCCCGTACAGTAATTGGAGAAGAAGCTAAAAGGCAACTAGAAAAATTACTTGCTTATGAAAATGGAAATAAGGAATGTCAAAGGGCTATAGCCCCAATTCATGAGACAGGGACTATTTTTGATTATTTGAAGGCTTGTCGCAATATAAGATCAGAAACTCAAAAGATGCAAATGCTAGCTAAAACGAGAAAGGGAAATGCCTTAAGAAAGGTAAATGAAGGATGCTTTACATGTAGAGATAAGAACCATTTAAAAAGAGACTGCCCTAAGAAAGTTAAAAAAAAAAACCTCCAAAAATCTGCCCTCGCTGCCATAGAGAAATGCATTGGGCCAAAGACTGTCAATCTAAATTTGATATTGAAGGGAAACCTATTCTGGAAAACTTCCAGCAGGAGACCCCCCAGGTCCCCATTAACAAAAACCAGGGGCAAATTCCATCTTTTCCCTCAAACTGTCAACATCCGGCAGTGCTGCTGTCGATATACCAGCCCTAAACTCCTTTATCCTCAAGTAGTCCCCTCTAGAATACCTACTGGACATTTTGGGCCCCTGCCCCCACAAACCTTCAGTCTTTTACTTGGCCGATCTAGTTTGACTTAACAGGCAGGAAGGCCAGGGGTCTCCAAACGGAGAATATAGGCTGCAAGTGTCAGACATTTTTGTCTCTCTTAAGCAGTAGGAGGAAACAAACTAGTGATATTTCTTCCTTTTTCCGTTCTTTATACAAATTTAAAAAGATGCTTCTCTTAAAATACTCTGTTGCCATAATGACACCTGGTTTCACTTGAAGTTGACTATTCTCAAACCCTGAGTTAACCAATGCATTTTTCTTATAGAAATGTTTGTCTTAAGCTATGTTAATGTGCTATACCTTTACCCCAGACTCTGCCTTCAAGTCCATTCTGCCTAAGACTCAGAACAGACTTGACAAACCGGTATGTTTTACTCATGCAAATGTTCTCTTAAGCTATGTTAATGAAACTGTATTTGCTTGGAAACCTGCCTTTCTTCAAGATTCATGTCAATCATTTTGTGGCCCGAGACAACTCACCTGGTGCCAAGATTATCTCAAAATGCACGTTGTGGGCGAGGGGCCTGGTGTTATTCTCTTCAGTTTTGAGACATTTCCTTTTTCTAATTAGCAGACTGCTAGTAGTTATATGACACCTGGCTAAAGACTAGCAGGGGGGCACTCTTTCTGCCCCCCTTCTGATGCCTATGTCAGAAGCTTTCTCTATCTCCTTTATATTTTAATAAAACTTTATTACATATAAATCTCAATTTGAGAACACATTACAAACATCTACGGATTTCCAATTAGCTTTTCTGAAATATTTTGAAGAAATTTCATTTCATTATCCTTCTGGTAAGCTATCGAATTTCTTCAAAAACACTGAATTTATTATTTCTCGCATTTCTTTTATATAGATGGGACTAAAAACACCAAAGCTTCATTCTGGTCTCTTAAAAAATAAAATACCTTTTATACTAAATTTCATTCTCCTCAACAAAATGAATTATATTCTCTTATTCAAGTTATTTGCCTACATCCTTACCCCATTAATATAGTCTCTGATTCTGTATATTCAGTTTTTGTATTAAAAAATATAGAAACCTCCACCATAAACTCCTTGTTCTATTAAAACAGACAATGGCCCCTCCTATATTTCTAGACACTTTAAACAATTTACAATCTTTTTCTATTAAACACATTACAGGTATTCCTTATAATCCACAGACACAAGACATAGTTGAACATCACACACTAAAGTTACAAATAGAAAAAATTAAAGAAGGGAGAATACACAGGTACACTATTGTCTTCCTTATCTAAAGCAGAAATCTATAACTATTGTTAATACAGCTTTACTTGTTTTAAATTTTTTAAACTTGCCACAAGGAGATATCTTGACAAGAGCAGAAAGACATTTCGAGGAAATGAAGGACACTTCTCTTCCTCTGCCCATTTGGTATCAAGATGGATTCAATAATCAATAGAAATATGGGAAATTAATCTTACAGGGAAGGGGATATACTTGTATTTCCCCAGATGGATCCAACAAATTTTTCCTTGGAAAATTCGACCCAAGGGGGCCCCCCGACATTCAAAATGGAGATGAAACAACAAGAACCCCAGGAGGAAGAAACTCCAATACGGGCCATGGCGGCTCGAAAGATCTCCAGGAAAAAAGAAAAAAAAGATCTCCAGAAAGCACTGCCCTCGGTGGCATCAACCCTGTGACCTCCCCTCTTGGCGACAGATAAAAGCCCTCACTAATAAAGCTGAAAATCTGATTTCTCAACAGGAAATGCCTCAGAGTCCTGAAAACCTTCCTATGGCTATACTGACCTGCGCAACCCCGGCTTGAGCCAGATTAACACATCAGACTTAACTGGACTTATTTACCCAACACTCCTTTACTACAGGTCGTAAAATGGACGGAGAAAAGACTGATGGTATCAACCAATGACCCCACCCATATGCCCCCTCCCTGGAACCCTCACACCCTGGGGAGGAGGGAAAACTAATTAACATTTCTTTATGCCTTCTACTGTGCCTGGGCCCAGGAAAATTACGCATAAACGTCAGCCGACAAACTTGGGCTTTCGTCCTGCCTCCAAAAGAAGACGTGCACCCCAATGTTCATCGCAGCACTGTTTATAATAGCCAGGACATGGAAGCAACCTAGATGCCCATCAGCAGATGAATGGATAAGGAAGCTGTGGTAGATATACACCATGGAATATTACTCAGCCATTAAAAAGAATTCATTTGAATCAGTTCTAATGAGATGGATGAAACTGGAGCCCATTATACAGAGTGAAGTAAGCCAGAAAGATAAAGAACATTACAGTATACTAACACATATATACGGAATTTAGAAAGATGGTAACGATGGCCCCATATTCAGGGAAGAAGAAGAGATGCAGAAGTACAGAACAGACTTTTGAACTCTGTGGGAGAAGGTGAGGGTGGGATGTTTTGAAAGAACAGCATGTATATTATCTGTGGTGAAACAGACCACCAGCCCAGGTGGGAGGCATGAGTCAAGTGCTCGGGCCTGGTGGGCTGGGAAGACCCAGAGGAATCGGGTGGAGAGGGAGGTGGGATGGGGGACCGGGATGGGGAATACGTGTAACTCTATGGCTGATTCATATCAATGTATGACAAAACCCACTGAAAAATAAAAAATTAAAAATTAAAAAAAAAAAAAAAAGAAGATGTTCGGACATTGCTGCCCTTTCTGTCTGTGAAACATGTTTACGACTGTAACTTTAGGGAAAGAGTTAGGGAAAGAACAAAAAACATTATGTAAAAGGTTACTTTTACCGTGACAAAGGGCTTCTTGGCTGGCTTGATGGTGGAATGGCATCCCCTCCTCCTTGAATTTTGCTCGATAAACAAATTGGGCCTGGACTATGGGACATATAAAAATTTGCTGCAAATACCGAAGAACTTGGGACTTAGACCGGACATTTTGCAGGGACCAGTCGTGGTTATAGTAACTATTTCTTTCTCTATAATCAGTCATATTTTATACAGGCCTGTGTCCCACTTCCTTTTGTTATAGCCATAAGAAATTTACAATTTAATCTGTAACTTGTATTAATTGCCAATTTTGTGTTACTCCTGTTCAATTCAATCATAGTACCTACAACTGGGAACAAATAAAGTTCATTTACATTATAATGCCTCTCTGAATGTACAATTAGTGCAAAAGGAAATCTTTGAAACTGTTTCTAAACATCTGCCATCTTCCACTAATTTGAAAACCTTTAGCTGGACAGCTCGCTGATCAATTATCCAGGTTAGACCCACGAAGATGGTTTCAAACTACTACTCACAGTATCTGGTCTGGAACTGTAACTCTGATGATTGTCTTGATAATTGTATTTGTTGTTTATCATCGCCTTTCTATAAGGTGGTTAATACTAACTGAACTCATTTGGTCAGGACTTTTTTCTTTTTTTAACAATATAATAAAATAGGGGAAATTGTCAGGAAGCATTTTACAGGAGGCATCCTGTGTGCTGTTTTGTATCTGTCAGGAATCCTTCGGTCCTTATTAATTCCTGAATATTCAGGAATTAAGAGGAGAGGCACGCCTTTCCTGGGGCTGAGAAATCCCGCATTTCCTTTGTTAGTTTCTCATTATGGTGGTAAGTACCGGCTTCTCTCTTTAATAGGGATCGCTTTGTGTTTTTTAAGTCTGGAATTTTAATCTTTATCTTTGCTGAGAATAGCTACCTTGTAAGACAGTATATATGCCCACGCCATGTTGATTAAAACACCTTTGCTCCATCAGAGCTATGGTCCTCGTGTCTTTCTTTCCTTCATTCTTTCTTTCTTTCTTCCTTCCATCCCACCCTCCCTCCCTCGCTCTTTCTTCCTTTCTCTCTCTCTCTCTCTCTCTCTCTCTCTTACTTTCTTATCCTCGACTCCGGACCACCAGGTTCTGGTCCATTAAAGGGCCAACACAATCCTATAAAAGGCAAGTGGAAAGCTGTACTAGATACAGCAGAAAGCAAAAGAGTGATCCCTGCTGGGTGGCAGCTCCCCCAGACACTGCCGCCAACAGGCTGTTACCTCAGCAGCCCCTCTACCAGCCCCATTCCTGCTCAGATCTGCCAGGCAACCCCCAGCTCTTTCCTAGTGTCTGAGCAGCAATGTTGAGATGAGAAGGAAGAGAAATGGGCACAGCAGGTGCTGCTTCTTGGACTCTGTGTAGGCAGGCTGCTTTTGCAAGAGCTCTAGGTTATTGTGCAATTTGCTTGTCTTCTCTGGACCTTGGATTCCTGGACATCCATGAAACACAGACACTGACACTACTACTAAACATCCAAGGTTGCAGTGAGGTACCGATGAGATCGTGGGCTGAGGGTGCTCTTTGAATTCTAATGTGTGTTTACAGTCATGAACATCAGTGGCAAATGTCCAGAACCCAGGTGGGGGCGAAATTGACTGAGTCAACAGGGCAAAGTTTGCCCTTCTTTTTTCCGGAAACTGGCACTGGAACCTCAGGTTACAGGGCAGGTATAAATAGTAACTAGTGGCTGAGGAACTTCAACTTGCCTGGGGGTTCTGAAGCCCTAGAGGGAGCAACAGTGAGTGTCTCTGTCCTTGCCTCTCAATTTGTTTTCCTGTGTCCAGTGAGTATCTTCCTGCCTGAATGGGAGCTTTATCCTACTGGTGCTGAGGAAGGCAGGATCTGTGTAGCTGCTCCAGTCTAGGAGGGTGAGTGTTGGAGGTGGGGCACAAGGTAATAATGGATGCTCTACACTGTGTGCCTTTTGTTTGGTGGGAGATGTGTTTCCTGGGCTGGGAGAAGGGGAGAATTGGATGTGACATCCAACCAGATCTCTGATGCCATTGTCTGGAAGTTCCCGTGGAAAATGCATTTCATCGTTCTCTTGGAAGGAGGCACTTCTCTGGCCAGAAAGCCCCTTCCCTCCCACTACCTCAGCCTGCCAGCGACCCTCTGTCTGTTGCTTGCACAGGTCACTCAGGCTTGCTTTCGAGTCTTTCCAATGCCCATGAACCCTTTCCATGGTCAAAGCTTTATAATTTCTGCCTGAGAAAAGAAAGAAGCCCAGCAGTGGGACTGACCCATGTCCTGTACCCACCCCAGATCTCACATAGCTCCTGAGTCCCTTTCTGATTGTAACTGGAAGCTCTATTAGACATCTGCTCTTTCCTCCCCTGAAGCCAGCCTTCCCCTAACTGTGCATCTCACATGTCCCTTCCTCCATGAGGCTGCTGGCCCAACTCTTCTTGGAAGTCTGGACAGATTTTAGGTATGCCAGGGACTTTCCTCGTGGAGCTCAGGAATGACAAATCCTGGTAAACACACAGTCATGCTCCCATCCTGTGCTCAGGACAGACCTCACCCAGTTTAGGACTCTGGCTTTTTTTCAGACAGCACTGCAGACCTCCAATACTAGTCTGTCCAGAACAGCAAGTGAGAGGAAATGAGTCTGTATTGTTACAGCTAAGCCAAGCCACCTTACTGATACAGAAAATGATAGGCAGTTCCAGAAGGGGACAGGTCCCGCCTGAGAGCACTCAGTGAGTTCCTCCTAATGTGACAGATGGTCTCAGTGAGAAATTCTGCATCCTGGTCACAGTACCACTGGCAAGGATGACAAGCCCCAAAAGGGATGACATAGAGCATCCGAGAGTAGATTCATGCTGCTGGCAGACCAGCTGATCTGCTCATGTCCTCCCTGACCAGACTTTATCCCACCTTTCCCTAAACTGCTTTTGTATCCCTGCTGCTCTTGTCTCCAGAGGATGGGAGAGGAGATGAGGGAAGGGCTTCTCCTGATCTCAAGGAGCTGGGCCAGCCCCAGTCCTCATCCTTGGAGGAAGAGCACCCCCTCTTTTTATTCCTCTGCCTAGGACATGCTTCTCTTCCCTTTGGCCGTGTTGCTCCTGCTTCCACAGTCCCAGAGTTCCCTGGATGAAGAAATGGATACCTATTCTGAGAAAATACTCACCGATCCCTGCAACGTGGTTGTGTGTGCCCCACCAGCGGATAGCCTTCGTGGTCGTGATGGACAAGATGGGAGAGAAGGCCCCCGGGGGGAGAAGGGGGATCCAGGTACAACTGGGACCATGGGCCTGTCCTGGTGGGAAGGGGTGGACACTGGGATTGTAACCAAGCCAGAAACTGAGTCTTCTGTTCGGGAAGCCTTATAGATGATCTTCTTTCCTAAATGGGCGGGTTTCACCCAGATTTTGAGCCCACCTAAAACACAGCTCTACTGGCTGCCCTGAGCCTCCAACTTCATTACCAGCTGTCCTGATTCCTCCCCTAGAATCTTCTGACTCCAACCAACCCAAGAATGTGCAAAGAGTGAGTAAATGACTGGTATTTGGAGTCATCTGCTCTAGAATTTAATTACTGTCTATTTGGATTAAATGGTTCCTCTCCAGGGTGTTAAAAATTTTTAATATTTAATTAGGTTCTACTCCATGATGGGTGGGAAAGGATGAGACACTGTAGCCCCATACTCAAGCCTGAATAAATGATTTTCCCTAAATATATTACAGAGGGAAAGAAAGGAAGCTTATATTTCTTTGTCCAGCCCTGTGCTTAGGAGTTCCCTTGAGTAGTTTATTTAATCTCACACAAAGTCTGACAAGTGATGCATTAATCTCATTTGATAGGGAAGACAATTGTGACACAAAGATGCTAAGTGAAACCCAACCTGGAAGGCAAAAAGGACATGAGCTTCTTTTTCAGACACATCTGTGCTTATCTACTAGCTCTGTTTCAACAACAGAGTCCCCTAGGAACAAGTCACTCAGTGTTCCTGAATCTCAATTTGCTTATCTGTAGATGGGAATAATATGACCACACAGTGACAAATAGTTGAGCCAAGCCTTGCCCCCACATTTTTTTGGGGGGGGGGGTGAAGCTTTAAGCTAATGTTGCATCCTCTTGCTGCAATCAGCAATCAGTTGGATTCTCCTGAGGTTTCCCAAGATACTGCTTATTAAGGGAAGTGTCTGAGAAACACTGCCCCACAGGAGAAGATCTAGGTGTTACTGGCAAGAAGTGAGAATTCAATGAACCCGCAAAAAGGACAAGGTCACCACCATGGCACTGAACCAGGGCTGTGGAGGGATCAACTGAGGTCTTTTAACTTTCTCTAGTTTGTATTTTGGTTGGAGAAGAAGGAGATGAGCAACATTTGTAGGATCCTTGTTGCTGGTTCCTACACACACCAGTCTTTGTAAGTATCTGTCTGTCCTTTATAGACAGAAAGTAGCTTCCAGCATGAATGAACTGGGCCTTAATAAGGCTGCCTAGAAGTGAACCCAGTAGTGGGGTGGTATTCAAGATACAAGCATTCTCTTGCTCTCAGAGGGGCCCTGAATTGAATCCAGGGCAGGGGAGGCGTGGGAACTTTTCCTACAGTGGCCCCTCAGCTGCATGGATGTTCCCCAGACCATCCTTTATTGTGTCTTCCAAGCCTGGCCTCGAATCAGTGCTTGGAGAGAGAACAGTGCACAGTCGGGCCAAGACCAGGCTCCACACTGGCTCCCCAGATGCAGGCACTGCTGTCCTTCAATTGTGACGGGTCTGGGAATTTCCTGGAGATCCCAACATCTTCAGATCCTGACCAGTAGGGCTGAGTGTGGCCAGAGTCTGCACTGGGGACAACCTCCCCCACAGATTCTGACATACATGTTCCCAAGAACCTGATGTGAAGGACAAGATGGGCCTGAGAGGAGACAGCCTTGAGCAGAGGTAGAGGGTGGGGCTGGGTCACTTGGTGATGCGCCAGACATGTCGTGGAGGGCCAATAACACCTGGACCCTGCTTGGGGGGCTGTATATCCAGGGACAATTCCTTCTTTCCTCAGTGCCTCTGAGATTCCTGCCCAGAAGGAGTCAGTGAGAGAGTCCGTCCAGGGGGGCAATTCTCCCCTGGGAGTGAAACCTCACACCCCACAGCATCCCCACCACCCAGCTCTGCTGATGTCTCTGAGCTCATTTCCTTCCCCTCCTCCCACACTCTGTGGGCACTGACCACTCTGGCTCCTTGTTGGTCCCTGAGCACACACATCCTCCTGCCTCCCCAGGGCCCTGTCCTTGCTCTGTGCATACACATCCCTATGGCTCACTCTTCACCCCCTTCACAGCTTTACGCAAGAGTCCCTCTCTGGCCATTGTATTTAGAAGACACCGCCCCCCCCCCCCCCCCCCAAATTCTCTAGGCTTCAATTTACCTCTGTAGCACTTATTCTGATCTGATATGTTAAACATTTTCCTTTTGGTTATGTATTTCTACATAGTTGAGTTTAAGCTCCATGAGGGAGGGATATTATTTTATCTGTTTTTGTCCCACTAAGAATCCCAGAATTTAGGAGAGCACCTTGTATCTAGTAGAAGCTCAGTGAATACTTGTGGAATAAATGAGTGTAAATGGCCAGGAGATAAGGCATTTAAGTACAGTTTTGTATTTCAGTCATTCAGTCCCCATCTGACTCTTTGTAACCCCATGGACTGCAGCATGCCAGGATTCCCTGTTCTACTTTATTTCCTGGAGTTTGCTCAGGCTTATGTCCCTTGAGGTGGTGATGTCATCAAACCACCCCCTTCTCTGTCATCGCCTTCTCCTCCTGCCTTCAATTTGCATGGGGGTTATTTCAGGGGAGACTGGAGCTTCTTGGGGGACAACATCTTTAGGAGAAGTTTAGGCTAAAGATCTTTTAGCCCCATCTTTTATGCACTCCCACTTCCAAGGAGATTCATTGTCACTAACGGGGCTGGTCCTTTTCCCCAGGGCTTCCAGGCAGGCCTGGTCCAGCTGGGAGAGAGGGCCCGTCAGGGAGGCAGGGGAGCATGGGACCTCCGGGCACACCAGGCCCCAAAGGAGAGACTGGGCCCAAAGGTAGGAGGGTGGTGTGTGGTGGGTGAGGGAGGGAAACGGGAGGGGTGACATGGGCAGCCCTGGTGGGGACCAAGGTACATGCAGAGTGCCTGGAAAAGCCTGGAACCTCTGTGCCTGGTCAGCCTGGCCTGGGCCTCTCTATCCACATTCCCACACTGACTGAATTTCCCCAATGCCGTTCCCAGAGGATACCAAGCAGTCAGGAGCAGTCTCCTAGGTTGCTCTCTCACCTGGAGCTGTGGGTGACAAGCTGCACTGCTAGGAAGTGGGACCTGCTGAGCACACTCTCAACCATGTTTCTCCAGTGTGTTCCCTCCTCAGGAGGAGTGGGTGCCCCAGGCATGCAGGGCTCCCCAGGCCCCGCAGGTCTCAAAGGAGAGAGAGGTGTCCCCAGTGAGCCTGGAGCCCCTGGAGGTGCTCGTGTTGCAAGTGAGCAATGAACGCGGGGCCGGGCTCATATTCCCCTTGCCCACCCCTACCAGCCACCAGGTCAGAGCTGGCATTCCAGGATGAGAGCCAGTGTTGGGTTCTGGGAACTGTCTGTCTCCAGGGAGAGGATGGTTTGAGCAGCAGGGACTGTCTGTATCCAGAGAAGGCTGGTTGTTGGGTTTTGGGACAGTCAGTGTACAGAGAGAATGCAAGGGGTTGTTGCAGGCACAGATGGACATTTGTGCAGGGGGAGGGCATACTGCTGGGGATATGACAGTCCATGTACTGGGGGAGGTGAAAAGTGCTGGAAAGTGTGCCCAGAACTCACACAACAATTTTCTGATCCCAGGGCCTGTTGGTCCACAGGGACCTTCAGGTGCCATGGGCCCTCCAGGACTAAAAGGGGACAGAGGCGATCCTGGAGAAAAAGGAGCAAAGGGGGAGAGTGCATTTTCAGGTAAGAAAGCTCTGGGGGCTCTAGTGGGTGTGGAGGGGCCAGCAGGCCCTCTTCAGTCCAGCACCTCCTCTCATGCATCCCACGTCCTTATCTCTCCCCCAAGATGCGTCACCCTTCCCTGAGGCCTGGGCTCTGAGTGACCCCAGGCAGTGCTGGATCTGTCTTCACTTGGCCTCTCTCTCCTGCAGAGGTTAATACTCTGAGGCAGCGGATGACAAACTTAGAGGAAGAAGTACAACGCCTCCGAAATACTGTCTCCCAGTATAGGAAAGGTGAGCTCCTGGACCTGACCCTGAGCTGGCACCAAAGGTGGACCTCAGACTGAGTCTGGGCTTGGCTTGGAGTTTGCTGGGCTGGGTCTAAATTGGACTTGCTGGGACCATGATTGGGACTGGACCTAGCCCTGGGGCAGTTGTGGGGCTAAGGACAGGGCTGGGACAGAGCCACGCCCCACGTGCTCCAGGAGCTCAAGCAGGCACACGGGACAAGGAGGAGGATGCGGTCCATGTCACCAGTTCAGCAGAAGTTCACCACAGCCTACCCTATGCGAGTTCCTATGACAGACAAGGGGTCACCCAACGTGGGATGCATTTCTTCCCTCTGTAGGGCCAGGTGTACAAGTGCACAGAGAAGCAGCTGCACAGCCCAGGGCAGCAGAGAATCCAGGACTGGTCCTGAAGGCAGGGGTGGGATGCTGCCTGTGGGGTTCAAGGCTGCTGGGGACCTGACCTTGGCATGTGGCCAGCAAGTATCTCACCCTAAAAATGTTCTGAGTCTGGCAGGGGCAGTGTGCCTTCAGTATCTGGCCAGTGCTGCACTCTCCATGCATCTGCTTAGGTGTTTAAAGCAGAGATTATGCCCTAAGCCTGGATCCTAAACAGGCCGAGGCCTCCTGGAGCACACACCTGAGTTCCCTGTGCCTTTGGGACTCTCCACCAACTGCACCTTCTCCTTCTCTGCATTCTCCAAAGTCAGCTTTGAATCCACATTATTCATGAAACCTCAGTGATTGAAAAAAGAGTTTTCTGAAGGTGCCGGGTATAAAAAGGCCTGATCTGGTGAGACAGAGGGTTGGCCCCTATGGACTCAAGTCAATTAAGTATTGAAGTAGAGGGATGAGCATTTCCAGCAGTTCAAGTCTTCCTCCTTGCACAAGCATATCTGCACACCTATTTACTCCCTCATATGCAGACTGATAGAAACAAAGCAGAACTTCAGTATATGCGCTGGCCACACATGTATACCTAAAGACCACTCAGTCCACACCACCTACATACATGAACATACATGCATACCGATGCACACCCATCACCCAGATGAATGGGATGTAAACCAATCATGGCACACGAGCTTGCACTGACCTTGTCCAGGGCTGTCTGTGTGCCACCCTGACTATGTGGAAAATCTGGTCTCCAACTGCTTATTGAAGCTACTCAGAGGAAAAAGGCAGTAGGTAAGGATGCTGCCTGGTTTTTGAACCAGTCCAGTGAGCCCTCTTAGCAGCCCTGAGGATTTCCATGAATGATCCTGGAAGCCAGAGTGGTATCGATGGGATGGCGCAAAAAGAGATACTTAAATGCCACATAGGGGATGTTGTTATATAGTGTACCTCTACCTTAGAAATAAGAAATTAGACTCTGAAGGGAAGTGACTTTCCCTTGCCACCTGGGCTGATATTGCCAGTGTGGGGCTGAACATATGGCCTTCTGAGGCCCAGAAAGGGCCCCCTCCAAAGCTGATCCCACCCTGCCCTCCTGCCCCCACACAGCACTCTCAGATGGCATCATGCCCTGCTCAGTGGTCCAGGGAGGCTGACTGACTGTAGCATCACCTGGAAGCATATGGAAGCCAACAGTGGACTGCCCCCAGTGCAGAGGTCAGCACTTGGCTGCTCTCAGATGCACCCCTGCCCTCCCTTTCTCCTCAACCCTTCACATAACACAGAAGCGCTCAGACAACTCCACGTGCCCGATCATCATGCACGGGAGAGAGTGAGCTGCCTGCATGGAGTTTTCCCCACTCTCTGGAGCTGCCCTGGGCTCTAAGTATCATTTCCCTGCCACAGTCCTTCCTGTTTACACAGTAACTAAAGTTCTGGATTCTGGTGAACATCACGGGGTGGAACAGAAAGTGCACATAGGAGCTTTAGTGTCACATCCAACAAGGTCTGATCCTCATCTACATTTGACAGTTGGGTGACTTTAGGCCTCTTGCATAAGCACCTGAGTTCCAGGGTCCTCACCTCGTACATGACGAGTGCTTGGGAGCTGTGTGCCTTGCTTTTTTCTATCTGGTGCCCTGGTACCCTGGTGGGAGCTGGGGACTCCAGTTGGATCACAAGGTCTAGGTGCTGCCACATCCTCAAACTGACTCTCCTTAATTCCCCTAGCGGCGCTCTTCCCATCTGGCCTGGCTGTCGGGGAGAAGATCTTCAAGACGGCAGGTGCTAAAAAATCATATTCAGATGCCCAGCAGCTCTGCAGAGAGGCTAGGGGACAGCTGGCCTCCCCACGCTCTGCAGCCGAGAACGAGGCTGTGACACAGCTGGCCAGAGCCAAGAACGAGCATGCTTACCTGAGCATGAATGACAACACCACGGAGGGCAGGTTCACCTACCCCACAGGGGAGTCACTGGTCTATTCCAACTGGGCCAGCGGGGAGCCCAACAATAAGGCCAAAGACGGAGGCCCAGAGAACTGTCTTGAGATCTATTTTGATGGCAATTGGAATGACATAGAATGCAGTGAGCAGCGCCTCGTGATCTGCGAGTTCTGAGCACCCGGGGAGGAAGGGGGAAATGCCAGGGTTGTGTGCTGCCAACATCTCAATAAAAAGGTGAACCTCTGCTGCTCACGGCTTCCCCACTGAGCCATAGGATGAGACCAGAAGGCAGGCCACTTATGGAACTCCTTCCTCAGAATAAAGTTCTAAACTGTCTTCACACTTGGAAGACATGTCACAGAGAAAGGAGGAGGTGGGCAGCCTGCTTTTCCAGGGGCAAGGGCTAAATGGAGGTCTCCAAGTCTCCCCTGTTGAAAAATTCAGCACCTCTGCCTCACCAATATAGATGTCTAGCCCTCCATCTCTGCCAACCATTGGCCACATATGATCCCACTGGTCACTGCCTCCTCCTTCCCTTTCCTCTCCTGCCTTCAATCTTCTTATCCTTCAGTCTCTTTCTCTTACCTCTCCTCCTCTCCTGACACTCCACAGAAGGGGAGCAGGATCCTCAGCTCTGGCTCTCTTCTCTCCTTGCACTCCCTCTAGACATGCGCTCATTCTCTCCCATGGTTTCAAATCCCTTCTATTGATGCCTCCCCCAGATAGAGCCCTGTTTGGACCTCTCTCCAAACCCCAGACTCCTCTAACCAAGGTATGCTGCAGCCCTGGGGCTTGGAGGTCACAGTGGAGGGAAGCACCAGCTTCTCTGGCCATATTGAGTGGCCTTACACCCAGTAGAATCTCCTCATCCTTGACCTTGACCACCCAGGATCTCTTTCTTCCCATGACAGTGTGACTGTGGATGGCTCATCAGACAATGTACAATTCACAGTCCTAATCCCTTCTGAAGTTTCAGGCAGAGAGGGTGTCCACTATGTTCAGATTCATCCCCCAACCTCTTCCTGTCTTGAAGTACAAGGGATGTTCATCTCCACTCTGCCTCAGAGATAGTTTAGTCAAACGCTTCTCATTTTAGAGAAATGGAAATCAAGACACAGAGATGAAGGGAACTTGCATAGGTAGTAAACTCGGAGATAGTGTACCTCTGGGCTGGACAACTGGTGTTTGTCAATTCGAGTGAAATTTAAGTTTTATTCTCACCTAGATACTCCGAGGACAAAGCTAGTGGCAAAAGCTGAGCTTTGCTAAAGCAAAGCGATATGGTGCCCACTCCTGAGTTCAACAAAATCTTCCCTGTCTACATATGCACAGGATAGCTTCTTGGGGGTCAAAAAGGAAGGGGCCCGACCCCATAATAAGTGTGGACATGCACCAGTAAGACCCTGACATGGGATGTATCTTAGAAAACAGCTTCACAGGCACCTGGGGGAGGGTCCATGGCCTAGTCAGTTGTAAGAAATTAACAAGATTTAAGGTAAAAAAAGGTAAACAAAGACCCTGAAGGACTGTCTTACATAAGTCATTTATGTCACTTTTTACTGCACTCCCCCTCATTCAGGACATCCTCACTCCACCATGGGTATGTGTCTCTGCTTAGTTCTGACTTATTGCACTCCTCCTCATTAGAGAGGATGCCCATACCCTTTCCCTCTGGGGGCATATTTCTGCTTTGCTTCTGTCTTAAATAAACAACCTGTTTCTTTGTGTGCTCTGCCATACAGTGTGTTGTGTCTCTAATAATAAACTTTGTACCTATTTATACTTTTTGCCTCCTTGAAACATTTTTGCTTTCAAATGGGGGAAAGAGCCAGAGTCACTTTGCTTCTAGCCTTTAGTTCCTGGTGGTGTGTTGATGAGGATTCCTGGGGTTTCATCCAGTCTACCCAGGTTCCCTCCTTGGGCAGGAAAAGGGAAATAAGATCTCTCTCCAAGAGTGCTCACTGCTCTCCCTCTGAGATCAGGAGCACTGATGCTACAACTCACTCATGTAAAAGGCCATCTGACTCCAGAACGTGCACTTGCAGCTTGTAAGTTTTGACCATAGGCCTCTGTATATTTACTTGATTTTATTGACATACTACTGCAAAGAGTTCCAGTAGAGCTATTCAAAACCCTAAAGGATAATGCCATCAAGGTGCTGCATTCAACATGTTAGCAAATCCAGAAGACCCAGCAATAGCCACAGAACTGGAAAAAGTCATTCCTCATCCCAATTCCCAAGAGAAGTAGTAGTAAAGAATGTACTAACTGTTGGACAATTGCTCTCATCTCCCATGCTAGTAAGATCATGGTTAAAATTTTGCATGCCAGTCTTTAGCATTGTGTGAACCAAGAACTTCCAGAAATCCAAGCTAGGTTTAGAAAAGGAAGAGGAACCAAAGATCATATTGCCAACTTTTGCTGGATTGTAGAGGAAGCAAGGGCATTCCAGAAAGACATTTATCTCTATTTCATCAACTTTGCTAAAGCCTTTGACTGTGTGGATCATAAAGAATTGTGCAAAGCTCTTAAAGAGATGAGCATACCAGACCATCTTACATGTCTCCTAAGAAACCTGTACGTGGGTCAAGAAGCAACAGTCAGAACCGTGTGTGAAACAACTGACTGGTTCAAGATTGAGAAAGGAGCACAACAGGGTGAACTGCTGTTCCCCTATTTATTTAATCTACACACTGAGCACTCCATGAGAAATGTCAGGCTGGATGAGTTACTAGCTGGAATCAAGATAGGTGGGAGAAACATGGCTACCTCAGATATGCAGATGATACCACTCAATGGGCAAAAGGCAGAGAGGAACTAAAAAGCCTCTTGATGAGAGTCAAGGAAGAGAGTAAAAGAGACAGCTAAAAATGAAATATTAAAAAAAAAAAAACACCTAAAATCATGACATCCAGTCACATTACTTCATGGCAAATAGAAGGGGGACGTGTGGAAGTAGTGACAAATTTCCTCTTCTTGGGCTCTAAGATCACTGCAGATGATGACTGTAGCCATGAAATCAGAAGACGATTTCTTCTTGGCAGGAAAGCTATGACAAACCTAGACAGCGTGCTGAAAAGCAGAGACATTACTCTGCCAACAAGGTTCATATAGTCAAGGCTGTGATTGTCCCAGTGGTCATGAACAGTTGTGAAAGCTGGACTGTAAAGAAGCAGAATGCCAAAGAATTGATGCCTTCAAACTGTGGTACTAGAAAAACTCCTGAAAGTTGCTTGGACAGCAAGATCAAACCAGTCAATCCTAAGGGAAATCAACTCTGAATACTCAGAGTTGAAGGAATGATGATGAAATTCCAGTAGTTTGGTCATCTGATGCAAATGGCTGACTCTATGGATAAGTCCCTTATGCTGGGAAAGATTGAGGGCAGAAGAAGATGAGGGCGTCAGAGGATGACATGGCTGGAAAGCATCACCGATGCAATGGACTTGAACTTGGAAAAATTTCGGGAGATGGTGAGGGACAGGGAGGCCTGGTGTGCTCCAGGTCATGGGATTGCAAAGAGTCAGACCCAAGTGGGTGACTGAACACACTGCAAAGAAAAATTTAAATGATATCTGTACTTCAGAATTTGGAATGAGGCCTGAAGGAACCACAGGCTCATGGAAAGGGTTGATGAATACCCCTCCTCTATACAGGAAACCAGCCACTCTTTCCTTTGTTCCCAGGGACCAGGAAGACTGACCTCTCTGGCCCTTTCTGAATAGAGCCCCAAGTCCCACCCCTCTTCCCAACACACTTCCAGCCACAGCGTGTATATGGGACAGCACGTCTGAAAACAAAGCCACACCTCTCAACAGCATGTACGCAGCTCAGGCTCCTGCTAAGATCTTTCTCCTGTTACAGAAAATATCCTCAATTTCTGATAGTATCCAAGATATAAACAGTAATGAGCAAATAGCTGTTTAGTATAAAGGCCATGCCCGGTCATTCTTATCAAGGGAGTTTAGAGCAGCCTGTATTTATCGCATATAAGACAAACAATTGGATTTAGTTGAGTCCAAGGGAGGCATTTTTTTCTGAGAACAGAGAATTCTGAATTGACTTTAGAAGGACTGGCAGGCACAGGCAATCTTGTGCTACCTCTCTGGCTTCTGCCTCTCTCTGCCCATCCTCACCTCTTTCCCTTCTTTACACAGCAACTTCCTCTGTGTCCAGGTCTCAAGATCATAGAGATCAGAAACTCTTGCTCTCTTGCTTGACATCAATTCCAAGCTATGTGGAAAAGCATCTGCCTATCTCAGATGCCCACCTCTTATCCAGTCAACTCACTCTGGAACTGCATAGCCCAGCATGGCCTTGGGATGCATGGGAGAGGCCATTCTGGCCTGAGAAGATGCTCTGTGGGTGATCACTACTCATCCCAATATGGAAGCCACACCTATTTCTTGACAAGGGGGATCTTTGTGACTCTCTAGGAAGAAAAAACATTCCTGTGTTGCTGAAGTCCGTAAATGCTGAGACCCCAAAGCCTAGGAAGAAGCTTCAGATCAACCTTCACCATGGGCCATGGGAGTCTGGTTTGCATCTCTCCAGCACAGAGAATAAGTAGAGAGTCATTTGGGCTCTGCAGACACAGTCTGATTAAAGCATAGGAATGAGGTAAGTATTTCAGAAAATACAGAATTTTAACCATTCTTGAACACTGAGGCCTCTCCCTCCTACACCTTCAGTTATGAGCAAATGTCAACATGGATCTCCAATTACATCAGCACCACCCCAACCATAGTAGCCATGACCCTAGTTTAGTAACCTAGGTGCCAAGTGAAGCCAGAGCTGTGGGCCTCTTATTTTCAAAATGTTAAGACACTCACAATGCCAGCTGACATCATGGGAGCAAGCTGGGATCCTTCCATGTCTGAAAGTGTTGTTGTTCAGTTGCTCAGCCATGTCTGCCTCTTTGTGACCCCATGGACTGCAGCACCCCAGGCTTCCCTGTCCTTCACTCTTTTTATCCTTCAGTCTCTTTCACTCATCTCTCCTCCTCTCCTGACACTCCACAGAGGGGAGCAGGAGCCTCAGCTCTGGCTCCCTTCTCTCCTTGCACTCACTCTAGGCTTGTGCTCATTCTCTCCCATGGTTTCAAATTCCTTCTATTGAGACCTCCCCCCTGTTTGGACCTCTCCCCAAACCCCAGAATCCTCTCACCAAAGCAATCCGTAGCCCTGGGGGTTGGAAGTCATCGTGGCTGCCCCTTGCTGGGAGGGAGGTACTAGCCTCTCTGGCCATATTGAGTGGCCTTACACCCAGTAGAATCTCCTCACCCTTGACCTTGACTGCCCTGGGCCTCTTTCTTCCCGTGACAGTGTGACTGTGGGTGGCTCATCAGAGAATGTACCCTCTGCACAATTTTAATCTCTTCTAAAGTTTCAGGCAGAGAGGGTGTCCAGCCATGCCCAGATTCATCCCCCAACCTCTTCCTGCCTTGAAGTACAAGGGATGTTCATCTTCACTCTGACTCAGGGATAATCTAATCAAACGCTTCTCATTTTACAGACATGGAAACCAAGACACAGAGAGGAAGAGAACCTGCACTTCATGAGGTAGGAGATAGTGTGCCTCTGGGCTGGACACCTGGTGTTTGTCAAGTCGAGTAAAATTCAAGCTTTATTCACACCCAGACACTCCAAGGACAAAGCTAGTGGCAAAAGCGGAGCTCTGCTAAAGCAAAGAGATAAGGTGCCCACTCCTGAGTTCAACAAAGACTTCCCTGTCTATACATGCACAGGAAGGCTTCTTGGGGGTGGAAAAGGGAGGGGGCTTCACCCCTGGTAAGTGTGGACATGCACCCATAGGCCTCTGTGGTGGGATCTTAGAAAACATTTTCATATGCACCTTTTGAGGGTCCGTGGACCTGTCAGGTATGAAGGTATTAACCAGATATTTGGCCAAAGGTAACAAAGAACCTAGTGGAGTGTCTTACATAAGTTATTTATGTCACTTCTGTACTGCACTCCCCCTCATTCAGGATGACCACACTCCACCACGGGGTGTGTGTCTCTGTTTAGCTCTGACTTACTGCACTCCTCCTCATTAGAGAGGATGCCCATACCCTTTCTCTCTGGGGGCATATTTCTGCTTTGCTTCTGTCTTAAATAAACAATCTGTTTCTCTATGTGCTCTGCCATACAATGTGCTGTGTCTCTAACAATAAACTTTTTATCTATTTACAGTTTTTGCCTCCTTGAAACATTCTTGCTTTCAAATGGGGGAAAGAGCCAGATTTACTTTGCTTCTAGCCTCTAGTCCCTGGGGTGTGTTGGCTAGGATTCCTGGGGTTTCATCCAGGGTACCCAGGTTCCATCCCTGGGCAGGGAACTAAGATATCCCTTCAGGAGCGCTCACTGCTCTCCCTCCGAGATCAGGAGCACTGGTGCTGAAACTCACTCATATAAAAGGCCATCTGACCCCAGAACTTGCATTTTCAGCTTGTAAATCTTTACACCAAAGGTATCTGAATACTAAGTTGATTTTATTGACTCACTACTGCAAAGAAAACTTTAAATGAAATCTGTACTTCAGAAATTGGAATGAGGCCTCAATAACCACAGGCTCAGGGAAAGGGGTGATGAATACCCCTCCCCCAGATAGGAAACAGGCCACTCTTTCCTTTGTTCCCAGGGACCAGGAGGACTGACCTCTCTGGCCCTTTCTGAATAGACCCTGAGTCCCACCCGTCTTCCCAACACACTTGCAGCCACACTGAGTATATGGGACAGCAGGTCTGAAAACAAAGCCACACCTCTCAACAGCGTGCGTGCAGCTCAGTCTCCTGCTAAGATCTTTCTCCTGATACTGAAAATATTCCCAATTCCTGTCAGTTTCTGAAATATAAACAGTTACACAATAGTGAGCAAACAGCTCTCCAGTACAAAGACCATGCCTGGTCATTCTTATCAAGGAAATTTAGGGCAGCCTGTTTTTATTGCAAATAAGAAAAACAACTGGATTTAGTTAAGCCCAAGGGGGGCATTTTTTTTTTCTGCAGAGAATTCTGAATTGACTTAAGAAGGACTGGTCAGTGGGGGTGGGGGGTGCAGAGGCAAACTGTGCCACCTCCCTGGCTTCTGCCTCTCTCTGCCCATCCTCACCTCTTGGCTATCAGATGGGAGAGGGGTGAGGGCAATATAGAGGTGTGGGAATTGGAGGTAGAAACTACTGGATGTAAGATAGGCTCAAGGTTGTGTTGTACAACGTGGGGAATACAGCCAATATTGTGTAATACCTGTGAGTGTAAAGTAATCTTTAAAATTGTATAAAAATGCACAATTAAAGCAAAAGCAAAAGATAAATACTTGGTTCACAGGAGTCACTTTGTTTAGTTTTGACTCCAAATGCAACAAGCAGAAACTAGAATAATTATTTGCCCAGTAGAAAGTATTGGTAATTGTGTCCTCTTGTTTCAATGAAATCTTATCACATTTTGAAACCTATTTTGTGTTTTGTATGCTCTTGCCAATGAGGAGATACCAGGTCAAGTGAAGACAGACACCCACTGACACAACAGTAGGTTATAGGCTGGGGGAGGTAGAGGCTGAAGCATCAGAACACAAAGTAATAGATTAAACAAATTGAGAGAATGTCATGGGATAGATCAGATCATTGATTGAATGTATTTTCTATTCTTTTCTGTCTGAAAGGCAAAACTTAGATGCATATTATGTGAATAGAGCTAAATTAGACACAATTCAGTTTTGGGGTCACAATATTTCCTAAAAGGAGCATGAGGTCTTGACCCACTGTGGACAGTTGGATCAATAATCTGTGAAGGTAGTTTAATTTTTGGCAGGAGTACTTGGCTTAACAGCTTTGATGAGGTCACACAGCATGCAGCGACTAGTGAATGGAAGTAGCCAGCACATAATATGTTATGTTTCTCAAGTTAGTAAAAGTGAATTCATTTATTTGGAGTTATCGTGCATGTGAATAGCATAAACCTCACTTGAAAAGAAACTCTGTTCACATTGATTAAGACCTTGAAGAATGCTTTTTGATCAGCTGAAGATTCTTTTAAAATATGCTAAAAAATACAATAATCATGTCATCCTTGGATTTTTTAAAATTTAAAGTGGTTGGTATAACCATACTTTTCTGTGGACTCAGGAAAAGAAAACCCAGAAAATTCATGATATCTATTTTTTTTAAGCAGTAGTGTTCTGAGGAGTTGGCAAATGGTAGCTTTTAAGGACACATTGAAAAATTTTGAAAGCTGGTCGTTAAACCATTATAGATTAAATGCATAAAAATTAGAAAACACTATGAAGAAGCACTTTTTACTTCGATGAGCTACTTTGCCAGGACACCAGTAGATAGATGAATATGGTGAGCAAATATCCTACTCCATAAACAAAGAAGAACAAATCCTGGCATTTGGATGGTAACTTACCTGCTATCACTGGCAAAAATGAGACTTAGAAATAGGGTGGTGTGCTGTCACTCAAAACTATTCACCAAAAGTCATTAAAGTAGGCATATTCATAATGTTTTTCATGTCCTTTGTGCAAATTTTCATATAATTCTTTTCAGAACAGAATATCAGTAAAACGTTGGGCTTTTAAGTGAATCAATATGCTTCCTTCTATTAGAGATGATAAATTATTTACCAATGGTTATTGCTTTAGTTTTGAAAGGAAATGTAATGCCAGTCAACTTAGTACTTTCATTGTTAAAGATATTTTTATTATTTACTTTTTAAAGATACTGTTTTATTTCCTATTTTATTTCATGGTTTGTAATACGGCATTTCTACTCATGTAATTTAGACAGTGCCATTAATGATATCAGAGGAAAATGATATTTTTCATTATAGAAGTATTTGGGAAATATACTGTTTGTTTTTCCTTTCTATTATTTTTTTTTATTTAAGAGACAATCTCACTTAAAGGCTTTTTTAAAATTAAAGTGTATTGAATTCACAGTGTTGTATTCACTTCTGCTGTATAGCAAAGGGATTCAGCTATATATATAGCTGAATATATAGATACATGTGTGTGTGTATATATATATACACGCACACACATTCTTTTTCCCTACTTTCCATCATGGTTTATCACAGGATATTGAATATATCTCCCTATGCGATAAAGTAGAACCTTCTTATTTATCTAGTCTGTATATAATAGCTTGCATCTGCTAATCCCAAACTACAACTCTATCCCTTCCCTATGGCCCCTAAAGAAGGTTTTAATTGAACAAATTATGGATCATCTACAATCAGAAATATTATAAATTTATCTTTGTCTCTAATAACATGGATGTGTATTCTGAAATAATCACAATCAACATTTAAGCAAGACTTTAGAACCTATTTTATGTTTCGTTTTTAACACTAATATGTCATTTTCATATTTATATTGTCTTCTTAAACCATAATTTAAAATATTGCATTGTATTCTATCAGGTTGATACACTGAAACTTACTAGGTAACTTATTGTTTCATCAGAGGAACTTGATTTCTATTTCTGTTTCTTATCCCTGGTTTTCTGTGAATGCCATGTTTATTTCTGGAAAAGTCTGTGTTATTGCCTAGAGGGCTATTTCCTAGAGGGTTATTTCCCTTGGCAGCTATCACAATGAATCAGTAATAGAATAATTTGCTGCGGCAAATATAAATTTGTCCATTGTCTTAACACCATCTCAGAGATTCACCCTAGAGCGCCTAATGGCCAGTGCGGGTATTATGATAATCACATGGGAAACACCACCTGTTCCTTACACCACCCATTCCTTACAAGTGTAGGGCTGATGCTTCCTCACCAACTGCTGCCGCTGTTTAGTCCCTAAATTGGGTCTGACTCTGCAATCTCATGGGCTGTAGCCTGCTAGGCCTCCCCTCTGTCTACGGGGTTTTCCAGGAAAGAATCCTGGAGTGGGTTGCCATTTCCTTCTCCAGGGGATCTTCCTGACCCAGGGATTAAACCTCAGGTCTCCTGCATTAGCAAGAGAATCTTTTACCAATGAGCCACCTGGGAAGCACCCCTCACAGCTGTAGCCTCTTATTCACGTCCCACCTGCACTGGGGAAGAGGAATCCCTTTCACGTGACTCACTTCTGCTTCAGCTCCTACAGGGAATAATGAAGGCAGTCTTCAGAAAGTTTTATTTTTTATCCTTTGATGCTCATTGTCACAGTTTTCTCAGTCTTGCCTATATGTGTTGTCTTTTTCCATCAGTTACCATTGTTCTGTTTTCTTTCATTTTTTCCAGCGTTGTTTTATGTATTTATTTTACCATATTGCACACCTTTTCTTAGTCTTTTACATGCTTCCTTCTCTCGCCCACGTCTCTTAAAAAAATTTTTTTTTTCCCTCTGATTTTATCCCATTCTCTTTTCTTTGAGTTGGCACAGCACAGTGTTAGAAGAGTAGTTTCTAAGTCAGGTTTTCTGGGTTAAGTCTCAGCTCTGTCACTTGCTAAATGCATGACCTTGGGCAAGATATTTGTTCTCTCTGTGCTTCAGGGCTCTCATCTGTAAAATAGAAATAAATCTAATTCTCCCATAAAGTTGTGTGAAGATTAAATAAATTATTACAGGTTAATTGTTTAGAAGTGTCCCTGGCCCATAAGAGCCTACTATTTATATTTTAATTGCTTTACACCCTTTATTTGTATCTCATTTTAATTCTCTTTGGCATCTCTGTCATTTCTTGAGCTACACCTTTTCCCTCCATTGATAGCCTCACATGGGTTTATTTTTTCAATTGCTTTGCTTTCACTTGTGTTCTCTTACATTATTTTTGCTCTTTTAATTCATTTCTGCATTTTCCTGTGTACAGAAAGCATTATAATTTCCATTCAATTGACTAATTCTTTTTTTAAAATATATTTTTGTTTCATTGAGAAATAATTGGCATACGTCACTGCTATTCTCTCATTCTTGACCTCTCTTTACTGTCCTTAGGTCCATTTTATTTTTTGTAGGAATGCAGTCTTCTCTAGGTTTTACATTTATTCTGTTTCCTTTAACATCTCTTTCGTTATTGTTTATCTATTTCTTCATCATTTACTAATCTGGACTAGTTCTGTAGAGATGACATTTGTTCACATATTCTTTTTGTGTTTTATACATCATGTCTGCTTCTCCCATCGTTTGTTCTTCCCTTTACAGTTATACAATGTTATCGGTCTTCTATTGCTTTGTCTTTTTATTGATGAACATTTTTGCAATTTTAATGTTTTTCACATTTTTCTCTTCTTCCTCTTTTTTCTTCTTTATTTATATTGTGATGTTTCTATGTATAAATACTTCTATACTCTTCATTTCTTTGAATATATGCTTTCTTCTCACTTATCATTTACTGTTTTTCCCCAAACTATTCTCTCCACCACCTCATCCTTTCTTACTGTCAATTCAATAAATTTACTTCTCTAGAGAGTCTATTATTAATTTCACAAGCCTCCTTTATCTTATATTCTTTACCCACAATCTCCCTATATTTTTTCACATTCTTTACTCTTTTTTTCTCTACCATAATTTGAATTCTCACTTGCTCTCAATATTTTTTTTTTTAGAAAATCTTGAATGATTTATGAAATACTATCAAGTAATCCAAACTGTACACATTATGGGAGTCTCAGTGATAGAAGAGAAAAAAAAAGGAGCTGTATATCTAAGGAGAAAATGGCTGAAAACTTCCCAAATCTTGGGAGGAAAAATGGACGACAAAACTAATAAAGCTCAAATGACACCAAATAGCATCAACTCAAAGCAGATTACTATGAGACATATTATAATCAAATTATCAAAATCAAGAACAAAGAGAATTTTGAAAGCAGCTACTTGTCATATATAAGAGAACTCCCATAATACAATCAGCAAATTTTTCAGCAAAACATTGCAGTTCATGAGAAAGGGCATAATATATAGAAAGTTTGGAAAGAAAAATATTTAAACTGAGAATACTTTACCCAGAAACAATAATCTTTTCAAAGAAAGAGATAATGTCTTTCCCAGACAAATAAAAACAGAGTGAATTCATCACCACTAGACCTGCTTGTAGATCAATACCTAAATCCGATTGATATTCTTTGCAGCCAAAGATGGCAAAACTCTGCTGCTAAGTCACTTCAGTCATGTCCGACTCTGTGTGACCCCATAGATGGCAGCCCACCTGTCCTTGGGATTTCCCAGGCAAGAACACTGGAGTGGGTTGCCATGTCCTTCTCCAGGCAAAACTCTAAACAGTCAGCAAAAATAAGACCGGGAGTTCACTGTGGCTCAGATCATAAATCCTTATTGCCAAATTCAGACTTAAATTGAAAAAAGTAGGGAAAACCACTAGACCATTGAGGTATCACCTAAATAAAATCCCTTATGATTATACAGTGGAAATGACAAATAGATTCAAGGGATTAGATCTGATAGAGTGCCTGAAGAGATAAGAAAGCCTTCCTCAGTGATCAATGCAAAGAAATAGAAGGAAACAATAAAATGGGAAAAACTAGAGATGTCGTCAAGAAAATTAGAGATACCAAGGGAATATTTCATGGAAAAATGGGCTCAATAAAGGACAGAAATGGTATGGACCTAACAGAAGCAGAAGATATTAAGAAGAACTATACAAAATAGATCTTCATGACCCAGATAATCACGATGGTGTGATCATTCACCTAGAGCCAGATATCCTGGAATACAAAGTCAAGAGGGCCTTAGGAAGCATCACTATGAACAAAGATAGTGGAGATGATGGAATTCCAGTTGAGCTATTTCAAACCCTAAAAGATGATGCTGTGAGGGTGCTGCACTCAATATGCCAGCAAATTTGGAAAACTCAGCAGTGGTCACAGGACTGGAGAAGGTCAGTTTTCATTCCAATCCCAAAGAAAGGCAATGCCAAAGAATGTTCAAACTACCACACAACTGCACTTATCTCTCATGCTAGCAAAGTAATGCTCAAAACTCTCCAAGCCAGGTTTCAACAGTGCATAAACCATGAACTTTCAGATGTTCCAGCTGGTTTTAGAAAAAGCAGAGGAACCAGAGATCGAATTAATAAACATCCACTGGATCACTGAAAAAGCACTAGAGTTCCAGAAAAGCATCTACTTCTGCTTTATTAACTACACTAAAGCCTTTGACTGTGTGGATCACAACAAACTGTGGAAAATTCTGAAAGAGATGGGAATACCAGACCACCTGACCTGCCTCTTGAGAAATCTGTAGGCAGGTGAGAAAGCAACAGTTAGAACTGGACATGAAACAATAGACTGGTTCCAAATAGGAAAAGGAGTATGTCAAGGCTGTATATTGTCACCCTGCTTATTTAACTTATATGCAGAATACATCATGAGAAATGGTGGGCTGAATGAAGCACAAGCTGGAATCAAGATTGCTGGGAGAAATATCAATAACCTCAGATATGCAGATGACACTACCCTTATGGCAGAAAGTGAAGAAGAACTAAAGAACCCCATGATGAAATTGAAAGAGGAGAGTGAAAAAGTTGACTTAAAACTCAACACTCAGAACTAAGACCACAGCATTGGGTCCCATCACTTCATGGCAAATAGATGGGAAACAATGGAAACAGTGGCAGACTTTATTTTTGGGGGCTCCAAAATCACTGCAGATGGTGACTGCAAAGATGAAACTAACTTTCTTGCTCCTTGTAAGAAAGTGATGACCAACCTAGATAGCATACTGAAAGGCAGAGACATTACTTTGCCATCAAAGGTCCATCTAGCCAAAGCTATGGCATTTCCAGTAGTCATGTATGGATGTGAGAGTTGGCCTATAAAGAAAGCTGAGTGCTGAAGAATTGATGCTTTTGGACTGTGGTGTTGGAGAAGACTCTTGAGAGTCCCTTGGACTGCAAGGAGACCCAACCAGTCCATCCTAAAGGAAATCAGTGCTAAATATTCATTGGAAGGACTAATGCTGGAGCTGAAACTCCCGTAGTACTTCAGCCATTTGATGGGAAGAGCTGAATCATCTGAAAAGACCCTGATGCTGGGAAAGATTGAAGGCAGGAGGAAACAGGGATGACAGAGGATGAGATGGTTGGATGGCATTAATGACCTGATGGACATGAGTTTGAGTAAGCTCTAGAAGTTTGTGATGGACAGGGAAGCCTGGCATGCTGTAGTCCATGGGGTCACGAAGATTTGGACATGACTGAGTGCCTGAACTGAACTGAACTGAAGAGAGAGTGTAATGACATACTCAGAGTGCTGAAATTTAACATTTAAGACAAGAATACTGATTAGGTAAGAAGCAAGAAGGCTAGGGGGTCTCCAAACTGAGGACATAGGCTGAAAGTGTCAGACATTTTTTATCTCTCTGTTAAGTGGCAGGAGGCAACAAACTACAAGTGTCAGATTTTTTCCCCTTCTCTATACAAAATTAAAAGGAGGTTTCTTTTAAAATTCTGTGTTGCCATGACAACATCTGGTTCCACCTGAACTTAACTTCTTTCAACCTTGAGCTAATCAATGTATTTTTCTTATGGAATGTTTTTCTTAAACTATACTAATGAACTATGTATTTACCTTAAACTCTATCTTCAAGTTGGTTGCACCTAAGACTCATAACAGATGTGTGTGTGTGTGTGTGTGTGTGTGTGTGTGTGTGTGTGTGTGTGTGTGTGTTAGTCATTCAGTCATGTCTTACTCTTTGCGACCGCATGAACTCTAGCCCACCAGGCTCTTCTGTCCATGGATTTTTCAGGCAAGAATCCTGGACTGGTTTGCCTTTCCATTTTCCAGGGGATTTTCCTGACTCAGGGGTTGAACCGGGGTCTCCTGCATTGTAGGCAGGCAGATTCTTTACCACTGAGCCACCATGGAAGCCTCTCAGAGCAGATAATGGCTCAACAAACCAGTGTGTTTTACTCATACAGCTGTTCTACTAATCTATGTTAATGAAACTATATATTTGCTTGGAAATCTGCCTTTCTTCAAGATTCATGTCAATCGTTTTATGGCCCGAGATGACTCACCTTGTGCCAATGTTATCTCAAAATGTATGTTGTGGGTGAGGGGCCTTGGTGCCACTCTGAGTTTTGAGACATTTCTTTGTCTAATTAGCAGCCAGATAGTAGCTATATAACTTCCTGCTAATGACTAGCAGAAGGGACACTCTTTCTGCCCTCTTCTGATATCTATGTCAGAAGCTTTCTCTATCTCTTTTATACTTTAATTAAACTTTATTACACAAAAGCTCTGAGAGGTCAAGCCTTCTCACTGGCCCCAGACTGAATCCCTCTCCTCTGGAGATCAAGAATCCCAGTGTCTTTCATGGCTCAGCAACAAACTTTCAATAGCTTATCTGGCAATGTTATCCTTGAAATATTGAAAAATAAAAACTTTCCTAAACAAAAGCTAAAGGAGTTCACCTTAGATCTACATGCAAGAAATACTGAAAATTCTTTGAGCTTAAATAAAAAGATACTAATTAATGACATGAAAACATATGAAAGTACATAGCACTCTGGTAAAGGTAAAATATAGACGGAATCATAAAATTGTCATTCTATATTAGAATGGTATCTGAACTATATAGTATAAAGGTTAAAAAAAGTATTAGCAACTATAGTTTCTATGATTTGTTAACAGGCAAACAGCATAAACAGAGGCAAATTTTGACATCAAATATATAATGGAGAGGAGTAAAAGAATGGAGCCTTTATAGGTGAGTAAAGATAAATTGCTATCAGCATAAGATGTACTATTTTATCTAGGTGTTTTAAATAACACTCATGTAAACTAAAAGCAAAAATTTAGAGTAGATGCATAAAACACAAAACACAGGGAGCAGAGAATATTTCCATGGAAAACCAACAGAGTTTAAGTGTAGGCAGAAACAGAAGGGAAAAGAAAAAAGAGATATTAATGAATCAGAAGATAAACAATAAGATGGAAATCGTCTTTATATGTCAAAATCACTAAATATCAATGAATTCAATCCATCAGCCAAAAGACAATGAATTAGCTGGCTGAATGATAAAGAAGGAAGAACTAGACAACAATATAGCAAAAATAGGAGGAGGAATTCCTTGGCAGTCTACTGGTAAGGATTTGTGCTTCTGTTGCAGGGAGCTTGAGTTTAGTCCCTGGTAGGGTAAAAAGGAACCACAAACTGTGTGGCATGGCCAAAACAAAACAAGAAAACACAATAGTAGGGCGCTTCTGTCCTCCATGGTCAGGAAGGGATAGATCACACAGACAGAAAATCACCAAGAAAACATTGGGATGGAACCTCACTTTAGGCAAAGTGCACATGACATATACAGAACATTCCATCCAACAGTACCAAAATTAAGTCTTTTTATTGTACACGGAACATTCTCCCGGGTAGGGGATATGATAGGACACATCAAATCTTAGCGAACTTAAGAAGGTTGAAATGATCCCTACTATCTTTTCTGACCACAGTGATTTGAAATTAGAAATCAACAATAAGAGGAAAGCTGGAAACCTACAAATCTGTAGAAACTAAACAGAGAAGAAATAAAAAAGGAAATAAAAAATTATCTCCAAACAAATGAAAAGGGAAACAGAAATACTGAATCCTAGGGAGTGTTGCAAAATCAGTTCTAAAAGGAAAATTTTAAAGAAAACTGAAAATATTAATAAATAAACAACTTAACTTTACAATTCAAGGAACTAGAAAAAGGAGAAATGAAGCTCGAAGTTAGCAGAAGGAAGGAAATAGTAAAGATTAAAGAAGACGTAAATGAAATAAAGGCCAGGATAATAACGCAAAAGGTCAGTGGAACAAAGAACTGGTGTTTCAAAGTATTTTAAATAATTGACAAACTTTTAGCTAAGATAAAAACACAAATAAATGAAATTATAAATGAAAAAAGAAGACATCACAACTTTACACTCTAGAAATACTTAGGATCATAAGAGGATATGAACAATGATAAACCAACAAGTCAGATAACCTAGAAGAAATGAGTAAGTCCCTAGAAACACAACAACATACCAACACTGAATCAGGAAGAAACAGAAAACTTAAATAGACCAGGAACAAGTGAAAAAAATTTAAATAGTAATTTTTAAAAGCCCAACACAGAAAACCCCAGAACTGAATTATTTCACTGGTGAATTCTACCAAATATTGAAAGAATTAATGCCAATTCTTTTTAAACATTTCCAAACAACTGAATACGTCAAAGCTCATTCTACAAGGCCAGCCTTACCCAGATACTAAAGCCAGAGTACAAAGACAGTGCCAGGAAAGAAAACTATAGACCAATATCCCCGATGAATATAGATGCAAAGAATAATAGGAAACCAAGTTTAAGAGCACATTAAAAGGGTTATACATAATGACCAATGGATTTATCCCTGGGATGTGAGGATGGTTCAACATATGCAAATCCATGGATGTGATACTTTACATTGATACAATGAAAGATAAAAGTTACATGATCACCTCAATGGGCAACTTAGTAGTTCAGTCGGGTCCTGTTCTTTGTGATCCCATGAACTGTAGCACACCAGGTTCCTCTGTCCATGGAACTGTCCAGACAAGAATACTGGAGAGGGTTGCAGTTTCCTTCTCCAGGGGATCTTCCCAACCCAGGGATTGAGCCTGGGTCTTCTGCACTGCAGGCAGATTCCTTACTGTTTAAGCCACCAGGTAAAGCCTGATCTCCTCCAAAGATGCAGGTAAAGTATTTGCCAGAATACAACACCCTTTCATGATAAAAATCCTCAACTTATTGTGTATAGGAAAAAACACATCTCAAAATAATAGAGGCCACATATAACAAATCTACAGCTCATATTCCACTCAATGGTAAAAAAGTACAAGATTTTTCTCTAAGACCATTGTCAAGACCAGGATACCCACTCTTATCATTCTTATTCAATATAGCACTGGAAGTCTTAGCTAGAGTCATTAGGCAAGACAAAGAAATGAAAACCATCCAAATAAAAAAAGAAGTAAATTGCCACCATTTGCAGATGATATATTACATACAAAAATTACCAAAGACAACCCAAAACTGTTGGAAATAATAAAGTCAGTACAGCTGAAAGATTTAAGAAATCAGTATACAGAAATCATTTCTATAATAAAGAAATATCTGAAAAGAAATAAAGGAAACTAACCCATCTTAATAGCTTAAAACAATAAAATGCCTAGAAAAAATTTTAAACACTTAAGTAAAATTTCTGTACAATGAAAGTACACAACTTTGTTGAAAGAAATCCAAGGCAAAAACAAAAGGAAAGATATTTGATGTTCATGGATTGAAAGAACTAATATTGCTAAAATGATCATAGATTTAGAGATAGACAATAAATTTATAGATATAGATCACCGTCTATAGATTCAGTTCTATCCCTATCAAAATTCTAATGGCATGCTTCACAGAAATAGAAAAAAAAAATCCAAAAATTTGTATGGAACCACAAAGGACTCTGAATAGTCAAAGTGTTGTAGGAAGGGGTAGTCCCTCTCCAGGGCCCCAAGAGTGGGCTCTTGTCTAACACTCAGAAAAGAATTTCCCGAGGAGACCTGTGGGGACAAAGCTAGAGACTTTATTGGAAGAGGGCACTTGGGCAGAGAGCAGCAGGGTAGGCAACCCAGGAGACCTGCTCTGCCACATGGCTCACAGTCTCGGGTTTTCTGGTGATGGGACTAGTTTCTGGGTTGTCTGTGGCCAATCATTCTGACTCAGAGTCCTTCCTGGTGGTGCACGCATCACTCAGCCAAGATGGATGCTAGCAAGAGGGATTCTGGGAGGTGGACAGACACGCGGTGTCTCCTCCTAACCTTTCCCAAACTCTCCCGGTTGGTGGTGGCTTATTAGTTCCGTATTCCTTACCAAGACCTCCTGTCATAAAACAACTCATGCAAATGGTTGCTAGAGAGTCTGGCCTGGGCGGGTAGTTTCAGTCACTGTGCTTCCCATATGAAAAGTAATCCTGAAAAAGAAGAACAAAGTTGGAGGTATCACATACCTCATTACAAAATACTCTACATGAAACTACAGTAATAATAACAGTATGGTTCTAGAATAAAAATAGACATACAGACAAGTAGAGCAGAACGGGGAACTGAAAGGTTGTCATTGAGCCATGAAAGACTCCAAGAGTCTTGGCCTCTGGAGGAGAGGAATTCAACCCGGGGCCAGTGACGAGGCTTGATCACTCAGAGCTTTTATGTAATAAAGTTTTATTAAAGTATAAAAGAGATATAGAAAGCTTCTGACATAGAAATCAGAAGGGGGCAGAAAGAGTGCCTCCTTGCTAGCCTTTCAAAGTATGTTATATACCTATCAGTGAGCTGTTAATTAGAGAAAAAAAAATGTCTCAAAACTCAGAGTGGCACCAGGCCCCTCACCCACAACATACATTTTGAGATAACACTGGCACCAGGTGAGTCATCCCTGGCCATAAAATGATTGACATGAATCTTGAAGAAAGGCAGGTTTCCAAGTAAATATACAGTTTCATTAACATAGATTAGGAGAACAATATATGTGTAAAACATACAGGTTTGTTGAGCCCTTATCATTTCTGAGTCTTAAGAGGAATGGACTTGAAGAAACACAGAGTCTAGGGTAAATACATAGCTCATTAACATAGCTTAAGACAAACATTTCCATGAAAAAAATGCATTGGTTAGCTCAAGGTTTGAGAAAAGTTAAGTTCAGGTGAAACCAGGTGTGGTCATGGCAACACAGAATTTTAAGAAAAACCTCTTTTTAAATTTGTATAGAGAACAAAAAAATTTAACACTTTTTCCTCCTGCTACCTAAGAGAGAGATAAAAAAATGTCTGACACTTGGTATCTGTTTCCTCCCTTTGGAGACCCCTGGCCTTTCTGCATGTTACCCTCTCAGAACCAAGGAGGATATCATCCAAATATGGTCAAAATATTTGAAAAGGAAGCCAAGAACACCCAGTGGAAAAACGATGGTCTCTTTAATCAATGGTGTTGAGAAAACCAGATCAACACATGCAGGACACTGAAAGTGGACCACTATCTTATAACACACACAAAAAAATGTTAACTTGACATCAATCATAGATATTAGACCTGATACCATAGCTCCTAGAAGAAAACACAGGGTAGAAGTTCCTCAACATTAGTCTTGGTAATGATATTTTAAATATGACACCAAAAGCACAAACAACAAAGGCAAAAAACAACAACAACAACAACAACAACAACAACAAAAACCCCAAAAAACCAAAACACCAAAAAGCTGATGTGATTGTAACAAATTTAAAAGCCTCTGCACAGCAAATAAAGCAATTAAATGAAAAACAATCCATAGAATGGGAGAAAATTTTTGCAAACCAAGTATAGCAGTTAATATACAAAAAAATGAAGATCTCATACAACTCAATACCAATCTTATTTTAAAATAGATAAAGGGAAGGAAGACATTTTGCCAAGGAAACATGCAAATAGTTAACAGGTATGTGAAGAGGTGTTCAGGTACTTAACCAGAAAAATATACATCAAAACCAAAATAAGCTATTACCTCACACCTTTAGAACTAACACCCAAAAAAGATGTCCTTTTCATTATAGGGGACTGGAATGCAAAAGTAGGAAGTCAGAGAATCACCTGGAGTAACAGTCAAATTTGGCCTTGGAGTACAGAAAGAAGCAGGGCAAAGGCTAATAGAGTTTTGCTAAGAGAATGCACTGGTCAGAGGGAACACCCTCTTCCAACCACACAAGAGAAGACTGTACACATGGACCTCATCAGATAGTCAACACTGAAATCAGATAGATTATATTCTTTGCAGCCAAAGATGGAGAACCTCTATACAGTCAGCAAAAACAAGACCAGGAGCTGACTGTGGCTCAGATCATGAACTCCTTATTGGCAAATTCAGCCTTAAACTGAAGAAAGTAGGGAAAACCACTAAACCATTCAGGTATGACCTAAATCAAATCACTTATGACTATACAGTGGAAGTGAGAAATAGATTTAAGGGACTAGATCTGATAGACAGAGAACCTGATGAACTATGGACGGAGGTTCGTGACATTGTACAGGAGACAGGTATAAAGACCATCCCCAAGGAAGAGAAATGCAGAAAGGCAAAATGGTTGTCTGAGGAGACCTTACAAATAGGTGTGAAAAGAAGAGAAGCAAAAAGCAAAGGAGAAAAGGTAAGATACTCCAATTTGAATCCAGAGTTCCAAAGAATAGCAAGGAGAGAGAAGAAAGCCTTCCTCAGCGACCAATGCAAAGAAATAGAGGAAAACAACAGAATGGGAAAGACTAGAGATCTCTTCAAGAAAATTAGAGATACCAAGGGAACATTTTGCACAAAGATGGGTTCGATAAAGGATACAAGTGGTATGGACCTAACAGAAGCAGAAGTAATTAAGTAGGGGTGGCAAGAATACACAGAAGAACTCTACAAAAAAGATCTTCAGGACCCAGATAATCACAGTGGTGTGATCACTGACCTAGAGCCAGACATCCTGGAATGTGAAGCCAAGTGGGCCTTAGAAAGCATCACTATGAACAAAGCTAGTGGAGATGATGGAATTCCAGTTGAGCTATTTCAAATCCTAAAAGATGATGCTGTGAAAGTGCTGTACTCGGTGTGCCAGCAAATTTGAAAAACTCAGCAGTGGCCACAGGACTGGAAAAGGTCAGTTTTCATTCCAATCCCTAAGAAAGGCAATCCCCAAGAATGCTCAAACTACCACACAACTGCACTCATCTCACACGCTAATAAAGTAATACTCAAAATTCTGCAAGCCAGGCTTCAGCAATACATGAACAGTGAACTTCCACATGTTCAAGCTGGTTTTAGAAAAGGCAGAGGAACCAGAGATCAAATTGCCAACATCCATTGGATCATCAAAAAAGCAAGAAAGATCCAGAAAAACATCTATTTCTGCTTTATTGACTATGCCAAAGCCTTTGACTGTGTGGATCACACAAACTGTGGAAAATTCTGAGAGATGGGAATACCAGACCACCTGGCCTGCCTCTTGAGAAAGCTATATGCATGTCAGGAAGCAACAGTTAGTACTGGACATGGAATAACAGACTGGTTCCAAATAGGAAAAGGAGTATGTCAAGGCAGTATATTGTCACCCTGCTTATTTAACTTATATGCACAGTATATCATGAAAAACACTGGGCTGGATAAAGCACAAGCTGGAGTCAACATTGCCAGGAGAAATGTCAATAACCTCAGATATATAGATGTCACCACCCTTATGGCAGAGAGTGAAGAGGAACTAAACACCCTCTTGACGAAAGTGAAAGAGGAGAGTGAAAAAGTTAGCTTAAAGCTCAACATTCAGAAAACTAAGATCATGGCATCCAGTGCCATCACTTCAAGTGAAATACATGGGCAAAGAGTGGAAACAGTGCCAGACTTTTTTTTGGGGGGCTCCAAAATCACAGCAGGTGGTGACTGCAGCCATGAAATTAAAAGATGCTTACTCCTTGGAAGGAAAGTTATGATCAACCTAGATAGCATATTAAAAAACAGAGACATTACATTGCCAATAAAGGTCGGTCTAGTCAAGGCTATGGTTTTCCAGTGGTCATGTATGGATGTGAGAGTTGGACTGTGAGGAAAGCTGAGTGCCAAAGCGTTGATGCTTTTGAACTGTGGTGTTGGAGAAGACTTTTGAGAGTCCCTTGGACTGCAAGGAGATCCAACCAGTCCATCCTAAAGGAGATCAGTCCTGGGTATTCACTGGAAGGACTAATGCTGAAGCTGAATCTTCAGTACTTTGGCCACCTCATGCGAAGAGCTGACTCACTGAAAAAGACCCTGATGCTGGGAGGGATTGGGGGCAGAAGGAGAAGGGGAAGACAGAAGATGAGATGGCTGGATGGCATCACCGACTCGATGGACATGAGTTTGAGTAAATTCCGGGAGATGGTGATGGACAGGCCTGGCGTGCTGCGATTCATGGGGTCTCAAAATGTCGGACGCGACTGAGCGACTCAACTGAACTGAACTGATACCTTCTAGAACTAACTCGCCCAAAAAGATGCCCTTTTCATTATAGGGGACTGGAATGCAAAAGTAAGAAGTCAAGAAACACCAGGAATAACAGGCAAATATGTAATACAGAATGAAGCAGAGCAAAGGGTAATAGAGTTCTGCCAAGAGAATGCACTGGTCATAGCTAACACCCTCTTCCAACGACACAAGAGAAGACTATACACATGGCCATCACCAGATGATCAACACCAAAATCAGACAGATTATATTCTTTGCAGCCAAAGATGGAGAACCTCTATAGAGTCAGCAAAAACAAGACTGGGAGTTGACTGTGACTCAGATCATGAACTCCTTATTGGCAAATTCAGACTTAAATTGAAGAAAGTAGGGAAAACCACTAGACCATTCAGGTATGACCCAAATCAAATCCCTTATGATTATACAGTGGAAGTGACAAGTAGATTCAAGGGACTAGATCTGATAAACAGAGTGCCTGATGACTTAGGACAGAGGTTAATGACATTGTATGGGAGACAGGAATTAAGACCATCCCCAAGAAAAACAAATGCAAAAAAACAAAATGGCTTGTCTGAGGAGGACTTACAAATAGCCGAGTAAAGAAGAAAAGCTAAAGGCAAAGGAGAAAAGGCAAGATACACCCACTTGAATGTAGAGTTCCAAAGAATAGCAAGCAGAGATGAGAAAGCCTTCCTCAGTGATCAATGCAAAGAAATAGAGGAAAACAACAGAATGGGAAAGACTAGAGATCTCTTCAAGAAAATTAGAGATACAAGGGGAACATTTCATGCAAAGATGGGTTCGATAAAGGACCCAAGTGGTATGGACCTAACAGAAGCAGAAGACATTAATAAGAGGTGGCAAGAATACACAGAAAAACTGTACAAAAAATATCTTCACAACCCAAATAATCATGATGGTGTGATCACTGACCTAGAGCCAGACATCCTGGAATGCAAAGTCAAGAGGGCCTTAGGAAGCATCACAATGACCAACGCTAGTGGAGGTGATAGAATTCCAATTGAGCTATTTCAAACCTTAAAAGATAATGTTGTGATAGTGCTGTACACAATAAGCCAGCAAATTTGGAAAACTCATCAGTGGTCACAGGACTGGAGAAGGTCAGTTTTCATTCCAGTCCCTAAGAAAGGCAATCCAAAGAATGCTCAAACTACCGCACAATTGCACTCATCTCACATGATAGTAAAGTAAAGCTCAAAATTCTCCAAAACCAGGCTTCAACAGTGCATGAACCTTGAAGTTCCAGATGTTCGAAATGGTTTTAGAAAAAGCAGAGGAAACAGAGATCAAATTGCCAACATCCATTGGATATTGAAAAAGCATGAGAGTTCCAGAAAAACATCTACTTCTGCTTTATTAACTACACCAAAGCTTTTGACTGTGTGGATCACAACAAACTGTGGAAAATTCTGAAAGAGATGGGAATACCAGACCACCTGACCTGCCTCTTGAGAAATCTGTATGCAGGTCAGGAAGCAACAGTTAGATGGAACAACAGACTGTTTCCAAACAGAAAAGGAGTACATCAAGGCTGTATATTGTCACCCTGCTTATTTTATTGATATGCAGAGTACATCATGAGAAACACTGGGCTGGGAGAAGCACAAGCTAGAATCAAGATTGCTGGGAGAAATATCAATAACCTCAGATATGCAGATGACAATACCCTTATGGCAGAAAGTGAAGAACTAAAGAGCCTCTTGATGAAATTGAGAGAGGAGAGTGAAAAAGTTCGTTTAAAAGTCAACATTGAGAAAACTAAGACCATGGCATCAGGTCCCATCACTTCATGGCAAATAGATGGGCGAACAGTGGAAACAGTGCCAGACTTTATTTTTTTGGGCTCCAAAATCACCACAGATGATAACTGCAGCCATGAAATTAAAAGATGCTTGTTCCTTGCAAGAAAGGTATTACCAACCTAGACAGCATACTTAAAAGCAGAGACATTATTTTGCCAACAAAGTTCCATCTAGACAGGCTATTGTTTTACCGGTAGTCTTGCATGGATGTGAAAGTTGGACTATAAAGAAAACTGAGCACCAAAGAATTGATGCTTTTGAACTTGGTGTTGGAGAAGACTCTTGAGAGTCCCTTGGACTGCAAGGAGATCCAAGCAATCCATCCTAAAGGAAATCAGTCCTGAATATTCATTTGAAGGACTGATGTTGAAGGTTAAACTCCAATACTTTGGCCTCCTGATGGGAAGAGCTGGCTCATTTGAAAAGACCCTGATGCTGGGAAAGTTTGAAAGTGGGAGGAGAAAGGGACCACAGAGGATGAGGTGGTTGGATGGCATCACCGACTCAATGGACATGAGTTTGGGTAAACTCTGGGAGTCGGTGATGGAGAGGGAGGCCTGGCGTGCTGCAGTTCATGGGGCTCAAAGAGTCAGAAAAGACTGATCAGCTGAACTGAACTGATACACATATGTGCAAAGGAATATTATTCAGCCATGAGAGAGAAGTATTTCCTGTCATTTGCAATAACGTGGATGGATCTTGAGAATATTAGGCTAACTGAAATAAGTCAGACTGAGAAAGAAAAATACTCTAAGATATCACATATACATGGAATCTAGAAAAGAACAAATTCAAAATCAGAGTAAATGGTTACTAGGGGATGACAGGGAGAAGGGTTAGAATATTTTTTTTTAGTGTACATACTTGTAACAAGTAGGAAATATGTCCCAGAGATCAAATACCTAGTGAATATAGACAATATCCTATTATAATGAAACTAAGAGACTAGAATCTAATATTTCATCCACTAAAAAGAAATTATAACTGTTTTATGATAGAGGTGCTTATTATCACTACAATGGCAATCATATTACAATATATAAATACATGAAATTAATATGTTGTACATCTGAAATATACACAGTGTTGTATGTCAAATATATTTCAGTTTGAAAAAAAGAAATTTTTGCATTCCAGAATCTAGAATCCAAGTATCCTTGAATTTCTCTTTCATTATGTCTCAGGATCAAGGTAAAGAGATAATCTGGGCTAGCAAATTTGAATCGATATTTTATATCAAGTATTTTGCTGAACAATTTTTATAAGTTATATTATACAATGTGAAGGATTAACTAAAAATAAATTTGCCTATATCTTCTATCAGTGGAGGAAACTTGGTTTGGTGCATTCACTGGCGGGGAAGGGATCTGTACTACCTATTTATCTCACAGTAGAAAATGAAGTCAAATGAGGACATTGTAGAGAATGTAAGCAACAGGGTCAATTTGATTATGGGATGTTGTCCTTGATGACTATAGTCAACACTAGAGAATAATGAACACTATATACTATGTGGACTCTGGATAAAATAATACCCATATTGCCAGTTTCAGAGAAGGATTCCTTTTTTGCACTACTGTTTCAGATGGCTTTGACACAGAACAGCTTATGGACTGGTAGAATAATTTTGAATGGAATAATTCATATAAAAAAGGAAAAAAAATGTATCTAGTGATCAAAGAGAGAGCTAGAAAGAAAGTAGTTAATCTAGAGGAAGCCATATTCAGACTACCAACAAATAAATTAAAGCAATTTATTAGAGATTGGGTTTTTTACAAATGTTATAGTACCCAATAAGTTTTGGAGGAACTTCCCTGGTGGTCCAGTAGTTAAGACTTCCTGCTTGCAATGCAGGAGATATGGGTTCCATTGTTGGTCAGGAACTAGGATCCCCCATACTTTGCTTCATGGTCAAGCACAAAAGAAACAAACCAATAAGCTATGGGTTACAGGGACTTCAAAGAGGGTACACTATGGAGAAGCCTTGTTTTTCTTTTTTTTTGGCTGCACCATGTGGCTTACGGGATCTCAGTTCCCTGACCAGGAATTGAATCCAGGCCACAGCGGTGAAACCCACGAATCCTAACCACTGGGCCACCAGTTGTTGGGGGTTCTTTGCACCTTTGTACCAACACACTCCCCCTTCTTGAACTCTCAAGAAGACATGATTCTCTTGCTTCTCTTTGGGGTGTTTGAGACAGCATTTACTCAAATCCTAGTAGTTAATGTTCATCCCTTGGGAATACATGTGACCTTAAATGGCTGAGCGGTACAGGCTCATTTGAATAGATGGTCAAGAAGGAATATGCATAAAGTAATGAGGAATCAGGCTGGTTGGGCATATGGTTTATTTCTTTATTCCTTATCTCCAAGGTACAAGAACAGATTACTTCTCTGGTAAGTTCTGAAGTAAGTGATTATGAAACAGAGATACATTGGTTACAAGATCTTGGGTTTGAGAGCCCTAGGAGCCCATACAAACCCTGCCCCAAATCCATCCTCCCCTACCCCTTGGAATAACCTATCATCTCAGTTCATTGGGCTCATCCTTGGTTGGGGTTGAGACACAATTATCTTTGGTTGAGAAGCATTGTTCTCCAAAAGGTAGGAAGACAGTGGTTTGGGGGTATATCTGAGTCTTTGAAAGAGTCATTTGTATCCAAAACCTATGATTCTGCTTCAACTGGCTTGCAAGACCCTGTGTTCTTCTATTCTGCATGGAAGGAATGGAAATTCAGCCTCAACAGAAAAGTGTCTCTCCCAACACAGCCTGAAGAAAGAGTGGTGATTCTAACTGAGGTGCGTTTCTTCGGGACATCATGATTGCTTATTTCTGAACATCTGTACATAAGAGATGAGCTTATAGTCATATCAAGTGGGCATGTGCCCACAGAAGGCATGAATTCACTGAAGGCATGAATTTCAATTCATGCCTAAACCAGGAAAGGCATCTGAGCCAGAGAAGGTGATTTTTCATTTGGATCCCAGCTCTTAGCAGAGGGGGAAAGGTTTTAAGGAATGCCTGTATACCTGAGGACTTGAGTACTCTGGGTAGTGAAACGAAGGCAGATTACTATTTCCCCTAAGAATCAAAAAATGGGAAATACTAAGATGCCAGCTTTAAGGAAACGAAAGGACAAGATGAGGAGCCCTCCATTCTAGCCACCCAACGGAGAAGCCGCTCCTAGCCTGGTGTGAACTGTTGCTCTGAATTTGCATGTAGTTGCAAGGATGAGATGAAAGTATAAATTGAACCCCCAAGATTGGCTTCAGAGACATTGCCCTCTGCTTGACAGGTCAGGGGGAAACAGCGAATCTTACTTCTTCTGATGTCCATGTCCCCTTTTTCCTTCCCTTGTTGTGGTTTTAGAATCAAAGAGCTCAGCAGAAGTGGGTCTGTGAATGCTCTGGCAGAAGGCCTCAATACCAGACCTCCCCTGACAGTTCCCAGAGACCAAAACCAAAGCAACCTGCCCACTGCTGTTGGGATGGACTGCCAGGAGCCGGCACACGAGATCCCACCCATGAGAAGGTCATGAGGGATCAGGTTTTCAGGGGTTTCGAAAAGGCCAGCTCATGAGATCCCACCCATGACAAGGTCACGAGGAGAAAGCCTGACAGGCAAGGCGGATCAGGTTTTCAGGGATTTTGAAAAGCTGCCCCCGGTGCTCACCTTAAAGATGATATCTGTCTTTCTGATGCCCGGCTCAATAGACTACTCCCTAATTTCTGTGACACAGGCAGAAGGCTTTCCCCATCTCTTCCCAAATAAGAATCAATTTAGAACTTTAATCAATAAGTTTCCCAGGTGGTGGTATTTTATGAGATTATCCAGGGTGAAAGGAGTGTTTTAATTTAAACTGGTATTTTAGTTTATTTGGTATTTTAGTTTATTTGGCAAATGCACTTATGCCCTTTGTACTAATATGCATGATTGCTCATAATACCCTAATCATAAAATAGCATAAAGAACCTGATCATATAAAGGCCCTAGTAGACATAGAGCCCTTTGGGGAGTGAGGAAGTCCTATTAGAAAACCTAAGAAAAATTATTCTAAAGGTGGTTATTGGGTTGACGTTTGCTTGCTGTGTTTTGCTTGCTGTGTTTTTGCTTTTAATGTGCTAAGGTCGTGATATAGAAACCATTGTTAACATAGCTAAAGATTTGGAGAAATAAGAGCCTAGAGAAATACCACCCTAGTGTGGTAACAATGAGATGGTTGTTAATTGTCAGCCAGGAGTGCTAGGCAGAAGCTGCCTCACTGAAGCCGCAGAGTCTGTGTGGGGTAAACTTCTTAGATAAACACAACTGACAACTTCTGCAGAAGGATTAATTTTTGTGTTAACAAGGTTATACTTCTACTCTGTACTGTTGCCCTATGAGACTGCTACCTTTCAGTTAAGGTCACCATAGAAACAGAAAATAGGTTTACATTCACCTGACCTGCATAAAATGTTAATAGGTCCCAAGGCCAGAAGATAATGTACAAGACCCTCATAAACAAAGGAGTATGCAGAAAAAACCCTAGTTTTGTGAAGGACAAGCTGACGTAATGTTAAACTATCTTCCCCTTAGAAATGTACTAACTTAGGGTATAAAAGCTATGGTAAAAAATAAAGCATTGCCAGATTCTGCCAGACCCTGCAAACACCCCCGTCTGGTCATTCACTCTCTCTCTCTCTCTCTCTCTCTCTCTCTTTCTTTCTCTCTCTCTCCCTCGCAGACTCGGCCCTATCAAGGCGGGCCTCACATGTCTTCTCTCTCTCGCCGACGCCGTTCATCCTAAGGGTGCCCCCTGGATCCTGCCGAGGCTGGATCCCGGCAATGGACCTCACAGGCCTTTGTGCTTTGCAGATGCCCTGCCTTAAGACTGAAGTAAGAGGGAGAGACAGCAACAAAGACATCAATGGTTATTGGACAGGGCATCTTACATGTTTGAAACAGAAACTCCTAGAGTGACGTGCCACCGTTTATAGCGGATAGGAAATGGCAGCAATTTTTGACACTGGGAAGCAGTTTCAAAGTGTCTCCCTATGATTTACTGGGGGAATTGATGTCAGTTGGGGTATCTGTTACCAGGGAAACCTGCAGCTAGGGCAGCAGCCAGCATGTAGGTGGTTACTAACTAAGCCCTATATTTAAGAGGACTGGATAGTCCTGTGAGTGGAGCAGGGATTGGTCAAGAGGGAGGTGTAGAAAAAGCAAGAGAACAACCATCTTGAATGGGCTGACCATACAGTCCATCCTTACACAACCTGCATACCCCTTAATATTTTGGTCCACCCCTCTTCCACAATATTCCTGCCCTCACGTATATAGAGGTATACCACAAACAGATATCACAAATGCAACACAGACAACCACAACTCTTGAATACTGAGTCCAAAAGATAGGCAACCTTTGGAGACAGGCATTTATCAGGTCAATTTTTCATGGAATTCCTGAGGACAACAATAGCATATCGCTGTAGACCCAGCCATCAGGTTCATTTTGGACTGAGGTCATCATTGTTGCTCTATCTGAAGACAGACCCCTCCACTCTGACTAGACATAAAATATAAGGTGTCTAACAGGCTCAATGCAGGGAAGATCATTTCCATGAAGCAAAATAGGAGCAGTAACAGCACTGTGATATATTAACACACCTGACTACGATTTTTGTCCTCGGCTGCAGTACCATTACGGAGAAGGCAATGGCACCCCACTCCAATACTCTTGCCTGGAAAATCCCATGGAGAGAGGAGCCTGGTAGTCTGCAGTCCATGGGGTCTCTAAGAGTGGGACATGACTGAGCATCTTCATTTTCACTTTTATGCATTGGAGAAGGAAATGGCAACCCACTCCAGTGTTCTTGCTTGGAAAATCCCAGGGACGGGGGAGCCTGGTGGGCTGCCGTCTATGGGGTCGCACAGAGTTGGACACGACTGAAGTGACTTAGCAGCAGCAGCAGCAGCAGTACCATTATGCTGACCAACCTCTGCCCTCTTCAGCCAGTGTCAGACACTGGAAGGGGTGTAACAGAACACAAGGTTAATATAATGGTGCCTTTCTCTAGTAGGGGACCTTGATTGATTTCTTAGTCTTCTTAGCTGGGTCCAGATGAAATCTGTAAATTCCTTTCTAGTCTTAATCCCTACAGGGCAGCAAACCCAAAACACCTGGGACTTTCCTGCCAGTTTTAGTCCCAGGGCCACTTACAGTATGTTCCCCTGGGGGTAGATCCTGTGGCAAGGGCAAAAGTGAGTTATTCTCCTGATCCTTAGCTGGCAATGATACTTGGTTGGTCAACAGTTGAATACCAATGATATTGACTAGTTTGCCTCTGGGTTAACACAATGTAGATACGCCCTGTGCTGACTGCTCCTAGAATATTTAATGGCAAGTTCCGAGACTTCAGCTAGCCTCTTGATTCACAGGTTGAGATAGTGGGTTTCCTCTGTCAGTTGTTGCTTACTTAGTCCTCTCATCCTTCTATTACCCAGCAGCAGTAGGGCTGTAGGACAGATGGAAACACCAGGGTTTGGCATTTTTATCAGCTCACTCCTGAACTTCATGACCACTAAAGTGGTGTTTTTTATTTGCATTGCTCAGCAATTTGAGTAGGCCCACTGTAACAGCTCCCACTTTGTAAACAGTTGTAAAGCATGTAGGCTGCATAGAGCATTGTTCCTTGACACTATATCCCTGCTCTGCCCCCTCCCACACCTGGGACCAGAAGCCTGGAGGGTACTCTTTTTATTTCGCCATTGCCACATGTTCCAACCAAACCCTTCAGGGTAACCGGCTATGGCCAATTCACAAGCCTGTCCCAGTTAGTGTCCCTAAAGCCTGTAATTGTTTAGGGGTGGTGGGTCAGGGGTACATTTGTATTTTGTAGAAAACAATAAAATCAGAAAGGCTCTTATGTTTTGCCAGTATCACAAGACCTCCCCAGGCAGTCAGGTGAAGCACATGTCCAGGCTGCTACTTTTAAACTGGAAGAGCCTCTGAGGTTAGCAGGATGTCACCAGCTTAATGGACGAGAAAGCTGTCTCTCACAGGAACCGCAAGCTAGGGGATGGCCACCCCGGGATTACCCCCACAACTCTCCCTTCCCTGCCCTCATTCTCCAACATCTCGGCACTCAGGGATCACCTGCAGCCTTCTGGCTGACTCACCAGTTGTTGGGCTGCACCTGCAGGTGTGCACGCGTGTTGATGTCCAGCCTTGAGATCAAAGCAAGAGCTAGGAGACAGGGACAAAGATGTCCATGGCTTATTAGATAAGGAATCTACGTGTCCAGAAAGAAGGGTCTTAGCACAACCATGTTCAGCAGAGAAGACGAAGGTCATGGACGCAATTTTTACTGTTTGGGGGAGGATCGCACCAGTCTAACAGGCAGCTGATGTCAGTTTGCTCATCAGTTACCAGGGAAACCAGTGTCTGGGGCAGCAAGTATGTAGGCAGTTACCAGTAAGCCCTGTAATGAAGAGAATTGAATAGTCATGTTAGTGAAGGCGGGTTGGGCAGGGGATGAACAGAGAGCATAGAAAGTCATCTTGAGGCAAGTAGAGAGTTGTCCTAGAGCTACAGCAGAAAGCAAGAGTGACCCCTGCCAGATGGCAGCTCCCCCAGACACGGTCTCCCATAGGTGTTGCCTCAGCAGCCCTTCACCTGCCCCACTTCTGCTCAGATTGACCAAGCAGCTCCCAGCTCTTTCCAAGTGTCTGAGCAGTAATGTTGAGATGAAGGTGGAAGAGAAGTGGGCAAAGCAGTGCTATTTCTTGGACTCTGCAGAGGCAGGCGGCTTTTGCAAGAGTTTTAGATCATAGTGCAACTTGCTGGTCTTCTCTGGGCCTTGGATCCCTTGACATCATGAAATATAGACACTGATGCTGCCACTTTATTCACAGGGCTGCAGAGAGGTATGTATGGGATCCTGGGCTGAGGGTGTGCTTTGATCTCTAACGTGTGTTTAGTCCTATCAATATTAGTGGCAGGTGTCCAGAGGCCAGCTGGACACCTGGGTTCAGCTGGGGGTGAAATTGAGTGAGTCAATAATAAGTAAATTACCCTACTTCCTGAAGAGAATTCTCAGGAAACTGGGGCTGAGGATCAAGTTACAGGGCAGGTATAAAGAGCCAGTGCTTACCCAGGAACTCTAACTTAACTGGATGTTCTGGACCCTTACAGGAAGGAACTGTGAGTGTCTCTGTCTTTGCCTCTTAATTTGTTTCCAATGTCTGGAGAATATCTCCCTGCCTCCGTGGGTGGTTGAAGAAGGCAGAGTGTGTGTAGATCTTCCACTCTAGGAGGTTCAATGCTCGTGGTGGGAGAAAATGTGGGTAATAAGGGGTTCTCTTCACTCTGCTCCCTTGGTTTGGTGGGAAGTGTGTTTCCAGGACAGGGAGAGGGGGAGAGTTGGATGTGGCATCCAATCAGATCTCTGATGCCATTGTCTGGAAGTCCCCAGGGTAAATGCAATTCATCTTCCTCTTAGAAGGAGGCACTTCTCTGGTCAGGAAACCACTTCCCTCCCATCAGCCTGCTTGGCAACCCTCGGTCCTTTGCACAGGTCCCTCAGGCTTTCTTCCAGGTCTCTGCAACTCCCATGATTCTTCTCCATACTGAAACTTTACAGTTTCTCTCTGAGAAAGGAAAGAAGCCCAACACTGGGAGTGACCCAAGTCCTGCACCCACCGTGATCTCACTTAGCTCCTGAGACCCTTTCTGATGGTAACCAGAAGCTCTACTGGACATCGGCTTTCCTCCTCTGAAGCCAGCTTCCCCCTGATGGCACCCATCTCTAACGTCCCCTCGTCCATGAGTCCCCTGTCTAGGTCCTCTCAGGAGGTCTGAGCAGGACTCTAGGTGTGCCAGGAACTTTCCTGGTGGAGCCCAGGAATGACCAATCCTGGCAAATAAGAAGTCATGCACCATTCTGTGCTCAGGACAGACCTTACCAAGCATTAGGACTCTGGCTTTTTTTTCAGATAGCACTGCAGACTCCAGTACTATTCTGTGCAGAGGAGCAAGTGAGAGGAAACAAGCCAGCCTTGTAAGAGGTAAAGCTACCAACTTCCTGGTATAAAAAGGGATAAAGAGGCCCAGAGAGGGAAGGGTCCACCCGAGGGCCCTCAGAGAGTCCCTCCTGGTGTGACAGTGGCCTCAGTGAGGAATTCTACATCCTGACCACAGTGCCCCAGGCAAGGATGACAAGCCCCAAAAGGGATGACACAGAGCATCTGAGAGTAGATCCATGCTGCTGGCAGACCGGTTCAGAGGTCCAACTGGTTCACTCATGTCCTCCCTAGTGAAACCTTATCCTAACTTTCCTTAAACTGCTTTTGGAGCCTTGCTACTCTTGGCCCCAGAGGATGGGAGAGAAGATGGGGGAAGGGCTTCTCCTGACCTCCAGGAGCTGGGCCAGCCCTAGTCCTCGTCCTTGGACCAAGAGCACCCCCTCTTTCTCTTCCTCTGCCTAGGACATGCTTCTGCTCCCACTCTCCGTGCTGCTTCTGCTCAGACAGCCCTGGAGATCCCTGGGAGCAGAAATGGAGATCTATTCCCAGAAAACACTGGCCAACGCCTGTACCCTGGTTGTGTGTAGCCCCCCAGAGGGTGGCTTGCCTGGTCGTGATGGACAAGATGGAAGAGAAGGTCCCCAGGGAGAGAAGGGGGATCCAGGTAGAGCTGGGACCATGTGCTTGCCCTGATGGGAAGGGGTGGGCGCTGGAATTGCTATCAACCCCAAAGCTCTGAATCTTTTGCTGTGGAAACCTTGAAGATGGTTTTCCCAACAGGGAAGGTTTCCCCCAGATCTTCAGTCCACCTAAAACATGGCTTTACTGGTTGGCAAATACTGGCTTGCCCAAGCCCCCAGCTCCATAACCACCTGCCCCGATTCCTCCTCTAGGATCTTCTGACCCTATCCACTCCAAGAATGTACAAACAGTGAGGGAATGACTGGTATTTGGAGTCCCCTACTCCAGAACTCTGGAGAAGGCAATGGCAACCCACTCCAGTGTTCTTGCCTGGAGAATCCCAGGGACGGTGGAGCCTGGTGGGCTGCCATGTATGGGGTCACACAGAGTCGGACACAACTGAAGTGACTTAGCAGCAACAGCAGCGGCAGCAGCTCCAGAACTCATTGGGCTTACCAAGTGGTATTAGTGGTAAAAAATCTGCCTGCCAATGAAGGAGATGTAAGAGATGCAGTTTCGATCCCTGGGTCAGAAATATCCCCTGGAGGAGGGCATAACACCCTCTCCTGTATTTTTGTTTGGAGAATCCCATGGACAGAGGAGCCTGGCGGGCTCTGGGTTGCACACAACTGAAGTGATTTAGTACACTCACATAGGAGACATAGGAAGTGTGGGTTTGATCCCACAGTTGGGACAATCACCTGCATAGAAAATGGCAACTCTATTATTGCCTGGAGAATATCATGGACAGAGGAATCTGTCAGGCTACAATCCACAAAGAGTCAGATGTGACTGAGCACGCATAGTTCAAAACTTAACTTTTGATCATTCTTATTAAATGTTGCCTCTGCAGAATGTTAAATATTTTTGAACTGATGACAGCATTGTAAGTTTCTGTTTAATCATCTGTAGATGGGAATAATATCGACCACACAGTGACAAAGAATTGAGCCAAGGCTTCATTTCTTTGTTGGGTCTTCAAGATCAAGTTTTATTCTTTTGCTGTCCCAACCAGCTGAATTCTCCTGAGGTTTCCAAATGTATTGTTAAGGGAATTTTCTGGAAACACTGCCCCACAGGAGAAGATCTGGATTTTACTGGCAAGAAGTGAGAATTTGATGAACCAGCAACAAGGACGAGGGGACCACCATGGCCCTGGGCCAGGGCTATGGAGGGATCAACTGAGGTCTTTTATATTCCTGGAGTTTGTGTTTTGATTGGAGAGAAAGAAATGAACATTAAAGCTGAAAAGAATACATAACATCCCCAGGATTTGTAGGGTACGAGACAAGTATCTGTCTGTCTTTTAGAAAGAAAGTAGCTTCCAACATGAATGGGCTGGGGCTTGAGAAGGCCACCTAGAAGTCATCTCAGAGGAGGGGTGGTATTCTAGGTGCCAGCTCTCTCTGGCTCCCCTAGGGCCCATGAATTGAAAAGCATCCCTTCCTCTACCCCCCTGCTTTCATGGCCTCCATGGTTTGTGCAAGGGATGGGCAACGCCTAATGCTCCCTTCTAAGGAGTGACTTGCTTCCAAGGTACCTGCTGCCCTCCCCAGCTTGTTGGGAGCCCAGTCAGGGACCAGGTGTCTCTGCCTGAGCACAGTGCACCAGGGGGTCTGGGATGTGGAGCCCATCCTCCGGGCTCCCTTTGCTTGCCTAGTGAGAATTGGAACTAAGAGCAGGACACAATGTCCAGCACAGAGGCTCTCACCACCCATCAAATACACCAGTCTCCCACCACCTACCCATTCTTGGCCCAGGCGAGCCTGGCCCTTCTTATCCCAGGGAAATGGTTTCCAGATCTAAAATGTCATCTCTCCTCTCCAAGTCTCTGAATCCTCTTCAGCCCTGAAGTCCTGTTTCCTATGAGTATGTGTGTGTCCATGGGTTGGGGTGCTGGGATGGGATGAGGGACATCTCCTAGGCTGTTTTCTTCACTCATTACCTGTGCCTCACAGTTTAAAATTCAGTGACAGATGCCTTGCAGACCAGGTCCTGGTGCTAACATTTACATCCTGCTCAGTGCCAGGCAGAAACCTATGTTTTACAGAGAGCTTCTCAGTGAACAGAGAAATGAAATGAGGAAATGAACAAGTAAGTGAACGCACAAATTAGTAGTAACTGACATATTCCTTTTGCTGTCTTTTTGCACATGAATGCTTTCCTCACAACAGTTAAGAGATGGAAACAACTCAAGTGTCTAGCAACAATTATCTATGGTGAAGGAATAAAGAAAATGTGTTATATTCATACTATAAAACATTTCTCAGCCATAGAAAGGAAAGAAGTACTGAGATGTGCTACAAATTGGATGATCCTCAAGAATGTCACTGCCAGTTTAAAAAGGCAGACACAAAGGGTCATATATTGCATGTATTTATATAAAATATCCAGAATAGGTAACACCGACAGGCAGCAGCCTAGAGATAGCCAGGGCCTTGGAGGAGGCAGGGAGGGAGTGGTAAATGGGTATGAGGTTTTCTTTGGGATTAATGAGATAGTCTTGAACTAAAGAGAAGTGGCAGTTGTACAATTATGTCAACATTCTAAATGCCGCTGAATTGTATACTCTAAGTGATTAATTATAGGAAATTCCTGGAGGTCCAGTGGTTAGGATTCGGTGTTCTCACTGCCAGGCCTCAGGTTCAATCCCTGATTGGGGAACTGAGATCCTGAAAGCTACACATCACAGTAAAAAAAAAAAGATTATTTTTATATTATGTGAATTTCATCTCAATGAAAAAAGAATAACCAAACTCACAGAATTGAGTGTATAATTCTTGAATCAATAGGTATTTCTCCCTTTAGTCATTGAAGGCAAACCTCTCATAATTTCAGACTTAGGCAGCCTTTTTAAGGTAATGTGATTTTTTAAAATGTTTGGTCATTTTTCCAAAACAAATTAGTATGTGATCAAAATACAAAGAGAAGAAAATTAAAATTGCCTGAATTGTGCCCCTTAGAAAGAAGAACTGTTAACACCTTTGTATATGCTGTTCTTGTGGTATTTTCAATATATATTACATGTGCACATGCCTGACACATGCATGGACACATTGAAGAAATTGAATCATATTAAATAGAGTGTTTATAACTTACTTTATCACTTAATAATGCACAATAATTTCACTTATCTTCCATAATTTTAAAAGCATGTTACATAGTTTTTTCTTTTCTTTATATTAAAATAGAGCTGATCTATATTAGATTCAGATGTATATCATAATGAATTCATATTTGCATATATTGTGAAATGATTGTCACAATAAGTCATCAACACACAAAGTTACAATTTGTGTGTAATGAGAACTTTTAAGATCTGCTTGCTCAGCAATGTTCAAGCATGCAACCCAGAATTACTAAGTATAGTAACTCTGCTGTACATCGTATTCCTAGGACTCAATTTTTTTTAACTGGACACTTGTACCTTTTGAAGAATTCTATCCATTCTGCTCACTTCTCAACCCCACCTTTAGCCACCACAAATCTATTCTCTGTATCTGTGAGTATGTTGTTTTTGTTCATTTTTTTATTTAGATTTCACATATAAGTGAGATCGTATAGTACTGCCCTTCTCTGTGACTTATTCCACTAAGCATAGTGCCTTCAAGGTTCACCATATAGCAAGATTTCATTCCCTTTTATGCCTGAATAATGTTCCATTGTATATGCACCCTGCATTTTCTACATCCATTGTTCCATCCACAGATACTTGGGCTCTAGGCTGCATCCATGTCTGGGCTACCATAAACAATGCTGCAATTAACTTGGGGGTACATATATCTTTTCAGGTTAATTTTTCATTTTCTTTAGTTAAATACTCAGAAGTGGAATTGATGGATTATTTTTAGCTTTATTTTAGCCTTATTTTTAGCTTTCTGAGAAACCTCCATACTGTTCTCCATAGTGGCTGTACCGATTTACATCCCCGCTTCACAAAGATTCCCTTTTCTCCACATTCCCCAACACTTCTTATTTGCTGACTGATAGTAGCCATTCTGACAGGTGTGAGGTGACAGCTCATTGTACTTTTGATTTCTATATCTCTGGTGCTAACTGTCAGGTGTCATTTCTGACATAAACTTTGGTTCTGGGAAGTGGGGAGGGCAGGGAGTCCATGGTCAAGGGTAAAAGCTGACAGACTTAACTGCCATAAATGCTGTGGCCTTGGGGCAGAGGCAGATGCATTGTATGCAAAGTCAGGTGGGTCTAGGTTTGAATCGGCCTCCAACTCTGCAAGCCTGTTTCTTCACCTGTAAAATGGAGATGTAGACACAGATTTCCTAGAACTCCATGGACCAGTCACCTGGAGGTGGAGTGTCTACACCCTACAGAACCCTGAAAGAATGCCAGGGCCCTGACTCTGCAGGTAGCTGGCTCCTCCTGGGCCGGGGTCAGCATTATGTCCATCTCTTTTGCTGCCACAGGTTCACCAGGACCGGCAGGACGAGCAGGGAGGCCAGGACCAGCTGGCCCCATTGGGCCAAAAGGGGACAATGGGTCTGCTGGAGAACCTGGACCAAAGGGAGACCCTGGATCACCTGGTGAGCAGCTGGGCGTGGAATGCAGGTGTCTGCAGGTGGTGTGCTGCATTAGGACACGGCAGTAGATGTGTAGAGATTCCACCCCAGGAAGAGGAAGAAGGTCATTCTCAAGGTGGCACGGGGTTATTTCAGGGAAGACAGGAGCTCCTGGGGAGGGTGGAGTGGGGGCAACATCTTTAGGAGGAGGCTGCCTGTGTGACATCTATTACAGCCCCATCATTTATGCATTCCCACTTCCAAGGAGATTCAGTGTTGCTGACTGGGCTGGTCTTTTTCCCCAGGGCCTCCAGGCATGCCTGGTCCAGCTGGGAGAGAGGGCCCCTCAGGGAAGCAGGGGAGCATGGGACCTCCAGGCACACCAGGCCCCAAAGGAGAGACTGGGCCCAAAGGTAGGAGGGTGGTATGTGGTGGGTGAGGGAGGGAGACAGGAGGGATGACATGGGCAGCCCTGGTGGGGACCAAGGTACATGCACAGTGCCTGGAAAATCCTGGATCCTCCGCGCCTGGTAGCCGTGGCCTGGGCCTCAGCCTCACCTTTCCCACACTGACTGAATTTCCAGATACGGTTCCTGGAAGAGACCAAGTGGTCAGGAGCAGTCTCCCAGGTCGCTCTCTCACTTGGAGCTGTGGGTGACAAGCTGCACTGCTGAGGAAATGGTACCTGTGAGCCTACTCTCAGCCGTGCTTCTCCAATGTGTTCCTTCCTCAGGAGGAGTGGGTGCCCCAGGCATGCAGGGCTCCCCAGGGCCCGCAGGTCTCAAAGGAGAGAGAGGTGCACCCGGGGAGACCGGAGCCCCTGGACGTGCTGGGGCGGCAGGTGAGCAATGGACGTGGGGCTGGGCTCATGTTTCCCTGTGCCCACCCCCACCAGCCATCATGTCAGAGCTGGCATTCCAGGGTGAGAACCAGTGTTGGGCTCTGGGAACTGTCTGTCTCCAGGGAGAGGGTGGTGAGAGTGGCAGGGACTGTCTGTATCCAGGGACGGCTGGTTGTCGGATTATGGGACAGTCAGTGTATAGAGGGGATGTAAGAAGAGTTCCAGATACAGAGGGACATTTGCATGTAGGAGAGTGTATGGCTGGGGGGTATGAGTCCCTGTATGGAGGTTGGGGGGACACAAAAATGCTAAAATATATGTTCAGCACTCACCCATTTCTACTTCTCTGATCCCAGGGCCTGCTGGAGCCATAGGTCCACAGGGACCTTCAGGTGCCAGGGGCCCCCCAGGACTGAAGGGAGACAGAGGTACTCCTGGAGAAAGAGGAGAAAAGGGTGAGAGCGGGCTTACAGGTAAGGAAGACTTGGGGACCCCATTAGGGTGTGGGGCAGGGAGGAGACCTTATTTAGCTCAGCTCTCCTCTCAGGTAACCCATTTAGTTACAGGTGGGGGTCAAAGCAGGAAAAGTTGACAGGGTGTATGGAGAGGTGGACTCTGATCTTAGTCTCTATGACTCGCTGGAGGACACCCTAAGCAGATTTTCTATTCGATTTCTATGACAAGCCAACCTCCCTCTCCAGTTCATCAGATAACCTTGAACATCAAATAACTCAATGGATGAGAAATACTCAATCTATGTCTATTCCTCTCCTACAACCATACCACCCCGTGCAATGCAAAAGGAAGTGCTCTCAGATTCCTAGAATTTGGATTTAAAATGACATTTGGTTCACTGTCAGTGAGGCACAGGGACCTGTGTCAGGGATACTGCTCACAAGAGAACCGCAGGAAATCCCGTGGAAGCAGAGGCCAGTTAGGTCAACAGAAGAGGGCTTCCTAGGCCTCTGTTCCACCTCCTTACCCCACCCCCAACTTGCATCTCCACCTGGACACCCTTCTCTTGAGGCCTGCACTCTGAGTGAACCCAGACTGTTCTGAATCTGTCTTCACTTGGCCTCTCTCTTCTGCAGAGGTCAATGCTATCAGGCAGCAGGTGACAGTCTTAGAGGGACACCTGCGACGCCTCCAAAATGCCTTCTCTCAGTATAAGAAAGGTGAGTTCCTGGACCTGACGCTGAACCAGGCCCTGATCATGGGCCTCAGAATGGGTCTGGGCTTGGCTTGCAGTTCACTAGGCTGGGTCTAAATTGGACTTGCTGGGACCATGACTGGGACCAGACCTAGACCTGGGGCAGGAGGGGTTAAGGACAGGGCTGGGACAGAGCTGAGCCCCACATGCTCCAGGGGCTCAAGTAGATGCACAAGACAAGGAGGTGAATGCAGTCTGAGTCATCTGTTCAGCAGACCTTACCCTGGCCTACTCTGGCGGGTTCCTATGACAGACAAACGGACACCCAATCCAGGATGCATTTCTTGCCTCTTTGGGCCAGGTGTGCAAATGCTCAGAGAAGAAGCCACACAGCTCAGCACAGCAGAGAATCCAGACATGATCCTGAGAGTGGGGGTGGGATGCTGCCTGTGGGCTTCAAGGCTGCTGGGGACCTTTTGTAGGTGTGTGGCCACCAAGTATCTTACCCTGAAGATATCCATGGCTCTGGAAGGAGTAGGCTGCCTCCAGTCTCTGGCCAGTGCTGGACTCCCCCTGCACCTCTTGTGGTGTTGAAGCAGAGATTCTTCCCTAAGCCTGGATCCTAAGCAGGCAGAAGCCTCTGGGAGCACACACCTGAGTGCCCTGTGCCTTCGGGATGCTCTACCAACTGCCCGTCCTCCTTCTCTCCTCTCCGTGATGGCAGCTTTGAATGCACATCACTTATCAAACCTTGTTGATCCAAAAAAGGAAGAGTTTTCTGTAGGAGTAGTGCATCTAGGGGCCTGATTGGGTGAGACAGAGGGTTGGCCTCTAAGAACTCAAGCTAACTAAGTACTGAAGTAGTGGGATGAGAATTTTCAGCAGTTTATGTCTTTCTTCTTGCACAGTCATATTTAAATATCTATTTACTCTCTCATTCCCTGGTACCTGAGCTGGTAAAGAATCTGCCTGCATTCCAGGAGACCTGGGTTTGATCTGTGTCGGGAAGATCCCTGGGAATGGAAATGGCAAACCACTCCAATATCCTTGCCTGGAAAATCTCATGGACAGAGAACCCTGGTGGGCTTCAGTCCATGGTGTCAAAAGAGTTAGGCATGACTTAAAAACTAACGCTTCATGCAGACTGATATAAACAAAGGAGAACTTGAGCATATGTGCTGGCCACATGTGTGTACCTAAATACCATCACTCAGTCCACACCACCTACATACTTGAGCACACATGCACACATATCCACACCCATCCTGATGGACCTTAAGTCAGCCCATGTACCTTCAAACTGACACACGGATATATTCACGATGCACACGCATACCACCCAGATGCATGGGATGTAAACCAATCATGGCACATGAGCTTGCACTGACCTTGTCCAGGGCTGTCTGGGTACCATCCTGACTATTGGAAAATCTGGACTCCAACTGCTTTTTGAAGCTAATCAGAGAAAAATGGCAGTGGGTCAGGGTGCAGCCTGGGTTCAGAACCAGTCCAGTGAGCCGCCTTAGGAGCCCTGAAGATTTCAATGCATGACCCTGGAAGTCAGAGGGATATGAATTGGATGGAATCAAAAGAGATACTTGACATATCACATAGAGGATGCTGTTGTACAGTGGACCTTTTCCTTAGAAATATGGGAATAGATTCTGAAAAGAGAAGTGACTTTCCCTTGTCACCTGGACTGTCATTGCCAGTGTGGGGCAGAACACACAACTTTCTGCGGCCCAGACAGGACTCTCTCCAAAGCTGATCCCACCCTGCCCTCCTGACCCCACGCAGAGCTCTGAGATGCCGTCATCCGCTGCTCAGTGGTCCAGGGAGGCTGACCGCTGTAGCATCACCTGCAAGCATATGGAAGCCAACAGTGGACTGCCCGCAGTGCAGAGGTCAGCACTTGGCTGCTCTCAGATGCACCCCTGTCCTCCCTTTCTCCTCACCCTTCACACAGCACAGAAGCACTCAGACAACTCCACACACCCGGTCATCATGTGCGGGTGAGAATCAGCTGCCTGTGTGGAGTTTTCTCCACTCTCAGGAGCTGCCCTGGGCTCTAAGTGTCATTTCCCTGCCACAGTCTTTCCTGTTTACACAGTAATTAAAGTCCCAGCCTCTGGAAAACATCACGGGGAGGAACAGAAAGTGCACATAGGAGCTTTAGTGTCACATCCAACAAGTTCTGATCCTCATCTACATTTGACAGTTGGGTGACTTTAGGCCTCTTGCATAAGCACCTGATTTTCAGGGTCCTCACCTCTTACATGACCAGTGCTCAGGAGCTAAGTGCCCCACTTTTGTTCTACCTGGTGCCTTGGTACCCTGGTGGGAGCTGGGGACTCCAGTTGGATCACAAGGTCTAGGTCCTGCCACATTCCCAACCTGACTTTCCTCTTTCCCTAGCGGCGCTCTTCCCATCTGGCCTGGCTGTCGGGGAGAAGATCTTCAAGATGGCAGGTGCTGTAAAATCATATTCAGATGCCCGGCAAGTCTGCCGAGAGGCTAGAGGACAACTGGCCTCCCCACGCTCTGCAGCCGAGAACGAGGCTGTGACACAGCTGGTCAGAGCCCAGAACAAGCAAGCTTACCTGAGCATGAGTGACATCTCCACGGAGGGTAGGTTCACCTACCCCACAGGGGAGTCACTGGTCTATTCCAACTGGGCCAGCGGGGAGCCCAACAACAACAATGAAGGACAACCAGAGAACTGTGTGGAGATCTTTCCTGAGGGCAAGTGGAATGACGTACCCTGTAGTAAGAAACTCCTCGTGATCTGCGAGTTTTGAGGCTTTCCCTGCCCCAGCTCCAGCCCAGGGAGGAAGGGGGCAGTGCCCAGAGCTGTGAGCTGCCAACATCCCAATAAAAGGTGATCCTCTGCTGCTCATGGCTTCTTACTGAGCCACAGGATGAGGCCACAAGGCAGACCTCCTATGGAACTCCTCCTTCAGAATAAAGTTTGCAACTGGCTTCACATCTGGAAGATTTGTCACGCAAAAGGGGGGCAGCCTGCTGACTCACAGGCAAGGGCTAAAAGGAGGTCTCCAAGACGGCCCTATTGTAAAATCCAGTGTCTCCTCCTTAACAAGACAGGTGTCTAGCCCTCCATCTCTGCCAAAACATCTCTGCCAATTTGACTCACTTGTCACTGCCTCCTCCTTCCCTTTCCTCTCCTGCCTTCAATCTTCTTATCCTTAAGTCTCTTTCTCTCATCTCCCCTTCTCTCCTGACACTCCACAGAGGGGAGCAGGATCCTCAGCTCTGGCTCCCTTCCCTCCTTGCACTCACTCTAGGCTTGCGCTCATTCTCTCCCATGGTTTCAAATTCCTTCTACTGAGGCCTCCCCCAGGTAGAGCCCTGTTTGGATCTCTCTCCAAATCCCAGACTCCTCTAACCAAGGCAAGCTGCAGCCCTGGGGCTTGGAGGTCATCGTGGCTGCCTCTTGCTGGCAGGGAAGCACCAACTTCTCTGGCCATATTGAGTGGGCTTATACCCAGTAGACTTCCCTCACCCTTGACCATCCAGGATCTCTTTCTTCCCATGACAGTGTGACTCTGGATGTCTCATCAGAGAAAGTACCATCTGCACAGTCCTAATCCCTTCTGAAGTTTCAGACAAAGAGGGTGTCCAGCCATGTTCAGATTCATCCCCCAATCTCCTCCTGCCTTGAAGTTCAAGGGATGTTTGTCTCCCCTCTGTCTCAGAGATAATTTAGGCAAACCCTTCTCATTTTACAGACATGGAATCAAGATACAGAGAGAAAGGGAACCTGCACTTCGTAAGGTAGGAGATCGTGTTTCTCTGAGCTGTACATTCAAGCTTTGTTCACAGCCAGACACTCCAAGGACAAAGCTAGTGGCAAAAGATGAGCTCTGCTATAGCAAATAGATAAGGAGCCCACCCCTTAGTTCAACTACGACTCCCCTGTCTACACATGCCCAGGAAGGCTTCTTAGAGCTCAAAAAGGGAGGGGACCCCACCCCATGATAAGTGTGGACATGCACCATAGACATCTGTGGTGGGATGTATCTTAGAAAACAGTTTCACATGCACCTTTTGAGGGTGCATGGACCAGTCAGGTGTGAAGAAATTAACAAGATAATTGACCAAAGGCAAACAATGATCTGGAAGGACTATCGTATATAAGTTAATTTATGTCACATCGTTACTGCTCCCCCCCTCATTCAGGACTCCGCACTTTACCACGAGTGTAAGTCTCTGCTTACCTCTGACTTAGGGCACTTCTCCTGATTTGAGAGAATGCCTATACCTCTCTCTGGTGTATTTCTGCTTTGCTTCTGTCTTAAATAAACAATCTTCTTCTCTGTATGCTCTGCCATACCATATGCTGTGTCTCTAATAAACTTTGTACCTATTTATACTTTTTGCCTCCTTGAAACATTCTTGCTTTCAAATGGGGGAAAGAGCCAGAGTCACTTTGCTTCTAGTCTCTAGTTCCTGGTGATGTGTTGACTAGGATTCCTGGGGTTTCATCCAGTCTACCCAGGTTCCATCCTTGGGCAGAGAATGAAGATATCTCTCCAGAAGTGCTCACTGCTCTCCCTCCAAGATCAGGAGCACTCACTCAGGTAAAGGCTATATGACCTCAGAATTAGACTTTTGGCTTTTCAGTTTTTGACCATAGGCCTCTGTATATTTACTTGATTTTATTAACACACTACTGCTAAGGGTGCCACTAGAGCTAGTCAAAACCATAAAGGATAATGCCATCAGGATGCTGCATTCAACATGTTAGCAAATCCAGAAGACCCAGCAATAGCCACAGAACTGGAAAAAGTCAATCCTCACCCCAGTTCCCAAGAAAAGTAGCAGTAAAGAATGTACTAACTGTTAGACAATTGCACTGATCCCCCATGCTAGTAAGATCATGGTTAAAATTTTGCATGCCAGAGACAAGTGTTCGGGCCTGGTGCACTGGGAAGATCCAGAGGGATCGGGTAGAGAGGGAGGTGGGAGGGGGGATTGGAATGGGGAGTACATGTAAATCCATGACTGATTCATGTCAATGTATGACAAAAACCACTACAATAGTGTAAAATAATTAGCCTCCAACTAATAAAAATAAATCGAAAAATTTCAATTAAAAGAAAAATTTTTGCATGCCAGCCTTTAGTATTGTGTGAACCAAGAACTTCCAGATGTCCAAGCTGGGTTTAGAAAAGGAAGAGGAACCAGAGATCATATTGTCAACTTTTGCTGGGTCATAGAGAAAGCATGGGAATTCCAGAAAGATATCTATCTCTATTTCATCGACTATGCTAAAGCCTTAGACTTTGTGGATTATAACAAACTGTGCAAAGCTCTTAACAAGATAAGCATACCAGACCATCTTATCTGTTTCCTGAGAAACCTGTATGTGGGTCAAGAAGCAACAGTCAGAACCCTGTGTGGAACAACTGATTGGCTCAAGATTGAGTAAGGAGTACAACAGGGCGAACTGCTATTCCCCTATTTATTTAACCTACACACTGAGCACACCATGAGAAATGTCGGGCTGGATGAGTTACTAGCTGGAATCAAGGTGGGTGGGGGAAACATCACTACCTCAGATATGTGGATGATACCACTGTATGGGTAAAAAACAAAGAGGAACTAAAGAGCCTCTTGATGAAAGTGAAGGAAGAAGGTGAAAGAGACAGCCTGAAGCTAAATATTGAAAAAAAAAAAAACAACAAAAACTAAAATCATGGCATCCAGTCATATTACTTCATGGCAAATAGAATGGGAAAGGTGGAAGTAGTAACAGATTTCCTCTTCTTGGGCTCTAAGATCACTGTAGATGACGACTGCAGCCGTGAAATTAGATGACGTCTTCCTGGCAGGAAAGCTATAACAAACCTAGACAGCCTGCTGAAAAGCAGAGACATTACTCTGCCAACAAGGTCCATACAGTCAAGGCTATGGTTGTCCCAGTGGTCATGAACAGTTGTGAAAGCTGGACCATAAAGAAGCAAAATGCCAAAGAATTGATGCCTTCAAACTGTGGTGCTAGAGAAGACTCCTGAAAGTCACTTGGACAGCAAGGAGATCAAACCAGTCAATCCTAAGGGAAATCAACTCTGAATACTCATTGGAAGGACTGATGATGAAGCTCCAGTAGTTTGGTCATCTGATGCAAATGGCCAACTCTATGGAAAAGTCTCTTATGCTGGGAAAGATTGAGGGCAGATGGAGACAAGGGCGTCAGAGGATGAGATGGCTGGATGTCATTACCGAGGCAATGGACTTGAACTTGGACAAATTTGGGGAGATGGTGAGGGACAGCGAGGCCTGGTGTGCCATAGGCAATGGGGCTACAAAGAGTCAGACCCAAGTGGGTGACTGAACACATCGCAAAGAAAAAAAGTTTTTTTCATTTATTTTTATTCGTTGGAGGCTAAATACTTTACAGTATTATAGTGGTTTTTGACATACATTGACATGAATCAGCCATGGATTTACATGTGTTCCCCATCCTGAACCCCCCTCTCACCTTCCTCCCCATCCCATCCCTCTGGGTCATCCCCGTGTGCCATCCCCAAGCACTTGTCTCATGCATACAGCCTGGACTGGCGATCTGTTTCACACTTGATAATATACATGTTTCAATGCTATTATCTTAGGTCATCCCACCCTTGCCTTCTCCCATAGAGTTCAAAAGTCTGTTCTATACATCTGTGTCTCTTTCTGTCTTGCGTATAGGGTTATCGTTACCATTTTTCTAAATTCCATATATATGCATTAGTATACTGTATTGGTGTTTATCTTTCTGGTTTACTTCATTCTGTATAATGGGCTCCAGTTTCATCCATCTCATTAGAACTCATTGGAAGAAATGATGATGAAGTTACAGTAGTTTGGTCATCTGATGCAAGTGGCTGACTCTATGGAAAAGTCCCTGATACTGGGAAAGATTGAGGGCAGAAGAAGACGAGGGCATCAGAGGATGAGATGGCTGGAAAGCATCACTGATGCAATGGACTTGAACTTCGACAAATTTGCGGAGATGGTGAGGGACAGGAAGGCCTGGTGTGCTCCAGGTCATGGGGTTGCAAAGAGTCAGACCCAAGTGGGTGACTGCAAAGAAAAATTTAAACGACATCTATACTTCAGAATTTGGAATGAGGCCTGAAGGAACCACAGGCTCATGGAAAGGGGTGATGAATACCCTTCTTCCAGACAGGAAACCAGCCACTCTTTCCTTTGTTCCCAGGGACCAGGAAGACTGACCTCTCTGGCCCTTACTGAATAAGACCCCCAAGTCCCACCTCTCTTCACAACACACTTGCACCCACAGTGTGTATATGGGACAGAAGGTCTGAAAACAAAGTCACACCTCTCAGCATGCAGCTCATGCTTCTGTTAAGATCTTTCTCCTGTTACTGAAAATACCCTCAATTCCTGATAGCATTTGAAATATGAATAATAATGAGCAAACAGGTCTTCAATACTCATCTCTTCAGACTAAGGTCATGCCTGGTCATTCTTATCAAGGGAGTTTAGAGTAGACTGTTTTTATCACATATAAGACAAACAGCTGGATATTGTTGAGTCCAAGGGAGGCTTTTTTTTTTTTTTTTTCTGAAAACAGAGAATTCTGAATTGAATTTAGAAGGACTGGACGGCGTGGGCGGTGGTGGTGTGGGGCACAGACAATATTGTGCTACCTCTCTGGCTTCTGCCTCTCTCTGCCCACTCTCACCTCTTTCCCTTCTTTACACACCAACATCCTCTGCATCCAGGTCTTAAGATCACAGAGTTCAGAAACTCTTGCTCTCTTGCTTGACATCAATTCCAAACTATGTGGAAATGCATCAACCTATCTCAGATGCCCACCTCTCATCCAGTCAACTCACTCTGGAACTGCATAGCCCAACATGGCCATGGGATGCATGGGAGGTCATTCTGGTTTGGGAAGGTGCTCTGTGGGTGATCACTACTCATCCCAATATGTAAGCCATGCCTATTTCTTGACAATGGGGAACTGTGTGACTCTCTAGGAAGAAAAAACACTCCTGTGTTGCTGAAGTCCATAAATGCTGAGACCCCAAAGACTAGGAAGAAGCTTCAGATCAACCTGCACCATGGGCCTTGGGAGTCTGGCTTGTATCTCTCCAGCACAGAGAAAAGGTAAGGAGAGTCATTTGGGCTCTGTAGACACAGTTCGTTTAAAACAGAGGAAAGAGGCAAGTATTTCAGAAAATGCAGGTTTTTAACCATTGTTTAACACAGAAGTCTCTCCCTCCTACACCATCAGTCTTGAGCAAATGTCAACATGGATCTCCAGTCTCATCAGTCTCACCCCAACCATAGTAGCCATGACCCAGTTTAGTAGCCTAGGTGTCAAGTGAAGCCAGAGCTGTGGGCCTCTTGTCAAGAGATATTATGACACTCACAATGCCAGCTGACATCATGAGAAAAAGCTGGGATCCTTCCATGTCTGAAAGTGTTGTTCAGTTGCCCAGCCGTGTCTGCCTCTTTGTGACCCCATGGACTGCAGCACACCAGGCTTCCCTGTCCTTCACTATCTCCTGGAGCCTGCTCAAACTCATGTCCATTGAGTCAGTGATGCATCCTCTGTCATCCTCTTCTCCTCCTGCCCTCAATCTTTCCCAGTATCAGGGACTTTTCCAATGAGTCATTTCTTTGCAGCAGGTGACCAAAATATTGGAGCTTCAATTTAAGCATCAGTCCTTCCAATGAATATTCAGGATTTATTTCCTTTACAAATGAGTTGTTTGACCTCCTTGGAGTTCAAGTGACTCTCAAGAGTCTCCTGCAACACCACAGTTTGAAAGCATCAATTCTTGCCTCCTTTGTCAAAGATAAGGTGACCATAGGTGCATGAATGTATCTCTATTTGTTATTTCTATTTGTTCCATTGATCTATATTTCTGTCTTTGTGCCAGTACCATACTGTCTTGATGACTGTAGCTTTGTAGTAGAGCCTGACATCAGGCAGGTTGATGCCTTCAGTTTCATTCTTCTTTCTCTAGACTGCTTTGATGATTCAAGGTTTTTTTTTGTATTTCCATACAAATTGTGAAATTATTTGTTCTAGTTCTGTGAAATATATCATTGGTAGCTTGATAGGGATCGCATAGAATCTATAAATTGCTTTGAGTAGTATACTCATTTTCACTATATTGATTCTTCCAACCCATGAACATGGTATATTTCTCCCTCTATTTGTGTCTTCTTTGATTTCTTTCATCAGTGTTTTATAGTTTTCTCTATATAGGTCTTTTGTTCCTTTAGGTAGATATATTCCTAAGTATTTTATTCTTTTCGTAGCAATGGTGAACGGAATTATTTCCTTCATTTCTTTCTGTTTTCTCATTGTTAGTGTATAGGAATGCAAGGGATTTCTGTGTGTTCATTTTATATCCTGCAACTTTACTATAGTCATGGATTAGCTCTAGTAGTTTTCTGGTGGAGTCTTTAGGATTTTCTATGTAGAAGATCATGTTATTTGCAAAAAGTGAGAGTTTTACTTCTTTTACAATATGGATTCTTTTTATTTCTTTTTCTGCTCTGATTGTTGTGGCTAAAACTTCCAAAACGATGTTGAATAGTTGTGGTGAGAGTTGTGTCTCGTTCCTGATTTTAGGGGAAATGCTTTCAATTTTTCACCATTGAGGATAATCATATATAGCTTTTATTATGTTGAGATATGTTCCTTCTATTCCTGCTTTCTGGAGAGTTTTTATCATAAATGAATGTTGAATTTTCTCAAAGTATTTCTCTGCATCTATTGAGATAATCATATGGTTTTTATCCTACATTGTTAACTTGGTGTATTACTTTGATTGATTTGTGGATATTGAACAATCCTTGTATTTCGGGGATAAGGCCCACTAGGTCATGATGTATGATCTTTTTAATATGTTGCTGGATTCTGTTTGCTAGAATTTTGTTAAGGATTTTAGCATCTATGCTTGTCAGTGATATTGGCCTGTAGTTTTCATTTTTTGTGACATCTTTGTCAGGTTTTGGTATTAGGGTGATGGTGGCCTCATAGAACGAGTTTGGAAGTTTACCTTCCTCTGCAATTTTCTGGAAGACTTTGAGTAAGATAGGTGTTAGCTCCTCTCTAAATTTTTGGAAGAATTAAGCTGTGAAGACATCTGGTCCTGGGTTTTTGCTCGTTGGAAGGTTTCTGATTACAGTTTCAATTTCCGGGCTTGTGATGGGTCTGTTAAGATATTCTATTTCTTCCTGCTTCTGTTTTGGAAAGTTGTACTTTTCTAAGAATTTGTCCATTTCTTCCAAGTTGTCCTTTTTATTGGCATATAGTTGCTAATAGTAATCTCTTATGATCCTTTGTATTTCTGTGTTGTCTGTTGTGATCTCTCTGTTTTCATTTCTAATTTTGTTGATTTGGTTCTTCTCCCTTTGTTTCTTGATGAGTCTGGCTAATGGCGTGCCAATTTTATTTATCTTCTCAAAGAACCAGCTTTTAGCTTTGTTGATTTTTGCTATAATCTATTCTGTTTCTTTTGCATTTATTTCCACCCTAATTTTTAAGATTTCTTTCCTTCTACTAACCCTGGGGTTCTTCATTTCTTCCTTTTCTAGTTGCTTCAGGTGTAGAGTTAGGTAAATTATTTGACTTTTTTTCTTGTTTCTTGAGGTAAGCGTGTATTGCTCTGAACCTTCCCCTTAGCACTGCTTTTACAGTGTCCCATAGGTTTTGGGTTGTTGTATTTTCATTTTAATTCATTTCTATGCATATTTTGATTTCTTTTTTGATTTCTTCTGTGATTTGTTGGTTATTCAGAAGCATATTGTTCAGCCTCCATATGTTTGAATTTTTAATAGTTTTTCTCCTATAATTGACATCTAATCTTACTGGATTGTGGTCAGAAAAGATGATTGAAATAATTTCAATTTTTTTGAATTTACCAAGGCTCGATTTATGGCCCAGGATGTGATCTATCCTGGAGAAGGTTCCATGTTCACTTGAGAAAAAGGTGAAATTCATTGTTTTGGGGTGAGATGACCTATAGATATCAGTTAGGTTAGCTGGTCCATTGTGTCACTTAAAATTTGTATTTCCTTGTTAATTTTCTGTTTAGTTGGTCTATCCATAGGTGTGAGTGAGGTATTAAAGTCTCCCACTATTATTGTGTTATTGTTAATTTCCCCTTCATACTTGTTAGCAGTTGCCTTATATATTGAGTGCTCCTATGTTTGGTGCATACATATTTATAATTGTTATATCTTCTTCTTGGATTTATCCTCTGATCATTATGTAGTGTCCTTCTTTGTCTCTTTTCACAGCCTTTATTTTAAAGTCTATTTTATCTGATATGAGTATTGCTACTCCTGCTTTCTTTGGGTCTCCATTTGTGTGAAATATCTTTTTCCAGCCCTTCACTTTCAGTCTGTATGTGTCCCTTGCTTTGGGGTGGTTCTCTTGTAGATAGCATATATGGGGTCTTGTTTTTGTATCCATTCAGCCAGTCTTTGTCTTTTGGTTGGGACATTCAACCCATTTACAGTTAAGGTAATTATTGATAAGTATGGTCATGTTGTCATTTACTTTTTTGTTTTGGGTTTGAGTTTATACACCCTTTCTGTGTTTCCTGTCTAGAGAAGATCCTTTAGTATTTGTTGTAGAGCTGTACCAAAACTAGAAAAGATAATGATGATGGGGTACAGGGAAACTTTGTATATTCTTTGTGGAAATGTAAATTACTGAGAGCTTTAGGAAGAAACAGTTCATTGAAATCATAAAAAAAAAAAAAATCTATCAATATCACTTTTGTGTATTTAAAAGAAGTCAGGATCTGAAGAGATATGCTCACTGCAGCATTATTCACAATAGCCAAGCTAGAAACTACCTAAATCCTCATCAATAAGTGGATAAAAGAAAGTGGTATATACATAAAATAGATGATCAAGTCTTCACAAACAAGAGAATCCTGCCTTTAGCAACAAGTTGGATGGATCTGTAGGGCATGATGTTAGGTGAAAATAAGCCAAACACAGAAAGACAAATGCTGCATGATCTTACTGTAAGTGGGATCTAAAAGAGTCAAACTCCTAAGAAACAGACTTGAATGGTAGTTGCCAGGGGTAGCGGTAGTGAGAAATGAGGAGGAAACATGATGGTTAAAAGGTATAAAGTTTCACGAATGTAAGTTCTGGAGATTTATTATACAACAGTATTTAAACCAACAAAGGTCCGTCTGGGCAAGGCTATGGTTTTTGCAGTGGTCATGTATGGATGTGAAAGTTGGACTGTGAAGAAAGCTGAGTGCCGAAAAATGGATGTTTTTGAACTATGGTGTTGGAGAAGAGTCTTGAGAGTCCCTTGGACTGCAAGGAGATCCAACCAGTCCATCCTAAAGGAGATCAGTCCTAGGTGTTCATTGGAAGGACTGATACTGACGCTGAAACTCCAATACTTTGGTTGCCTCATGCAAAGTGTTGACTCATTGGAAAAAATCCTGATGCTGGGAGGGATTGGGGCAGGAGGAGAAGGGGATAACAGAGGATGAGGTGGTTGGATGGCATCACCAACTTGATGGACATGGGTTTGAGTAAACTCAGGGCATTGGTGATGGACAGAGAGGCCTGGTGTGCTGCGATTTATGGGGTCACAAAGAGTCAGACAAGACTGAGCGACTGAACTGATCTGAACTAAACTGATTTAAGCTAACAATACTGTATTGCATACTTCAAACTTACTAAAAAGCGGATTTTATGAAGTGTTCCTACCCTAAAGAAATGTGTGGGGGGAGGAAAGTTTGCGAGGTTATGGATGTTTATGTACTTGGTGGTGACAGTTTCGTGGCCCTATACTTATCTTCAATCTTATTGCGCTGAATACATTAAATATATAGACACTCACACATATTTTAGTTGTAAAAAAAAGCTCAATAAACTTCTTACAAATAACCAAAAAATACTAGCAGAAAGTGAACAATGACAAAAGTTTCCATCATGCAGCTCTTTAACATATTTCAATACACAAACATCTCTGTTACCTTAATACAGGGGCCTCAGATTTTCACTTATCACAGCCTACTCAGAAGCCTCCCACCCACAGGACTTGTTGCACTGTAAAGCATCATTTAAATAAGCCACTGGTACCCCACGCCAATATTTTGCCTGGAAAATCACATGGACAGAAGAGCCTGGTGGGCTGCAGTCCATGGGGTCACTAAGAGTCGGACATGACTGAGCATCTTCACTTACACTTATCACTTTCATGCGTTGGAGAAGGAAATGGAAACCCACTCCAGTGCTCTTGCCTGGGGGATGCCAGGGATGGGGGGGCCTGGTTGGCTGCCGTCTATGGGGTCGCACAGAGTCAGACACAACTGAGGAGACTTAGCAGCAGAAGCGGCAGCTGGAAACTAAGTTTGGACCAAGACCTACTGGTTCCAAAGGATATTATTTTTATTTAAATTGATGATGTTTCCTTTCCATGGGGTCACAAAGAGTTAGACAGGACGAGTGACTGAACAGGACTGAACTGAATGTTTCCTTTAGATAAAGCACAGGCTAATTCTGGTACTTACACACACACACACAGACACACCCCTAGCATTATTTTAAGCTAATTGATTGTATTTAGTACCTGGTGTAATTAGTTCCATCTCCTTGATTCCAGTTATGTTTCCTGTATTCCTCTTATACACATAACCTGAGTTTCTGAGCTCTCTGGAGCAAAAGTACACATCATGCTATTTTTCTAACTTTTTGAAGTCTATTCTCAATTGAAATCATTTACTGCTGTCATCCACCATCTAAGCAGATTTTTAATACCTTTTAAAAAATACAAGGGGCTTCCCTGGTAGCTCAGATGGTAAAGAATCTAAGTGACTCTTCAGGCTTCTGTTTTCACTTCATATGAAACAAAATATTTCAATGATGTGCAACTTACATTATACATCCTACAGGTAATTTTCTTCCCCTTCCACCATCTTGTTAATCAGCTTAAGCTTTTTCTTAGCACAAGTGTTCTTAACTCCTATTTCTAGTATAAGTAAATAAAGGAGAACCCAGCGACAGATGTCCATTTCTCCTTTTCAAAAAGTAATAAAGGATTATATTCTTCTTGCCTCCTGGGTTTGTCAGGTGACAAAAATGTACCATAGTTTTTATTAGCTTTACAGGTTAACACCAGACCCAGAATCCATGCAGTTTGGCATCACCCATGGCTCAGTTCAGTTCAGTTCAGTCGCTCAGTGGCGTCCGACTCTTTGCGACCCCATGAATCGCAGCACACCAGGCCTCCCTGTCCATCACCAACTTCCAGAGTTTACTCAAACCCATGTCCATCGAGTTGGTGATGCCATCCAACCACCTCATCTCTGTTGTCCCCTTCTCCTCCTGCCCCCAATCCCTCATAGCATGGGGGTCTTTTCCAATGAGTCAACTCTTCGCATGAGGTGGCCAAAATTGGGGTTTTAGCCTCAGCATCAGTCCTTCCAATGAACACCCAGGACTGACCTCCTTTAGGATGGACTGGCTGGATCCCTTGCAGTCCAAGGGACTCTCAAAAGTCTTCTCCAACACCACAGTTCAAAAGCATCAATTTTCGGCACTCAGCTTTCTTCACCGTCAGCTCTCACATCCATATATGACCACTGCAAAAACCATAGCCTTGACTAGACGTACCTTTGTTGGCAAAGTATTGTCTCTGCTTTTTAATATGCTATCTAGGTTGGTCATAACTTTCCTTCCAAGGAGTAAGCATCTTTTAATTTCATGGCTGCCATTACCACCTGGAGTGATTTTGGAGCCACAAAAATTTAAGTCTGACACAGTTTCCACGTCTATTTCCCATGAAGTGATGGGACCAGATGCCATGATCTTAGTTTTCTGAATGTTGAGCTTTAAGCCAACTTTTTCACTCTCCTCTTTCATTTTCATCAAGAGGCTTTTTAGTTCCTCTTCACTTTCTGTCATAGGGTGGTGTCATCTGCTTATCTGAGGTTATTGATATTTCTCCCAGCAATCATGATTCCAGCTTGTGCTTCCTCCAGCCCAGTGTTTCTCATGTTGTACTCTGCATACAAGTTAAATAAGCAGGGTGACAATATATAGCCTTGGCGTACTGCTTTTCCTATTTAGAACCAGTCTGTTGTTCCATGTCCAGTTCTAACTGTTGCTTCCTGACTTGCATATAGATTTCTCAAGAGGCAGATGAGGTGGTCTGGTATTCCCATTTCTTTCAGAATTTTTCACAGTTTATTGTGATCCACACAGTCAAAGGCTTTGGCACAGTCAATTAAGGCTAGACACCCAATAAAAATACATCTACAGAAATGTTTTTGTCTCGTCATCATCCTACAATAAACACTCTGATTTTTGGATGGAATCAGTGTGTTCCAGGAGATGCCAGAGACACGTGCAACGCATACAAGCAACTTAAGACTTTTTGTATTTGAAATTATAAATAACATGGCTAACTACAATAACGAATCCAGAGTAATGGAACATAATAGAGAGCACAGTATTTCTGTATGTGAAAACTGTTTGTTCTTGTTCGGTTGTGTCTGACTCTTTGTGACCCCATGGACTGCAGCACGCCAGGCCTCTCTGTCCCTCACCATCTCCCAAAGTTTGCCCAAGTTCATGTCCATTGCATCAGTGATACCATCCAGTCATCTCATCTTTTGATGCCCTCTTCCCCTTCTGAACTCAAACTTTCCCAGCATCAGAGAATTTTCCAGTAAGTCAGCTGTTTGCATCAGATGATCAGGATGCTGGAGTTTCAGCTTCAGCATCAGTCCATCAAATGAGTATTTAGGGTTGATTTCCCTTAAGATTGACTGGTTTGAACTCCTTGATGTCCAAGGAACTCTCAGAAATCTTCTCCAGCACCACAGTTAGAAGGATTCAATTCTTTGGCACTCCACCTTCTTTATGGTTCAGTTCTATTGGGAGCCCTGAATCAAAGTCATGCTAGGAAAAGAATTACGACAGTTGCAAAAGTACCTGGTGGCAACCCTACTAATACTTGAAATTCTGCTTCTACTTGTGTCACTTTTTTTTTTTCAAAGTCTTAAATATAGTCAATAAAGGATTTAAATAAGAAAGACTTAAGAAACGGGTGGGCCATCTTGGGCCTTGATGAGTCCCATGCTTCTGGGAGCTGAGTAGTAGGTCAGGAGTCTCTGAAATCCAGGTGACTCTCCCAATATGGATTTGATCAGCATTCCAAATGGTGATTTCCTGTCAAATTACGCACCTTTTTCTTTCAGAATCCAAATGTCATTTCTTTTCCTGGGCTCATGAAGGTGTAATACACATCTGTGATCATCTTTTCCTGTGCCTACGAAAGTTTAAATGATAATCATGATTGCAAGAACAGACTGTTACAGGGCTGTTTTCAGTGATACACCTGGTCATAAAATTGAGGGAAGCTTTGAAATTGAACATGTGGATGAAAAATGAAGTTTAGCTTTCTCACTAATGGGAATCATGGATACCACATCTTAAAGCTGGTATTCTAGGTACAGAGAACAGTACATGGTTATCAACCCTTTAAAGTGAAAGTCCCTTAGTCATGTCTGACTCTTTGCGACCCATGGACCATACAGTCCTTGGAATTCTCCAGGCCAGAATCCTGGAGTGGGTAGCCTTTCCCTTCTCTAGGGGAGCTTCCCAACCCAGGAATCAAACCCAGGTCTCCCACATTGCAAGCAGATTCATTACCAGCTGAGCCACAAGAGAAGCCCAAGAATGCTGGAGTGGGTTGCCTATCCTTTCTCCAGTGGATCTTCCCAACCCAGGAATTGAACTGGAGTCTCCTGCATTGCAGGCAGATTCTTTACCAACTGAGCTATCAGGGAAACCCATCAACATTTTAAAGAGTGTAAAAATATAAGTTTAATTTCAATAAGTCATATATTATATTTTCTTAAAAATTTAAACTTGTTACATTTTCCTTTCATTGATAGCTTTCTTTTTGCTTCTGTTGTTCTTCCCATGTTACATTATGGTCTGTTAGTTGTTGGTATGAATATCTAGTTCATTGATAGATACCCTTTGTAATATACATATACACACCCTGTGTGCAATTCAGCATGACATTAGGTGTATCCATAAAGTAAAAATAGATTTTATTAGAGTTCGAAGGTTTCTGCATGGCATAAACAGAAGGCATGGGCTCACACCTCGAATTTGAATACAGATCAAGTGAAGACTTTCTAATAATTTTAATAATTTTGTCTATGTCAGCCTCACCACCGAGATGATCCTGATGAAGGAAACTGTTCTGAAACGTAATCAAAGTGCACTCTGCAGCATTATTTCACAGAACCCCTACCCTGGGCTAACAACCAACGAATGGCTGGCCAAAGAAATTGACATCCCAAAGGAATAATGTCAACATCAAGTGGCATAAATGATTTCCTCTTTCTCTCTGTCTTTTTAACAATATCAAATAATAATAATAATAACAAACATCCATATCAGAGAAAAACAGCTCTTCGTATTAAACCGAGGGATCCTGGGGGTTTCTATTCTACCTGTGCATTGAAAAATAAGTAAGACTTCAGAGAGGGCTGTGGACCCAAAGGAGCTGTCAAAACTGCCTTACCCCTGCACACCAGCAGCCAGAAAAAAACATGAATGTAACCTATAAGGCACCTCCAATAGCCTATCAGTGGATTTCTCAGCAGAAATTCCACAGACCAGGGGAGAGTGGAATGACATATTCAGGGTGCTAAAAATGAGCATTTTCAGCCAAGAATACTTAATCTGGAAAGTTTATCAGGATATATGGAAAACTAAAGGTTTTATTGGCAGCTGGTCCCATCACTTCATGACAATTAGATGGGGAAGCAATGAAACAGTGACAGATATTTTTTTTTTTTTTAATTTTCTTGAGCTCCAAAATCACTGCAGATGGTGACTGCAGCCATGAGATTAAAAGACACTCGTTCCTTGGAAGAAAAGCTATGACCACCCTAGACAGCATGCTAAAAAGCAGAGACATTATGTTGCCAACAAAGGTCCATATAGTCAAAGCTATGGTTTTTCCACTAGTCATGTATGGATGTGAGTTGGGCCATACAGAAGGCTGTAGGCCGAAGAATTGATGCTTTTGAACTGTGGTATTGGAGAAGACACTCGAGAGCCCTTGGACTGCAAGGAGATCACACCAGTCAATCCTAAAGGAAATCAACCCTGAATATTCATTGGAAGGCCTGATGCTGAAGATGAAGCTCCAATATTTTGGCCACCTGTAGCAAAGACCTGACTCATTGGAAAAGACCCTGATATGAAAGACTGAAAGCCAAGAGGAAAACAGAGAACAAATTGTTGAATGGCATCACCGACTCAATGGACACGAATTTGAGCAGGCTCTGGGAGTTGGTGATGGACAGGGAAGCCTGGAATGCTACAGTTCATGGTGTCCTAAAGACTCATGACTGAGCGACTGAAATGAACTGAACTGAACAGAAGCAATAGGTAAAGGAGTTCACCCTTAGATCTGCTGTGCAAGAAATACTGAAAATTCTTTGAGCTGAAATAAAAAGATGCTAGTTAATGACACGAAAACATATGAAAGCACACAACACTCTAATAAAGGTAAAATATAATTAGAATTGGAAAATTATAATTGCATATTAGAATGATATCTGAACTATATAGTATAAAGTTTAAAAAGAGCATTAACAAATCTAGCTCCTATAAAATAACAGATATACAACATAAAGAGAGGCAAATTTTGACATTAAATACATAATAGATAGGAGTAAAAGGATGGAGCTTTTATGGGTGAATAAAGATAAATTGCTATCAGCATAATATGTACTGTGTTATCTAGATGTTTGAATTAACCCTCATGGTGTTGTAAATTACCCTAATGGTAAACAAAAAAAGAAAAAAAAGAAAAATCCACTTGCTCGTTGAAAGAAAAGCTGTGACAAACCTGGACAGCAGCATATAAAATGCAGAGACATCATTTTGCAAACAAAGGTCCATATTGTCAAAGCTATGATTTTCCCAGTAGCCATGTAGGGATGTGAGAGCTGGACCGTAAAGAAGGCTGAACAATGAAGAACTGATGCATTCGAATTGTGGTGCTGGAGAAGACTCTTGAGAGTCCCTTGGATAGCAAGGAGATCAAATCGGTCAATCCTAAAGGAAATCAACCCTGAATTTTCACTGGAAGTACTGATGCTGAAGCTGAAGCTTCAGTACTTTGGCTACCCAATGCAAACAACCAATTCATTAGAAAATACCCTGAAACTGGGAAAGATTGGGGGCAGGAGGACAAGGGGGCGACAGAGGATGAGATGGTTGGATGGCATGACCGACTCAATGGACATGAAAGTGAGTGCAGTCTGAGAGATAGTGAAGGACAGGGAAGCTCGGTGTGCTCCTGTCCATAGGGTTGAAAATTCTGGACACAATTTAGTGACTAAACAACCACAAGAATGTGGAAGCTAAACAGAAGAAAAAAAAAATTATCTGCAAGCAAAGGAAAGTGGTAAAAGACATTTGAATCCTAGGGGCTGTTGCAAAATCAATTCTGAAATGGAAGTTTTGGAGATAAATGAAAATATTAAGAAATTAAAAGACCTCAAATAAAGAACCTTACTTTTCACCTCAAGGAATGAGAAAAAGGACAAATTAAGCTCAAAGTTAGCAGAAGGAATGAAGTAATAAAGATCAAAATAGAAGAAAAAGACAAGAACAATAAACAAAAGGACAGTGAAACAAAGACCTGGTTTTTCAAAATATTTAAAAAAATTGATACCTCGTTGTGGTTTTGAGTTGCATTTCTCTGATAATGAGTGATGTTGAGCATCTTTTCATGTGTTTGTTAGCCATCTGTATGTCTTCTTTGGAGAAATGTCTGTTTAGTTCTTTGGTCCATTTTTTGATTGGGTCATTTATTTTTCTGGAATTGAGCTTCAGGTGTTGCTTGTATATATATATATATTTTTTTCCTTTTTTTAAAATTTTATTTTATTAGTTGGAGGCCAATCACTTCACAACATTTCAGTGGGTTTTGTCATACATTGACACGAATCAGTCATAGAGTTACACGTATTCCCCATCCTGATCCCCCCTCCCACCTCCCTCTCCACCCGACTCCTCTGGGTCCTCCCAGTGTACCAGGCCCGAGCACTCGTCTCATGCATCTCACCTGGGCTAGTGACCTGTTTCACCATAGATAATATACATGCTGTTCTTTTGAAACATCCCACCCTCACCTTCTCCCACAGAGTTCAAAAGTCTGTTCTGTACTTCTGTGTCTCTTTTTCTGTTTTGCATATAGGGTTATTATTACCATCTTTCTAAATTCCATATATATGTGTTAGTATGCTGTAATGTTCTTTATCTTTCTGGCTTACTTCACTCTGTATAATGGGCTCCAGTTTCGTCCATCTCATTAGAACTGATTCAAATGAATTCTTTTTAACAGCTGAGTAATATTCCATGGTGTATATGTACCACAGCTTCCTTATCCATTCATCTGCTGATGGGCATCTAGGCTGCTTCTATGTCCTGGCTATTATAAACAGTGCTGCGATGAACATTGGGTTGCATGTGTCTCTTTCAGATCTCGTTTCCTCAGTGTGTATGCCCAGAAGTGGTATTGCTGGGTCATATGGCATTTCCAGTTTTTTAAGAAATCTCCACAGTGTTTTCCATAGTGGCTGTACTAGTTTGCATTCCCACCAACAGTGTAAGAGGGTCCCCTTTTCTCCACACCCTCTCCAGCATTTATTGCTTGTAGACTTTTGGATAGCAGCCATCCTGACTGGCGTGTAATGGTACCTCATTGTGGTTTTGATTTGCATTTCTCTAATAATGAGTGATGTGGAGCATCTTTTCATGTGTTTGTTAGCCATCTGTATGTCTTCCTTGTAGAAATGTCTGTTTAGTTCTTTGGCCCATTTTTTGATTGGGTCATTTATTTTTCTGGAATTGAGCTTCAGGAGTTGTTTGTATATTTCTGAGATTAATCCTTTGTCTGTTGCTTCATTTGCTATTATTTTCTCCCATTCTGAGGGCTGTCTTTTCACCTTGCTTATAGTTTCCTTTGTTGTGCAAAAGCTTTTAAGCTCAATTATGTCCCATTTGTTTATTTTTGCTTTTATTTCCAATATTCTGGGAGTTGGGTAATAGAGGATCCTGCTGTGCTTTATGTCGGAGGGAGTTTTGCCCATGTTCTCCTCTAGGAGTTTTATAGTTTCTGGTCTTACATTTAGATCTTTAATCCATTCTGAGTTTATTTTTGTATATGGTGTTAGAAAGTGTTTTAGTTTCATTCTTTTGCAAGTGGTTGACCAGTTTTCCCAGCACCACTTGTTAAAGAGGTTGTCTTTTTTCCATTGTATATCCTTGCCTCCTTTGTCAAAAATAAGGTGTCCATAGGTACGTGGGTTTATCTCTGGGCTTTCTGTTCTGTTCCATTGATCTATATTTCTGTCTTTGTGCCAGTACCATACTGCCCTGATGACTGTGGCTTTGTAGTAGAGCCTGAAGTCAGGCAGGTTGATTCCTCCAGTTCCATTCTTCTTTCTCAAGATTGCTTTGGCTATCCAAAGGTTTTTTATATTCCATACAAACTGTGAAATTATTTGTTCTAGTTCTGTGAAAAATACCGTTGGTAGCTTGATAGGGATTGCATTGAATCTATAGATTGCTTTGGGTAGTATACTCATTTTCACAATATGGATTCTTCCAATCCATGAACACGGTATGTTTCTCCATCTGTTTGTGTCCTCTTTGATTTCTTTCATCAGTGTTTTATAGTGTTCTATATATAGGTCTTTTATTTCTTTAGGTAGATATAATGCTAAGAATTTTATTCTTTTTGTTGCAATGGTGAATGGTATTGTTTCCTTAATTTCTCTTTCTGTTTCCTCATTGTTAGTGTATAGGAATGCAAGGGATTTCTGTGTGTTCATTTTATATCCTGCAACTTTACTATAGTAATGGATTAGCTCTAGTAATTTTCTGGCAGAGTCTTTAGGGTTTTCTGTGTAGGTGGTCATGTCATCTGCAAACAGTGAGAGTTTCACTTCTTCTTTTCCTATCTGGATTCCTTTTATTTCTTTTGCTGTTCTGATTGCTGTGGCTAAATCTTCCAAAACGATGTTGAATAGTCGTGGTGAGAGTGGGCACGCTTGTCTTGTTCCTGACTTTCGGGGAAATGCTTTCTATTTTTCACCATTGAGGATAATGTTTGCTGTGGGCTTGTCATATATAGCTATTATTATGTTGAGATATGTTCCTTCTATTCCTGCTTTCTGGAGAGTTTTTATCATAAATGGATGTTGAATTTTGTCAAAGACTTTTTCTGCATCTATTGAGATGATCAAATGGTTTTTATCTTTCAATTTGTTAACGTGGTGTATTACATTGATTGATTTGTGGATATTGAACAATCCTTGCATTCCTGGGATAAAGCCCACTTGGTCATGATGTAGGATATTTTTAATATGCTGCAGGATTCTATTTGCTAGAATTTTGTGAAGGAGTTTTGCATCTATGTTTATCAGTGATATTGGCCTGTAGTTTTCTTTTTTTGTGGCATCTTTGTCTGATTTTGGTGTTAGGGTGATGGTGGCCTCATAGAACGAGTTTGGAAGTTTACCTTCCTCTGCAATTTTCTGGAAGAGTTTGAGTAAGATAGGTGTTAGCTCTTCTCTAAATTTTTGGTAGAACTCAGCTGTGAAGCCGTCTGGTCCTGGGCTTTTGTTTGCTGGAAGATATCTGATTACACTTTCGATTTCTGTGCTTGTGATGGATCTGTTAAGATCTTCTATTTCTTCCTGGTTCAGTTTTGGAAAGTTATACTTTTCTAAGAATTTGTCCATTTCTTCCAAGTTGTACATTTTATTGACATAGAACTGCTGGTAGTAGTCTCTTTTGATCCTTTGTATTTCAGAGTTGTCTGTTGTGATCTCTCCAGTTTCATTTCTAATTTTGTTAATTTGGTTCTTCTCCCTTTGTTTATTAATGAGTGTGGCTAACGGTTTGTCAATTTTGTTTATCTTTTAAAAAAAAATCAGCTTTTAGCTTTGGCCTTGGTAAATTCAAAAAAACTGAAATCATTCCAGTCATCTTTTCTGACCACAAAGCAGTAAGATTAGATCTCAGTTATAGGAAAAAAACTATGAAAATTTCCAACATATGGAGGCTAAATAACACTTTTCTGAATAACCAACAAATCATAGAAGAAATCAAAATGTGCATTGAAATGAATGAAAATGAAAACACAACAACCCCAAACCTATGGGACACTGTAAAAGCAGTGCTAAGGGGACGGTTCATAGCAATACAGGCTTACCTGAAGAAATAAGAAAAAAGTCAAATAAATAACCCAACTCTACACCTAAAGCAATTGGAGAAGAAATGAAGAACCCCAAGGTTAATAGAAGGAAAAAATCTTAAAAATTAGGGCAGAAATAAATGCAAAAGCAACAAAAGAGACCATAGAGCCCACTGTTTCTTATCAGTCCCTGTCAGGGGCGAGAGGACAAGCAAGCCTCTCCCAGGAAGGAGATCAAAGAGATGGGATGCTTGCATAGGATTTCCTTCATTAGGTTTTCCATTTGGTGAAAGGGGTTATTTAGGATCCTCTTTTGACATGGATCGCCATTTATCCTTATGGTCTTTATTGCTCCTTGCTCCCTGGTAAATTTTAAAGTCTGGTCTCTTGATCTTTATCTGAAGAAGCTACCGGTATATATACTCTTACAGAATTCAATAAAGCACCCTTGTTCAATCAGAGCTTGGGTCCCCTTGTCTCTCTCTCTCTCTCTCTATTTCTCTATCTCTGGCTGATCCCCTGGAGCGCAAAGGCCGGCTGCATAACCCAGGGAATATCAGCCTCTTTCCTTCTTTCACTTTCTCATTGTTGACTCTGGACCACCATGTTCCGGTCCATTAAAGGACCCCAACATAAAAACACAAAATTTAAACAAAAACAGAAGTTAAATATTTGGTTCACAGGAGTTTCTTTGTTTAAATTTGATTCCAAATGCAGCAAGAGGAAACTAGAATAATTATTTGCCCATTAGAATGTGTTGGCAGTTGTGTCCTTTTGTGTCAATGAAATCATCAGAGACCATTTTGAAACCTGTTTTATGTTTTGTATGCTCTTGCCTATGAGGGGATACCAGGTCAACTGAAGGCAGACACCCCTTGACACAATAATAGGTTATAGGCTGGGGGAGGTAGAGGCCAAAGCATCAGAACACAAAGTAATAGATTAAACAAATTGAGAGAATGTCATGGGATGGGTCATATTATTGATTGAAGACATCTTCTATCCTTTTCTGTCTGAAAGGCAAAATTTAGATGCATATCATGTGCATAGTGCTAAAGTAGATATAATTCAATTTTGAAGTCACAATATTTCCTAAAAGGAGCATGAGGTCTTGATTCACTGTGGACAGTTGCATCAATAATCTGTCAAGGTAGCTTAATTTTTGGCAGGAGTACTTGGCTTAATAGATTTGGTTAGGTCACACAGTTTGCCGTGACTAGTGAATGGGAGTAGTCACCACATAATACATTATGTTTCTTAAATTAGTAAAAGTCAGTTCGTATTTTTGGAGTTATCATACATGTGAATAGCATAAACCTAGCTCGGAAAGAAACTCTTCTTGCATAGGTTAAGATCTTGAAGAATGTTTTTTATCAGCTGAAGATTCTTTTAAAATATGCTCAAGAAACTAGAACACTTTCTAACACCATACACAAAAATAAACTCAAAATGGATTAAAGATCTAAATGTAAGACCAGAAACTATAAAACTCCTAGAGGAGAACATAGGCAAAACACTCTCTGACATAAATCACAGCAAGATCTTCTATGACCCACCTCCCAGAATATTGGAAATAAAAGCAAAAATAAACAAATGGGACCTAATGAAAATTAAAAGCTTTTGCACAACAAAGGAAACTATAAATAAGGTGAAAAGACAGCCCTCAGATTGGGAGAAAATAATAGCAAATGAGGAAACAGACAAAGGATTAATCTCAAAAATATACAAGCAACTCCTGAAGCTCAATTCCAGAAAAATAAATGACCCAATCAAAAAATGGGCCAAAGAACTAAACAGACATTTCTCCAAAGAAGACATACAGATGGCTAACAAACACATGAAAAGATGCTCCACATCACTCATTATCAGAGAAATGCAAATCAAAACCACAATGAGGTACCATTACACGCCAGTCAGGATGGCTGCTATCCAAAAGTCTACAAGCAATAAATGCTGGAGAGGGTGTGGAGAAAAGGGGACCCTCTTACACTGTTGGTGGGAATGCAAACTAGTACAGCCACTATGGAAAACAGTGTGGAGACTTCTAAAAAACTGGAAATAGAACTACCATATGACCCAGCAATACCACTTCTGGACATACACACTGAGGAATCCAGATCTGAAAGAGACTCGTGCACCCCAATGTTCATCACAGCACTGTTTATAATAGCCAGGACATAGAAGCAACCTAGATGCCCATCAGCAGATGAATGGATAAGGAAGCTGTGGTACATATACACCATGGAATATTACTCAGCTGTTAAAAAGAATTCATTTGAATCAGTTCTAATGAGATGGATGAAACTGGAGCCCATTAAACAGAGTGAGGTGAGCCAGAAAGATAAAGAACATTACAGTATACTAACACATATATGCGGAATTTAGAAAGATGGTAACGATGGCCCTATATGCAGGGCAGAAGAAGAGACGCAGAAGTACAGAACAGACTTTTGAACTCTGTAGGAGAAGGTGAGGGTGGGATATTTCAAAAGAACAGCATGTATATTATCTGTGGTGAAACAGACCACCAGCCCAGGTGGGAGGCATGAGTCAAGTGCTCGGGCCTGGTGGGCTGGGAAGACCCAGAGGAATCGGGTGGAGAGGGAGGTGGGATGGGGGACTGGGATGGGGAATTCGTGTAACTCTATGGCTGATTCATATCAATGTATGACAAAACCCACTGGAAAAAAAAAATGCTCAATTATTCAAAAATCATGTCATCCTTGGATCTTTTAAAATTTAAAGTGGTTGGTATAACCATACTTTTTCATGAACTCATGAAGGAGAAGAAAAACCAGAAAATCCATGATACTTTTTTCTTTTTTTAAAAGCAGTAATGTTCTGGGGAGTTGGCACATAGTAGCTCTTAAGGGCACATTGAGAAATTTTGAAAGCTGGTCGTTAAACTATTTGTAGACTAAAGGCATGAAATTTAGAAAACACTATGAAGAAGTACTTTTAACTTCAATGAGCTACTTTGCCAGCACACCACTAGATAGATGTATATGATGAGCAAATATCCTCATCCATAAATAAAGATGAACAAATCCTGGCATTTGAATTGCAACTTACATGCTATCACTGGCAAAAATGAGGCTTAGAAATAGGGTGGCCTGCTATCATCCAAAACTATTCACCAAAAGTCACTAAAGCATATTCAAAATATGTGCAAATTTTGTACAAATTTTCATATTTTAATTCTTTTGGAACAGAATATCAGTAAAATGTTGGGTGTTTAAGTGAATTAATATGCTTCTTTCTATTAGAGTTGATAGATTATTTACCAGTGGTTTTTGCTTTAGTTTTGAAAGGAAATGTAATGCCAGTCAACTTAGTACTTCCATGGTTAAAAATATTTTTATTATTTACTTTTTAGAGATACTATTTTATTTCCTATTGTAACTTTCTATTGATTTCATGGTTTGTAATATGACATTTCTACTCATGTAATTTAGATAGTAACACTAATGAAATCAGAGGAAAATGATATTTTTCATGACAGAAGCATTTGGCAAATATACTGTTTTTTTTCTTTCTATTATTTTTTAACTTAAGAAAACATATCACTTAGAGGTTTTTAAAATTAAAGTGTATTGAATTTACAGTGTTGTGTCCATTTCTGCTGTACAGCAAAGTGCTTCAGCTATATACATATATAAAGCTGAATATATATACATACACATGTATACATACTTTCAGTTTTTTTTTTAATTAATTAATTTAATTGGAGGCTAATTACTTTACAATATTGTGGTGATTTTGTCATAAATTGACATGAATCAGCCATGGGTGTACATGTGTTCCCCATCCCATCCCTCAGGGTCAACCCAGTACACCAACTCTGAGCACCTGTCTCATGCATCAAATCTGGACTGGCGACCTATTTTACATATGGTAATATACATGTTCCAATGCATATCTCAAATCATCCCACTCTGGCCTTCTCCCACAGAGTCCAAAAGTTTGTTGTTTACATCTGTGTCTCTTTTGCTGTCTCGCATACAGGGTCATCGTTACCATCTTTCTAAATTCCATATATATGCATTAATATACTGTATTGGTATTTTTCTTTCTGACTTACTTCACTCTGCATGATAGGCTCCAGTTTCATCAGTCTCATTAGAGCTGATTCAAATGCATTCTTTTTAATAGCTGAGTAATATTCCATTGCACATAGACATTATTTATCCCTACTTTCCACCATGGTTTATCACAGAATATTGAATATAACTTCCTATGTGATAAAGTAGGACCTTTTTCTTTATCTAGTCTATATATAATAGTTTGCATATGCTAACCCCAAACTACTACTCTATCCCTTTCCCATGTTTTAAAGAATATTTTAATGAACACATTATGGATCATCTACAATCAGAAATATTACACATTTCCCTTTGTCTCTAAAAACATGGATGTGTATCCTGAAATAATCACAATCAATATTTAAGCAAGACTTTAGAACCTAATTTATGCTTTGTTTTTAACATTAGTGTTATTTATTTTCATATTTATATTGTCTTCTTAAATCATAACTTAAAATATTGCATTGTATTCTATTGGGTTGATATACTGAAACTTACTAGTTAGCTTATTGTTTCACCAGAATAACTTGATTTCCATTCCTATTTCTTATCCCTGGTTTTCTGTGAATGCCATGGTTATTTCTGGAAAAGTCTGTGTCCCTATAGGATTATTTCCCTTGGCAGCTGTCACAGTAAATCAGTAGTAAAAAAATTTGCTGCAGCAAATGTAATTTGTCCATTGTCCTAACAACATCTCAGAGATTCACCCTAGAGCGCCTAATGGACAGTGCAGGTAATATAATAATCACATCCCAGATGGGAAACGTGAACACCACCCGTTCCTTACAAGTATAGGGCTGACACTTCCTCACCAGCTGCTGATGCTGTTTAGTCCCTAAGTTGTGTCTGACTCTTTGCAATCTCATGGGTTGTAGCCTGCTAGGCATCTCCTCTGTATATGGGGTTTTCCAGGCTAGAATCCTGGAGTGGGTTGCCATTTCCTTCTCCAGGGAACCTTCCGGACCAAGGGATTGAACCTCAGGTCTCCTGCATTAGCAAGAGAATCTTTTACACTGAATCACCTGGGAAGCACTCCTCACAGCTGTAGCCTCTTATTCACTTCCCACCTGCACGGGGGAAGAGGAATCCCTTTCACGTGACTCACTTCTGCTTCAGCTCATACAGGGAATAATGAAGGCAGACTTTAAAATTTTAATTTTTTCTCCTTTGATGCTCATCAGTTTTTTCTATATATGTTGTCTTTTTTCATCAGTTATCATTATCCTGTTTTCTTTCCTCAGTTTTTCCAGTATTGTTTTACTTTTTTTTTTTTTACCATGTTATTTTTTACTTTTTTTTTCCACCATGTTATTGCACACATTTTCTTAGTCTTTTTCATGCTTCCCTTTCTCACCCACATCTCTCCTTTAAAAAAATTTTTTTTTCTCTGATTTTATTCCATTCTCTTTTGAGTTGTCATAGCACAGTGTTTGAAGAGCTGTTTCTAAGTCAGGATTTCTGAGTTAAATCTCAGCTCTGTCACTTGCTCAATGCATGACCTTGGGCAAGATATTTGTTCTCTCTGTGCTTCAGTGTTCTCATCTGTAAAATTGGAACAAATCTTATTCTCCCATAAAGTTGTGTGAAGAATAAATAAATTATTACAGGTGAATTGTTTAGAAATGTGACTGGCCCATAAGAGTCTACTATTAATATTCTAATTGCTTTATACACTTTACTTGTAGCTCATTTTAATTCTCATTGGCATCTCTGTCATTTCTTGAGCTACACTATTTTCCTTCATTGATAGCTTCACATGGGTTTATTTTTTCAATTACTTTGCTTTCATTTTGTTCTTTTACACTATTTTTGCTCCTTTAATTCATTTCTGCATTTTCCTATGCACAGAAAATATTATAGTTATAATTTCAATTCCCTAATTCTTTTTTTGGTATATTTTTGTTTTATTGAGAAATAATTGGCATACGTCACTGCTATTCTCTCATTCTTGACCTCTCTTTACTGTCCTTAGGTCCATTTTATTCATCATAAGAATGCAGTCCTCTCTAGGTTTTACATTTATTCTGTATCCTTTAACATCTCTTCCATTATTGTTTATCTATTTCTTCATCATTTACAAATCTGAGCTAGTTATCTGTAGAGATGACATTTGTTCATATATCCTTTTTTTTTTCTTTATTAGTTGGAGGCTAATTACTTTACAATATTGTAGTGGTTTTTGCCATACATTGACATGAATCAGTCATTGATTTACATGTATTCCCCATCCCGATCCCCCCTCCCACCTCCCTCTCTACCCGATCCTTCTGGGTTTTCCCAGGGCACCAGCTCAATTCCAGAAAAATAAATGACCCAATCAAAAAACGGGCCAAAGAACTAAACAGGCATTTATCCAAAGAAGACATACAGATGGCTAACAAACACATATTCTTTTTTGTGTTTTACATATCATTTCTGCTTCTCCCATTCCCTTTATGGTTTTACAAAGTTATGTGTCTTCAATTGCTTTGTGTTTCTATTGATGTACATTTTTGCAATTTTTGTGCCTTTCACATTTTTCTCTTCTTTTTCTTCTTTATTCATATTGAGATGTTTCTATGTATGAACACTTCCATACTCTTCATTTCTTTGAATATAAGTTTTCTTCTCACTTATCATTTGCTCTGTTTTCTCTAAACTATTCTATTACCTTATACTGCCTTATTTTAATTCAATAAATTAATTTTTCTGGAGAGCCTTTCTTTCTTATCTCAAAAGCTCCTTCATCTTATATTCTTTAGCCACAATCCCCCTATGTTTTTCACTTTCTTTACCTTTCTTTCTGTATCATAATTTGAATTTTCACATGCTCTCAATATTTTTTCTTAAAGAAATCTTGCATGATTTACGGAATACCATCAAGGAACTGCTGTACAGACACATTATGGCAGTTTCAGAGATAAAAGAGAAAGAAAAAGGAGAAGTATAATTAAGGAAAAAATGGCTGAAAACTTCCCAAATCTTGGGAGGAAAAATGGACAAAGAAACTAATAAAGCTCAAATGACCCCAAATAGAATCAACCCAAAGCAGATTACTCTGAGACTTATTATAATCAAATTATCAAAATCAAGGACAAAGAGAATTTTGAAAGTAGCAATAGAAAAGATACTTGCCATATATAAGATAACTCCCATAATACTATCTGCAAATTTTTCAGCTAAATCTCACAGTCCAGGAGAAAGTGTATGATATATTCAAAATACTGAAAGAAAAAAACTTTCAACCAAGAATAATTTACCCAGAAACAATAATCTTTTCAAAGAAAGAGATAATGTCTTTCCCAGACAAATAAAAACAGAGGGAATTCATCACCAGTAGAACTGCTTGCAGAAAAGAGAAATGCAAAAAAGCAAAATGGCTGACTGAGGAGGCCTTACAAATAGCTGTGAAAAGAAGAGAAGCAAAAAGCAAATGAGAAAAGGAAAGATATACACATTTGAATGCAGAGTTCCAAAGAATAGCAAGGAGAGATAAGAAAGTTTTCCTCAGTGGTCAGTGCAAAGAAACAGAGGAAAACAATAGAATGGGAAAGACAAGCGATCTCTTCAAGAAAATTAGAGATACTAGGGGGAACATTTCATGCAAAGGTAGGCACAATTAAGGACAGAAATGGTATGGACCTAACAGAAGCAGAAGATATTAAGAAGACATGGCAAGAATACACAGAAGAACTATACAAAAAAAGATCTTCATGACCCAGATAATCATGATGGTGTGATCACTCACCTAGAGCCAGATATCCTGGAAAGTCAAGTCAAAGTGGGCCTTAGGAAGTCAAGTGGGCCTTAGGAAGCACCACTATGAAAAAACCTAGTGGAGGTGATGGAATTCCAGCTGAGCTATTTCAAATCCTAAAAGATGATGCTGTGAAAGTTCTGCACTCAATATGCCAGCAAATTTGGAAAACTCAGCAGTGGCCATGGGACTGGAAAAGGTCAGTTTTCATTCCAATCCCAAAGAAAGGCAATGCCAAAGAATGCTCAAACTACTGCACAGTTGCACTCATCTCACACACTAGTAAAATAATGCTCAAAATTCTCCAAGCCAGGCTTCAACAATAGTTGAACTGTGAACTTCCAGCTGTTTAAGCTGGATTTAGAAATGGCAGAGGAACCAGAGATCAATTGCCAACATCTGCTGGATCATCAAAAAAGCAAGAGCATTCCAGAAAAACATTTATTTCTGCTTTATTGACAATTTTTGTGACAAAAATTGTCACAAGAGACAAAGAGAGGTCATATCATAATTGGGCCAATTCATCATGAGGGTATAAAATTTGAAAATACATATGCACTAAGTAGCTGAGCATCTAAATATATAAAAAAACATTAAAATAACTGAAGGGAGAAATTGGCAGCAATGCAACAATAGTACTTGAGGTTAAATACTTCAGTTTCAACAATGGGAAGATCATCCAGACAGCATAATGTGGAAAAAAATGGACTTGAACAACAATATAGGCAAAATGAACTGAAAACACAATACAGATCATTCTTGCAACAATATCAGAATACACATGCTCAAGCACACAAAGAACAGATCATATGTTAAGGGGCAAAAGAAGTCAACAAATTTAAAAGGATTCATATCATACAGCATAGCTTTTCCAGCTGTAATCATATGAAACTAGAAATGAATAACAAAATAATCCTGAAAAATTCAGAGTAAGTTAAAATTGAACAGCATACTCTTGACCAATCACTGAGTTAGAGAAAAATCAAAGGAAAATTTTAAGGTATCTTGTAATAAATGAAGATAAAAACACACTATACCAAAAATAACAGAATGCAACAAAAGTAATGCTAAGTGGAAAGTTTATAATGATAGACACTCACATTATGTTTTGAAAGAACAGCATATATATTATCTATGGTGAAACAGATCACCAGCCCAGGTGGGATGCATGAGACAAGTGCTCGGGCCTGGTGCACTGGGAGGACCCAGAGTCGTCGGGAGGAGAGGGAGGTGGGAGAGGGGATCGGGATGGGGAATACGTGTAACTCTATGGCTGATTCATGTCAATGTATGACAAAACCCACTGAAATGTCGTGAAGTAATTAGCCTCCAACCAATAAAAAAAAAATTTAAAAAAAAGAAAAAAACTAACACTTTTACTAAAAAACAAAAACTATACATCAAGAAACTAAGAAAATATAGACTAACTCCAAAATTAGCAGAAGAAATCATACAGGAGAAATAATGAAATAGAGGCTCAAAAAATAGAAAAGATCAACAAAATTTAAAGTTAGCTTTTAAAAAAGACAAAATTTAGCTTGAACAAATAAAGAGAGAGAATGCTCAAAATTATAAACAAAAGAAGTTACAACTGATACCACAGAAATACAGAGGGTCATAAGGGACTACATTAAAGAAAAATATATTTCAACAGATTAAAATAATTTATTGAAATGGACAATGAAGGAATGGATAAATTCCTGGAAGCACATAATCTACTAAGGCTAAATCTTAAAAAATAGTCTGAATGAATAAAGAATAAGGAGATCTATCTTGAGGTATAACTGAAAATGAAATTCTGTAAAGAAATTATCCTTCAATTAAAAAATAAATCAATTAAAAAAAATAAGGAGGTCAGATCAGGAGTCCAATACCTTGTAACAAAGGAAAAGCCTTGGACCAGATGGCTACACTACTGAGCTCTACCAGACATTTAAAGAAGAATTAATACCAATACTTTCCAATGTCTTCAAAAGTTAGAAGGAACTCTGCCACAATCATGTTGAGGCTTGTGTTACTTTGATACCAAAGCCATACAGGACAAGGAAAGACATAGGCCCTAGCAAACATAGGTGCAAAAGTCTTTAACAAAATACTAGCAAACCAAATTCAGCAGCACATTAAAAGGACCATATATCATGATCAAGTGGGATTCATGCCTGCAACACAGAATGGATTGACATTTATAAATAAATGTTAACAGAACAAAGATTATATTAATAGACACAGATAACGCATCTGACAAAAGATCCTATAATGATACAAACTCTAAAAAAAAGGTATATAAGGAGTGTGTATGCATACTCAGACACTTAGTTGTGTCCAGCTCTTTGCAACCCTATGGACTGTAGCCCGCCAGTCTCCTCTGTCCATGGGATTCTCCAGGCAAGAATACTGGAGTGGGTTGCCATATCCTCCTTCAGGGGATCTTCCTGACCCAGGGGTCAAATCTGATTGGCAGGCAAATTCTTTACCACTGAGTCACCAGGTAAGGAGTGTCAGTCAGTCAATCAGTTCAGTCCCTCAATTGTGTCCAGCTCTTTGCAACCCCATGGACTGTAGCATGCAAGTCTTCCCTGTCCTTCACCAATGCTTGCTCAAACTCAAACTCATGTCTGTTGCTCAACCTCATGTCCATTGAGTTGGTGATGCCATTCAACCATCTCATCCTCTGCCATTCCCCTTCTCCTCCTGCCTGCAATCTTTCCCAACATCAGGGTCTTTTCCAGTGAGTCAGTTCTTTGCACCAGATGGCCAAAATATTGGAGCTTCAGCTTCAGCATCAGTCTTTCCAATAAATATTCAGGACTGATTTCCTTTAGGGTTGACTGGTTTGATCTCCTTGCAGTCTAAGGGACTCTCAAGAATCTTCTCTGACACCACAGTTCAAAAGCATCAATACTTTGGTGCTCAGCTTTCTTCATGGTCCAGTTCTCACATCCATATGGGAGAGCTGAATCATACTGGAAAAACCAGAGCTTTGACTAGACAGACCTTTGTCAGCAAAGTAATGTCTCTGCTTTTTAATATGCTATCTAGGTTGGTCATAGCTTTTCTTCCAAGGAGCAAGTGTCTTTTAATTTCATGGTTGCAGTCACCATCTGATGTTGGGGCCCAAGGAAATAAAGTCCGTCTCCCTGTTTCACCACCTGTTTGCCATAGAGTGTTGGGACCAGATGCCATAATCTTCAATTTTTGAATGTTGATTTTGAAGCCAGCCTTTTCACCCTCCTCTTTCAGTTTCATCAAAAGGCTCTTTAGTTTCTCTTCATTTTCTGCCATTACGGTGGCATCATCTGCATATCTGAGGTTATTGATATTTCTCCCAGCAATCTTTTGTGTTTCATTCAGCCTGGCATCTTGCATGATGTACTCCACATATAAATTGAATAAGCAGGGTGACAATATACAACCTAATAAAGCGTATACTGCAACATAGTAAAGAGTATATTTAACGAAGCCTATTAAGCTTATTAGTCACTCAGTCATGTCCAACTCTTTGCAACCCTGTAGACTATAGCTGCCAGGCACGTCTGTCCGAGGGGATTCTCCAGACAAGAAGACTGGAATAGGTTGCCGTGCCCTCCCCCAGGGGATCTTCCCAACTCAGGATAGAAACCAGGTCTCCCTAATAGCAATCAGATTCTTTGCCATCTGAGCCACCAGGGAAACCCATATTTAATATATTTAATCTACAGTGAAAAGGTAATAGCTTTTCCTCTAAGATCATGAAGAACATAAGATATCCTTTCTAGTCCCTTCTATTCAATATAGTACTAGAATTCCTAGCTAGAGAAGTTAGGCAAGAAATGGGAAATAAAAGGCATTCGAATCAGAAAGAAGTAAAATTGTTTCTTTGATCCATCATGAAGACGAAACGTAAGACTCCACCCAGAATATTTAGATCTAATGAATGAATTTGGCAGTGATGTAGAAGAAAAAAATCAATATACAGAAATCAGTAGTGTTCCTATACACTAAAATGTACACTATAAGAATTAATTTAAGAAATCTTTTACAATTATTATAAAATACCTTTAAATATAGTAAACTACATGGGACATATTTAAAGAAAGAGGTGCAAGATCTGTAAACTGAAAACTATAAAACATTAAGGAGGATACAAGTAAATCAAAGTTATTCTCAGTTCTTAGATTGATAGAATTAATATGGTTAATATGTTCCTACCCTCCAAGAGTGATTTACATATTGAAAGCAATCCATTTCAATATTACAATGGCATTTTTCACATCAATAGGAAAATCCTAAATGTTTATATAAAACTGTAAAATAAATCCCAAATAGCCAAACAAACTTGAGAAACAGCCAAATTCAGTTTCACTGATCACTATTTTCACACTCTCTGATTTCAAATAAATTGCAAAGCTAGAATGATTTTCTGATCTCTTTTTAAAATTGAAGTGTAATTGATCTATAATATTGGGTTTCTTTCAGGTATATACAAAACTATGATAATCTTCTGGAAGTGTGGTACATAGTCACATACACCACTGGAACAGCAGTGAGAGCCTAGAAATAAACCCTCACAAATATAGTCAACTAATCATTCACAAGGACGCTGAGGATACAAATGGGGAGAGGATAGTCTCTTCAATAAATGGTGTTGAAAGATTGAATATTCACATATAAAGGAATGAAAGTGGATGCTTACCATACACCATTCACAAAATCAGCTGAAATGGATCAAATACTTAAAATATAGGACCTACACCATAAAACTCCTAGGAAAAAAAATACAGAAAAATTTTCTTGATGTTGGTTTCAACTATGATTTTTTGGTTATGTTACTAAACTCTCAGGCAAAGAAAGCAAAATAAAGGGGGCTACATTAAACTAGAAGTATTCTGTATAGGAAAAGAAGGAATCAGAAAAGACAAGCAAATCTACAAAATGGGACAAAATATTAGCAAACAATGTATCTGACAAGGGGTTAATGTCCAAAATATGTAACAAACTCATACAATTCAACACAAAAAGAAACAAATCATTTCACTCAAGTTTAAAAATGGGCAAAAGATCTGAATAGATATTTCTCAAAGGAGACATACAAGTGGACAGCAGATCTACGAAAAAATACTCAACATCACTAATCAACAGGAATTGTTTTTCAATGACTCAGTCATGTCTAACTCTTTGTGACCCAATGAACAGCATGCTAGGCTTCCCAATATCCTTTACCATCTCCTGGATCTTGCTCAAACTCATCTCCATTGAGTCAGCAATGCCATCCAACCATTTCATCCTCTGTCGTTCCCTTCTCCTCCTGCCTTCAATCTTTCCCAACATCAGGGTTTTTCAAATGAGTCAGTTCTTCACATCAGGTGGCCAAAGTATTGGAGCTTCAGTTTCAGCATCAGTCCTTCCAATAAATATTCAGGACTGATTTCCTTTAGGATTGACTGGTTTGATCTTCTTGCAGTCCAAGAAACTCTCAAAAGTCTTCTCCACCACCAGAGTTTGAAAGCATCAAACTTATTTATGATCCAATTCTCACATCCATACATGCTTACTGGAAAAACCATAGCTTTGACTAGATGGACCTTTGTTGGCAAAGTGTTGTCTTTGCTTTTTAATTTGTGGTCTATGTTTGCCATAGCTTTTCTTCCAAGAAGCAAGTGTCTTTTAATATCATGACTGCAGCCATCATCTAAAGTGATTTTGGAGCCCAAGAAAATAAAATCTGTCACTGTTTCCATTGCTTCCCCACCTATTTGCAAGGAAGTGATGGGACCAGATGTCATGATCTTTGTTTTTTGAATGCTGATTTTAAGCCAGTTTTTTCACTCTCCTCTTTCATTTTCATCAAGAGCCTCTTTTATTCCTCTTCTCTTTCTGCCATAAGAGTGGTGTCATCTGCATATCTGAGGTTATTAATATTTCTCCCGGCAATCTTGATTCCAGCTTGTGCTTCATCCAGCCCAGCATTTCACATGAGGTACTCTCTATATACGTTAAAGATTCAGGGTGACAATATACAGCTTTGATGTCCTCTTTTCCCAAATTTGAACCAGTATTTTGTTCCATGTCCAGTTCTAACTGTTCCTTCTTGACCAGCATACAGGTTTCTCAGTAGGCAGGTCAGGTAGTCTGGTATTCTCATCTCTTTAAGAATTGTCCACAGTTTTCCTGTTTGTTTCAACATGAATACACACAGAGAAAACGTATCAACTCACAGCTGTTATAAAGGCTATTACCTAAAGTATAAAAGATAATGATGGTTGGGGACAGGGAAAATTTGTATAATGTTTGTGGAAATGTAAATTAGTATGACCTTTAGGAAGAAACTGTTTATTCATATTATTAAAAAAAAACTAATATATGATCTGTCAATATCATTTTTGGGTATTTAAAATAATTGAAGTCAGGATCTGAAGAGATATGTTCATTGCAGCATTGTTCACTATAGTCAAGGTAGAAACTACCTATAGCATCATCAATAAGCAGATAAGGGAATGTGGTATATACATAAAATGAATTAGTAAGCCTTAAAAAAATAAGGGAATCCTTTCTTTTGCAACAAGTTGGATGAATTTGGAGGGCATGATGTTAGGTGAAAATAAGTCAAACATAGGAAGACAAATGCTGCATGATCTTAGTGTAAATGTAATAAAACAGTCAAACACTCAAGAAACAGAGTTGAATGGTACTTGCCAGGGGATAGCAGTAGTGAGAAATGAACATTTAAAGCCAGAAAGTTTCATGAATATAAGCTCTGGAGATCCATTGTACAATAGTGTTTAAACTAATAATATTGTATAGAGTACTTCAAACTCACTTAGAAGTAGATCTTGTGAAAAGTGTCAGTTCAGTTCAGTTGCTCAATCATTTCTGACTCTTTGTGACCCCATGAACCGCAGCACGCCAGGCCTCCCTATCCATCACCAACTCCCGGAGTCCACACAAACCCATGTCTATCGAGTCGGTGATGCCATCCAGCCAACTCATCCTCTGTCGTCCCCTTCTCCTCCAGGCCCCAGTCCTCCAATCCTTAGAGTCTTTTCCAAACAGTCAGCTCTTCACATGAGGTGGCCAAAGTATTGGAGTTTCAGCTTCAACATCCGTCCTTCCAATGAGCACCCAGGACTGATCTCCTTTAGGATGGACTGGTTGGATCTCCTTCCAGTGCAAGGGACTCTCAAGAGTCTTCTCCAACACCACAGTTCAAAAGCATCAATTCTTCAGCACTCAGCTCTCTTAACCGTCCAACTCTCCATACTTGACAACCGTCCATACTTGACTACTGGAAAGTGTACTGACCTTTAAAAAAAAAGTGTCGGGGAGGAAATGTGGGGAAGTGATGGATGTTTATGTACTTGATGGTGGTGGCAGTTTTGTCGCTGTATATTTATCTCCAATCTTACTGTATTGAATACTTTAAATATATAAACACACACACACACATATTTTACATGTTAAACAAAGATCAATAAACTGCTTGCAAATAACCAAAAGATGTTGACAGAAAGTGAACAATGACAAGATTTCCATCGTCCAGCTCCTCAATACACTCCAATATGCAAACATCTCATCTCTCTTTTCTTAATAGAAGGGCTTCAAATTTTCATTTATTACAACCTGCTCAGAGGCCTCCCAACCGCGGGACTTGCTGCACTGTAAAGCTTCCTTTAAACAAGCCCCAGCTGAAAACTAAGTTTGGATTGTGACCTACTGGTGCAAAGGACATTACTTTCATTTAAACTGATAATGTTTCCTTTAGTTAAAGCACGGGTTATTTCTGGTACTTACACACACACACACACACACACACACACACACACACACACACACTCACACACACACAGCATTATCTTAATCTAATGGACTACACTTAGTACCTGGTGCAATTAGTGCCTCTCCAGTGAATTCTGGATATGTTTCCTGTATTTCTCTTAGTACACATAACTTGAGTTTCTCAGGTCTTTAGAGCAAAGTACACATCATGTTTTTCTAATTTTCTGGAGCCTATTCTCAACTGAAATGAATTACTGGTGGCATCCACCATCTAAAAAGATTTTTAAAATACCTTTTAAAAAATATCAAGTTGCACTTCAGGTTTCTACTTTCATACTTTGTATGAAAAAAAGATTTCAATGATTTACAATTCACATTATACATCCCAACATTAATCTTCTTCCCCTTTCACTATCCTGTTCATCAGTTTAAGAATTTTCATAGCCCAGCTGCTCTTAACTCATGTTTTTAGTATAAGCCAAAAAAGGAGAGCCCAGCTACAGACATCTGTTTGCAGTCTCCTATTTAAAAAGAAAATGGATTATACGGTATTTGCCTCCTGAGTTTGTCAGGTGACAAAGATGTACCATATTTCTTATTGGCATAAGAAAGGTTAGTGCCAGACCCAGATTCCATTTAGTTTGACATATGACCCCCAATAACAATTCACCTACAGAAATGTTCTTGTCATGTCATCATCCTACGATAAACAATCTGATTTGTGGAAGGAATGAATGTGCTCCTGGAGATGCCAGAGACACAAGCAAAGCATGCCAGCAACTTGAGGCCTTTTGCAATTGAAATAATAAATGATATTGCCATCTATAGTAATGAACCCAAAGTAACAGACTATCACAGAGAGAAAACTATTTCTATATGTGAAAATTAGGGAGCCCTGAATCAAAGTCATGAGAGGAAAAGAATCATGACAGTTGCAAAAGTACCTGGTGGCAACCCTACTCATACTTGAAATTCTGCTTCTACTTGTGTCACTTTACTTATTCAAAGTCTTAAATATAGTCAACAAAGGGTTTAAATAGGAAAGACTTAAGAAATGGGTGGGCCATCTTGGGCCTTGATGAGTCCCATGCTTCTGGGAGCTGAGCAGTAGGTCAGCAGTCTCTGGAATCCAAGTGACTCTCCCAATATGGATTTGATCAGCATTTCAAGTGGTGATTTCCCATCAAATTCTGTGCCTTTTTCTTTCAGAATCCAAATGTCATTTCTTTCCCTGGGCTTATAAGAGTTTAATATAGAACGGTGATCATCTTTTCCTGGGTGTATGAAAGTTTAAAGTTTAAATTAGAATTGTGATTGTAAGGACAGATTGCTACAAGGCTGATTTTCAGTGATAAGTTTGGTCATAAAATTGAGGGAAACTTTGATACTGAACACTTTGATGAAAAATGAAGTTTAGTTTTCTCTTGGATGCCAACTTTTAGAGTTGGTATTTTAGGTAGAGAGAACAATATATGATTATCAACACTTTAATGCTTTATATTTAAAAAAAATAAGTTTTTAAAAAAGCTTTATATTTAAAAGTATAAGTTTAAGTTCAATAAGCCATATATTGTATTTTCTTAAAAATTTAAATTGTTACATTTTCCTTTCATTGATGGCCTTTCTTTTCACTTGCCTTTTTCTAAGTTACATAATGCCCTGTTAGTAACTGGTATGACTATCTAGTTAATTGATATTAATTACTCTTTGTAATATACATACACACACCCTGTGTGTGATTCAATATGCCACTGGATGTGCCATAAAGTAAAAACAGATATCATTAGAGTTTGAAGGTTCTGGCATGGCATAAAAGGCATGGGCTCCTGGCAGAGAACTGAATGTCGTGGTCTGGGAGTGGGTTGAAAAGAATTTCCAGACATGAGTCACAACGAGAGGGAAATAAAGTTTACTAGAGTGGGAGACACTGTTGGGACAGCAGGCCAGCTCAAGGGAGAGCCGACATTGAACAGGGGTCCTTAGTCCACTTTTATACCCAGGGTACAAGGAGTGGGATCAAGGACTTGAGGGTCATTTGCTGATTAGATGAAGCGTGTATACTGGGTGGGGGAAGAGTAGGGCAAATGCCTTCTCCCTATGGGGTAGGAGGGGAGAAAGGTTATGATGGTCAGGAGGACCTGAAATTCATTAATAGTTACAACACTGGAGATGGGAGGGAAGGTCGATTAGGGTCAGGTTTTTCTGTCCCTGCATTCCAAGACCCTCCTTGGTTTTCTCTGCTCTTTCATCCTTGAGTCACCACAATGAATATATATCAAGTGAAGTCTGTCTAATACTTTTACCCTTTTCTCTAAAAACAAGCTCACCCCCTGAGAAGATCCTGATGAAGGACAACTGATCTGAAAGTTAAAGAGCACTCTGTAGTATTATCTCAGGGAACTCCTACCCTGGGCTAACCACAGAGAATGGCTGGTCAAAGAAACGGGCATGTGAAAGGACTAATGTCAGCATCCAGTGGAAACACATTGGGCTTCCCTGATAGCTCAGTGGGTAAAGAATCCACCTGTGATGTTGAACGCAGGTTCAATCCCTAGGTCAAGAAGATCCCCTGAAGAAGAAAATGGCAACCAACCAGTATTTTTGCCTGAAAATCTCCGTGGACAGAAGGGCTTGGTGGGTGACAGTCCATGGGGTCACAAGGAGTCAGACACATTTGTGACTAAGCATGCAATGTCAGCATCAAGTGGCATAAATCATTTCCTCTTTCTCTCTCCCTTTTAAAACAAAAACATTAAACATCCACATCAAACAACAGTACCTCTCACATTACACCAAGGGACCCTGAGGATTTCTATTCTACCTGTAGATCTAAAAATAAATAAGACCTTTGAAAGGGCTGGAAACCCAAAGGAGTTTTCAAACCCGCCTTCCCCTTGCTCACCAGCTGCCAGGAAAAAAAAGAATGTTGCCTACAAAGGAACCATGACTAGTGGATTTCTCAGAAGAATTTCTACAGACCATAGGAGAGGGGAATGTCATATTCAGAGTGCTGAAAATTAACACTTAAGCAAGAATCATGAGGGGGTAACAGACGGGAAGCCTATAAGTCTCCAAATAGAGGAAATAGTCTCTAAGTGTCAGACATTTTTATCTCTGTCTTAAGTGGCAGGAGAAAACAAACTACAAGTGCCAGAATTTTTCCCCTTGTCTATACAAAATTAAAAGGAGGTTTCCTTTAAAATTCTGTGTTGCCAATGAAGACACCTGGTTCCATCTGAACTGAAATTTCTCAAACCTTGAGCTAATCAGTGAGATTTTCTTATGGAAATGTTTCCCTTAAACTATGTTAATGAACTATGTCTTTACCTTAAATTCTGTCTGTCTTCAAGTTGGTTCCACCTAAGACTCAGAAACTGTAATGACAAACCGGTATGTTTTACTCATACATTGTTCTCCTAATCTACGTTAATGAAACTATATATTTGCTTGGAAACCTGCCTTTCTTCAAGATTCATGTCAGTTGTTTTATGGCCCGGGATGACTCACGTTTTGCCAATGATCTCAAAATGCACGCTGTGGGTGAGGGGCCTGGTGCCACTCTGAGTTTTGAGACATTTCTTTCTCTAATTAGCAGCCAGTTAGTAGCTATATAATTCCTGCTAAAGAATAGCAGGGGGGCACTCTTTCTGCCCCTTTCTGATGTCTATGTCAGAAGTTTTCTCTATCTCTTTTATACTTTAATAAAACTTTATTACACAAAAGCCCTGAGTGATCAGACCTTGTCATGGGCCCCAGATCGAATGCCTTTCCCTCTCCTCTGGAGACCAAGAATCTCGGCGTCTTTCACAGCTCAGCAGCAACCTTTCAATACTTTATCTGGCAATGTTATCCTTGATATATCGAAAAATAAAAGCTTTCCTAAAAAGAGGCTAAATGGGTTTACCTTAGATCTACATGCAAGAAATACTGAAAATTCTTTGAGTTGAAATAAAAAGATACTAATTAATGACATGAAAACATGAAAGTACATAGCACTCTGGTAAAGGTAAAATATAGACAGAATCAGAAAATTGTCGTTCTGTATTAGAATGGTATCTGAAGTATAAAGTATAAAGGTTAAAAAAAGTATTAATAACTATAGTTTCTATAATTTGTTAACAGATAAACTACATAAACAGAGCAAATTTGTATTTATATAGAGCAAACTACATAAACAGACATCAAATATATAATGGAGAGGAGTAAAAGGATGGCGCCTTTATAGGTGAATAAAGATAAATTGCTATCAGTGTAATATGTACAGTTTTATCTAGATGTTTTAAATAATACTCATGGTAACTAAAAGAAAAAAGTTAAAGTTGATTCATAAAACACAGGGAGCAGAGAATATTTCCATGGGAAACCACCAATGTGTAAATGTAGGCAGACAGAAGGGAAAAGAAACAAGAGATATTATTAACCAATCAGAAGGTAAACAACAAAATGGAAATAGTCTTTATGTGTCAAAATTACTCTAAATATAAATAGATTCAAATCATCAACCAAAAGGCAAAGAATTAGCTGGCTGAATGAAAAAGAAGGAAGAACTAGACAACAATATAGCAAAAGTAGGAGGGGGAATTCCTTGGCAGTCTACTGGTAAGGACTTGTGCTTCCATTGCAGGGGGCATGGGTTTAGTCCCTGGGTAGGTTAAAAAGGAACTACAAACTGTGTGGAATGGTCAAAACAAAATGAAAAAAACACAATAGTAGGGTGCTTCTGTCCTCCACTGTCATGAATGGATAGATCACACAGACAGAAAATTGCCAGGAAAGCATTGGAATTGAACCTCAGTTTAGGCTAAGTGCACATGACATATATAGAACATTCCATCCAATGGTACCAAGATAAAATCTTTTTATTATACTTGGAACATTCTCCCGGGTTGATATGATAGGACACAAATCAAATCTTAGCAAACTTAAGAAGATTGAAATGATACCAACTATCTTTCCTGACCACAGTGGTTTGAAACTAGAAATCAACAACAAAGGAAAGCTGGATAACCTACAAATTTGTAGAAAATAAACAGAGAAGACATAAAAAATTATCTCCAAACAAAAGAAAATGGAAGCAGACATATTGAATCCTAGGGAGTGTTGCAAAATTAGTTCTGAAAGAAAGCTTTAAAGATAACTGAAAATATTAAGAAATTAGAAGATCTCAAATAACCTAACTTTACACCTCAAGTAACTGGAAAAAGGACAAATGAAGCTCAAAGTTAGAAGAAGGAAGAAAATAATAAAGATCAAAGAAGAAGTAAATGAAACAAAGGCCAGGACAATAATGGAGAAGATCAGTGGAACAAAGAACTGGTTTTTCAATGTATTTTAAATAATTGACAAACTTTTAGCTAACATAAAATCACAAATAAATTAAATTATAAATGAAAGAGAAGACATCACAGCTTTATACTCTAGAAATACTTAGGATCATAAGAGGATATGAACAATTATATGCCAGCAATTTAAATAACCTAGAAGGAATGAGTGAGTCCCTAGAAACACAAAACCTACCAACACTGAATCAGGAAGAAATAGAAATTTTAAATAGACCAAGAAAAACTAAAAATAAATAAATAAATAAATAAATAGTAATTTTAAGAAGCCCAACACAAAAAACCCCAGAAATGAATGGCTTCACTGGTGAATTCTACCAAACATCAAAAGAAGTAATGCCAATTCTTCTTAAACACTTCCAAACAACTGAAGAAAAGGGAATACCTCCAAACTCATTCTACAAGGCTAGCCTTAGCCAGATGCTAAAGCCAGGGTACAAAGACAGTACAAGGAAAGAAAACTATAGATCAATATCCCCAAGGAATATAGATGCAAAGAATAATAGGAAGCCAAGTTTAAGAACACATTAAAAGGGTTACACACAATGACCAATGGATTTATCCGTGGGATGCAAGGATGGTTCAACATATGCAAATCAATAAATGTGATACTTTACATTAATACAATGAAAGATAGAAGTTACAAGATCACCTCAATGGGCAACTTAGTAGCTCAGTTGTGTCCTACCCTTTGGGATCCCATGAACTGTAGTACACCAGACTCCTCTGTCCATGGAGTTTTCCAGGTAAGAATACTTGAGTGGGTTACTGTTACCTTCTCCAGGGGATCTTCCCAACCCAGGGATTGAACCCAGGTCTCCTGCACTGTAGGCAGATTCTTAACCATTTGAGCCACCAAGGAATCCTAATCTCCTCAATAGAAGCTGGTGAAGTGTTTGCCAGAATACAACACCCTTTCATGAAAAAATTCCTCAACTTACTGTGTACAGAAAAAGTACATCTCAAAATAAGAAAAGGCCACATACAACAAACCCACAGCTAACATTCCATTCAATGGTGAAAAAGTATAAGATTTTTCTCTAGATCATTGTCAAGGCGAGGATCCCCACTCTCATCACTGTTTTTCAGCATAGTACTGGAAGTCTTAGTGAGAGCAATTAGACAAGAAAAAGACATGAAAGGCATCCAAATCAAAAAGAAGTAAATTGCCACCATTTGTAGATGGTATAATATTACATACAGAAAATCCCAAAGACAACCCAAAACTGTTGGAAATAACAAAGTCTGTACAATTGAAAGATTTAAAGAAATCAATATACAGAAATCACTTCTATAATAAAGAAATACCTGAAAAGAAATAAAGGAAACTAATCCATTTTAATAGCTTAAAACAATAAAATGCCTAAAAAAATTGTAAACAATTAAATGAAATATCTGTTCAATAAAAAGCACACAATTTTATTGAAAGAAATCCAAGGAAAAACCAAAAGGAAAGATATTTGATGTTCATGGATTGAAAGAATTAATATTGTTAAAATTGTCATAGATTTCAGTCAGTCTGTTCAGTTGCTCAGTAGTGTCCAACTCTGCAACCCCATGGACTGCAGCACGCCAGGCCTCCCTGTCCATCACCAACTCCTGGAGTTTACTCAAACTCATGTCCATTAAGTTGGTGATGCCATAGATTTAGAGATGTCATAGATTTAGAGGTAGATAATCGATTCATAGCTATGGCTCATCATCTATAGATTCAATTCTATCCCTATCAAAATTCTAAAGGCATTCTTCACAGAAAGAGAAAAAAATACCCCCAAATTTGTATGGAACCACAAAGGATCCTGAAGAGCCAAAGCAATCCTAAAAAAGAACTAAGTTGAAAATATCACACCTCCTCATTACAAAATACACTACACAAAGCTATAGTAATAATAACAGCATGGTTCTGGAATAAAAATAGACATATAGACCAGTAGAGCAGAACAAGGAACCCAGATTAAATCATCAAAATATGGTCAAAATATTTTAAAAGGAATCCAAGAACACCCCGTGGAAAAAGAATGGTCTCTTCAATCAGTGGTGTTGAGAAAATTAGATCAACACATGAAAGACAATGATATTGGACCACTGTCTTATAACACTCACACACAAAGTTAACTTGACGTCAATCATGGACATTAGACCTGATACCATAAAACTCTTGGAAGAAAACACAGGGTAGAAATTCCTCAACATTATCCTTGGTAATGATATTTTAGATACCAAAAGCACAAACAACAAAGGGAAAGAAAAAAATAAAAAACACACACCACTTATGTGACTATATGAAATTTAAAAGCCTCTGCACAGCAAAGAAAGCAGTTAAATGAAAAGCAATCCACAGGATGGGAGAAAATTTTTGCAAACCATGTATAGTGGTTAACATCCAAAACATGTGAAGAATTCATACAACTCAAAAACGATCCGATTTTAAAATAGATAAATGGAAGAAAGACATTTTCCCAAAGAAACCATGCAAATGGTTAACATGTATGTGAAGAGATGTTCAGATACTTAACCAGAAAAATGTACATCAAAACCACAATAAGCTATCACCTCACACCTTTAAGAATGACTATCATCAAGAAGACAAGGGACGGTAAGTTTTGGAAAAGTTTAAAAGAAAAGTGAACTTGTTGTGTACATTATTTGTGGGAATGCAAGTCAGTTCAGCTACTATGGAAATCAATATGCAGGATCCTCAAAAAAAAAAAAAAAAAAAAAAAAGAGAGAGAGAGAGATCTACCGCATGATCTAGTGATTCCATTTCTGGGTATACACCAAAAGGAATTAAAAACAGATTTTCAAAGAGATATATGCAATCTCACGTGTTTTACCGCATTTTTCTTAATAGCTCAGATATAGAAACAAACTAGGAGCCCAACAACAAATGAATCAATAAAAAGATGAGGTATACACATATGTGCAATGGAATGTTATTCAGTCATGAGAAAGAAGTATATCCGGCCATTTGCAATAACATGGATTGATCTTGAGGACATTAGACTAACTGAAATAAGTCTGACCGAGAAAGACAAATACTCTAAGGTATCACTTATACATGGAATTAGAAAAGAACAAATTCATAAAAACAGAGTAAATGGTGACTAGGGGATGACAGGGAGAAGGGCTAGAATATGTTTTTTAAGTGTACAAACTTGCAACAGGTAGTAAATATGTCCTAGAGATCAAGTACCTAGTGAATATAGACAATATCCTATTGTAACATAACTAAGAGACTAGAACCTAATATTCAATCCACTAAAAATAAAGTATAACTAGGTTTTATGCTGAGATACTAATTGTCACGACATTGGCAATCATATTATAATATATAAATATATCAAGTTAATATGTTGTACATCTGAAATACACACAATGCTATATGTCAAGTATATATCAATTTTAAAAAAAGGAAATTTTTGCATTCCAGAAACTAGAATCCAAGTATGTTTGAATTTCTCTTTCATTATCTCTCAGGATCAAGGTAATCTGGGCTAGCAATTTTGAATCAATATTTTATAGTAAATATTTTGCTAAACAATTTTTGCATGTTATATAATACAATGTGAAGGATTAAATAAAAATAAATTTGTCTATATCTTCTACCAGTGGAGGAAAATTTGGTTCAGTGCATTCACTGGTGGGGAAGGGACCTGTACTGGATAGTCATCTCACAGTAGAAAATGAAGTCACATGAGGACATTGTAGAGAATGTAAGCCACAGGGTCAATTTGATTATGGGATGTTGTCCTTGATGACTATAGTCAACACTAGAGAATAATGAACAATACATACTATGTGGACTCCGGATAAAATAATACCCATGTTGCCAGTTTTCCAACAAGGATTCCTTTTTTGCACTACTGTTTCAGATGGCTTTGAAACAGGACAGCTTACGGACTGGAAGAATAACTATGAATGGAATGCTTCATATAAAAAGAGAAAGAAAAATAATGTATCTTGTGATCAAAGAGACAGCTAGAAAGGAAGTAGTTAATCTAACGGAGGAAGCCATATTCAGACTACTGATAAATAAAGTAAATCAACTTATTAGAGATCAGGTTTTTAACAAATGTTATAGTACCCAATTCTTAAAGAGATGGGAATACAAGACCATCGGACCTGCCTCCTGAGAAATCTGTATGCAGGTCAAGAAGAAAGAGTTAGAACTGGACATGGAACAACAGACTGGTTCCAAATTGGAAAAGGATTTTGTCAAGGCTGTATATTGTCACCCGGCTTATTTAACCTACATGCAGAGTACATCATGAGAAATGCTGAACTGGATGAAGCACAAGCTGGATTAAGAATGCAGGGAGAAATATCAGTAACCTCAGATATGCAGATGACACCACACTTAGGGCAGAAAGCGAAGTACTAAAGAGCTTCTTGATGAAAGTGAAAGAGGACAGTGAAAAAGTTGGCTTAAAACTCAGCATTCAGAAAACTAAGATCTGGTCCCATCACTTCATGGCAAATAGGTGGGGAAACAGTGGCAACAGTGACAGAATGTGTTTTGGGGGAGCTCCAAAATCACTGCAGATGGTGACTGCAGCCATGATACATGTTTGCTGCTTGGAAGAAAACCTATCACCAAGCTAGACAGCATATTAAAAAGCAGAGAAATTACTTTGCCAACAAAGGTTTATGTAGTCATGTGTGGATGTGAGAGTTGGAGCATAAAGAGAGCTGAGTGCCGAAGAATTGATGCTTTTGAACTGTGGTATTGGAGAAGTCTCTTGAGAGTCCCTTGGACAGCAAGGAGATCAAACCAGTCCATTCTAAAGGAAATCAGTCCTGAATATTCATTGGAAGGATTGATGCTGAAGCTGAAATCCAATACTTTGGCCACCTGATATGAAGAACTGACTGATTATAAAAGACCCTGATGCTGAGGAAGATTGCAGGTGGGAGGAGAAGGGGATGACAGAGGATGAGATGGTTGGATGGCATCACCTGCACAATGGGCATGATTTTGAGTAGACTCTGGGAGTTGGTGATGGACAGGGAGGCCTGGTGTGCTGCAGTCCATGGGGTCGCAAAGAGTCAGACACAACTGAGCGACTGAACTGAAGGTAGTACCCAAAAAGCTTTGGGGAAACTTCCCTGGTGGCACAGTGGTTAAGACTTTCTGCTTGCAATGCAGGAGATATGGGTTCCATTCTTGGTTAGGATCTCGGATCCCCTATATTGCCCCATGGCCAAAAACAAAAGAAACAAATCAATAAACTATGGGTTACAGGGATTTCAAAGAGGGTACACTGGTGAGAAGACTTGTTTGTCTTTTTTTGGCTGCGCCATGTGGCTTATAGGATCTCAGTTCCCTGACCAGGAATTGAACCCAGGCCACAGCGGTGAAACCCAGGAATCCTAACCACTGGACCACCAGTTGTTGGGGGTTCTTTGCACCTTTGTACCAACCCCTTCTTAAATTCTCAAGAAGACATGATTCTCTTACTTTCCTTTGGGGTGTATGACACAGCATTTATTCAAATTCTACTAGTTAATGTTTATCCCTCAGGAATACATGTGTCCTAAGTGGTTGAGTGGTACAGGCTCACTTGAATGGATGGTCAAGAAGGAAAGTCCATAAAATAATGAGGGATTGGGCCAGTTGGGTATGTGATTTATTCTTTTATTCCTTATCTCCAAGATACACCTATGCTGAACCACCTCTCTGGTAAATTCTGAAGTAGGTGATTATGAAACAGAGGTAACCAGTATCTTGTGCTTGAGGGCCGTAGGGCCCCAAATACACCTTATCCTACCCCTCAGGATAACCTAGTCATCTCAGGTCTTTGAATTTATCCTTGGTTGGGGTTGAGACACAATTATACCTAGACGAGAACTGTTATTCTCCAAAATATAGGAAGATACTGATTTGGGGTATATCTGAGTCTCTGAAAGAGTCATCTGTATCCAAAAACCTATGATCCTGCTTCAACTGGCTTGCAAGACCCTGTATTCTTCTGTTCTGCATGGAGGGAAAGGAAATTCAACCTCATCAGAAAAGTGCTTCTCCTGATACAACCTAAAGGAAGAGTGTTGATTCTAGCTCAGGTGCTTTTCATCTGGACTTGGTGGCTGCTTATGTCTGAACATCTGTCCATAAGAGATGAGCTTATAGTCATATAGGTGGGCACATGCACTGAATGCATGAATTTCAACCCATGCCTAAATCAAGAAAGGCATCTGAGCCACAGCAGGTGATATTTCATTTGGACCCCAGCTCTTAGCAGAGGGGGAAACGTTTTAAGGAATGCCTGTGTACCTGAGGACTCGAGTACTCTGGGTAGTGAAGGGAAGGCAGATTACTATTTGATGTAAGAGTCAAAACATGGGAGATACTAAGAGGTCAACTTTAAGGAAATGAAAGGACAATAAAGGCAATAGTACATGAAGAGCCTTCCATTCTAGCTAACCAATGGATAAGCCACTCCTAGCCAGGTGTGGGCAGTTACTCTGAATTTGTACCTAGTATACCATGATCAGATGAAAGGTACAAAGAACTGCCAAAGTCTGACCTCAGAGACATTGTCCTCTGCCTGACAGGTCAGGGGGGAAACAGAGCTGGAATCTTATTTCTTCTAATGTCCATTCTCCTTTTTCCTGCCTGTGTTATGGTTTTATTTTATTTTATTTTATTTGTTTTGTTTTACTTGAGACAAATTATTTATTACTAGAGCCCCCGTGTTATGGTTTTAGAAGCAAAGAGTTCAGCACCCAAAACAGAGGAGAAGTGGGTCTGTAAATGCTCTGGCAGAAGGTCCCAGTGCCAGACCTCCCTGACAGTTCCCAGTCACCAAAACCAAAGCAACCTGCCCACTGCTGTTGGGCTGGACCTCACAGGCCTTCATACCTTGTAGATGCCCTGCCTTAAGACTGAAGCAAGAGGGAGAGACAGCAACAAAGACATCAATGGTTATTGGACAGGCCATCTTACATGGTCAAAACAGATTATCCTAGAGTGATGTGCCAACGTTTACAGAAGCTAGGAAATGGCAGCAATTTTTGGCACTGGGGAGAAGTGTCAAAGTGTCACCCTACCATTTGCAGGGGGAATTGATGTCAGCTGAGCTTATCTATTACCAGGGAAACCTGCAGCTAGGACAGCAGCCAACATGTAGGTGGTTACTTATTAAGCCCTGTATAAAGTTGGATTGGGTAGGCTTGTGAGTGGACCCAGGACTGGTCGAGCAGGGAGGTGTAGAAGAACAAAAAAACAGCCATCATGAATGGGATGACCATGCACTCCATCCCTGTGTAACCTGTATGACCTATGACCCTTACTATCTAGGTCCACCCCTCTTCCACAGTATTCCTAGCCTCAGGTGTATAAAGGTGCACCGCAGTCAGATACCACAAATGCAATACAGACAACCACAGCTGTGAATACTCAGAGTCCAAAGAGTAGGCAGTCTTTGGAGACAGGCATTTATCAGGTCAATTTTTCATGGAATTCCTGAGGACAACAAAAGCATATCACTGTAGACCCACCATCAGATTCATTCAGGAGTGAGGTCACCATTGTTGCCCTGTCTGCAAATAGATTCATTACCGCTCAGACTAGACATGAAATGTAAGATGTCTAACAGACTCATTGCAGGGAAGATCATGACCATGAAGCAAAATACAAGCAGTCCCAGCATTCTGACATAGTAACACCCCTGACTACGATTTTTGTCCTGAGTGCAGTACCATTACACCATCCAACCTCAGTCCATTTCAGTCAGTGTCAAACACTGGAGGGGTACAACAGAACAAAGGTTAATATAATGGTGCCTTTCTCTAGTAGGGGCCCTAGGTTAATTTCTTAGTCTTCTTAGATGGCCCTGATGAAACCTTTATGTCCCTTATTCCTAATCCCCACAGGGCTGCAAACCCAAAACACCTGGGACTTTCATACCAGTTTTAGTCCCAGGGCCACTTACAGTATGTTCCCCTGGGGGTAGATCCTGTGGCAAGGGCAAAGGTAAGTTATTCTCCTGATCGCTAGCTGGCAATGATACTTGGGTGGTCAACAGTTGAACTCTGATGATGTTGAATAGTTTGCTCTGGGTTAATAGATGTAGGTAGACCCTGGGGTGACTGCTCCTGGAATATTTAATGACAGGTTCTGTGGCCTAAGCTAGCCTCTTGGTTCACAGGTTGAGACAGCAGGTTTCCTGTATCAGCTTTTCCTTACTTAGTCCACTCTTCCTTCTATTTAGCCCGGCAGCAGTACAACTGCTGGAAACACCAGGGGATGGCATTTTTATCAGCACATTCCTGAACTTCATGGCCACCAAAGCAGTGTTTATTTGCATTGCTCAGCATCTTGATTAGGCACGCTGTAACAGCTTTCACCTGTTGTAAAGCATATAGGCTGCATAGAGCTTTGTTCCTTGACACTATATCCCTGCTCTGCCTCCTCCCACACCTGGGGCCAGAAGCTGAGAATGTACTCATTTTACTTCACCATTGCCACAGGTTTGAAACAAATCCGTCAGGGTAACCGACCATGGCCAATTCACAAGCCTGTCCTAGTTAGTGTCCCTAAAGACTATACTTGTTTAGGGGTGGGGGTGGTGAGGGGTACGTTTGTATTTTGTAGAAAACAATAAAACCAGAAAGACTCATGTTTTGCCAGTATCACAAGACCTCCCAGGCAGTCAGGTGAAGCACATGCCCAGGCTGCTACTTTTAAACTGGAAGAGCCTCTGAGGTTAGCAGGATGTCACCAGCTCAATGGACGAGAAAGCTGTCTCTCACAGGAACCACCTGCTAGGGGCTGGCCACCCCGGGATTACCCCCACAACTCTCCCTTCCCTGCCCTCATTCTCCAACATCTCGGCACTCAGGGATCACCTGCAGCCTTCTGACTGACTCACCAGTTGTTGGGCTTCACCCTGCAGGTGTGCACGCGTGTTGATGCCCAGCCTTGAGATCAAAGCAAGAGCTAGAAGACAGGGACAAAGATGTCCATGGCTTATTAGATAAGGAATCTTACATGTCCAAAAAGAAGGATACTAGCACAACCATGTTCAGCAGAGAAGAGGAAGGACATGGATGCAATTTTTACTGTTTGAGGGAGGATCCCACCAGTCTAACAGGAAGCTGATGTCAGTTTGCTCATCAGTTACCAGGGAAACCAGTGTCTGGGGCAGCAAGTATGTAGGCAGTTACCATTAAACCCTGTAATGAAGAGAATTGGATAGTCATGTGAGTGAAGGACGGTTGGGCAGGGGATGAACAGAGAGCATAGACAGCCACCTTGAGGCAAGTGAAGAGTCGTCCTAGAGCTACAGCAGAAAGCAAAAAAGTGACCCCTCCAGATGGCAGCTCCCCCAGACTCGGTCTCCCACAGGCTGTTGCCTCAGCAGCCCTTCACCTGCCCCACTTCTGATCAGATTGGCCAAGCAGCTCCCAGCTCTTTCCTAGTGTCTGAGGAGAAATTTTGAGATGAGGAGGAAGGGAAGTGGGCACAGCAGGTGCTGTTTCTTGGAGTCTGCAGAGGCAGGCTGCTTTTTCAAGAGTTTTAGATCGTTGTGCAACTTGCTGGTCTTCTCTGGGCCTTGGATCCCTGGACATCATGAAATACAGACACTGATGCTGCCATTTTACTTACAAGGCTTCAGTGGGGTACCCATGAGATCCTGGGCTGAGGGTGTGCTTTGAACTCTAAGGTGTGTTTAGTCCTATCAACACTAGTGGCAGGTGTCCAGAGGCCAGGTGGACACCTGGGTTCAGCTGGGGGTGAAACTGAGTGAGTCAATAATAAGTAAATTACCCTACTTCCTGAGGAGAATTCTCAGGAAACTGTGGCTGAGGGTCACATTATAGGGAAGGTATAAAGAGCCAGTTCTCACCCAGGAACTCTAACTTGCCTGGACATTCTGGACCCTTACAGGAAACAACTGTGAGTGTCTCTGTTCTTGCCTCTTAATTTGTTTTCCAATGTCTGGCGATAATCTCCCTGCCTATGTGGGTGTTGAAGAAGGTAGGGTGTGTGTAGATCTTCCACTCTAGGAGGGTCAGTGCTGGTGGTGGAAACAAGTGAGGCAATAGGGGTGCTCTTCAATCTGCTCCCTTTGTTTGGTGGGAGATGTGCTTCCAGGAAAGGGAGAGGGGGAGAGTTGGGTATGGGATCCAATCAGATCTCTGATGTCATTGTGTGGAAGTCCCCGGGTAAATGTAATTCATCATCCTCTTGGAAGGAGGCACTTCTCTGGTCAGGAAACCACTTCCCTCCCATCAGCCTGCTTGACAACCCTTGGTCCTTTGCACAAGTCCCTTGGGCTTTCTTCCAGCTCTCTGCAACCCCCATGATTCTTTTCCATGCTCAAAACTTTAGTTTCTCTCGGAGAGAGGAACAAAGCCCAACACTGGGAGTAATCCACGTCCTGTACCCACCCTGATCTCACTTAGCTCCTGAGTCCCCTTCTGATGGTGACTGGAAGCTCTGTTGGAGATTGGCTTTCCTCCTCTGAGGCCAGCTTCCCCCTGATGGCACCCATCTCTAACGTCCCCTCTTCCATGAGGCCCCTGTCTAGGTCCTCTCAGGAGGTCTGGGCAGGACTCTAGGTGTGCCAGGAACTTTCCTGGTGGAGCCCAATCCTGGAAAACAAGCAATGATGCATGATTCTGTGCTTAGGACAGAACTTACCAGGCATTATCAACCTCACTTTTTTTTTTTCAGATAGCACTGCAGACTCCAGTACTATTCTGTGCAGAGGAGCAAGTGAGAGGAAACAAGCCAGCCTTGTAAGAGGTAAAGTACCAATTTCCTGGTATAAAAAGGGATAAATAGGCCCAGAGAGGGAAGGGTCCCACCAGAGGGCCCTCAGTGAGTCCCTCCTGATGTGACAATGGCCTCAGTGAGGAATTCTACATCCTGGCCAGTGCCCCCTGGCAAGTGTGAATAGCCCCCAAAAAGATGACACAGAGCATCTGAGAGTAGATTCATGCTGCTGGCAGACCGGCTCAGAGGTCCAGCTGGTTCACTCATGTCTTCCCTAGCCAGACCTTATCCTAAATTTCCCTAAACTGCTTTTGGAGCCCTACTACTCATGGCCCCAGAAGATGAGAGAGGAGACGGGGGAAGGGCTTCTCCTGACCTCCAGGAGCTGGGCCAGCCCTAGTCCTCGTCCTTGGACCAAGAGCAGTCCCTCTTTCTGTTCCTCTGCCTAGGACATGCTTCTCCTACCGCTCTCTGTGCTGCTCCTGCTCACACAGCCCTGGAGATACCTGGGAGCAGAAAAGAAGATCTATTCCCAGAAAACACTGGCCAATGCCTGTACCCTGGTTATGTGTAGCTCCCCAGAGGGTGGCTTGCCTGGTCGTGATGGACAAGATGGAAGAGAAGGCCCCCGGGGGGAGAAGGGAGATCCAGGTAGAGCTGGGATCATGGGCTTGCCCTGGTATGAAGGGGTGGGCACTGTAATTGTAACTAACCAAAAAAACTCTTGAATCTTCTGCTGTGGAAACCTTGAAGATGGTCTTCCCAAGACAAGAGGTTCCCCCAGGTTTTCAGTCCACCTAAAACATGGCTTTACTGGTTGGCAAACACACGCTTACCAAAGTCACCAGCTCCATAACCACCGGTACTGATTCCTCCCCTAGGATCTTCAGACTCTAACCACCTCAAGAATGTACAAACAGTGAGTGAATGACTGGTATTTGGAGTCCCCTGCTCCAGAACTCATTGGGCTTCCCAGGTGATGCTAGTGACAAAGAATCTGCCTGCCAATGCAGGGGACTTAGGAAATGCAGGTTTGATCCCTGGGTCAGGAAGATTCTCTGAAGGAGTGCATAGCAACCCACTCCTATGTTCTCACTTGGAGATTCCCATGGACAGAGGAGCCTTACAAGCTTTGGTCCATTGGGTTGGACATGACTGAAGCGACTTAGTACATATATGTAGGAGACATAGGAGACGTAGGTTTGATCCCAGGATGGGGATGATGCCCTGGATCGGAAATGGCAACTCATTCCTTTTTTGCCTGGAGAATCTCATGGACAGAGGAATCCTTCAGGCTACAATCCACAGAGTGACAAAGAATCAGATGCTACTGAGCATACACCCTCCAAAACTTAACTGTTGTTCATTCTTATTAAATGTTGCCTCTGCAGAATGTTAAATATTTTTCAACTGATGACAGTGCTGTAAGTTTCTGTTTAATCATCTGTAGATGGGAATGATGTCGACCACACAGTGACAAAGAATTGAGCCAAGGCTTCATTTCTTTGTTGGGTCTTCAAGACCAAGTTTTATTTTTCTGCTGTCCCAACCAGCTGAATTCTCCTGCGATTTCCAAATGTACTGATTATTAAGGGAATTACCTGGAAACACTGCCCCACAGGAGAAGATCTCGTTTCTACTGGCAAGAAGTGAGAATTTGATGAACCAGCGACAAGGACGAGGGGACCACCATGGCCCCAGGCCAGGACTATGGAGGGATCAACTGAGGTCTTTTATCTTTCTGGAGTTTGTGCTTTGATTGGAGAGGAAAGAAATGAACAACATTAAAGCTGAAAAGAATACATAACATCCGCAGGGTTTGTAGAGTAAGAGACAAGTATCCATCTGTCTTTTAGAGAGAAAGTAGCTCCCAACATGAATGGGCTGGGGCTAGAGAAGTCCTCCTAGAAGTGATCTCAGAGGAGGGGTGGTATTCAAGGTGCCAGCTCTCTCTAGCTCCCGAGGGGCCCTGAATTGAAAAGTATCCCTTCTTCTATCTCCCTGGTCTCATGGCCGCCATGGTTTGTGCACAAGGATGGGCAACCTCTAATGCTCCCTTCTAAGGAGTGACTTGCTTCCAAGGTACCTGCTGTCTTTCCCAGCCAGGAGGGAGTCCAGAAGAGGCTCAGCCAAAGTACCAGATGTCTCTGCCTGAGCACAGTGCACCAAGGGGTCTGGGATGCAGGGCCCATCCTCCGGGCTCCCATTGCTTGCTTAGTGAGAATTGGAACTAAGAGCAGGACACAATGTCCAGCTCAGAGGCTCTTACCACCCATCAAATACACCAGTCTCCCACCACCTGCACATTCTTGGCCCAGGCAAACCTGACCCTTCTTACCCTGGGGATGGTTTCCAATCTGAAATGTCATCTCTCTCCAGGTCTCTGAATCCTCTACAGCCTTGAAGTCCTGTTTCCTCTGAGTATTTACATGGGTTGGGGGTACTGGGATGGGATGAGGGACATCTCATAAACTGATTTCTTTACTTGTTACCTGTGCCTCACGTTTAAAACTTGATGACAAAGAAGACATACAGATGGCTAACAAACACATGAAAAGATGCTCCACATCACTCATTATTAGAGAAATGCAAATCAAAACCACAATGAGGTACCATTACACGCCAGTCAGGATGGCCGCTATCCAAAAGTCTACAAGCAATAAATGCTGGAGAGGGTGTGGAGAAAAGGGAACCCTCTTACACTGTTGGTGGGAATGCAAACTAGTACAGCCACTATGGAAAACAGTGTGGAGATTTCTTAAAAAACTGGAAATAGAACTGCCATATGACCCAGCAATACCACTTCTGGGCATACACATCGAGGAAACCAGATCTGAAAGAGACACGTGCACCCCAATGTTCATCGCAGCACTGTTTATAATAGCCAGGACATGGAAGCAGCCTAGATGCCCATCCGCAGATGAATGGATAAGGAAGCTGTGGTACATATACACCTTGGAATATTACTCAGCCATTAAAAAGAATTCATTTGAATCAGTTCTAATGAGATGGATGAAACTGGAGCCCATTATACAGAGTGAAGTAAGCCAGAAAGATAAAGAACATTACAGCATACTAACACATATATATGGAATTTAGAAAGATGGTAATGATAACCCTATATGCAAAACAGAAAAAGAGACACAGAAGTACAGAACAGACTTTTGAACTCTGTGGGAGAAGGTGAGGGTGGGATGTTTCAAAAGAACAGCATGTATATTATCTATGGTGAAACAGGTCACTAGCCCAGGTAAGATGCATGAGACGAGTGCTCGGGTCTGGTGCACTGGGAGGACCCAGAGGAGTCGGGTGGAGAGGGAGATGGGAGGGGGGATCGGGATGGGGACTACGTATAACTCTATGGGTGATTCGTGTCAATGTATGTCAAAACCCACTGAAATGTTGTGAAGTAACTGTCCTCCAACTAATAAAATAAAATTTAAAAAAAAAAAAAAAGAAAAAAGAAAAAACTTGATGACAAATTCCTTGCAGATCAGGACCCGGTGCTAACATTTACATCCTGCTCAGTGCTAGGCAGAAAACTATGTTCAACAAATAGTTTCTCAGTGAACAAAGAAATGAAATAATGAGGAAATGAACAAATAAGTGAATGCACAAATTAGTAGTAACTGAAGATTCCTTTTGTTGTCTTTTTGCACATGAATGCTTTACTTACAACAGTCAAAAGATGGAAACTACCCAAATGTCTATGAATGTGTATCCATGGTGAATGAATAAAGAAAATGTATTGTATTCATACTATGGAACATTTCTCAGCCATAGAAAGGAATGAAGTACTGAGATGTGCTACAAATTGGATGAGCCTCAAGAATGTCACTCCTAGTTTAAAATGCAGACACAAAGGGTGATATATTGTATGTATTTATGTAAAATATCCAGAATAGGTAATAAAGACAGGCAGCTGCCTAGAGATAGCCAGGGCCTGGGAGGAGGCAGGGAGGGAGTGGTAAATGGGTATGAGGTTTTCTTTGGGATTAACAAAATAGTCTTGAACTAAAGAGAAGTGGTAGTTGTACAATTATGTTAATATTCTAAATGCCGCTGAATTGTATACTTTAAATGACTAATTATTGGAAATTCCTGGAGGTCCAGTGGTTAGGATTCAGTGTTCTCATTGCCAGGCCTCAGGTTCAGTCCCTGATTGGGGAACTGATATCCTGAAAGCTACACATCACAGTAAAAAAAAGCAAAAAAACAAAGGTTATCTTTATATTATGTGAATTTCATCTCAATGAAAAAAGAATAACCAAACTCACAGAATTGAGTGTATAATTCTTGAAACAATAAGCATTTATCTCTTTAGTCTTTGAAGGCAAATCTCTTATATTTCAGACTTAGGCAGCCTTAAGGTAATGTGATTTTTTAAAATGTTTCATCATTTTTCCAAAACAAATTAGTATGTGGTCACTAATCATAAAAAGATGAAAATTAAAACTGCCTGAATTGTGCCCCTTAGTAAGAACAACTGTTAACACTTGTATATGCCCTTCTTGTGGTTTTCTCAATGTGTGTTACATGTGCACATGCCTGACACATGCATGGACATGTTGAAGAAACTGAATCATATTAGAGTGTTTATAACTTATTTTATCACTTAATAATGCAGAATAATTTCATCTATCGTCCATAATTTTAAAAGCATGTTACATAGTTTTTTCTCTTCTTTATATTAAAATAGAATTGACCTATAATATATAGATGTACATCATAATGAATTCATATTTGCAAATATTGTGAAATGATTGTCACAATAAGTCATCAACACACATAGTTAACGATTTGTGTGTGATGAGAATTTTTAAGATCTGTTTGCTCAGCAATGTTCAAGCATGCAACCCAGGATTACTAACTATGGTAACTTCACTGTACATTGTATTCCTGGGACTCAATTTTTTTTTAACTGGACACTTGTATCTTTGAAGATTTCTATCCATTCTGCTCACTTCCCAACCCCACCCCTAGCAACCACATATGTGTTCTCTGTATCTGTGAGTATGCTGTTTTTGTTCATTTTTTTTTGTAGATTTCACATTTAAGTGAGATAGTATAGTATCACCCTTCTCTGTGATTTATTCCACTAAGCACAGTATCTTCAAGGTTTACCAATGTTGCCTTGAATAATGCCTGAATAATGCTCCACTGAATATGCATTTTCTACATCCGTTCATCCATCCACAGATACTTGGGCTCTATGCTGCATCCATGTCTAGGCTACCATAAACAACACTGCAATTAACTTGGGGTACATATAACTTTTCAGGTTAGTGTTTTCATTTTTTTAGTTAAGTCAGAAGTGGAATTGATGGATTATACGGTAGCTCTAGATTTAACTTTCTGAGAGACCTCCATACTGTTCTCAATAGTGGCTGTACCAATTTACATCCCTGCTTCATAAACTTTCCCTTCTCTCCTCATTCTCCAACATTTCTTATTTGCTGTCTGATAATAGCCATTCTGACAGGTGTGAGGTGACAGCTCATTATGCTTTTGATTTAGTGATTAGTGTCAGGTGTCATTTCTGACAAAAACTTTGGTTCTGGGAAGGGGGCAGGGCAGGGAGTCCACGGTCATGCATAAAAGCTGACAGACTTAACCACCGTAAATACTGTGGCCTTGAGGCAGGGGCAGGTGCATGGTATGCAAAGTCAGGTGGGTCTAGGTTTGGAAATGCCTCCAACTCTGCAAGCCTGTTTCTTCACCTGTAAAATGGAGATGTAGACACACATTTCTGGATCATCACTGGACCAGTGTCTACACCCTACAGAACCCTGAAAGAATGCTAGGGCCCCGACCCTGCAGGCAGCTGGCTCCTCCTGGGCCAGGGTCAGCTTTGTGTCCATCTCTTCTGCTGCCACAGGTTCACCAGGTCCTGCAGGGTGAGCAGGGAGGCCAGGGCCAGCTGGCCCCATTGGGCCGAAAGACAATGGCTCTGCTGGAGAACCTGAACCAAAGGGAGACACTGGACCACCGGGTGAGCAGCTGGGCGTGGAATGCAGGTGTCTGCAGGTGGTGTGCTGCATTAGGACATGGCAGTAGGCCTGCACAGATTCCACCCCAGGAAGAGGAAGAAGGTCATTCTCAAGGTGGCATGGGTTATTTCAGGGAAGACAGGAGCTCCTGGGGAGGGCAGAGTGAGGGCAACATCTTTAGGAGTAGGCTGCCTGTGTGATGTCTATTACAGCCCCATCTTTTATGCATTCCCACTTCCAAGGAGATTTAGTGTTGCTGACTGGGCTGGTCCTTTTCCCCAGGGCCTCCAGGCATGCCTGGTCCAGCTGGGAGAGAGGGCTCCTTAGGGAGGCAAGGGAGCATGGGACCTCCGGGCACACCAGGCCCCAAAGGAGAGACTGGGCTCAAAGGCAGGAGGGTGGTATGTGGTGGGTGAGGGAGGGAGAAGGGCGGGGTGACATGGGCAGGCCTGGTGGGGACCAAGGTACGTGCACAGTGCCTGGAAAAGCCTGGAACCTCCGCGCCTGGTAGCCGTGGCCTGGGCCTCACCCTCAACTTTCCCACTCTGGCTGAATTTCCCCCATACCGTCCCTGGATAAGGTCAGGCAGTCAGGAGCAGTCTCCCAGGTCGCTCTCTCACTTGGAGCTGTGGGTGACAAGCTGCACTGCTGAGGAAAGGGTCCCTGCTGAGCGCACTCTCAGCCATGCTTCTCCAATGTGTTCCTTCCTCAGGAGGAGTGGGTACGCCAGGCAAGCTGGGCTCCCCAGGCCTCACAGGTCTCAAAGGAGAGAGAGGTGTCCCCGGGGAGACTGGAGCCCCTGGACGTGCTGGGGCGGCAGGTGAGCAATGGACGTAGGGCTGGGCTCATGTTCCCCTGTGCCCACCCCCACCAGCCATCAGGTCAGAGCTGGCATTCCAGGGCGAGAACCAGTGTTGGGCTCTAGGAACTATCTGTCTTCAGGAAGAAGGTGGTGATTAGTAGGGACTGTCTGTATCCAGGGAAGGCTGACTGTCGGGTTATGGGACAGTCAGAGTATAGAGGGGATGCACAAAGAGGTTCCAGGCACAGAGGGACATTTGCATGTAGGAGGGTGTATGGCTGGGGGATTTGAGTCCCTGTATGGAGGTGAGGGGGGCAAGAAAATGCTAAAAGATATATGTTCAATGCTCACCCATTTCTACTTCTCTGACCCCAGGGCCTGCTGGAGCCATAGGTCCTCAGAGGCCTTCAGGTGCCAGGGGCTCCCCAGGACTAAAAGGGGACAGAGGTACTCCTGGAGAAAGAGGAGCAAAGGGTGAGAGTGGGCTTGCAGGAAAGGAAGACTTGGGGACCCCATTAGGGTGTGGGGCAGGGAGAAGGCCTTATTTAGCTCAGCTCTCCTCTCAGGTAACCCATTTAGTTACAAGTGGGAGTCAAAGCAGGAAAACTTGACAGGGTGTTTGACGAGGTGGACTCTGGTCTTAGCCTCTATGACTCGCTGGAGGACAACCTGAGCAGATTTTCTATCTGATCTCTATGACAAGCCAACCTCCCTCTCCAGTTCATCAGATAACCTTGAACATCAAATAACTCAATGGATGAGAAATACTCAAGCTATGTGTATTCCTCTCCTACAACCATTCCACCCCCTGCATTGCAAAAGGAAGTGCTATCAGATTCCTAGAATTTGGAATTAAAATGACATTTGGTTCACTGTCAGTGAGGTGTAGGGACATATTCAGGGGATACTGTTCACAAGAGAACCGCAGGAAATCCTATGGGAAGCATAGGCCAGCTAGGTCAACAGAAGATGGATTCCTAGGCCTCTGTTCTACCTCCTTACCCCACCCCCAACTTGCCTCTGCACCTGGACACTCTTCCCTTGAGGCTGGGGCCTGAGTGAACCCAGGCTGTTCTGAATCTGTCTTCACTTGGCCTCTCTCTCCTGCAGAGGTCGATGCTATCAGGCAGCAGGTGGCAGTCTTAGAGGGACACCTGCGATGCCTCCAAATGCCTTCACTCACTATAAGAAAGGTGAGTTCCTGGACCTGACCCTGAGCCAGGCCCTAATCATGGACCTCAGACTGGGTCTGGGCATGGCTTGCAGTTCACTGGGCTGGATCTAAATTGGACTTGCTGGGACCATGACTGGGACTGGATCTAGACCTGGGGCAGGAGCGGGGCTAAGGACAGGGCTGGGACAGAGCTGAGCCCCACATGCTCCAGGGGCTCAAGTAGATGCACAAGACAAGGAGGTGAATGCAGTATGAGTCATCCGTTCAGCAGACCTTACCATGGCATACCCTGGCGGGTTCCTATGACAGACAAACGGACACCCAACCCAGGATGCATTTCTTCCCTCTTTGGGCCAGGTGTGCAAATGCCCAGAGAAGAAGTCACACAGCCCAGGGCAGCAGAGAATCCAGACATGATCCTGAGAGTGGGGGTAGGATGCTGCCTGTGGAGTTCAAGGCTGCTGGGGACCTTTCATTGGTGTGTGGCCAGCAAGTATCTTACACTAAAGTTGTCCCCGGGTCTGGACGGAGTAGGCTGCCTCCAGTCTCTGGTCAGTGCTAGACTCCCCCCCTGCACTTCTTGTGGTGCTGAAGCAGAGATTCTTCCCTAAGCCTGAATCCTAAGCAGGCAGAAGCTTCTGGGAGCACACACCTGAGTGCCCTGTGTCTTCGGGATGCTCTACCAACTGCCCCTCTCCTTCTCTCCTCTCCCTGATGGCAGCTTTGAATGCACATCACTTATCAAACTTTGTTGATCCAAAAAAGGAAGAGTTTTCTGAAGGAGCAGAGCATAAAGGGGCCTGATCTGGTGAAACAAAGGGTTGGCCCAGTTTCTAATTAAGCCCTGTAATTAAGAGGATTGGATAGTCATGTGAAGCAGGGACTGGTCAAGCAGGGGATGTAGAGAGAACAAGGGAACAGCTATCTTGAATGTCTGACCATACACTAATCCCCTACATAACCTGCCCGAACCCCAGAATATCTGATCCCCCCACTTCCTTGATATCCCTGGGGTCAGATATATCAAGGTGCACTGCAACCAGATACCATACATACAATACACACCACAGCAGCTAGAGAGTGCTGAGAGTCCAAAAGACAGGCTCACTTAGGAGCCAGGCACTAATTGGTTCAATTTTTCATGGGATTCCAGTGGAAGACAACAAAGGCATCTCACTGTGGACCCAGCAATCAGACTCATTTAGTAGTGAGGTTACTGTCTGCAAAGAGATTCCCTCTGCTCAGACTACAGATGAAATATAATATGTTTAACAGGCTGAATGCAGGGAAAATCATGACCATTAAGAAATACAAGCAGCAGCACCATTCTGACATAATGCCACCCCTGTCTACGGTTTTTGTCTTGGGCTGCAGTACCATTATGCAACCTCAGTCCCCATAGCTGGTATCAAATACTGGAGAGGGTGTGACTGACTACAGTGTTATATAATGGTGCCTTTCTCCATAAGGAGGCCTGGATTAATTTTCTTAGGTGGGGCCAGATGATATTTGTAAGTCCCCTTCTGGTACTAATACTAACCCCCATGGGACTGCAAACCTAAAACATGAGGGACTTCCCTACCAGTCCCTGGGCAATTTACAATATGATCCCTGCGGGGTAGATCCTGTGGCAAGGACAAAAGTGAGTTATTCTCCTAACTGTTAGCTGGCAATGACCTTGGGTGGTTAATTATTGAACTCACACGGTGCTGACTTATTGTCTTTGCTTAACATGATGTAGGCTCTGGTGTGATTGCTCCTGGAATATTTAGTTACAAGCTTGTGTGACTTAAGTTAGCCTACTGGTCCACAGGTTGAGACAGTGGGTTTCCTGTATAAGTTGTTTTTTAAGTAGTCCACTTATCATTCAATTAGCCTGGCAGTGGTAGGGCTGAAGGGTAGGTGGAATCTCCAGGGTGTGGCATTTTTATCAGTCCATTTCTGAACTTCATGGCTGTTAAAGTGGGGGTGGTGTGTGTGTGTGTGTGTGTGTGTGTGTGTGTGTGTGTGTGTGTGTGTGTGTGTGTGTGTGTGAGTTCAGGGTGACTGGCACATTCCAATTCCCAATCCTGTCCCTAAGTTTATGTCCCTAAAGCCTGTGTCTGTAATTTTTTAGAGGCGGTGGGTCAGGGGTATGTTTGTACTTTGTAAAAAGCAATAAAATCAGAAAGGCTCTTGTGTTTTTCCTATATCACAAGCCCTCTCCATGCAGTCAGGTGAACCAAAAGCACCAGCCTGCTACTTTTAAACTCGAAAGAGACGGAGGTTAGCAGGGTGTCATCAGTATAATGGAAGAGAAAGATCTCTCTTACAGTAGTCAGATTCCACAGGAACCCACATGCTAGTGGACAGCCACCCCGGGATTAACCCCATAATTTTTCCTTCCCCATCCGTATTCATCAAGATTTCAGCCCTCATGGGGGTTTCAGCAGCCTTCTGGCTGACTCACCAATTTTTGGGCAGCAGCACACAGGCCTGCACGCTTGTAGATGCCCAGCCTTGAGACCGAAGAAAGAGCTGAGAGACAAAGGGAGTGACGTCCGCCGCTTGCTGGGCAAACATCCAAAGAGGCAGGGTCCTAGAGCAGCACCCCGCCACGCTCTGCAGACGGCCAGACGCACACCGTGCAGCTTCGCGCTTTGAGGGAGGAGCCTACCATTACCGGGCATTGGCGTCGGGTCGGCTCATCCGTCACCGGGAGACCCGGCCGCTGCGGCAGCAAGCGTGTAGGCAGCTACCATTAAGCCCTGTAATGAAGAGGATCGGATGGCCATGCGAGTGAAGCAGGGGGACGGACAGGGAACGAGAGGAAGCCATCCTGAGTGGCCTGACCCTGCATGGGCCCACTGAGCTAGGAGCTTCAACAGTGATGTGCACGAGCATCTGGAAAAGTACCGGAGGCCACACAGCTTAGCTCTGAGAAAGCACAGCTAATGAAGTCCACAGGGACTGCGGATGCTGCTAGGACTGCAGTACGGCCCAGTGATTAGCCCCTAGAGAAACTGTGCAGTCATTCAGGATACTGTTTGGGAAGAGAGGCTGGTCCAGTGATCCTCTGTGTGAAAGCCATTGTGATCGCCACTTAAAACCTGGTTCTTCTCACCTGTGTTGCTGGAATTGCGAAAAGCAAAGGGTATCACGGGAACTGGAGTGTCTGGGTTTGATCATAAATAGAACTGGCCTCTGTTGGAATGTGAAGTCACACGAAGGAAACACCGTATTCTCTGCTACAATGGGCTCCAAAGGCATGAAGGATGTATCTGACAGTCTAGGAGGCTGGAGTTAATAGAAGCCAACTTGCAGGAAGAGATGAAGTATAGGACTCCTGGAATGAAAGTCACCATATATAAGGAGAGTTTGTCTAGTCACCAGGATAAGACTTGACAACTAGGCTTTGTGGGGAGAGGAGAGCAAGGGTTCAGTTCAACCTCCATGCTGATTAGATCTCTTGGTGGTGTGTGAACATCCTAGAACAGAGGGGGCTGGGTATTCTTTCTAGAATAGAGAAGAGCTCAAGCTTTAGGGGCCCAGGTCCTGTGCTATGGAATCTTCTTCAAAAAATTGCAGTATGGAAAAGAGAAGACCTTTCCCTACCTTTGAGGAAAGCTGACATCATAGATTCCATAACATACAAGGAGCGTCAAAGGCCAGGAGCACGTAGCACGTCCAATGAGGTGGCCAAAGGGGAGGCTGGAGACCTGGGGTTGCTGATGTGGAGACCTAAGGGAAGGGTTGATGGAAGAAATAAGTCTCAGGGAACTAAAGGCAAGCAGAGATGCTAACAACTAGCCCACAGTCACTGGGAATGAGAGTTTCCCTGTGATGGTTACAGCAGTGTATCAGCAGCTTGAGGATCCAAACTGGCCACTAGGGCCACATAATGGAGAAACCCTGGCTAAAACAGTGGAGAGATTAGGGCAAGCAAGGTAAGGGAGGATGGCTCCAATACTTTGGCCACCTAATGCGAAGAACTAATTCATTTGAAAAGATCCTGATGCTGGGAAAGACTGAAGGCGGGAGGAGAAGGGGACGACAGAGGATAAGATGTTTGAATGGCATCACCGACTCGATGGAAATGAGTTTGAGTAAACTCTAGGAGTTGGTGATGGACAGGGAAGCCTGGCTTGCTGCAGTCCATGGGGTCTCAAAGAGTTGGACAAGACTTGATCAACTGAACTGAACTGAGGGAAGCCTGGCATGCTTCCACGGGGTCACAAAGAGTCAGACACAACTTTATCACTGAACAACAACAATCCTATAAAAGGCAAGTGGAGGGCTGTACTAGATACAGCAGAAAGCAAAAGAGTGACCCCTGCTGGGTGGCAGCTCCCCCAGACACTGCCCCCCACAGGCTGTTGCCTCAGCAGCCCCTCTACTTGCCCCACTCTTGCTCAGATCTGCCAGGCAGCCCCCAGCTCTTTCCTAGTGTCTGAGCAGCAATGTTGAGATGAGAAGGAAGAGAAATGGGCACAACAGGTGCTGCTTCTTGGACTCTGCAGAGGCAGGCTGCTTTTGCAAGAGCTCTTGGTCATTGTGCAACTTGCTGGTCTTCTCTGGACCTTGGATTCCTGGACATCCGTGAAACACAGACACTGGCACTACCACTAAACTCTCAAGGTTGCAGTGAGGTACCGATGAGATCGTGGGCTGAGGGTGCTCTTTGAACTCTAAAGTGTGTTTAGAGCCATGAACATCAGTGGCAAATGTCCAGAACCCAGGTTGGGGTAAAATTGACTGAGTCAACAGGGCAAAATTTGCCCTTCTTTTCTCTGGAAACTGGCACTGTAACCTCAGGTTACAGGGTAGGTATAAATAGTCACTAGTGGCTGAGGAACTTTAATTTGCCTGGAGGTTCTGAAGCCCTAAAGGAAGCAACAGTGAGTGTCTCTGTCCTTGCCTCTCAATTTGTTTTCCTGTGTCTAGTGAGTATCTTCCTGCCTGAATGGGAGCTTTATCCTACTGGTGCTGAGGAAGGCAGGGTCTGTGCAGCTGCTCCAGTCTAGGAGGGTGAGTATTGGAGGTGGGGCACAAGGTAATAATGGATGCTCTACACTGTGTGCCTTTTGTTTGGTGGGAGATGTGTTCCCTGGGCTGGGAGAAGGGGAGAGTTGGATGTGACATCCAACCAGATCTCTGATGCCGTTGTCTGGAAGTTCCCATGGAATATGCAATTCATCGTCCTCTTGGAAGGAGGCACTTCTCTGGCCAGAAAGCCCCTTCCCTCCCACTACCTCAGCCTGCCAGCGACCCTCTGTTCTTTGTTTGCACAGGTCACTCAGGCTTGCTTTCGAGTCTTTCCAATGCCCATAAGCCCTTTCCATGAAGAAGCCCTTTTCAAAGAATTATAGTTTCTGCCTGAGAGAAGAAAGAAGCCCAACAGTGGGACTGACCCATGTCCTGTACCCACCCCAGATCTCACATAGCTCCTGAGTCCCTTTCTGATGGTAACTGGAAGCTCTATTGGACATCTGCTCTTTCCTCCCCTGAAGCCAGCCTTCCCCTAACTGTGTGTCTCACATGTCCCTTCCTCCATGAGTCCACTGGCCCAACTCCTCTTGGCAGCCTGGACAGACTCTAGGTATGCCAGGGACTTTCCTCGTGGAGCTCAGGAATGACAAACCCCGGTAAACACAATCATGCACCATCCTGTGATCAGGATGTTACCCAGTTTAGGACTCTGGCTTTTTTTCAGACAGCACTGCAGACCTCCAAAACTAGTCTGTCCAGAACAGCAAGTGAGAGGAAACGAGTCTGCCTTGTCACAGCTAAGCCAACCACCTTACTGATACAGAAAAGTATAGGCAGGTCCAGAAGGAGACAAGTCCCACCTGAGGGCACTCAGTGAGTCCCTCCTGATGTGACAGATGGCCTCAGTGAGAAATTCTCCATCCTGGTCACAGTACCACTGGCAAGGATGACAAGACAGAAAAGGGATGACACAGAGCATCTGAGAGTATATCCATGCTGCTGGCAGACTGGTTCAGAGGCCCAGCTGGTCCACTCATGTCCTCTCTGGCCAGACTTTGCCCACCTTTCCTGAAACTGCTGTTGGAGCCCTGTTGCTCTTATCTCCAGATGATGGGAGAGGAGATGGGGGAAGGGCTTCTCCTGACCTCCAGGAGCTGGGCCAGCCCTAGTCCTCGTCCTTGGACCAAGAGCACCCCCTCTTTCTGTTCCTCTGCCTAGGACATGCTTCTGCTCCCGCTCTCCGTGCTGCTCCTGCTCACAGAGCCCTGGAGATCCCTGGGAGCAGAAATGAAGATCTATTCCCAGAAAATACTAGCCAACGCCTGTACCCTGGTTGTGTGTAGCCCTCTGGAGGATAGCTTGCCTGGTCGTGATGGACAAGATGGAAAAGACGGCCCCCGGGGGGAGAAGGGAGATCCAGGTAGAGCTGGGACCATGGGCCTGTTCTTTTGGGAAGGGGTGGGCACTGGGTTTGTAACCATGCCAGAAACTGAGTCTTCTGCTCGGGAAGCCTTATAGGTGGTTTTCTTCCTGAATGGGTGGATTTCACCCAGATTTTGAGCCCACCTAAAACACGGTTTTACTGGTTTGCTAAGACTTGCTGCCCTGAGCCTCCAGCTTCATCACCAGCTGTCCTGATTCCTCCCCTAGAATCTTCTGACTCCAACAAACCCAAGAATGTGCAAAGAGTGAGTAATGACTGGTATTTGGAGTCATCTGCTCTAGAACTTTACTGCTGTCCATTTGGATTAAATGTTTCCTCTCCAGGGTGTTAAAGATTTTTAATATTTAATTAAGTTCTACTCCATGACGGGTGGGAAAGGATGAGACACTGTAGCCTCATACTCAAGCCTGAATCAAAGGATTTTCCCTAAATATATTACAGAGGGAAAGAAAGGAAGCTTGTATTTCCTTGTCCGGCCCTGTGCTTAGGAGTTTCCTTGAGTAGTTTATTTAATCCCACCAAAAGTCTAACAAGTGATGCATTAATCTCATTTGATAGGGAAGACAATTATGACACAAAGATGCTAAGTGAAACCCAAGCTAGAGAAAAGGACATGAATTTCTTATTCAGACACATCTGTGCTTGTCTACTAGTTCTCTTTCCACAATAGAGTCCCCTAGGGACAAGTCACTCTGTTTCTGAGTCTCAATTTGCTCATCTGTGGATGGGAATAACATGATCACACAGTGACAAATAGTTGAGCCAAGCCTTCCCACCACATTTTTTTTTTTTTTTTTTGGGTGAGGCTTTAGGTTAATGTTGCATCCTCTTGCTGCAATCAGCAATCAGGTGGATTCTCCTGGGGTTTCCCAAGATACTGCTTATTAAGGGAAGTGTCTGAGAAACACTGCCCCACAGGAGAAGATCTAGGTGTTACTGGCAAGAAGTGAGAATTCAATGAACCCGCAAAAAGGACGAGGTCACCACCATGGCACTGAACCAGGGCTGTGCAGGGATCAACTGAGGTCTTTTAACTTTCTCTAGTTTGTATTTTGGTTGGGGAAGAAGGAGATGAGCAACATTTGTAGGATCCTTGTTGCTGGTTCCTACACACACCAGTCTTTGTAAGTATCTGTCTGTCCTTTATAGACAGAAAGTAGCTTCCAGCATGAATGAACTGGGCCTTAATAAGGCTGCCTAGAAGTGAACCAAATAGTGGGGTGGTATTCTCTAGCTCCCAGAGGGTCCCGAATTGAATCCCAAGGCAGGGGAGGGGTGGGGACTTTTCCTACAGTGGCCCCTCAGCTGCATGAATGTTCCCCAGACCATTCTTTCTTGTGCCTTCCAAGCCTGGCCTCGAATCAGTGCTTGGAGAGAGAACAGTGCACAGTCAGGCCAAGACCAGGCTCCACACTGGCTCCCCAGATCCAGGCACTGCTGTCCTTCAATTGTGATTGGTCTGAGAATTTCCTGGAGATTCCAGCATCCTCAGATCCTGACCAGTAGGGCTGAGTGTGGCCAGAGTCTGCACTGGGGACAACCTCCCCCACAGATTCTGACATACATGTTCCCAAGAACCTGATGTGAAGGACAAGATGGGCCTGAGAGGAGAGACCCTTGAGCAGAGGTAGAGGGTGCGACTGGGTCACTGGGGGATGACCCAGACATGTCGTGGAGGGTCAATAACACCTGGACCCTGCTTGGGGGCTTGAATTTCAAGAGAGAATTCCTTCCTTACTTAGTGCCTCTGAGATTCCTGCCCAGAAGGAGTCAGTGACAGAGTCCTTCCAGGGGGACAATTCTCCCCTGGGAGTGAAACCTCACACCCCACATATCCCCACCACTCAGCTCTGCTGATGTCTCTGAGCTCATTTCCTTCCCCTCCTCCCACATTCCCTGGGCACTGACCACTCTGGCTCCTTGTTGGTCCCTGAGCACACACATCCTCCTGCCTCCCCAGGGCCCTGTCCTTGCTCTGTGCATACACATCCCCATGGCTCACTCTTCACCCCCTTCACGGCTGCACTCATAGACTCCCTATCTGGCCATTCTGGTCACCCCTAATACTCTATGCTTTAATTTAGGTCTGTGGCACTAATTCTGATCTGATTATCATATGTTAAACATTTTCCTTTTGGTTATGTATTTCTACATAGTTGAGTTTAAGCTCCATGAGGGAGGGATATTGTTTTATCTGTTTTTGTTTTTTTTTTTCACTAAGAATCCCAGCATTTAGGACAGCAGCTTGTATCTAGTAGAAGCTCAGTGAATATTTGTGGAATAAAGGAATGTAAATGGCCAGGAGATAAGGCATTTAAGTACAGTTTTGTATTTCAGTCATTCAGTCCCTGTCTGACTCTTTGTAACCCCATGGACTGCCCCATGCCAGGATTCCCTGTTCTACCTTATTTCCTGGAGTTTGCTCAAATTCATGTCCCTTGAGGTGGTGATGCCATCAAACCACCCCCTTCTCTGTCATCACCTTCTCCTCCTGCCTTCAGTTTGCATGGGATTATTTCAGGGAAGGCTGGAGCTTCTCCGGGGACAACATCTTTAAGAGGAGGCTAAAGATTTTTTAGCCCCATCTTATATGCACCTCCACTTCCAAGGAGATTCAGTGTCACTAACCGGGCTGGTCCTTTTCCCCAGGGCTTCCAGGCTTGCCTGGTCCAGCTGGGAAAGAGGGCCCATCAGGGAGGCAGGGGAGCATGGGACCTCCGGGCACACCAGGCCCCAAAGGAGAGACTGGGCCCAAAGGTAGGAGGGTGATATGTGGTGGGTGAGGGAGGGAAATGGGAGGGGTGACATGGGCAGCCCTGGTGGGGACCAAGGTATGTGCACAGTGCCTGGAAAAGCCTAGATCCTCCGCGCCTAGTAGCTGTGGCCTGGGCCTCTGCACCCACATTCCCACACTGACTGAATTTCCCCAGTACTGTCCCTGGAAGAGACCAGGCTGTCAGGAGCAGTCTTCCAGGTCACTCTCCCACCTGGAGCTGTGCATGACAAGCTGCACTGCTGAGGAAATGGTACCTGCTGAGCGCACTCTCAGCCATGTTTCTCCAATGTGTTTCTTCTGCAGGAGAAGTGGGTGCCCCAGGCAAGCTGGGCTCCCCAGGCCCCACAGGTCTCAAAGGAGAGAGAGGTGCCCCCGGGGAGACTGGAGCCCCTGGACGTGCTGGGGCGGCAGGTGAGCAATGGACGTGGGGCTGGGCTCATGTTCCCCTGTGCCCAACCCCACCAGCCACCAGGTCAGAGCTGGCATTCCAGGGAGAGAGCCAGCGTTGGGCTCTGGGAACTGTCTGTCTCCAGAGAGAAGGTGGTGAGAGTGGCAAGGACTCTCTGTATCCAGGGAAGGCTGGTTGTCGGGTTATGGGACAATCGGTGTACAGAGGGGATGCAAGAAGAGGTTCCAGGCACAGAAGGACATTTGCATGTAGGAGGGTGTACTGCTGGGGGATATGAATCCCTGTATGGAGGTTGGGGGGGCACGAAAATGCTAAAATGTATGTTCAATTCTCACTCATTTCTACTTCTCTGATCCCAGGGCCTGCTGGAGCCATAGGTCCACAGGGACCTTCAGGTGCCAGGGGCCCCCCAGGACTAAAGGGAGACAGAGGTACTCCTGGAGAAAGAGGAGAAAAGGGTGAGAGTGGGCTTACAGGTAAGGAAGACTTGGGGACCCCATTAGGGTGTGGGGCAGGGAGAAGGCCTTATTTAGCTCAGCTCTCCTCTCAGGTAACCCATTTAGTTACAAGTGGGAGTCAAAGCAGGAGAAGTTGACAGGGTGTATGGTGAGATGGACTCTGGTCTTAGCCTCTATGACTCGCTGGAGGACAACCTGAGCAGATTTTCTATCTGATCTCTATGACAAGCCAACCTCCCTCTCCAGTTCATCAGATAACCTTGAACATCAAATAACTCATTGGATAAGAAATACTCAAGCTATGTGTATTCCTCTCCTACAATCATTCCACCCCCTGCATTGCAAAAGGAAGTGCTATCAGATTCCTAGAATTTGGAATTAAAATGACATTTGGTTCACTGTCAGTGAGGTGCAGGGACCTGTTCAGGGGATACTGTTCACAAGAGAACTGCAAGAAATCCTATGGGAAGCATAGGCCAGCTAGGTCAACAGAAGATGGCTTCCTAGGCCTCTGTTCCACCTCCTTACCCCAACTTGCCTCTGCACCTGGACACCCTTCTCTTGAGGCCTGGACTCTGAGTGACCCCAGGCTGTTCTGGATCTGTCTTCAGTTGGCCTTTCTCTCCTGCAGAGGTGAAGGCTGTCAGGCAGCAGGTGGCAGTCTTAGAGGGACACCTGAGACGCCTCCAAAATGCCTTCACTCACTATAAGAAAGGTGAGTTCCTGGACCTGACCCTGAGCCAGGCCCTGTTCCTGGGTCTCAGACTGGGTCTGGGCTTGACTGGCAGTTCACTGGGCTGGGTCTAAATTGGACTTGCTGGGACCATGACTGGGACTGGACCTAGACCAGGGGCAGGAGCGGGGCTAAGGACAGGCCTGGGACAGAGCTGAGCCCCACATTCTCCAGGGGCTCAAGTAGATGCACAAGACAAGGAGGAGGATGCGGTCTGAGTCATCTGTTCAGCAGACCTTACCATGGCATACCCTGGCGGGTTCCTATGACAGACAAACGGACACCTAACACAGGATGCATTTCTTCCCTCTTTGGGCCAGGTGTGCAAATTCCCAGAGAAGAAGTCACACAGCTCAGCACAGCAGAGAATCCAGACATGATCCTGAGAGTGGGGGTGGGATGCTGCCTGTGAGCTTCAAGGGTGCTGGGGACCTTTCATTGGTGTGTGGCCAGCAAGTATCTTACACTAAAGTTGTCCCCGGGTCTGGACGGAGTAGGCTGCCTCCAGTCTCTGGTCAGTGCTGGACTCCCCCCCTGCACTTCTTGTGGTGCTGAAGCAGAGATTCTTCCCTAAGCCTGGATCCTAAGCAGGCAGAGGCCTCTGGGAGCACACACCTGAGTGCCCCGTGCCTTCGGGATGCTCTACCAACTGCCCCTCTCCTTCTCTCCTCTCCCTGATGGCAGCTTTGAATGCACATCACTTATCAAACCTTGTTGATCCAAAAACGGAAGAGTCTTCTGTAGGAGTAGTGCATATAGGGATCTGATTGGGTGAGACAGAGCGTTGGCCTCTAAGAACTCAAGCTAACTAAGTACTGACGTAGTGGGATGAGAATTTTCAGCAGTTTATGTCTTCCTTCTTGCACAATCATATTTACATATCTATTTACACTCTCATTCCCTGGTAACTCAGCTGGTAAAGAATTTGCCTGCAAAGTAGGAGACCTGGTTTTGATCTCTGAGTCAGGAAGATCCCCGGGAATGGAAATGGCAAACCACTCCAATATCCTTGCCTGGAAAATCTCATGGACCGAGGACCCTGGTGGACTTCAGTTCATGGCGTCAAAAGTTGGGCACAACATAAAAACTAATGCTTCATGCAGACTGATACGAACAAAGGAGAACTTGAACATATGCACTGACCACATGTGTGTACCTAGACATCATCACTCAGTCCACACCATCTACATACATGAACACACATGCACACATATGCACACCAATCCTGATGGACCTTGAGTCAGCCCATGTACCTTCAGATCGACACATGGATATATTCACACATGCACACGCATACCACCCAGATGCATGGCACGTAACCAATCATGGCACACGAGCTTGCACTGACCTTGTCTGGCGTTGTCTGGGTGCTGTCCTGACTCCGTGGAAAATCTGGACTCCGACTGCTTGTTGAAGCTAATCAGAGGAAAATGGCAGTGGGTCAGGGTGCAGCCTGGGTTCAGAACCAGTCCAGTGAGCCCTCTTAGGAGCCCTGAAGATTTCCATGCACGACCCTGGAAGTCAGAGGGGTATGGATGGGATGGAATCAAAAGAGATACTTGACATATCACATAGAGGATGCTGTTGTACAGTGGACCTTTTCCTTAGAAATCCGGGATCAAACTCTGAAAAGAGAAGTGACTTTCCCTTGTAACCTGGACTGTCATTGCCAGTGTGGGGCTGAACACATGACTTTCTGCGGCCCAGACAGGGCTCTCTCCAAAGCTGATCCCACCCTGGCCTCCTGCCCCCACGCAGAGCTCTCAAATGCCATCATCCCCTGCCCTGTGGTCCAGAGACGCGGACTGGCTGTAGCATCACCTGCGAGCATAGGGAAGCCAACACTGGACTGCCCCCAGTGCCGAGATCAGCACTTGGCTGCTCTCAGATGCACCCCTGTCCTCTCTTTCTCCTCACCCTTTCACACAGCACAGAAGAGCTCATCACGTGTGGGTGAGAGTCAGCTGCCTGCGTGGAGTTTTCCCCACTCTCAGGAGCTGCCCCGGACTCTAAGTGTCATTTCCCTGCCACAATCCTTCCTGTTTACACAGTAATTAAAGTCCTGGCTCTGGTGAACATCACGGGGAGGAAAAGAAAGTGTATGTGGGAGCTTCAGTGTCACATCCAACAAGCCGTGATCCTCATCTACATTTGACAGTCGGGTGACTTTTTTACTCTTGCATAAGCACCTGAGTTTCAGGGTCCTCACCTGTTACATGACCAGTGCTCGGGAGCTAAGTGCCTCGCTTTTGTTCTACCTGGTGCCCTGGTACCCTGGTGGGAGCTGGGGACTCCAGCTGGATCATAAGGTCTAGGTGCTGTCACATCTCCAACCTGACTCTCCTCATTTTCCCTAGCGGCGCTCTTCCCATCTGGCCTGGCTGTCGGGGAGAAGATCTTCAAGACGGCAGGTGTAGTAAAATCATATTTGGATGCCTGGCAGCTCTGCAGAGAGGCTAAGGGACAGCTGGCCTCCCCACGCTCTGCAGCCGAGAACGAGGCCGTTACACAGCTGGTCAGAGTCCAGAATGAGCACGCTTACTTGAGCATGAATGACAACACCACGGAGGGCAGGTTCACCTACCCCACAGGGGAGTCATTGGTCTATTCCAACTGGGCCAGTGGGGAGCCCAACAACAGCGATGAAGGACAACCAGAGAACTGTGTGGAGATCTTTCCTGAGGGCAAGTGGAATGACGTACCCTGCAGTAGGAAACTCCTCGTGATCTGCGAGTTTTGAGGCTCCCCCTGCCCCAGCTCCAGCCCAGGGAGGAAGGGGGCAGTGCCCAGAACTGTGAGCTGCCAACATCCCAATAAAAAGGTGACCCTTTGCTGCTCACGGCTTTCCTACTGAGCCATGGGATAAGGCCACAAGGCAGGCCTCCTATGGAACTCCTCCTTCAGAATAAAGTTTACAACTGGCTTCACATCTGGAAGATTTGTCACACAAAAGGGGGGCAGCCTGTTGACTCACAGGCATGGGCTAAAAGGAGGTCTCCAAGACAGTCCTGTTGTAAAACCCAGTGTCTCCTTCTCAGCAAAACAGGTGTCTAGCCCTCCACCTCTGCCAAACATGGACCACATTTGACCCCACTGATAACTGCCTCCTCCTTCCTTTTCCTCTCCTGCCTTCAATCTTCTTATCCTTCAGTCTCTTTCACTCATCTTTCCTCCTCTCCTGGACACTCCACAGAGAGGAACAGGAGCCTCAGCTGTGGCTCCCTTCTCTCCTTGCACTCACTCAAGGCTTGTTCTCATTCTCTCCCATGGTTTCAAATTCTTTGTATTGAGGCCTCCCCCAGGTAGAGCCCAGTTAAAACTCTCCACAAACCCCAGACTCCTCTCATCAAGGCAAGCTGTAGTCCTTGGGGCTTAGAGGTCATCGTGGCTGCCTCTTGCTGGAAGGGAAGCACCAACTTCTCTGGCCATATCGGGTGGGCTTATACCCAGTAGACTCCCCTCACCCTTGACCATCGAGGATCTCTTTCTTCCCATGACAATGGGACTGTGGATGTCTTATCAGAGAATGTACCATCTGCACAGTCCTAATCCCTTCTGAAGTTTCAGACAGAGAGGGTGTCCAGTCATGTTCAGATTCATCCCCCAACCTCTTCCTGCCTTGAAGTTCAAGGGATGTTTGTCTCTCCTCTGCCTCAGAGGTAATTTAGGCAAACCCTTCTCATTTTACAGAAATGGAATCCAAGACACAGAGAGGAAGGGAAGCTGCACTTAGTAAGGTAGGAGATCATGTGCCTCTGGGCTGGACACCTGGTGTTTGTCAAGTCGAGTAAAATTCAAGCTTTGTTCTTACCCAGACACTCCAAGGACAAAGCTAGTGGCAAAAGCTGAACTCTGCTATAGCAAATAGATAAGGAGCCCACCCCTTAGTTCAACAAAGACTTCCCTGTCTACAGATGCACAGGAAGGCTTCTTAGGGCTCGAAAAGGGAGGGAGCCCCACCCCATGATAAATGTGGACATGCACCATAGGCCTCTGTGGTGGGATCTATCTTAGAAAACAGTTTCACATGCACCTTTTGAGGGTGCATGGACCAGTCAGGTGTGAAGAAATTAACAAGATAATGGGCCAAAGGTAAACAATGATCTGGAAGGACTGTCCTATATAAGTTAATTTATGTCACATCGTTACTGCTCCCCCCCTCATTCAGGACTCCGCACTTTACCACCAGTGTAAGTCTCTGCTTAGCTCTGACTTAGGGCACTTCTCCTCATTAGAGAGAATGCCCATACCTCTCTCTGGTGTATTTCTGCTTTGCTTCTGTCTTAAATAAACAATCTTCTTCTCTGTATGCTCTGCCATACCGTATGCTGTGTCTCTAATAAACTTTGTACCTATTTATACTTTTTGCCTCCTTGAAACATTCTTGCTTTCAAATGGGGGAAAGAGCCAGAGTCACTTTGCTTCTAGTCTCTAGTTCCTGGTGATGTGTTGACTAGGATTCCTGGGGTTTCATCCAGTCTACCCAGGTTCCATCCTTGGGCAGAGAATGAAGATATCTCTCCAGGAGTGCTCACTGCTCTCCCTCCAAGATCAGGAGCACTCACTCAGGTAAAGGCTATATGACCTCAGAACTTACACTTTCGGCTTTTAAGTTTTTGACTGTAGGCCTCTGTATATTTACTTGATTTTATTGACATACTACTGCAAAGAGTGCCACTAGAGCTAGTCAAAACCCTAAAGGATAATGCCATCAAGGTGCTGCATTCAACATGTTAGCAAATCCAGAAGACCCAGCAATAGCCACAGAACTGGAAAAAGTCAATCCTCACCCCAGTTCCCAAGAAAAGTAGCAGTAAAGAATGTACTAACTGTTAGACAATTGCACGATCCCCCATGCTAGTAAGATCATGGTTAAAATTTTGCATGCCAGTCTTTAGCCTTGTGTGAACCAAGAACTTCCAGAAATCCAAGCTGGGTTTAGAAAAGGAAGAGGAACCAGAGATCATATTGCCAACTTTCACTGGGTCATAGAGAAAGCAAGGGGATTCCAGAAAGACATCTATCTCTATTTCATCGTCTACACTAAAGTCTTTGACTGTGTGGGTCATAACAAACTGTGCAAAGCTCTTAACGAGATGAGCACACCAGACCATCTTACCTATTTCCTGAGAAACCTGTTTGTGGGTCAAGAAGCAACAGTCAGAACCCTGTGGGGAACAACTGATTGGCTCAAGATTGAGTAAGGAGTACAACATGGCGAACTGCTGTTCCCCTATTTATTTAACCTACACACTAGCACTCCATGAGAAATGTCAGATTGGATGAGTTACTAGCTGGAATCAAGGTAGGTGGGAGAAACATCACTACCTCAGATATGTGGATGATACCATTCTATGGGCAAAAAGCAAAGAGAAACTAAAAAGCCTCTTGATGAGAGTGAAGGAAGAGGGTGAAAGAGCCAGCTTAAAACTAAATATTAAAAAAAAAAAAAAAAAAAACAACTAAAACCATGGCATCCAGTCACATTACTTCATGCAAATAGAAGGGGAAAAGGTGGAAGTAGGGACAGATTTCCTCTTCTTGGGCTCTAAAATCACTGTAGATGATGACTGCAACCATGAAATCAGATGATTTCTTTTGGCAGGAAAGCTATGACAAACATAGACAGCATGCTGAAAAGCAGAGACATTACTCTGCCAACAAGGTCCATACAGTCAAGGCTATGTTTGTTCCAGTGGTCAGGAACAGTTGTGAAAGCTGGACCATAGAGAAGCAGAGTGCCAAAGAACTGATGCCTTCAAACTGTGGTGCTAGAAAGGCTCCTGAAAGTTGCTTGGACAGAAAGGAGATCAAATCAGTCAATCTTAAGAGAAATCAACTCTGAATACTCATTGAAAGAACTGATGATGAAGCTCCAGTAGTTTGGTCATCTGATGCAAATGGCCAACTCTACGGAAAAGTCCCTATGCTGGGAAAGATTGAGAGCAGATGGAGACAAGGGCGTCAGAGAATGAGATGGCTGGATGGCGTCACCAATGCAATGGACTTGAATTGGGCAAATTTAGGGAGATGGTGTGGGACAAGGAGGCCTGGTGTGCTCCAGGCCATGGGGTTACAAAGGGTCAAACCCAAGTGGGTGACTGAACACACCACAAAGAAAAATTTAAATGACATCTGTACTTCAGAAATTGGAATGAGGCCTGGAGGAACCACAGGCTCATGGAAAGGGTTGATGAATACCTCTCCTCCAGACAGGAAACCAGCCACTATTTCCTTTGTTCCCAGGGACCAGGAGGACCTCTCTGGCCCTTGCTGAATAGGACCCCCAAGTCCCACCCCTCTTCCCAACTCACTTGCAGCCACAGTGTGTATATGGGACAGCAGGTCTGAAAACAAAGCCACACCTCTGAACAGCATGCAGCTCAGGCTTCTGCTAAGATCTTTCTCCTGTTACTGAGAATATCCTCAATTCCTGATACCATTTGAAATATAAATAGTAATGAGCAAACAGGTCTTCAATACACAGCTCCTCAGACCAAGGTCATGCCTCATTATTCTTACCAAGGGAGTTTAAGAGCAGCCTGTTTTTATCACATATAAGACAAGCAGCTGGATCTTGTTGAGCCCAAGGAAGGCATTTTTTTTTGAGAACAGAGAATTCTGAATTGAATTTAGAAGGACTGGGCGGGATGGGGGTGGTGGTGTGGGGCACAGACAATCTTGTGCTACCTCTCTGGCTTCTGCTTCTCTCTGTCCATCCTCACCTCTTTCCCTTCTTTACACACCAATATCCTCTGCATCCAGGTCTTAAGATCATAGAGTTCAGAAACTCTTGCTCTCTTGCTTGACATCAATTCCAAACTATGTGGAAATGCATCAACCTATCTCAGATGCCCACCTCTCATCCAGTCAACTCACTCTGGAACTTCATAGTCCAACATGGCCATGGGATGCATGGGAGGTCATTCTGGTTTGGGAAGATGCTCTGTGGGTGATCACTACTCATCCCAATATGTAAGCCATGCCTATTTCTTGACAAGGGGTAGCTGTGTGACTCTCTACAAAGAAAAATACTCCTGTGTTGCTGAAGTCCACAAATACTGAGACCCCAAATCCTAGGAAGAAGCTTCAGATCAACCTGTACCATGGGCCTTGGGAGTCTGGTTTGCATCTCTCCAGCACAGAGAATAAATAAGGAGAGTCATTTGGGCTCTGCAGACACAGTCTGATTAAAGCGTAGGAATGAGGCAAGTATTTCAGAAAATACAGGTTTTTAACCATTCTTGAACACAGAGGTCTCTCCCTCCTACACCATCAGTCATGAGCAAATATCAACATGGATCTCCAATCACATCACCCCACCCCAACCATAGTAGCCATGACCCTAGTTTAGTAGCCTAGGTGCCAAGTGAAGCCAGAGCTGTAGGCCTCTTATCAAGAGATATTATGACACACACAATGCCAGCTGACATCATGGGAACAAGGTGGCATCCTTCCATGTCTAAAAGTGTTGTTGTTGTCCAGTTGCCCAGCCATGTCCGACTCTTTGTGACCCCATGGACTGCAGCACACCAGGCTTCCCTGTCCTTCACTATCTCCTAGAACCTGCTCAAACTCATGTCCATTGAGTCAGTGATGCCATCCTCTGTTGTCCCCTTCTCCTCCTGCCCTCAGTCTTTCCCAGTGTCAGGGACTTTTCCAATCAGTCAGTTCTTCACAGCAGGTGACCAAAGTATTGGAACTTCAGCTTCAGCATCAGTCCTTCCAATGAATATTCAGGTTTTATTTCCGTTACAATTGACTGGTTTGATCTCCTTGGAATCCAAGGGACTCTCAAGAGTCTCCTGCAACACCACAGTTTGAAAGCATCAATTCTTGCCTCCTTTGTCAAAGATAAGGTATCCACAGGTGCATGGATTTATCTCTAGACTTTCTATTTTGTTCCATTGATCTATATTTCTGTCTTTTTGCCAGTACCATACTGTCTTGATGACTGTACCTTTGTAGTAGAGCCTGACATCAGGCAGGTTGATTCCTCCAGTTCCATTCTTCTTTCTCAAGACTGCTTTGATGATTTGATGTTTTTTGTATTTCCATACAAATTGTGAAATTATTTGTTCTAGTTCTGTGAAAAATACCATTGGTAGCTTGATAGGGATTGCATAGAATCTATAAATTGCTTTGGGTAGTATTCTAATTTTCATTATATTGATTCTTCCAACACATGAACATGGTATATTTCTCCCTCTATTTGTGTCCTCTTTGATTTCTTTCATCAGTGTTTTATAATTTTATATTTATAGGTCTTTTGTTTCTTTTGGTAGATATATTCCTAAGTATTTTATTCTTTTCGTAGCAATGGTGAATGGAATTGTTTCCTTAATTTCTTTTTGTTTTCTCATTGTTAGTGTATAGGAATGCAAGGGATTTCTGTGCATTGAATTTATGTCCTGCAACTTTACTATATTCATTGATTAACTCTAGTAATTTTCTGGTGGAGTCTTTAGAGTTTTCTATGTAGAGGATCATGTCATTTGCAAACAGAGAGTTTTATTTCTTCTTTTGCAATCTGAATTCCCTTTATTTATTTTTCTGCTCTGATTGCTGTGGCCAAAACTTCCAATCTATATTGAATAGTAGTGGTGAGAGCGGGCACCCTTGTCTTGTTCCTGACTTGGGGGGAAATGCTTTAAATTTTTCACCATTGAGGATAATGTTTGCTGTGGGCTTGCCATATATAGCTTTTATTGTGTTGAGGTATGTTCCTTCTATTCCTGCTTTCTGGAGGGGTTTTATCATAAATGGATGCTGAATTTTCTCAAAGGATTTCTCTGCATCTACTGAGATAATCATATGGTTTTTATCTTACATTTGTTAGTGTGCTGTATTATGTTGATTGATTTGTGGATACTGAAGAATCCTTGCATTCCTGGGATAAAGCTCACTTGGTCATGATGTATGTCTTTTTAATATGTTGTTGGATTCTGTTTGCTAGAATTTTGTTAAGGATTTTAGCATCTATGCTCATCAGTGATAGTGGCCTGTAGTTTTCATTTTTTGTGGCATCTTTGTCAGGTTTTGGTATTAGGGTGATGGTGGCCTCATAGAATGAGTTTGGAAATTTATCTTCTTCTGCAATTTTCTGGAAGAGTTTTAGCAGGATAGGTGTTAGCTCTTCTCTAAATTTTCTGTAGAATTCACCTGTGAAGCCATCTGATCCTGGGCTTTTGTTTGTTGGAAGATTTCTGATTACAGTTTCAATTTCCATGCTTGTGATGGGTCTGTTAAGATTTTCTATTTCTTCCTGGTTCCGTTTTGGAAAGTTGTACTTTTCTAAGAATTTGTCCATTTCTTCCAAGCTGTCCTTTTTATTGGCATATAGTTGCTAATAGTAATCTCTTATGATCCTTTGTATTTCTGTGTTGTCTATTGTAATCTGTCCATTTTCATTTCTAATTTTGCTGATTTGATTCTTCTCCCTTTGTTTCTTGATGAGTCTGGCTAATGGCGTGTCAGTTTTACTTATCTTCTCAAAAAACTAGCTTTTAGCTTTGTTGATTTTTGCTATAGTCTCTTTTGTTTCTTAAGCATTTATTTCTGTCCTAATTTTTAAGATTTCTTTCCTTCTACTAACCCTGGGGTTCTTCATTTCTTCCTTTTCTAGTTTCTTTAGGTGTCGAGTTAGGTTATTTATTTGACTTTTTTCTTGTTTCTTGAGGTAAGCCTGTATTGCTGTGAACCTTCCCCTTAGCACTGCTTTTACAGTGTCCCACAGGTTTCGGGTTGTTGTATTTTCATTTCATTCATTTCTATGCATATTTTGATTTTTTTTTTGGATTTCTTCTATAATTTGTTGGTTATTCAGCAGTGTGTTGTTCAGCCTCCATATGTTGGAATTTTTAATAGTTTTTCTCCTATAATTGACATCTAATCTTACTGCCTTGTTGTCAGAAAAGATGATTGGAATAATTTCAATTTTTTTGAATTTGCCAAGTCTCAATTAATGGCCCAGGATGTGATCTATCCTGGAGAAGGTTCCAATGTGCACTTGAGAAAAAGGTGAAATTCATCATTTTGTGGTGAAATGTCCTATAGATATCAATTAGGCTAGCCGGTCCATTGTGTCATTTAAAGTTTGTTTCCTTGTTAATTTTCTGTTTAGTTGATCTATCCATAGGTGTGAGTGGGGTATTAAAGTTTCCCACTATTATTGTGTTATTGTGTTATTGTTAATTTCCCCTTTCATACTTGTTAGCATTTGCCTTATATATTCAGGTGCTTCTATGTTGGGTGCATACATATTTATAATTGTTATATCTTCTTCTTGGGTTGATCCTTTGTTCATTATGTAGTGCCCTTCTTTGTCTCTTTTCACAATCTTTATTTTAAAGTCTATTTTATCTGATATGAGTATTGCTACTCCTGCTGTTTTTGGGTCTCCATTTGCATGAAATATCTTTTTCCAGCCCTTCACTTTCAGTCGGTTTGTGTCCCTTGCTTTGAGGTGGGTCTCTTGTAGACAACATATATAGGGGTCTTGTTTTTGTATCCATTGAGCCAGTCTTTGTTGGGACATTCAACCCATTTACGTTTAAGGTAATTATTGATAAGTATGGTCACATTGTCATTTACTTTGTTGTTTTGGGTTTGAGTTTATACACCCTTTCTGTGTTTCCTGTCTAGAGAAGATCCTTTAGCATTTGTTGAAGAGCTGGTTTGGTGGTGCTAAATTCTCTCAGCTTTTGTTTGTCTGTTAAGTTTTTGAATTCTCCTTCATATCTGAATGAGATCCTTCTGGGTACAGTAATCTGGGTTGTAGGTTTTTCTCTTTCATCACTTTAAGTATGTCCTGCCCTTCCCTTCTGGCCTGAAGAGTTTCTATTGAAAGATCAGTTGATCTTTGACAAAGGAGGCAAGAATATACCTTGGAGAAAAGACAATCTCTTTAACAAGTGGTGCTGGGAAAATTGGTCAACCACTTGTAAAAGAATGAAATTAGAACACTTTCTAACACCATACATAAAAATAAACTGAAAATGGATTAAAGATCTAAATATAAGACCAGAAACTATAAAACTCCTAGAGGGAAACATAGGCAAAACACTCACTGACATAAATCAAAGCAGGATCCTCTATGACCCACTTCCCAGTGTATTGGATATAGAAGCAAAAATAAACAAATGGGACCTAATTAAACTTAAAAGTTTTTGCACAACAAAGGAAACTATAAGCAAGGTGAAAAGACAGACTTCAGAATTGGAGAAATTAATCGCAAATGAAGCAATTGACAAAGAATTAATCTCAAAAATGTACAAGCAACTCCTGCAGCTCAATTCCGAAAAAATAAATAACCCAATCAAAAAATGGGCCAAAGAACTAAACAGACATTTCTCCAAAGAAAACATACAGATGGCTAACAAACACATGAGAAGATGCTCAAAATCACTCATTATCAGAGAAATGCAAATCAAAACCACAATGGGGTACTATCTCGGGCTGGTCAGAATGGCTGGTATCCAAAAATCTACAAACAATAAATGCTGGAGAGGGTGTGGAGAAAACGGAACCCTCTTATATTGTTGGTGGGAATGCAAACTAGTACAGCCACTATGGAGAACAGTGTGGAGATTCCTTAAAAACCTGGAAATAGAACTGCCATATGACTCAGCAATCCCACTGCTGGGCATACACACCGAGGAAACCAGAATTGAAAGAGACACGTGCACCCCAATGTTCATCACAGCACTGTTTACAATAGCCAGGACATGGAAGCAACCTAGATGTCCATCAGCAGATGAATGGATAAGAAAGCTGTGGTACATATACATTATGGAATACTACTCAGCCATTAAAAAGAATGCACTTGAATCAGTTCTAATGAGATGGATGAAACTGGAGCCTATTATACAGAGTGAAGTAAGCCAAAAATAAAAACACAAATATAATATATTAACACATATATATGGAGTTTAGAAAGATAGTAATGATAACTCTGTATGCGAGACAGCAAAAGAGACACAGATGTATAGAACAGTCTTTTGGACTCTGTGGGAGAAATTGAGGGCGTGATGATCTGAGAGAATGTCATTGAAACATGTATATTATCATATGTGAAACAGATCACCAGTCCAGGTTGGATGCATGAAACAGGGTGCTCAGGGCTGGTGCATTGGGATGACCCAGGGGGATGGGATGGGGAGGGAGGTGGGAGGAGGATTCAGGATGGGGAACACATGCAAACCCATGGCTGATTCATATCAATGAAAGGCAAAAACCACTACAATATTGTAAAGTAATTAGCTTCCAACTAAAATAAATAAATTTAAAAAAAAAAAGAGAGAGAGAGAGAAAGCATCAATTCTCTGGCTCTCAGCCTTCTTTATGGTTCAACTCTCACATCCATATATGACTACTGGAAAAACCACAGCTTTGACTATACAGACCTTTGTCGGCAACAAAGGAAGGCCCTGTATTATAGGATATTTTCTAGTTGCCTTCTGGCTCTCAACCTTCCTGTCACCAGACCAGCCCACACCCTATACAGAACAGCCTACAGAAAACTCTCATCAGAGAGTTCCCTTACCTAGGAAGCTAGTTTTGTTCTGAATTCCACTGATATACAACATGGGCATTTGAGTTGCTTACATTCAGAGTATTTGCAATCACTCTAACCTTCCAGATGTCCTTAATTCAAGTTTAATGGTGTGCTGGACCTTTTTGGATTACCTGTGTTTTATATAGTAGAACAAAGAAAACAGGTATATATCAGAAGAAACAAAATATAAATTTATATGCCAAATATTTATTCAAGGTGAACTAAAAGGATGCCCCATTTGAACAGATCCCCTAACCTGGCATTACTACCAGAGAACAAGTGCAAAAGCCCATATTGAAATATTTTTAATGAAATGACACTATAGAAGTAAAAAGAGTTAGTTATCAAAGAGATACTAGAAAGACCAAAATCATACCGAGTTGTATTTGGACGGCCATTGTATTCAGATTACCAGTATACATCTAATAGCAACTTTCTTGAGGAAAATTCCTGAGGTCAAGTTTTTGTATCAAATGGTATAATATTCAATAATCATTTTGCCACAGAGGTCTCAGTTTGTGGACATGCTGGGGATATCCACAACATGGATTAATATGTATTAATATTTAAAATTATTTTATTACTAATTATTATGTATTTTGTTATTAACTCTAGGCAAAGAAAGAAAAAATAAAGTGAGACTATGTTAAACGAGAACTATTCTGCATAGCAAAAGAAATAATCAAACAGGAAAGGGTAATCTATGAAATTGGAGAAAATATTAGCAAACAATGTATCTGACAAGGGGTTAACATTCAAAATATGTAATAAACTCATACAATTCAACAGCAAAAAGAAATAAAACATTTAGCCAAGTTTAAAAATGGGCAAAAGATCTGAACAGATATTTCTCAAAGGAGACTTAGAAGTAGATAACAGATATATGAAAAGATACCAAAAATCATTACTGAACAGGAATACACACACAGAAAAACAACTCACACATGTTAAAAATAGCTGTTACCAAAACTAGAAAAGATAATGATGATGGGGTATAGGGAAACTTTGTATATTCTTTGTGGAAATATAAATTACTGAGAGCTTTAGGAAGAAACAGTTCATTCAAATCATAAAAAAAAAGATCTATCAATATCGCTTTTGTGTATTTAAAAGAAGTCAGGATCTGAAGAGATATGCTCATTGCAGCATTATTCACAATAGTCAAGCTAGAAACTACCTAAATCCTCATCAATAAGTGAATAAAAGTGGTATATACATAAAATAGATGATCACGTCTTCAAAAACAAGAGAATCCTGCCTTTAGCAACAAGTTGGATGGATCTGCAGGGCATGATGTTAGGTGAAAATAAGCCAAACACAGAAAGACAAATGCTGCATGATCTTAGTGTAAGTGGAATCTAAAAGAGTCAAACTCCTAAGAAACAGACTTGAATGGTAGTTGCCGGGGTAGCGGTAGTGAGAAATGAGGAGGTAACATGATGGTTAAAAGGTATAAAGTTTCACGAATGTAAGTTCTGGAGATCTATTATAGAACAGTATTTAAGCTAACAATACTGTATTGCATACTTCAAACTTACTAAAAAGTGGATTTTATGAAGTGTTCTTACCCTAAAGAAAAGTGTGGGGGAGGAAAGATTGGGAGGTGATGGATGTTTATGTACTTGGTGGTGACAGTTTCGTGGCTGTATACTTATCTCCAATCTTATTGCGCTGAATACATTAAATATATAAACACACACACATATTTTAGTTGTCAAACAAAGCTCAATAAACTTCTTACAAATAACCAAAAAATGCTGGCAGAAAGTGAACAATGACAAAAGTTTCCATCATGCAGCTCTTCAACATATTTCAATACACAAACATTTCTCTTATCTTAATACAGGGGCTTCAGATTTTCACTTATTACAACTTACTCAGAGGCTTCCCACCCACAGGACTTGTTGTTCTGTAAAGCATCATTTAAATAAGCCAATGGCACCCGACTCCAATACTCTTGCCTGGAAAATCACATGGACGGAAGAGCCTTGTGGGCTGCAGTCTGTGGAGTCACTAAAAGTTGGACACCACTGAGCGTCTTCACTTTCACTTTTCACTTTCATGCATTGGAGAAGGAAATGGAAACCCACTCCACTGTTCTTGCCTAGAGAATCCCAAGGACAGGGGAGCCTGGTGGGCTGCGGTCTATGGGGTCGCACAGAGTCAGACACGACTGAGGAGACTTAGCAGCAGAAGCGGCAGCTGGAAACTAAGTTTGGACCAAGACCTACTGGTTCCAAAGGACACTTTTTATTTAAACTGATGATGTTTCCTTTCCATGGATTCACAAAGAGTTAGACAGGACTGAGCAGACTGAACAGAACTGAACTGAATGTTTCCTTTAGATAAAGCACAGGCTAATTCTGGTACTTACACACACACAGACATACCCCTAGCATTATTTTAAGCTAATTGATTACATTTAGTACATGGTGTAATTAGTTCCATCCCCGTTGATTCCAGTTATGTTTCCTGTATTCCTCTTATACACATAACCTGAGTTTCTCAGCTCTTTGGAGCAAAAGTACATATCATGCTATTTTTCTAGTTACCTGAATTCTATTCTCAGTTGAAATCGTTTACTGCTGGCATCCACCATCTAAGCAGATTTTTTAAATACCTTTTAAAAAATACAAGGGGCTTCCCTGGTAGCTCAGATGGTAAAGAATCTAAGTGACTCTTCAGGCTTCTGTTTTCATTTCATATGAAAAAAAATATTTCAATGATATGCAACTTACATTATACATCCTACAGGTAATTTTCTTCCCCTTCCACCATCTTGTTAATCAGCTTAAGCTTTTTCTTAGCACAAGTGTTCTTAACTCCTATTTCTAGTATAAGTCAAAAAACGAGAACCCGGCTAAAGATATCCATTTCTCCTTTTCAAAAGGAAAAAAAGGATTATATTCTCTTGCCTCCTGGGTTTGTCAGGTGACAAAGATCTACCATAGTTTTCGTTGTCAGGTTAACACCAGACCCAGAATCCATGCAATTTGGTATCACCCATGGCTCAGTTCAGTTCAGTTCAGTCGCTCAGTGGTGTCTGACTCTTTGCGACCCCATGAATCGCAGCACTCCAGGCCTCCCTGTACATCACCAACTCCCGGGGATTACTCAAGCTCATGTCCATCGAGTTGGTGATGCCATCCGGCCATCCCATCCTCTGTTGTCCTCTTCTCCTCCTGCCCCCAATCCCTCCCAGCATCAGGGTCTTTTCCAATGGGTCAAACCTTCGCATGAGGTGGCCAAAGTATTGGAGTTTCAGCTTCAGCATCAGACCTTCCAATGAACACCCAGGACTGATCTCCTTTAGGATGGACTGGTTGGATCTCCTCGCTGTCTAAGGGATTCTCAAGAGTCTTCTCCAACACTATAGTTCAAAATCATCAATTTTTCGGCGCTCAGCTTTCTTCACAGTCCAACTCTCACATCCATACATGACCACTGGAAAAACCATAACCTTGATCAGATGGACATTTGTTGGCAAAGTAATGTCTCTGCTTTTCAGTATGGTATCTAGGTTGGTCATAACTTTTCTTCCAAGGAGTAAGCGTCTTTTAATTTCATGGTTGCAATCACCATCTGCAGTGATTTTGGAGCCCCCCCAAAATAAAGTCTGACACTGTTTCCACTGTTTCCCCATCTATTTCCCATGAAGTGATCAAACCAGATGCCATGATCTTAGTTTTCTGAATGTTGAGCTTTAAGCCAACTTTTTCCCTCTCCTCTTTCACTTTCATCAAGAGGCTTTTTAGTTCCTCTGCACTTTCTGCCATAAGGGTGGTGTCATTGGCATATCTGAAGTTATTGATATTTCTCCCCGCAATCTTGATTTCAGCTTGTGCTTCCTCCAGCCCAGCGTTTCTCATGTTGTACTTTGCATATGAGTTAAATAAGCAGGGTGACAAAATGCAGGCTTGACATACTCCTTTTCCTATTTAGAACCAGTCTGTTGTTCCATGTCCAGTTCTAACTGTTGCTTCCTGACTTGCATATGGATTTCTCAAGATGCAGATGAGGTGGTCTGGTATTCCCATTTCTTTCAGAATTTTTCACAGTTTATTGTGATCCACACAGTTAAAGGCTTTGGCACAGTCAATTAAGGCTAGACACCCAATAAAAATCCATCTACAGAAATGTTTTTGTCTCATCATCATCCTACAATAAAAACTCTGATTTTAGGATGGAATCAGTGTGTTCCAGGAGATGCCAGAGACACGTGCAATGCATACAACCAACTTAAGACTTTTTGTATTTGAAATTATAAATAACATGGCCATCTATAATAATGAATTCAGAGTAATGGAACATAATAGAGAGCACAGTATTTCTGTATGTGAAAATTGTCTGTTCCTGTTCACTTGTGTCTGACTCTTTGTGACCCCATGGACTGCAGCATGCCAGGCTTCTCTGTCACTCACCATCTCCCAAAGTTTGCCCAAGTTCAAGTCCATTGTATTGGTGATGCCACCCATCCATCTCATCTTCTGATGCCCTCTTCCCCTTCTGCCCTCAATCCTTCCCAGCATCAGAGAATTTTCCAGTAAGTCAGCTGTTTGCATCAGGTGATCAGGATACTGGAGTTTCAGCTTGAGTATCAGCCCATCAAATGAGTATTTAGAGTTGATTTCCCTTAAGATTGACTGGTTTGGACTCCTTGATGTCCAAGGAACTCTCAGAAATCTTCTCCAGCACCACAGTTAGAAGGCTTCAATTCTTTGGCACTCCACCTTCTTTATGGTCCAGCTCTATTGGGAGCCCTGCATCAAAGTCATGCTAGGAAAAGAATTACGACAGTTGCAAAAGTACCTGGTGGCAACCCTACTAATATGAAATGCTGCTTCTACTTGTATCACTTTATTTTTTCAAAGTCTTAAATATAGTCAATAAAGGATTTAAAAAGGAAAGACTTAAGAAATGGGTGGGCCATCTTGGGCCTTGATGAGTCCTTTGCTTCTGGGAGCGGTCCAGTAAGTCAGCAGTGTCTGGAATCCAGGTGACTCTCCCAATATGGATTTGATCAGCATTTCAAATGCTGATTTCCCGTCAAATTCTGCACCTTTTTCTTTCAGAATCCAAATGTCATTTCTTTTCCTGGGCTCATGAAGGTGTAATACATATCTGTGATCATCTTTTCCTGTGCCTGTGAAAGTTTAAATAATAATCATGATTGCAAGAACAGACTGTTACAGGGCTGTTCGCAGTGATATGTTTGGTCATAAAATTGAGGGAAGCTTTGAAATTGAACATGTGGATGAAAAATGAAGTTTAGCTTTCTCACTAATGGGAATCATGGATGCTAAGTCTTAAAGCTGGTATTCTAGGTACAGAAAACAGTACATGATTTTCAACATTTTAAAGTGAAAGTCCCTCAGTTATGTCTGACTCTTTGCGACACATGGACCATACAGTCCTTGGAATTCTCCAGGCCAGAATCCTGGAGTAGGTAGCCTTTCCCTTCTCTAGGAGATCTTCCCAGCCCAGGGATCAAATCCAGGTCTCCCACATTGCAAGCAGATTCTTTACCAGCTTAGCCACAAAGGAAGCCCAAGAATGCTGGAGTGGGGTGCCTAGCCTTTCTCCAGTAGATCTTCCCAACCCAGGAATTGAATTGGAGTCTCCTGCATTGCAGGCAGATTCTTTACCAACTGCGCTATCTGGGAAACCCATCAACATTTTAAAGAGTGTAAAAATATAAGTTCAATTTCAATAAGCCATATATTATATTTTCTTAAAAATTTAAACTTGTTACATTTTCCTTTCATTGATGGCTTTCTTTTTGCTTCTGCTGTTCTTCCCATGTTATATTATGGTCTGTTAGTTGTTGGTATGAATATCTAGCTCACTGATAGATACCCTTTGTAATATACATATACACACCCTGTGTGCAATTCAGCATAACATTTGATGTATCTATAAAGTAAAAATAGATTCCAATAGAGTTCAAATCTTTCTGCATGGCATAAACAGAAGGCATGGGCTCACACCTCGAATTCGGATACAGATCAAGTGAAGTCTTTCTAATATTTTACCCTTTTACCTAAGTCAGCCTCACCACCGAGATGACCCTGATGAAGGAAACTGTTCTGAAACCTAATCAAAGTGCACTCTGCAGCATTATTTCACAGAACTCCTACCCTGGGCTAACAACCAACGAATGACTGGCCAAAGAAATTGACATCCCAAAAGAATAAGGTCAACATCAAGTGGCAAGAGTGATTTCCTCTTTCTCTCTGCCTTTTTAACAATATCAAATAATAATAATAATAATAAATATCCATATCAGAGAAAAACACCTCTTCGTATTACACCGAGGGATCCTGGGGGTTTCTATTCTACCTGTGCATTGAAAAAATAAGTAAGACTTCAGAGAGGGCTGTGGACCGAAAGGAGCTGTCAAACCTGTCTTACCCCTGCACACCAACAGCCAGAAAAATACATAAATGTAACCTACAAGGCACCTCCACTAGACTATCAGTGGATTTCTCAGCAGAAATTCTACAGACCGGGGGAGAGTGGAATGACATATTCAAGGTGCTGAAAATGAGCATTTTCAGCCAAGAATACTTTATCTGGAAAGTTTATCTCGATATATGGAAAACTAAAGGCTTTCTTGGAAACTGGTCCCATCACTTCATGACAAATAGGTGGGGAAACAATGGAAACGGTGACAGACTTTATTTTATTTTCTTGGGCTCCAAAATTGCTGCAGATAGTGACTGCATCCATGAGATTAAAAGACACTTGCTCCTTGGAAGAAAGGCTATGACCAACGTAGATAGCATGTTAAAAAGCAGAGACATTATGTTGCCAACAAAAGTCCATATAGTCAAAGCTATGGTTCTTACACTAGTCATGTATGTATGTGAGTTGAGCCATTAAGAAGGCTGAAGGCCGAAGAATTGATGCCTTTGAACTGTGGTGTTGGAGAAGACACTTGAGAGCTCTTGGACTGCAAGGAGATCACACCAGTCAATCCTAAAGGAAATCAACTCTGAATATTCATTGGAACGCCTGATGCTGAAGATGAAGCTCCAATATTTTGGCCACCTGATGCAAAGACCTGACTCATTGGAAAAGACCCTGATGGGAAAGATTGAAGGCAAAGGGACAACAGAGAACAAATTGTTGGATGGCATCACCGACTCAATGGACATGAATTTGAGCAGGCTGTGGGAGTTGGTGATGGACAGGGAAACCTGGTGTGCTACAGTTCATGGGGTCATAAAAATTCATGACTGAGTGACTGAACTGAATTGAACAGAAGCAATAGCTAAAGGAGTTCACCCTTAGATCTGTTGTGCATGAAATACTGAATATTCTTTGAGCTGAAATAAAAAGATGCTAGTTAATGACATGAAAACACATGAAAGCACACAACACTCTAATAAAGGTAAAATATAGACAGAATTGGAAGATTAAAATTGCATATTAGAATGGTATCTGAACTATATAGTATAAAGTTTAAAAAGAGGATTAACAAATCTAGCTCCTATAAAATAACAGATATACAACATAAAGAGAGGCAAATTTTGACATTAAATACATAATAGATAGGAGTAAAAGGATGGAGCCTTTCTGGGTGAATAAAGATAAATTTCTATCAGCATAATATGTGCTGTGTTATCTAGATGCTTGAATTAACCCTTATGATGTTGTCAATAACCCTTATGGTAAACAAAAAAAGAAAAAAATAAATCCACTTGCTCTTTGGAAGAAAAGCTATGACAAACCTGGACAGCAGCATATAAAATGCAGAGACATCATTTGCAAACAAAGGTTCATATTGTCAAAGCTATGGTTTTCCCAGTAGCCATGTATGGATGGGAGAGTTGGACCGTAAAGAAGGCTGAACAATGAAGAATTGATGCATTCGAATTGTGGTGCTGGAGAAAACTCTTGAGAGTCCCTTGGATAGCAAGGAGATCAAATCAGTCAATCCTAAAGGAAATCAACCCTGAATTTTCACTGGAAGGACTGATGCTGAAGCTCAAGCTTCAATACCTTGGCTACCCGATGCAAACAGCCAGTTCATTAGAAAAGACCCTGATGCTGGGAAAGATTGGTAGCAGGAGGAGAAGGGGGAGACAGAGGATGAGATGGTTGGGTGGCATGATCAACTCAATGGAAATGAGCGTGAGTGCAGTCTGAGAGATAGTGAATGACAGGGAAGACTGGCGTGCCGCAGTCCATGGGGTTGAAAAGAGCTGGACACAACTTAGTGACACAACAGTGTGGAAGCTAAACAGAAGATATAAAAAAATATCTCCAAACAAAGGAAAATGGAAACAGACATTTGAATCCTAGGGGCTGTTGCAAAATCAATTCTGAAAGGGAAGTTCTGGAAATAACTGAAAATATTAAGTAATTAAAAGATCTGAAATAAAGAACCTTACTTTACACCTAAAGGAATGAGAAAAAGGACAAATTAAGCTCAAAGTTAGCAGGAGGAATGAAGTAATAAAGATCAGAGCAGAAGTAAAGAAAATAAAGACAAGAACAATAATACAAAAGGTCAGTGAAACAAAGATCTGGTTTTTCAAAGTATTTAAAAAATTAATAAACCTTTGGCTGTAGGAAAAATACAAATTAATGAAATTATAAATGAAAGAGAAGACATTACAACTTTATACTCTAGAAATACGATCATAAGAGGATGTGAAAAATCATATACCACTAAGTTAAATAACCTATAAGAAATAAATAAGTCCCTAGAAACACAATAATCTGAAAACCTGAAACAGGAAGAAATATAAAATTTAGATAGATCAAGAACAAGTAAAGAAATTGAAATAGTAATTTTCAAAAGCCCAACACATAAAACTCTAAAAGTGGATAACTTCACTGGTGAATTCAACCAAACATTTAAAGTATTAATGGCAATTCTTCTTAAACACTTCCAAACAATTAAAGAGAAGAGAACACCTCCAAACTCATTCTACAAGGCCAGCATTACTCTGATACCAAAGCCAGATAGGGATAGTACAAGGAAAGAAAACTATGGACCAATACCCCTGATGAATACAGATGCAAAGAATAATAGTAAGCCAAATTCAAAAACACATTAAAAGGTTTATGCATAATGACAAAGTGGATTTATCCCTAGAATGCAAAGATGGTTCAACATACACAAATCAGGAAGTATAATACTTCATGTTAATAGAATGAAAGATAAAATTTACATGATCACCTCAATAGATGCAGGAAAAGCAATTGCCAGAATACAACCTTTCCTAATAAAAGCCCTCAACCTATTGTGTATAGAAGAAATACATCGCAACATAACAAAGGCCACATAGGACAAACCCACAGGTAACATTCCAGTCAATGGTGAAAAAGTAAAAGATTTTTCTCTAAGATCATTGTCAAGAGATGGATAACCAGTCTCATCATTCTTATTCAACATAGCACTGGAAGTCTTAGCTAGAGTAATTAGGCAAGACAAAGACATGAAAGGCATCCAAATCAAAAAGAAGTAAATTGCCCCCATTTGCAACTAATTTTATATATAGAAAATCCAAAAGGCAACCCAGAACTGTTGGATATAACAAAGTCAGTAAAGTTGAACCATTAAAAACATCAAGACACTGAAATAAGCATGTCCATAATAATGAAATATCTGAAAAATAAAGGAAATTAACCCATTTTAATAGTTTAAAACAACAAAATGCCTAGGAAAAAATTGAACCACTTAAGGGAAATATCTGTACAATGAAAAGTATACAACTTTGTTGAAAGAAATCAAAAGCACAAACAAAATGAAAGATTATGATGTTCATGGATTGAAAGAATTAATATTACTAAAATGGTCATAGATTTAGAGAAAAATATATAAATTTATAGATATAGGTCACCATCTATAGATTCAATTCTATTCCTATCAAAATTCTAATGGCATTCTTCACAGATATAAAAAAAAGTCCCAAAATGTGTATGGAAACACAAAGGACCTTGAATAGCCAAAGCAATCCAGATAAAGAACAAAATTGGAGGTATCGCACCTCCTCATTACAAAATATACTACACAAAGCTATAGTAATAAAAACAGTATAGTTCTAGCATAAAAATCGACACAGACCAATAGAGCCGAATAGAGAACCTTGAAAGAAACTGTCCAAATATGCTCAAAATATTTGACAAAGAAGCCAAGAACACCCAGTGGGAAAAGGATGGTCTCTTCAATCAGTGGTGTTGAGAAAGCTGAATCAGCACAAGCAGGACAATGAAATTGAACCACTATCTTATAACACATACATAACACATTACCTGACATCAATCATAGACCTTAGACCTGACACCATAGACCTTAGACCTGACACCATAAAACTTCTGGAAGAAAACATGGGGTAGCAGTTCCTCAACATCAAGTCCTGGTAGTGATATTTTAGATATGACACCAAAAGCACAAACAACAAAGGCAAAAAAAAAAAAAAAAAAAAAAAAAAAAACCGAGGTGACTATATCAAATTTAAAAGTCTCTGCACAGCGATGGAAACAATTACATGAAAAGACAGCCTACACACTGGGAGAAAATTTGCAAACCATGAATAGCAGTTAATATACAAAACACATGAAGAACTCATACAAGTCATTAACAATCTGATTTTAAAATAGGCAAAGGGCAAAAACAGACATTTCCCCAAAGAAAACACAGAAATGGATATAGATATATGGAAAGATGTTCAAGACACTTAACTAGAGAAATATAGATCAAAACCACAATAAGCTATCACCTCACACCTTTAAGGATGGCTATCACCAGATGACAAGGTATGATAAGTTTTGGCAAGGATGACAAGAAAAGTGAACTTGTTGTGTAACCTATTTGTGGGAATGCAAGTCGATTCAACTACTATGGAAATCCAGATGGAGTTCCACAGAAAATAAAGAGATGTACCCAATGATCTAGCAATCCCATTTCTGGGTATACACCAAAAGGAAACAAAAGCAGATTTTTAAAGAGATATATGCACTCTCCTGTCTTTTTACAGCATTTTTCTTAATAGCTCAGATATAGGAACGAACTAGGAGCCCATCAACGAATGGATAAAAAGATGAGATATACACATATATGCAGAGGAATATTATTCAACCATGATGAAGAAGTATATCCTGCCACTTGCAACAACTGAAAGGATCTTGAGGATACTATGCTAATTGAGATGTCAGACTGAGAAAAACAAATACTCTAAGATATCACTTATCTGTGGAATCTAGAAAAAGCCAAATTCATAAAAACAGAGTAAATGGCTACTAGGGGATGATGGGGAAAAGGGTTGCTGTTGTTATTTTTTAGTCTCTCTGTTGTGTCTGACTCTTTTTGAGTCCATGGACTGCAAGCATGCCAGGCTTCCCTGTCCTCCACTATTATCCAAAGTATGCTCAAATTCATTTCCATTGAGGCGGTTATACCATGCAATCATCCCATTCTCTGTCTTCCCCTTCTCCTCCAGCTTGCAATCTTTCCCAGCATCAGGGTCTTTTCCGAAGAGTCAGCTCTTTGCAACAGGTGGCCAAAGTATTGGAGCTTCAGCTTCAGCATCAGTCCTTCCAAAGAAAATTCAAGGATTCAAGGTTGATTTCCTTTAAGATTGACAGGTTTGTTCTCTTTGCTTTCCAAGGAATTCTCAAGAGTCTTCTCCAGCACCACAGTTCAAAGGCATCAGTTCTTTGGTGCTCAGTGTTTTTAATGGTCCAACTCTCACATCCATACATGACTACTGGGAAAACCATAGCTTTGACTACATGGACCTTTGTTGACAAAGTAATGTCTCTGCTTTTAATTCACTGTCCAGGGTGTCATAGCTTTTCTTCCAAGGAGCAAGTGTCTTTTAATTTCATGGCTTTAGTAATCATCCACAGTGATTTTGGAGCTGAAGAAAATAAAGTCTGTCACTGTTTCCATTGTTTCCCCATCTATTTGCCATAAAGTGATGGGACTGGATGCCTTGATCTTAGTTTTTGTCTGTTCACTTTTCAACAGCTTTATCACTCTCCCCTCTCACCTTCACTAAGAGTTTCTTTAGTTCCTCTTCGCTTTCTGCCATAAGAGTGGTGCATCTGCATATCTGAGGTTATTAATATTTCTCCCCACAATCTTACTTCCAGTTTGTGCTTCATCCAGCCCAGCATTTCACATGAGGTACTCTGTATACGAGTTAAATAAGGAGTGTGACAATATACAGGCTTGATGTACTCCTTTCCAGATTTGGAACCAGTTCATTGTTCCAGTTCTGGTTCTAACTGTTGCTTCTTGACCTGCATACAGTTTCTCTGGAGGCAGGTCAGGTGATCCAGTGTTCCCATCTCTTTAAGAATTTTCCATAGTTTGTTGTCATCCACATAGTCAAAGGCTTTAGCATAGTCCATGAAGCAGAAGTAGATATTTTTCTGGAACTCTCATTCTTTTTCAATGATCCAACAAATGTCAGCAATTTATTCACTGGTTCCTTTGCCTTTTCTAAATCCAGCTTGGATATCTGGAAGTTCTCAGTTCACATAGCTAGCTTGAAGGATTTTGAGCATTACCTTGCTAGCATGTGACATGAGTACAATTGTGCAGTAGTTTGAATGTCCTTTGGCATTGCCTTACTTGGGGAATGCAATGAAAATTGACCTTTTCCAGTCCTGTGGCCACTGCTGAGTTTTCCAAATTGGCTGTCATATTGAGTGTAGTAGCACTTTCACAGTATCATCTTTTAGGGTTAAAATAGCTCAGCTGGAATTCCATCACCTACACTAGCTTTGTTTATAGTGGTGCTTCCTAAGGCCCATTTGATGTTACACTCCAGTATTTTTGACTCTAGGTGAATGATCACACCATCCTGGTTATCTGGGTCACTAAGAGTTTTTTGTACAGTTCTTCTGTGTATTCTTGCCATGTCTTTTAACCTCCTCTGCTTCTGTTAGGTCCATACTGTTTCTGTCCTTTATTGTGCCCATCTTTGCTTGAAATGTTCCCTTAGTATCTCCAATTTTCTTGAAAAGATCTCTAGTCTTTCCCATTCTATTGTTTTCCTCCATTTCTTTGCAGTGTTCACTTAGGAAGGCTTTCTTATTTCTCCTCAGCATTCTTTGAAATTCTGCATTCCAAGATGAGTATATCTTTCCTTTTCTCCTTTACCCTTTGCTTCTCTTCTTCTCTGAGCCATGTGTAAGTCCTCCTGAGACAACCATTTTGCCTTTTTTGCATTTCTTTTTCGTGGGGATGGTTCTGATCACCGTCTCCTGTGCAATGTTATGAGGCTCCCTCCAAAGTTCTTCAGGCATTCTGTCTATCAGATACATTCCCTTGAAACTATTTGTCATTTCCACTGTATAATCATTAGGGATTTGATTTAGGTCATACCTGAATGGTCTAGTGGTTTTCCCTACTTTCTTCAATTTAAGTTTGAATTTTGCAATAAGGAGTTCATGATCTGAGCCACAGTCAGTTCCCAGTCTTGTTTTTGCTGCAAAGTGTATAATCAGCTTGATTTCTGTATTGACCATCTGGTGATGTCCATGAGTAAAGTCATCTCTTGTGTTGCTGGAAGAGGGTGTTTGCTCTGACCAGTGAGTTCTCCTGGAAAAGCTCTGCTAGCCTTTGCCCTGCTTCATTTTGCATTCCAAGACCAAATTTGTCTGTTACTCCAGGTATCTCTTGACTTCTTACTTTTGCATTCCAGGTCCCTATGATGAAAAGGACATCTTTTTTTTTTTTTTTTTTTTTTTTTTTGGTGTTAGTTCTACAAGGTCTTCATAGAACTATTCAGCTTCAGCTTTTTTGGCATTAGTGATTGGGGCATAGACATAGATTACTGTGACATTGAAAGGCTTTCCTTAGAAAGAAAGCAAGATCATTCTGTCATTTTTGAGATTGCACCCAAGTGCTGCATTTTGGAATCTTGTTGACTCTGAGAGCTACTCCATTTCCTCTAAGGGATTCTTGTCCACAGTAGTAGATATAATGGTCATCTGAATTAAATTTGAACACTCCCTTCCACTTTAGTTCACTGCTTCCTAAATTGTTGATGTTCACTCTTAGCATCTCCTATTTGACCATTTCCAATTTATGTTGATTCATGGACCTAATATTCCAGGTTCCTATACAATATTGTTCTTTACAGCATCAGACTTTACTTTCAACACCAGACACATTCACAACTGGGCACTGTTTGTGCTTTGGCTCAGCCTTTTCATTCCTTCTAAAGCTATTTGTCTGTTCTTCTCAGTAGCATATTGGACATCTACCAACCTGGGAGGTTCATCTTTCAATGTAATATGTTTTTGCTTTTTGATGGTCTTCATGGGGTTCTCAAGGCACAAATACTAATGTGGTTTGCCATTCTCTTCTCCAGTGGACCACATTTAGTCAAAACTCTCCTCTATGACCTGTCCAACTTGGTTGGCATACATGGCGTGGCTTATAGTTTCATTGAGTTAGACAAGGTTGTGGTCCATATGATCAGTTTGGTTAGTTTTCTGTGGCTGTGGATTTCATTCTGTCTGCCCTCTGATGAATGAGTATAAGAGGGTTGTGCAAGCTTCTTGATGCGAGGGAATCACAGTTAGGAAAACAGTCTTGTTCTGGTGGGCAAGGCCATGCTTAATAAGTCTCTAATCCAATTTGATGCTGATGGGTGGCTGTGTTCCCTCCCTGTGGTTTGGCCTGAGGCCATTCTATGGTAGGGGTAATGGTGACTTCCTCCAAAAGGACTTATGCCAGCACATTGCTCCTCCCAGCACCGTTGGAGACAAGTGCCCCTGAGCCAGTGGAAGGCTACTGTCGACCCATGCCTCTGCCAGAAATTCCCAAACACTCACAGGCAAGTCTGGCTCAATCTCTTATGGGGTCACTGCTCCGTTCTCCTGATTCTTGGTGTGCACAAGCTTTTGTTTGTGCCATCCAAGAGTCTGTTTCCCAGTCCTGTAGAAGTTCTGTCATCAAATTCTACTGATCATCAGAGTCAGATTCCCTGGGGATAGTCAGTCCCTCTGCCAGATCCCCAAGTTTGGAAGTCTGTCGTAGGGCCTAGAACTTTGGCAACAGTGTGAGAACTTCCTTGGTATAAATGTTCTCCAGTTGAAAAGAAATTATAAGTAAGTTTCATGATAGAGGTGTTAATTACCACTACAATAGACGTCATACTGCGCGCGTGCTAAGTCGCTTCAGTTGTGTCTGACTCTTTGTGACGCCGTGGTCGGTAGCCCGCCAGGCTCCTCTGCCCATGGGATTCTCCAGGCAAGAATACTGGAGTGGGTTGCCATTTCTTTCTCCAAGAAGTCATATTACAATATGTAAATACATCAAGTTAATATGTTGCACATCTTGGGCTTCCCTGGTGACTCAGATGGGGTTTTATCCCTGGGTTGGGAAAACTCCCTGGAGGAGGGCATGGCAACCCACACCAGTATTCTAACTTGGAGAATCCACATGGACAGAGTAGCCTGGTGGGTTATAGTCCATGGAGTTGCAAAGAGTCACTCATGACTGAGCAACTAAGTACAGCACAATATGCTGTACATCTTAAATATCTAAAATCCTGTATGTCAAGTATATTTCTATTAAAAAAAAAAAAAAAAGAAATGTTTGTATTCCAGGAACTAGAGTCCAATTATGCTTGAATTTCTTTCATTATCTCTCAGGATCAAGGTAAAGAGACAATCTGGGTCAGACAATTCTGACCCAATATGTTATATCAGTTATTCTTCTAAACATTTTTTGCATGTTATATCATACAATGTGAAGGATTAAATAAAAATAAATTTGTATGTATCTTCTATCAATGGAGGAGACTTGGTTTTGTGCATTCATGATGGGGAAGGGACCTCTACTGGATGTTCATCTCACAGTAGAGGATGAAGTCACATGAGGACATTGTAGAGAATGTAAGCAACAGGGTCAATTTGATAGTGGGATGTTTTCCTTGATGATTGCTGTCAACACTAGAGAATAGCAAGCAACATATACTATGGGGAATCTGGATAATATAATACCCATGCTCCTAGCTTTAAGGCCAGAATTCCTTTTTTGTACTGCTGTTTCAGGTCGCTTTGATACAGGACAGCTTATGGACTGCTAGAATAGTTTTTGAATGGAATATTCAGTATAAAAAATGGAAAAATATTTAATGCATCTATGATCAAAGAGCCAGCTCTAAAGAAAAAGGTTAAACTACCAACAAATAAATTAAAGCAACTTATTAAAGACCAGGTTTTACAAATGTTATAGTTCCCAATAAGCTATGGGGAAGCTTCCCTGGTGGTCCAGTGGTTAAGACTCCACACTTGCAGTGCAACAGATATTGGTTCCATTCTTGGTTAGGAACTAGGATCCTGCCATACCTCGTTCCATGGCCAAAAGCAAAAGAAGCAAACCAATAACCTATAGGATACAGGGATCTCAAACTGAGGATACACTGGGGAGAAGACTTTTTCTTTTTTTTTTGGCACACCACATGCCTTATGAGATTTCAGTTCCCTGACCAGGAATTGAACCCAGGCCACGGCTGTGAAACCCAGAAATCCTGACCACTGGGATACCAGTGAACTCCCCCAAAGAAGTTTTTCTCTTGGTTCCCTTCAGGGTGTCTGACACAGCATTGACTCAAATCCTTGTAGTTAATGTTCATCCCTTGGGAACTCATATGGCCATAGGGGGCTGAGTGGTACAGGCTCATTTGAGTGGATGGTCAAGAAGGAAAGTGCATAAAATAATGAGAGATTAGGCTGGTTGGGCATGTGGTTTATTCTTTTATTTCTTATCTCCAAGGTATACCTGTGCTGAGACCACCTCTTTGGTGAGTTCTGAAACAGAACTCTGATTATGAAACACAGGTAATGAAGTAATATTGGCCACCAGGATCTTCGACTTGAGAAGCCTAGGGATCCATACAGATCCTGCCCCAAATCCACCCTCTCCTACACCTTGGGATAACCTAATAATCGCAGGTCTTTGACCTTCTCCTTCCTTGGGATTGAGACAAAATTATACCTGGTAGAGAACTGATGTTTTCCAAAAGGTAGGAACATAGTGGTTTGGGGTATATAGGAGTCTCTGGAAGAGTCATTTGTATTCAAAAAACTATGATCCTGCTTCAACTGGCTTGCAAGACCCTGTGTTCTTCTGCATGAAGGGAAAAGCAATTCATCCTCATCAGAAGGCCACCTTTCCTGATACAGCCTGAAAGAAAAGTGCTGATTCTAGACTTAGGTGCTTTTCATCTGGATTTGGGGGCTGCTTATGTCTGAATATCTGTCCATAAGAGATGAACTTTTAGTTAAACCAAGTGGCACATGCACTGAAGGTATTAATGACTAAGCCAGGAAAGGCATCTGAGCCAGAGGAGGTGACTTTTCATTTGGATCTCAGCTCTTAGCAGACAGGGGGAAAGTTTCAAGGAATGCCTATATTCCTGAGGACTTGAGTACTCTGGGTAGTGAAGGGGAGGCAGATCACTATTTTCCCTAAGACCCAGAAAAATGGGAGATAATAGGATGTCAGTTTTAAGGAAACTAATGGGCATGAAAAGTAAAAGGATACAAGGTGCCCTCCCATTCTAGCCAACCAATGGAGAAGCCACGCCTAGCCTGGTGTGGAGAGTTGTTCTCAATTTTCACCTAGTTTGCAAGGACCAGATGGAAGGTATAAATTGAACCCCCAAGATTTGGCCTCAGAGATTTTGCCCTGTGCCTGACAGTTCAGAAGGAAGCAGAGCTGGAATCTTACTTCTTTTGATGTTCATTCTCCTTTTTCCTACCTGTGTCATGGTTTTGGAATCAAAGAGTTCAGCACCCAGAACAGAGCAGAAGTGGGTCTCTGAATGCTCTGGCTGAAGGCCCTAATGCCAGACCTCCCCTGACAGTTCCCAGAGACCAAAACCAAAGGAACCTGCCTGCTACTGTTGGGCTGGACCTCACAGGCCTTCATGCCTTGTAGATGCCCTGCCTTAAGTCTGAAGAAAAAGTGAAAGACAGCAACAAAGACATCAACGGTTACTGGACAGGGCATCTCATATGTTGGAAACAGAATGTCCTAGAGCGATTTACCGCCGTTTACAGCAGGTAGGAAATGGCAGAAATTTTTGACACTGGGGGAGAAGTGTCAAAGTGTCAGTCTACCATTTTTAGGGGATCTGATGTCAGTTGGCTTATCTGTTTCCAGGGCAACCTGCAGCTAGGGCAGCAGCAGGCATGTAGGTGGTTACTAATTAAGCCCTATATTTAAGAGGACTGGATAGTCCTGTGAGTGGAGAAAGGACTGGTCAAGCAGGGAGTTGTAGAAAGAGCAAGAGAACAGCCATCGTGAATGGGCTGACCATACAGTCCACCCTTACACAACCTGCATACCCCTTAGTATCTTGGTCCACCCCTCTTCCACAGTATTCCTGGCCTCCAGTATATAAGGGTACACTACAATCAGATACCACAAATGCAACACAGACAACCACAGCTAGTGAATACTGAGATTCTAAAAGGTAGGCAACCTTTCAGTTCAGTACAGTTCAGTCACTCAGTCGTGTCCAACTCTTTGTGACCCCATGAATCGCAGCACGCCAGGCCTCCCTGTCCATCACCAACTCCCAGGTTTACTCAAACTCATGTCCATCGAATCGGTGATCCCATCCAGCCATCTCATCCTCTGTCATCCCCTTCTCCTCCTGCCCCCAATCTCTCCCAGTATCAGGGTCTTTTCCAATGAGTCAACTCTTCGCATGAGGTGGCCAAAGTATTGGAGTTTCAGCTTCAGCATCAGTCCTTCCAATGTATATCCAGGACTGATCTCCTTTAGGATCGCCTGGTTGGATCTCCTTACAGTCCAAGGGACTCTCAAGAGTCTTCTTCAACACTATAGTTCAAAAGCATCAGTTTTTTGGCACTCAGCTTTCTTTGGAGACAGGCATTTATCGGGTCAATTTTTCAAGGAATTTCTGAGGACAACAACAGTATATCGCTCTAGACACAGACATCGGACTCATGTTGCACTGTCTGCAAACAGTGCCCATTGTTGCCCTGTCTGCAAACAAGCTCCCTCCGCTGAGACTAGACATGAAATGTAAGATGTCTAAGAGGCTCAATGCAGGGAATATCATGATCATTAAGTAAAATACAAGTAGTAACATCATTCTGACATAATAACACCCCTGACTATGATTGTTTTTCTGGACCGCATTACCATTAAGCTTGTCTAACCTCAGTCCACAAAGCCAGGTCAAATACTGGAGAGGGCGTGTAACAGACCACAGGTTTAATATAATGGTGCCTTTCTCTAGTAGGAGGCCTAGACTAATTTCTTTGTCATCCTAGGTGGGCCCAGATGAAACTTGCGAGTACATTTCTAGTACTAATCCCTGTAGGGTTGCAAATCCAAAGCACTGGGGACTTCCCTGCCAGTCCTAGAGCCATTTACAATATGTTCCCCTGTGACAAGGGCAAAGGTGAATTATTCTCCGGACCAGTAGTTGGCAATGACCTTGGGTGGTCAACAGTTGAGCTGCGATGATGTCAACTAGTTTGCCTCTTGGTTAACTCGGCAAAAGCCAGGGATGATTGATCCTGGGATATTTGGTTACAAATTCATGTGACTCAAGTTAGCCTCCTGGTCCACAGGTTGAGAGAGTGGGTTTCCTGTTTCAGTTGTTAAGTAGTCCACTCATCCTTCTATTAGCCCAGCAGCAGCAGGGCTGTAGGGCAGGTGGAACACCAGTCTGTGGCATTTTTATTGGCCCATTCCTAAACTTCATAGCTGCTCAAGAGGGGTTTTTTGCATCGTTGAACAATTTAGATAGGCCTGCTGATGTATCAGCTTCCACCTGTTGTAAAGCACTGTAAATCTGCCAAGCAGCCCCCAGATCTTTCCTAGAGCCTTAGCAGTAATGTTGAGATGAGGAGAAAGAGAAATGGGCACAGTAGGTGCTGGCTCTTGGACTCGGAAGAGGCATTCTGCTTTTGCAAGAGTTGTCAGTCACTGTGCAACTTGCTGGTCTTCTCTGGATCTTGGATTCCTGGACATCCGTGAAACACAGACAATGACACTGCCACTTTACTCAGAGGGCTGCAGTGAGGTCCTGATGATAGCTTGGGCTGAGGGTGCTGTAATGTGTGTTTTGTGCCATGAACATCAGTGGTAGGTGCCCAGAACCCAGGTGGGGGAAAAATCAACTGAGTCAACAGGGCAAGAAATCACCTCTATTTTCCCTGGACTGGAACTAGATCTTCAGGTTAAGAGCAGGTATAAAAGCCAATGGTGGAAGATGGCGGAGGAGTAGGACGGAGAGACCACTTTCTCTCCTAGAAATTCATCAAAAAAATAACTGAACGCAGAGCAAACTTCACAAAACAACTTCTGATCGCTAGCTGAGGTCATCAGGCACCCAGAAAAGCAGCCCATTGTCTTCGAAAGGAGGTAGGACAAAATATAAAAGATAAAAAGCGAAACAAAAGAGCTAAGGACGGAGATCCGTTCGGGAAGGGACTTAATAGAGGACGTTCCCAGACACCGGGAAACCCTCGCACTGGCGGGCCTGGGGGAAGTGTTGGAATCTCAAGAGTTTGAATCTGACTGGGAGGGATAGAATAAATAAAACCCACAGATTACGAGCCTAAAAGCAACTCCCAGCAGAAAAGTACCCCAGACGCCCGCATCCGCAACCAGCAAGTGGGGGCGGAACGGAGAGGAGCGGGCGGCATTACTTGGGGCTGGATCCGGGCCTGAGCGCCCTGAGGACAATCAGAGGGAGCTTTTGTGAGTTGCCAGCTTGAACTGTGGGAGAGCAAGAGAGAGAGAAAATTAACCGGCCCGAACACACTGCCGGCCGTTCGCAGAACAAAGGGACCGAGATTCTGGGCGGCCGAAGTCCGCCGGGAGGGTCGCGGCGAGACGGAGGGCGCGGGCGCCCGACTGGCGCGGGCAGGAACTGGGGCTGGGGACGCGGAGGGCAGAGGGCGCGCACGCCCGACTGGCGCCGGCGGGGACTGAGACTCGGACCGCGCAGGGCAGAAGACGCGCCGCACCCGGGGAGAGAGCGCCCGTCAAGCGCCTGGCTGCCTGGGCCGCTCGGGCGGCGTGGGGCCGGAGCGCGGGCCCAGCTTTGTGTGCTGCGCTTTTGGGAATCGCCCGAGGGCTGGAGCCGCGCGCAGCAGGGCGCGCGCTTCAGACAGAACAGCCCGGAGCCTGAGCAGCGCAGACCGAGAAAAGAGCGCAAGCCCCTCCCTGAAGCGCCGGCCCCTCCCCGCACAGCCCCTCCCCGCACAGCCCCTCCCCGCACAGCCCCTCCCCGCAGCGCAACGGAACTAGCTACCTGAATAAGAATCCACCTCCGCCCCCTGTGTCAGGGCGGAAATTAGGCGCGGAAGAGACCGGCAACAGAACCCAAATAAACAAAGGGAACCGCTTCAGAAGGGACCGGTGCAACAGATTAAAATCCCTGAAGAAACCACCGACTGACTACACCGGAAGGGCCTGTAGATATCGAGAAGTGTAAGCTGGAACGAGGAGCTATCTGAAGCTGAGCCGAACCCACACTGACCGCAACAGCTCCAGAGAAATTCCTAGATATATTTTTTCTTTTTCTTTTTTTTTTTTTTTTTTTTTTTTAAGTAAGGAAAAAAAAAATTTTTTTCTTCTTTTTTCTTGGTTCTCTTTTATTTTCCTTTAAAAATTCCTTATTACTCCCCCATTACTCCTTAACTTTCATAGATTTTTACGATTTTTTTTAATTAGGCAAAACAATTTTTTTTCTCTTTCTTTTTTCTTTTTTTTCTTTTTCTTCTTTTTTTTCTGTTCTTTTTTCTTCTTCTCTTCTATTTTCTTTTTCTTTTTCTCTTATTTCTTTTAAAGCCCTCTAGCACTCCTTTTACTACGCCTTAATTTTCATTTTCAATTCACTATAACCTTACAGAAGAAAGGGAAAAAAAAAGAAGAAGAGAAGCCCTATTTTTATACCAAACTTCATATATATTTCTAAAATTTCTTTTGTGTGTTTTGGTTTTTGTTTTTAATATAGTATTTTTAAGAGTCTAACCTCTACTCTAGATTTTTAATTTTTGTTTTTCAGTATATGATATAAATTGTGAACATTTAAGAATCCAATATTCAGCTCCCATTTTTATTCACAAGTGTGTTGATTATTCTCTTCCAATCTTGACTCTGTTTTCTACCTCAGAACATCTCTATTTCCTCCTTTCCCCTTCTCTTCCCAATCCAATTCTGTGAATCTTTGTGGGTGTCTGGGCTACGGAGAACACTCTGGGATCAGACAACTTCGTAGATCTGTCTCTCTCCTCTTGAGTCCCCCTCTTTCTCCTCCTGCCCATCTCTATCTCCCTCCTCCCTCTCCTCTTCTCCATGTAACTCGGTGAACCTCTCTGGGTATCCCTAACGGGGGAGAAACTTTCCACCATTAACATAGAAGTTTTATTATCAGTGCTGTATAGTTGGAGAAGTCCTGAGACTACAGGAAGAATAAAACTGAAATCCAGAAGCAGGAGACTTAAGCCCAAAACCTGAGAACACCAGAAAACTCCTGACTACATGGATCTTTAAGTAATAAGTGACCGTACAAAAGCCTCCATACCTGCACCGAAACCAACCACCACCCAAGAGCCAATAAGTTTTAGAGCACGACATACCACGCAAATTCTCCAGCAACGCAGGAACATTGCCCTGAACGTCAACATACAGACAGCCCAAGGTCACACCTAACACATAGACCCATCTCAAAACTCATTACTGGGCACTCCATTGCTATCCAAAGAGAAGAAATCAAGATCCGCATACCAGAACACTGACGCAAGCTTTGCTAATCAGGAAACCTTGACAAGCCAATCGTCTAACCCCACCCACTGGGTAAAACCTCCACAATAAAAAGGAACCACAGACCTGCAGAATACAGAAAGCCCACTCCAGACACAGCAATCTAAACAAGATGAAAAGGCAGAGAAATACCCAACAGGTAAAGGAACATGAAAAAAGCCCACCAAGTCAAACAAAAGAGGAGGAGATAGGGAATCTACCTGAAAAAGAATTTAGAATAATGATAATAAAAATGATCCAAAATCTTGAAAGCAAAATGGAGGTACAGATAAATAGCCTGGAGACAAAGATTGAAAAGATGCAAGAAATGTTTAATAAAGATCTAGAAGAAATAAAAAAGAGTCAATTAAAAATGAATAATGCAATGAATGAGATCAAAAACACTCTGGAGGGAACCAAGAGTAGAATAACGGAGACAGAAGATAGGATAAGTGAGGTAGAAGATAAAATGGTGGAAATAAATGAAGCAGAGAGGAAAAAAGAAAAAAGGATCAAAAGAAATGAGGACAACCTCAGGGACCTCTGGGACAATGTGAAACGCCCCAACATTCGAATCATAGGAGTCCCAGAAGAAGAAGACAAAAAGAAAGGCCATGAGAAAATACTCGAGGAGATAATAGCTGAGAACTTCCCTAAAATGGGGAAGGAAATAGCCACCCAAGTCCAAGAAACCCAGAGAGTCCCAAACAGGATAAACCCAAGGCGAAACACCCCAAGACACATATTAATCAAATTAACAAAGATCAAACACAAAGAACAAATACTAAAAGCAGCAAGGGAGAAACAACAAATAACACACAAAGGGATTCCTATAAGGATAACAGCTGATCTATCAATAGAAACCCTCCAGGCCAGAAGGGAATGGCAGGACATACTGAAAGTAATGAAAGAGAATAACCTACAACCTAGATTACTGTACCCAGCAAGGATCTCATTCAGATATGAAGGAGAATTCAAAAGCTTTACAGACAAGCAAAAGCTGAGAGAATTCAGCACCACCAAACCAGCTCTTCAACAAATGCTAAAGGATCTTCTCTAGACAGGAAATGCAGAAAGGTTGTATAAACATGAACCCAAAACAACAAAGTAAATGACAACGGGACCACACCTATCAATAATTACCTTAAATGTAAATGGGTTGAATGCCCCAACCAAAAGACAAAGATTGGCTGAATGGATACAAAAACAAGACCCCTATATATGCTGTCTACAAGAGACCCACCTCAAAACAAGGGACACATACAGACTGAAAGTGAAGGGCTGGAAAAAAATATTTCACGCAAACGGAGACCAAAAGAAAGCAGGAGTCGCAATACTCATATCAGATAAAATAGACTTCCAAATAAAGGATGTGAAAAGAGACAAAGAAGGACACTACATAATGATCAAAGGATCAATCCAAGAAGAAGATATAACAATTATAAATATATATGCACCCAACATAGGAGCACCGCAATATGTACGGCAAACACTAACGAGTATGAAAGAGGAAATTAATAGTAACACAATAATAGTGGGAGACTTTAATACCCCACTCACAACCATGGATAGATCAACTAAACAGAAAATCAACAAGGAAACACAAACCTTAAATGATACAATGGACCAGCTAGACCTAATTGATATCTATAGGACATTTCACCCCAAAACAATCAACTTCACCTTTTTCTCAAGTGCACACGGAACCTTCTCCAGAATAGATCACATCCTGGGCCATAAATCTGGTCTTGGAAAATTCAAAAAAATTGACATCATTCCAGTCATCTTTTCTGACCACAGTGCAGTAAGATTAGATCTCAATTACAGGAAAAAAATTGTTAAAAATTCCAACATATGGAGGCTAAATAACACGCTTCTGAATAACCAACAAATCATAGAAGAAATCAAAAAAGAAATCAAAGTATGTATAGAAATAAATGAAAATGAAAACACAACAACCCAAAACCTATGGGACACTGTAAAAGCAGTGCTAAGGGGAAGGTTCATAGCATTACAGGCACACATCAAGAAACAAGAAAAAAGTCAAATAAATAACCTAACTCTACACCTAAAGCAATTAGAGAAGGAAGAAATGAAGAACCCCAGGGTTAGCAGAAGGAAAGAAATCTTAAAAATTAGGGCAGAAATAAATGCGAAAGAAACTAAAGAGACCATAGCAAAAATCAACAAAGCTAAAAGCTGGTTTTTTGAAAAAATAAACAAAATTGACAAACCATTAGCAAGACTCATTAAGAAACAAAGAGAGAAGAACCAAATTAACAAAATAAGAAATGAAAAGGGTGAGATCACAACAGACAACACTGAAATCCAAAGGATCATAAGAGACTACTACCAGCAGCTCTATGCCAATAAAATGGACAACTTGGATGAAATGGACAAATTCTTAGAAAAGTATAACTTTCCAAAACTGAACCAGGAAGAAATAGAAGATCTTAACAGAGTCATCACAAGCAAGGAAATCGAAACTGTAATCAGAAATCTTCCAGCAAACAAAAGCCCAGGACCAGATGGCTTCACAGCTGAATTCTACCAAAAATTTAGAGAAGAGCTAACACCTATCTTACTCAAACTCTTCCAGAAAATTGCAGATGAAGGTAAACTTCCAAACTCATTCTATGAGGCCACCATCACCCTAATTCCAAAACCAGACAAAGATGCCACAAAAAAAGAAAACTACAGGCCAATATCACTGATGAACATAGATGCAAAAATCCTTAACAAAATTCTAGCAAACAGAATCCAACAACATATTAAAAAAATCATACACCATGACCAAGTGGGCTTTATCCCAGGAATGCAAGGATTCTTTAATATCCGCAAATCAATCAACGTAATACACCACATTAACAAATTGAAAGATAAAAACCATATGATTATCTCAATAGATGCAGAGAAAGCCTTTGACAAAATTCAACACTCATTTATGATTAAAACTCTCCAGAAAGCAGGAATAGAAGGAACATACCTCAACATAATAAAAGCTATATATGACAAACCCACAGCAAGCATCACCCTCAATGGTGAAAAATTGAAAGCATTTCCTCTGAAATCAGGAACAAGACAAGGATGCCCACTCTCACCACTACTATTCAACATAGTGTTGGAAGTTTTGGCCACAGCAATCAGAGCAGAAAAAGACATAAAAGGAATCCATATAGGAAAAGAAGAAGTGAAACTCTCGCTGTTTGCAGATGACATGATCCTCTACATAGAAAACCCTAAAGACTCTTCCAGAAAATTATTAGAGCTAATCAATGAATATAGTAAAGTTGCAGGATATAAAATTAACACACAGAAATCCCTTGCATTCCTATACACTAACAATGAAAAAACAGAAAGAGGAATTAAGGAAACAATACCATTCACCATTGCAACAAAAAGAATAAAATACTTAGGAGTATATCTACCTAAAGAAACAAAAGACCTATACATAGAAAACTATAAAACACTGATGACAGAAATCAAAGAGGACACAAACAGATGGAGAAACATACCGTGCTCATGGATTGGAAGAATCAATATTATCAAAATGGCTATTCTACCCAAAGCAATCTATAGATTCAATGCAATCCCTATCAAGTTACCAACGGTATTTTTCACAGAACTAGAACAAATAATTTCACAATTTGTATGGAAATACAAAAAACCTCGAATAGCCAAAGTAATCTTGAGAAAGAAGAATGGAACTGGAGGAATCAACCTGCCTGACTTCAGACTCTACTACAAAGCCACAGTCATCAAGACAGTATGGTACTGGCACAAAGACAGAAATATAGATCTATGGAATAGAATAGAAAGCCCAGAGATAAATCCACGAACATATGGACACCTCATCTTTGACAAAGGAGGCAAGGATATACAATGGAAAAAAGACAATCTCTTTAACAAGTGGTGCTGGGAAAACTGGTCAACCACTTGTAAAAGAATGAAACTAGAACACTTTCTAACACCATACACAAAAATAAACTCAAAATGGATTAAAGATCTAAATGTAAGACCAGAAACTATAAAACTCCTAGAGGAGAACATAGGCAAAACACTCTCCGACATAAATCACAGCAAGATCTTCTATGACCCACCTCCCAGAATATTGGAAATAAAAGCAAAAATAAACAAATGGGACCTAATGAAAATTAAAAGCTTTTGCACAACAAAGGAAACTGTAAGTAAGGTGAAAAGACAGCCCTCAGATTGGGAGAAAATAATAACAAATGAGGAAACAGACAAAGGATTAATCTCAAAAATATACAAGCAACTCCTGAAGCTCAATTCCAGAAAAATAAACGACCCAATCAAAAAATGGGCCAAAGAACTAAACAGACATTTCTCCAAAGAAGACATACAGATGGCTAACAAACACATGAAAAGATGCTCAACATCACTCATCATCAGAGAAATGCAAATCAAAACCACAATGAGGTACCATTACACGCCAGTCAGGATGGCTGCTATCCAAAAGTCTACAAGCAATAAATGCTGGAGAGGGTGTGGAGAAAAGGGAACCCTCTTACACTGTTGGTGGGAATGCAAACTAGTACAGCCACTATGGAAAACAGTGTGGAGATTTCTTAAAAAACTGGAAATAGAACTACCATATGACCCAGCAATACCACTTCTAGGCATACACACTGAGGAATCCAGATCTGAAAGAGACACGTGCACCCCAATGTTCATTGCAGCACTGTTTATAATAGCCAGGACATGGAAGCAACCCAGATGCCCATCAGCAGATGAATGGATAAGGAAGCTGTGGTACATATACACCATGGAATATTACTCAGCTGTTAAAAAGAATTCATTTGAATCAGTTATAATGAGATGGATGAAACTGGAGCCCATTATACAGAGTGAAGTAAGCCAGAAAGATAAAGAACATTACAGTATACTAACACATATATACGGAATTTAGATAGATGGTGGCGATAACCCTATATGCAAAACAGAAAAAGAGACACAGAAGTACAGAACAGACTTTTGAACTCTGGGGGAGAAGGTGAGGGTGGGATGTTTTGAAAGAACAGCATGTATATTATCTATGGTGAAACGGACCACCAGCCCAGGTGGGATACATGAGTCAGGTGCTCGGGCCTGGTGCGCTGGGAGGACCCTGAGGAGTCGGGTGGGGAGGGAGGTGGGAGGGGGGATCGGGATGGGGAATACGTGTAACTATATGGCTGATTCATGCCAATGTATGACAAAACCCACTGAAATGTTGTAAAGTGATTGGCCTCCAACTAATAAAATAATATTTAAAAAAAAAAAAAAAAAAAAAAAAAAAGCCAATGGTGGCCCAGGAACTCTAATTTGCCTGGACCTTCTGAGCCCTAGAGAGAGCAACTGTGAGTGTCTCTATCATTGCCTCTCAATTTATTTTCCAGTGTCCAGTGAATATCTCCCTGCCTATGTGGCTGTTTTATCCTACTGATGTTGAGGAAGGCAGGGTCTGTGTAGCTGTTCCAGTCTAGGAGGGTCAATGCTAGCTGTGGGAGAAAATGGGGTAATAAGGGATGCTCTTCACTCTTTTCCCTTTATTTGGTGGAAGATGTGTTTCCTGAACTGGGGGTTGGGGGGAGGCAGGGGAGGTGAGTTGGATGTGACATCCACCAGATCTCTGATCCCATTGTCTGGAAGTCCCTGTGGAAGATGCAATTCATCATCCTTTTGGAAGGAAGCACTTCTCTGACCTAGAAACCTCTTCCACCCCACTACCTCAGCCTGCCTGGTGACCCTCTATTCCCTGCACAGTTCCATCAGGCTTTCTTAGAGCCTCTGCACAGCCCATGAGCCCTTTCCCTGGTCAAAACTTTAAGTTTCTACCTAAGAGAAGGAAAAAAAAAAGAAAAAAACCCAGTAGGAGTGACCTTTGTCCTATACCCACCCCTGATCTCACTTAGCTCTTGAGTCCCTGTCTGATGGTAACCTGAAGCTCTATTGGACATCTGCTCTTTCCTTCCCTGAAACCAGCCTTCCACTAATTGCAGCCGTCTATCATGTCCCTTCCTCCATGAGACCCCTGTCCCATCTCCACACAGGATGTCTGGACAGGACTCTAGGTATGCCAGTGACGTTCCTCATGGAGCCCAGGAATGACAAATCCTGGTAAACATAGTCATACACCCATCCTGTGCTCAGGACAGCCATTCCCAAGCATTCAGGACCAGGGCTTCTTTCAGACAGCACTGCAGACCCTAGTACTAGTCTGTCCAGAACAGCAAGTGAGAGGAAGCCAGTCTGCATTTTCAGACCTAAGCCATCCACCTTACTGGTACAGAAAAGGGAGGAGGCCCACGGAGGGAAGGATCCGTTCCAAGGGCACTCAGGGAGTCCCTCCAGATGTGACAGATGGCCTCAGTGAGGAATTCTACATCCTGGTCACATTACTCCTGGCTGGAATGACAAGCCCAAAAGGGGATGACACAGAGCATCTGAGAGTAGATTCATGCTGCTGGCAGACCAGGTCAGAGGTCCAGCTGGTCCACTCATGTCCTTCCTGGCCAGGCTTAATCCCACTTTCCCTTAACTGCTTTTAGAACCCTGCTACTCTTTTCCCAAGAGGATGGGAGAAGAGATGGAAGGGCTCCTCCTGACCTCAAGGAGCTGGGCCAGCCCTAATCCACATCCTCAGATTAAGCGCACCCCCTCTTTCTGTTCATCTGTCTAGGATATTCTTCTCCTCCTTCTCTCCATGCTGCTCCTGCTCACACAGTCCCAGAGTTCCCAGGGCAAAGAAATGGATATGTATTCTGAGTACTGACTGATCCCTGAACAGTGACTGTATGTCTCCTGCCAGTGATAGCCTTCATTGTCGTGATAGACAAAATGGGAAAAGAGGCCCCCAGGGGGAGAAGGGAGATCCAGTTAGAGCTGAGATCATGGACTTGTCCTGGTCTGAAGGGGTGGGCACTGGAATTGTAACCAGCCCAGAAACTCTGAATCTTTTCTGTGGAAGCCTTAGAGATGGTCTTCTTCCTAAATGGGTGGGTTTCACCCAGAAATTGAGCCCACCTAAAACATGGCTTTATTGGTTGACAAAGACTGGCTGCTCCAAGTCTCCAGCTCCATCACCAGCTGTCCCGATTTCGCCCCTAGAATCTTTTGATTCCAATCATCTTACAAATGTTCAAATAGTGAGTAAAAGACTGGAACTTGGATTCCTGTACTCCAGAACTTAACTGCTCTCCATTTGGATTAACTGGTGCCTCTGTGGGTTGTTAAACATTTTTAATATTTAATTAAGCCCTCGGACTGAAATTGAAGAAAGTAGGGAAAACCACTAGACCATTCAGGTATGACCTAAATCAAATCCCTTACAATTATACAGTGGAAGTGACAAATAGAGTCAAGGAATTAGATCTGATAGACAGAGTGCCTGAAGAACTATGGATGGATGTTCATGACCTTGTATAGGAGGCAGTGATCAAGACCATCTCCAAGGAAAAGAAAGGCAAAATGGTTGTCTGAGGAGGCCTTACAAATGGCTGAGAAAAGAAGAGAAGTGAAAGGCAAAGGAGAAAAGGAAAGATATACCCATTTGAATGCAGAGTTCCAAAGAATAGCAGGGATAGATAAGAAAGCCATTCTCAGTGATCAGTGCAAAGAAATAGAGGAAAACAGTATGAGAAAGAGTAGAGATCTCCTCAAGATTTTAGAGATACCAAGGGAACATTTCACACAAAGATGGGCATGATAAACAACAGAAATGGTATGAACCTAACAGAAGCAGAAGATATTAAGAAGAGGTGACAAGAATACACAGAAGAACTATACAAAAAGATCTGCATGACCCAGATAATCACCTTGGTGTGATCACTCACCTAGAACCAGACATCCTGGAATATAAAGTCAAGTGGGCCTTAGGAAGCATCACTATGAACAAAGCTAATAGATAGGGTGGGATTTCAGTTGAGCTATTTCAAACCCTAAAAGATGATGCTGTGAGAGTGCTGCACTCAATGTACCAGCAAATTTAGAAAACTCAGCAGTGGCCACAGGACTGGAAAAGGTCAGTTTTCATTCTAATCACAAAGAAAGGCAATGCCAAAGAATGTTTAAACTATCACATAATTGCACTCATCTCAAATGCTAGCAATGTAATGCTAAAAATTCTCTAAGCCAGGCTTCAACAGTACGTGAACTGTGAACTTCCAGATGTCCAAGCTGGATTTAGAAAAGGCAGAGGAATCAGAGATCAAATTGCCAACATCTATTGGATTATCGAAAAAGCACAAGTTCCAGAAAAGCATCTACTTGTGCTTTACTGACTATGACAAAGCGTTTGACTGTGTGGATCACAACAAAGTGTGAAAAATTCTGAAAGAGATGGGATACCAGACCACCTCACTTGCCTCCTGAGAAATCTATATGCAGGTCAAGAAGCAACAGTTAGAACCAAACATAGAACAACAGTCTGGTTTCAAACCAGGAAAAGTGTACATCAAGTCTTTATATTGACACCCTGCTTATTTAACTTATATGCAGAGTATGTCATGTGAAATACCAGGCTGGATGAAGCACAAGCAGGAAACAAGATTGCCGGGAGAAACATCAACAACCTCAGATATGCCACAACCTCAGATATACCACCCTAATGGCAGAGGTGTAGAGGAACTAAAGAGCCCCTTAATGAAAGTGAAAGAGGAGAGTGAACAAGTTGGCTTAAAGCTCAATATTCAGAAAACTAAGACCATGGCATCTGGTCCCATCCCTTCATGGCAAATAGATGGGAAAACAATGGAAACAGTGAGAGATTTTATTTTTCTGGGTTCCAAAATCACTGCAGGTGGTGACCACGGCCATGAAATTAAAAGACTCTTGCTCCTTGGAAGAAAAACTCTGACAAATCTAGACAGCATATTAGAAAGCAGAGACATTACTTTGACAACAAAGGTCTGTCTAGTCAAGGCTATGGTTTCTACAGTGGTCATGTATGGATGTGAGATTTGGACTGTGAAGAAAGCTGAGCACCAAAGAATTGATGCTTTTGAACTGTGGTGTTGGAGAAGACTCCTGAGAGTCCCTTGGACTGCAAGGAGGTCCAACTAGTCCATCCTAAAGGATATCAGTCCTGGGTGTTCATTGGAAGGAGTGATGCTGAAGCTGAAACTCCAATACTTTGCCCACCTCATGTGAGAGTTGACTCATAGAAAAAAATCCCTGATGCTGGGAGAGATTGGGGACAGGAGGAGAAGGGGACAAAAGAGGATGAGATGGCTGGATGGCATCACTGACTTGATGGACATGAGTTTTAGTAAGCTCTGGGAGTTGGTGATAGACAGGGAGGCCTGGTGTTACGTAATTCATGGAGTCACAAAGAGTCAGAAACGACTGAGCGACTAACCTGAACTGAACTGAATATATATTTTCTTATTTATTATTAACCCTGAGGCAAAGAAAGAAAAAGTAAAGTGGGGCTATAATAAATGAGAACTATTCTATATAGCAAAAGAAATAATCAAAAAGGAAAAATCAATCTATGAAATTGGATAATATATTGGCAAACAATGTATCTGACAAGGGGTTAATGTTCAAAATATGTAACAAACTCATACAATTCAACAGCAAAAAGAAATAAAAAGTTTAACCAAGTTTAAAAATGGGCAAAAGGTCTGAATAGATATTTCTCAAAGGAGACATACAAGTGGATAACAGATATATGAAAAGATACCAAACATCATTACTGAACAGGAATAGACACACAGAAAAACAACCCACACTTGTTAAAATAACTATTACCAAAACTACAAATGATAATGATGATGGGGTACAGGGAAACTTTGCATATTCTTTGTGGAAATGTAAATTACTAAGAACTTTATATTGTCAACCTGTTATTTTGCTTATTTAACTTATATGCAGAGTACATCATCAGAAACGCTGGGCTGGAGGAAGCACAGGCTGGAATCAAGATTGCCGGGAGAAATATCAATAACCTCAGATATGCGGATGACATAACTGAAAGGTTGTTGCTGATTTTTGGCCTCCGGAGAAGAAGAATTCAATCTGGGGCCAGAGACGAGGCTTGATCGCTAAGAGCTTTTGTGTAATGTATAAAGGAGAATAGAGAAAGCTTCTGACATAGGCATCATAAGGGGGCAGAAAGAGTACACCCCTGCTAGTCTTCAGCTGGATGTTATACAGTCACTTTGTGAAAGTTGCTCAGTCATGTCTGACTCTTTGCGACCCCATGGACTGTAGCCTACCAGGCTCCTCCATCCGTGGGATTTTCCAGGCAAGAGTGGAACTGGAACCCTTTCCAACTGGAGTGGGTTGCCATTTCCTTCTCCAATGGATCTTCCCAACCCATGGTTCGAACCCAGGTCTCCTGCATCGCAGAGAGATGCTTTACCATCTGAGCCTATATAGTCACTAACAGTCTGTTAATGAAAGAAAGGAATGTCTTAAAACTCAGAATGGCACCAGGCCCCTCATCCATAAGATGCATTTTGGGATAATCTTGGCACCAGATGATTCATCGCAGGCCATAAAATGATTGACGTGAATCTTGTAGAAGGGCAGATTACCATACAAATAGTTTCATTTACATAGATTAGGGGAACAATATCTGAGTATAACATACTGGTTTGTCAAGTAGGTTCTGAGCCATTAGGCGAACAGACCTGAAGACAGAGTCTGGGGTAAATGCATAGTACATTAACATAGCTTAAGACAAACGATTCCATAAGAAAAATGCATTGGTTAACTGAAGCTTTGAGAATAGATAGCTTCAAGTGAAAGAAGGTGTCATTATGGCAACACAGTATTTTAAGAGACACCTCCTTTTAACTTGTATAGAGAAGGAAAAAAATATCGCCAGTTTGTTTCCTCCTGCCGCTTAAGAGAGATAAAAATGTCCGACACTTGCAGCCTATTTCCTCCATTTGGACACCTCTGGCCTTCCTGGCTGTTATGCTCTCACAACCCCTACTGCAGGAAGTGAAGAAGAACTAAAGAGCCTCTTGATGAAAGTGAAAGAGGAGAGTGAAAAAGTTGGCTTAAAGCTCAACTTTCAGAAAACGAAGATCATGGTATCCGGTCCCATCACTTCATGGCAATTAAATGGGGAAAAAATGGAAACAGTGGCTGACTTTATTTTTCTGGGCTCCAAAAACACTGCAGATGATGAATGCCGCCATGAAATTAAAAGACGCTTACTCCTTGGAAGGAAAGCTATGACCAACCTAGACAGCATATTGAAAAGCAGAGACATTACTTTGCCAACAAAGGTCAGTCTAGTCAAGGCTATGGGTTTTCCAGTGGTCATATATGGATGTGAGAGTTAGAATGTGAAGAAAGCTGAGTGCTGAAGAATTGATGCTTTTGAACTGTGGTGTTGGAGAAGGCTCTTGAGAGTCTTTTGGACTGCAAGGAGATCCAACCAGTTCATCCTAAAGGAGATCAGTCCTGGGTGTTCATTGGAAGGGCTGATGCTGAAGCTGAAACTCCAATACTTTGGCCACCTAATGCGAGGAGCTGACTCATTTGAAAAGACCCTGATGGCAGGGGTTGAGGGCAGGAGGAGAAGGGAAAGATGGAGGATGAGATGGTTGGATGGCATCACTGACTCTATTAACATGGGTTTGGGTGAACTCCAGGAGTTGGTGATGGACAGGGAGGCCTGGCGTGCTGTGGTTCATGGGGTCGCAAGGAGTCAGACACGACTGAGCAACTGAAGTGAACTGAAGAACTTTAGGAAGAAAGAGTTCACTTAAATCATAAAAAAAAAAAAAAAAAAAAAAAAAAAAAAAACATATATATGATCTACCAATATCACTTTTGGGTATTTAAAAGAAGTCAAAATCTGAAGAGATATGTTCATTGCAGCATTATGCACAAGAGTCAAGATAGAAACTATGTAAATCCTCATCAATAAGTGGATAAAAGAAAGTGGCATTACATAAAATAGATTATCAGGTCTTCAAAAACAAGAGAATCCTGCCTTTTGCAACAAGTTGGATGGATCTGTAGGGCATGATGTTAGGTGAAAATAAGCCAAACACTGGGACACAAATGCTGCATGATCTTAGTGTAAGTGGAATCTGAAAGAGTCAAACTCATAAGAAACAGACTTGAATGGTAGTTGCCAGAGGTAGCAGTAGTGAGAAATAAAGAGGTAACCTGATGGTTAAAGGTATAAAGTTTTAGGAACATAAGTTCTGGAAATCTATTATACAACAGTGTTTTAGCTAACAATACTGTATTGCATACTTTAAACTTACTAAAAGTAGATTTTATGAAGTGTTCTTACCCTAAAGAAAAGTGTAGGGGAGGAAACTTTCGGAGGTGATGGATGCTTATGTACTTGGTGGTGACAGTTTCATGGCTGTATACTTCTCTCCAATCTTATTGTGCTGAATATATTAAGTATATAAACACACACACACATATTTTAGTTGTCAAACAAAGCTCAATAAACTTCTTACAAATAACCAAAAAATGCTGGCAGAAAGTGAACAATGACAAAATGTTCCATCATGCAGCTCTTCAACATACTCCAACACACAAACATCTCTCTTATCTTAATACAGGGGCCTCAAATTTTCACTTATTACAACCCTCTCAGAGGCCTTCCACCCACAGGACTTGCTGCACTGTAAAGCATCATTTAAACAAGCCCCAGCTGGAAACTAAGTTTGGAGCGCGATCTACTGGTTCCAAGGGACATTGTTTTTATTTAAACTGATGATGTTTCCTTTCCATGGGGTCACAAAGATTTGGACAGGACTGAGCGACTGAACTGGACTGAACTGAATGTTTCCTTTATATAAAGACAGGCTAATTCTGGTACTTACACACACACAGACACACCCCTAACATTATTTTAAGCTAATTGATTACATTTAGTACCTGGTGTAATTAGTTCCATCCCCGCTGATTCCAGTTATGTTTCGTGTATTCCTCTTATACACATAACCTGAGTTTCTCAGCTCTCTGGAGCAAAAGTACACATCATGCTATTTTTCTAATTATCTGAATTCTATTCTCAGTTGAAATCATTTACTGCTGGCATCCACCATCTAAGCAGATTTTAGAATACCTTTTAAAAAATATAGGGGCTTCCCTGTTAGCTCAGATGGTAAAGAATCTAAGTGACACTTCAGGCTTCTGTTTTCACTTCGTATTAAAAAAAATATTTCAGTGATGTGCAACTTACATTATACATTCCACAGGTAATTTTCTTCCCCTTCCACCATCTTGTAAATCAGCTTGAGCTTTTTCTTAGCACAAGTGTTCTTAACTCCTATTTCTAGTATAAGTCAAAAAAGGAGAACCCAGCTACAGATGTCCATTTCTACTTTTCCAAAAGAAAAAAAAAAAAGTATTATATGCTTCTTGTCTCCTGGGTTTGTCAGGTAACTAAGATGTACCATAGCTTTTATTGGCATGACAGGGTAACAGCAGACCCAGAATCCATGCAGTTTGGTATCACCCATGGCTAGACACCCAATAAAAATCCATCTACAGAAATGTTTTTGTCTTGTCATCATCCTACAATAAACACTCTGATTTGTGGATGGAATCCGTGTGTTCCAGGAGATTCTAGAGACACGTGCAATGCATACAAGCAACTTAAGGCTTTTTGTATTTGAAATTATAAATAATATGGCCATCTATAATAATGAATCCAGAGTAATGGAACATAATAAAGAGCACAATATTTCTGTATGTCAAAACTGTCGGTTCTTGTTCAGTTGTCCAGTTGTGTCTGACTCTTTGTGACCCCACGGACTGCACAATGTGAGTCCTCTCTGTCCCTCACCATCTCCCAAAGTTTGCACAAGTTCATGTCCATTGTATTGGTGACACCAGCCATCCATCTCATCTTCTGATGCCCTCTTCCCCTTCTGCCCTCAATCTTTCCCAGCGTCAGAGAATTTTCCAGTAAGTCAACTGTTCGCATCAAAATACTGGAGTTTCAGCTTCAGCATCAGTCCTTCAAATGAGTATTTAGGGTTGATTTCCCTTAAGATTGACTGGTTTGGACTCCTTACTGTCCAAGGAACTCTCAGAAGTCTTCTCCAGCACCACAGTTTGAAGGCTTCAATTGTTCGGCGTTCCACCTTCTTATGGTCCAGCTTTATTGGGAGCCCTGAATCAAAGTCATGCTAGGAAAGGAATCACAACAGCTGCAAAAGTATCTGGTGGCAACTCTACTAATAGTTGAAAATCTGCTTCTACTTGTGTCACTTTATTTTTTCAAAGTCTTTAGGAAAGACTTAAGAAATGGGTGGGCCATCTTGGGTCTCAATGAGTCCTGTGCTTCTGGGAGCAGGCCAGCAGATCAGGAGTCTCTGGAATCTAGGTGACTCTCCCAATATGGATTTGATCAGCATTTCAAATGATGATTTCCCATGAAATTCTGTGCCTTTTCTTTTCCTTTTTTCCAGAATACAAATGTCATTTCTTTCCCTGGGCTTATGAAGGTGTAATATATATCTGTGATCATCTTTTCCTGGGCCTATGAAATTTCAAATGATAATTGTGATGCAAGGGCAGATTGCTACAGGGCTGTTTTCAGTGATATGTTTGGTCATAAAATTGAGGGACTCTTTGATATTGAACACGTGGATGAAAAATGAACTTTAGCTTTCTCACTAATGGGTGTCATGGATGCCAAGTCTTAAAAGTTGGTATTCTAGGTACAGAGAACAGTACATGGCTATCAACATTTTAAAGTGAAAGTGAAAGTCTCTCAGTCATGTCTGACTCTTTGCACGACCCATGGACTACAGAGTCCTTGGAATTCTCCAGGACAGAAGACTGGAGTAGGTAGCCTCTCCCTTCTCTAGGGGATCTTCCCAACCCAGGGATCAAACCCAGGTCTCCCTCGTTGCAAGCAGATTCTTTTACAGCTGAGCCACAAGGGAAACCCAAGAAAGCTGGTTTGGGTTGCCTATCCCTTCTCCAGGGCATCTCCCCGACCCAGGAATTGAACTGAAGTCTCCTGCATTGCAGGCAGATTCTTTACCAACTGAGCTGTCAGGGAAGCCCATCAATATTTTAAAGAGTGTAAAAATATAAGTTCAGTTTCAATAAGCCATATATTATATTTTCTTAAAAATTTAAACTTGTTACATTTTCCTTTCATTGATGGCTTTCTTTTTGCTTCTGCTTTTCTTCCCATGTTACATTATGGTCTGTTAGTAGTTGGTATGAATATCTAGTTCATTGATAGATACCCTTTGTAATATACATATATGCACCCTGTGTGCAATTCAGCATGGCATTAGGTGTATTCATAAAGTAAAAATAGTTTCCATTAGAGTTCGAAGGTTTCTGCATGGCATAAACAGAAGGCATGGGTTCGCACCTCGAGTTTGGATACAGATCAAGTGAAGTCTTTCTAATACTTTTACCCTTTTGTCTAAGTCAGCGTCACCACCGAGATGATCCTGATGAAGGAAGACTGTTCTGAAGTGTAATCAAAGTGCACTCTGAGCATTATTTCAGAGAACCCCTACCCTGGGCTAACAATCAATGAATGGCTGGCCAAAGAAATTGGCATTCAAAAGGACTAAGGTCAGCATCAAGTGGTATAAATGATTTCCTCTTTCTCTCTGTCTTTTTAACAATAGCAAAAAATAAATAAATAAATAAACTTCCATATCAAACAAAAGTACCTCTTCATATTACACCAAGGGATCCTGGGGATTTCTATTCTACCTATTCACTGAGAAATAAATAAGACTTCAGAGAGAGCTATGGACCCAAAGGGGCTGTCAAACCCCTGCACACCAGCAGCCAGAAAAGAAAATGAGTGTAACCTACAAAGTAACCTCCACTAGAATATCAGTGGATTTCTCAGCAGAAATTCTACAGATCAGGGGAGAGTGGAATGCAATGTTCAAGGTGCTGAAAATGAGCATTTTCAGCCAAGAATACTTTATCTGGAAAATTTATCTCAATATATAGAAAAAGAAAGGCTTTCCTGGCACCTGGTCCCATCACTTCATGACAGATAGATGGGAAAACAATGGACACAGTGACAGACTTTATTTTCTTGGGCTCCAAAATCACTGCAGATGGTAACTGCAGCAGTGAGGTTAAAAAACACTTGCTTCTTGGAAGAAAGGCTACGACCAAAGTAGACAGCATGTTAAAAAGCAGAGGCATTATGTTGCCAACAAAGGTCCATATAGTCAAAGCTATGGTTTTTCCAGTAGTCATGTATGGATGTGAGTTGCACCATAAAGAAGGCTGAAGGCTGAAGAATTGATGCTTTTGAACTGTGGTGTTGGAGAAGACACTTGAGAGCTCTTGGACTGCAAGGAGATCGCACCAGTCAATCCTAAAGGAAATCAACCCTGAATATTCATTGGAAGGACTGATGCTGAAGATGAAGCTCCAATATTTTGGCCACCTGATGCAAAGACCTGACTCAATGGAAAAGACCCTGATGGGAAAGATTGAAGGCAAGGGGACAACAGAGAACAAAATGGTTGGACAGCATCACCGACTCAATGGACATGAATTTGAGCAGGCTCCGGGAGTTGGTGATGGACAGGGAAGGCAGGCGTGCTGCAGTTCATGGGGTCACAAAGAGTCATGTCTGAGCGACTGAACTGAACTGAACTGAAGCAATAGGTAAAGGAGTTCACCTTTAGATCTGCCATGCAAGAAATACTGAAAATTCTTTGAGCTGAAATACAAAGATGCTTTTTAAAGACATGAAAACATTTGAAAGCACAAAACATTCTAATATAGACAGAGTAAAATATAGACAGAATTGGAAAATTGGTAAAATATAGACATAATTTACAGAATTGGTAAAATATAGACAGAATTGGAAAATTAATATTGCATATTAGAATGATATCTGAACTATATAGTATAAAGTTTAAAAAGAGTATTAACAAATCTAGCTCCTATCAAATAACAGACATACAACATAAAGAGAGGCAATTTTACATTAAATACATAATAGATAGGAATAAAAGGATGGAGCCTTTGTGGGTGAATAAAGATAAATTGCTATCAGCATAATATGTACTGTGTTATCTAGATGGTCTAATTAACCCTCATGGTGTTGTGAATAACCCTCATGGTAACCAAACAAAAAACAAAAAATCCCACTTGCTCATTGGAAGAAAAGCTATGACAAACTTGGACAGTAGCACATAAAAATGCAGAGACATTATTTTGCAAACACAGATCCATATTGTCAACGCTACGGTTTTTCAAGTAGTCATGTGAGAGTTGGACCATAAATAAGACTGAGCACGGAAGAATTCATGCATTTGAATTGTGGTGCTGGAGAGGACTCTTGAGACTCACCCTGATAGCAAGGAGATCAAATCAGTCAATCCTAAAGGAAATCAACCCTGAATTTTCACTGGAAGGACTGATGCTGAACCTGAAGCTCCAATACTTTGGCTACCCAATGCAAACAGCCAATTCATTAGAGAAGATCCTGATGTTGGGAAAGATTGAGGGCAGGAGGGGAAGGGGGTAACAGAGGATGAGATGGTTGGATGGCATGACCAACCCAATGGACATGAGCGTGAATGCACTCTGAGAGATAGTGAATGACAGGGAAGCCTGGCGTACTGCAGTCCATGGGGTTGCAAAGAGCAGGACACAACTTAGTGACTGAAAAACCACAACAATGTAGAAGTTAAACAAAAGGAATAAAAAGTTATCTCCAGGGCCATCCTAAGGTGGTGGAGGAATAGGACCGGGAGACCACTTCCTCCCCCACAAATTCATCAAAAGAACATTTGAACGCTGAGTAAATTCCACAAAACAGCTTCTGAATGCGGGCAGAGAATATCAGGCACCCAGAAAGGCAGCCCATTGTCTTCAAAAGGAGGTAGGAAAAAATATAAAACATAAGAGAGACAAAAGAGGTAGGGGATGGAGCTCCATCCCGGGAAGGGAGTCTTAAAAAAGAAAGAAGTTTCCAAACACCAGGAAACACTCTCACTGGTGAGTCTGTGGCGAGCCTTGGAACCTCAGAGGGCAACACAACAGGGAGGAAAAATAAATAAATAATTAAAACCCACAGATTACGTGCCCAACGGCAACACCCAGTGGAGAAACAGCGCATCTGCTCGCATCCTCCACTAGCAAGCGGGGGCCGGACAGGGAGGTGTGGGCTGCATTGCTTAGAGTAAGGACCGGGCCTGAATGCCCAAACGGCAATCCAAGGGAACTAACTTGAGATAGCAACCCAGGCTGTGGGATAGCTATCCTGCGAAAAGCCCTAACCTAAGACACCACCAGACCCGTTCACAGAACAAGGAACTGAGCAGAGCTAAGCAGTGGACCGGCCCATCCCTTGCTTGAGACAGGCAGGCGGGGGCAGCCAGAGCTGGAAGGGGGCAATCGCAGCCCCAGAGAGGCATCCTCTACCAAACTGGAAGCGGGCTTCATTGCTAATCAAGACTACTTGGGATCCTGGACATTTGACATCCGCCGGGAGGGTCACTGCCAGAGATCAGCTCCCCAGAAGAGACACACCACACACCTGAGAAGGCGCACCCATTGTACACCCAGAAAACCAAGCGGCTGGGATGGGGGAGGTGATAAGTCACAGCCTCTGCCTGGGGGTTACCGCGCTTGCCGAGCACCTGGTCATCTGAGCTGCTCGGACCTGGGAAGGGCACAAAACGCAGGCCCAACCAAGTCTGCACCTCTGTGGAGTACCCGAGAACCTGAACCTGAGAGGCTTAGACCTGGGAAGTGCATACAATTCAGGGCCCAGCTCAGATAGTTCCCGGCAGAGCAGCCTAGAGCCTGAGCAAGGTAGACTGGGAAAGCACACACGCTGTGAGCAGGGCCAAACCCAGTGTGGCCGAGACAATGTGAGCACACGCCAGTGATGATTGTTTGCAGGATTCCTCCCTCCCCACAGCATGACTGAACAGGCAAGCCTGAAAAATAGTGACCACCATCGCCCCCTTGTGTCAGGGCAGAAATCAGACACTGAAGAGACTAACAAACAGAAAAACCTAAAAGAGAGGGAACCGCGTTGGAAGTGACAGGAGCAATAGACTAAAACCCTGTAATTAGCACCGACTACTGGTTCTAAATAGGAAAAGGAGTACGTCAAGGCTGTGTATTGCCACCCTGCTTATTTAAATTATATGCAGAGTACATCATGAGAAATGCTGGGCTGGATAACCACAAGCTGGAATCAAGATTGCTGGGAGAAATATCAATAACCTCAGATATGCAGATGACAGATGCAGATATGCAGAAAATAAAAAGGAAGTAAAAAGCCTCTTGGTGAAAGAGGAGAGTGAAAAAGTTGGCTTAAAGCTCAACATTAAGAAAACTAAGAGCATGGAATCCGGTCTCATCACTTAATGGCAAATAGATGGGGAAACAGTGGGGAAATAGATGAGGAAAAAGTCTGACTTTATTTTGGGGGGCTACAAAATCACTGCAGATGGTGATTGCAGCCATGAAAATAAAAGACGCTTACTCCTTGGAAGGAAAGTCATGACCAACCTAGATAGCATATTAAAAAGAAAAGACATTACTTTGCCAACAAAGATCCGTCTAGTCAAGGCTAGGGTTTTTCCACTGGTTATGTATGGATGTGAGAGTGGGCCTGTGAAGAAAACTGAACTTGTAAAAATTGATGTTTTGAACTGTGGTGTTGGAGAAGACTCTTGAGGGTCCTTTGGACTGCAAGGAGATCCAACCAGTCCATCCTAAAGGAGATCAGTCCTAGGTGTTCATTGGAAGGACTGATGCTGAATCTGAAACTCCAATACTTTGGCCACCACATGGGAAGAGTTGACACGTTGGAAAAGACCCTGATACTGGGAGGGATTGGGGGCAGGAGGAGAAGGGGACGATAGAGGATGAGATGTCTGAATGGCATCACCGATTCGATGAACATGAGTTTGAGTAGACTCCAGGAGTTGGTGATGGACCAGGAGGCCTGGTGTGCTGTGATTCATGGGGTCGCAAAAAGTCAGACACGACTGAGCGAATGAACGGAACTGAACTGAACATATGAAGGGGCCTATAGATCTTGAGAAGTATAAGCTGGATCAAGGAACTCTCTGAAAATGAACTGACCCCATACTGTCCACAATGACACCAGAGAAAGTCCTAGATATATTTTTACTATTATCATTTTTTAAATTAAAAAATTTTTCTTTATTTTATTTTTAAAATAAAAAAAATAAAATAAAATAAATATAATAAATAAAAATAAATAAAATAAAAGTTCTCTATTACTCCTTTAGTTTTCATTTTTATAACCTACTTTACTTTGCAAAAAAAAGACCCCATTTTTTAAAGCAAACTTCATATATATATATATATATATATATATATATATATTATAATTTTTGTGACTTTTAAAAAAATATTGTATTTTTGAGAATCTAACCTCTACTCTATATTTTTAATCTTTGCTTTTTGGTATTTGTTATCAACTTTGTACCTTAAAGAACCCAATCTTCAGTACCCATTTTTACTTGGGAGTGAGATCACTGGCTTGACTGCCCTCTCCCCCTTTTGACTCTCCTTTTTCTCCACCAGGTTGCCTCTATCTCCCCCCACCCCCTTCTCTGCTCTACCCCACTCTGTGAATCTCTTTGTGTGTTCTGGGCTGTGGAGACCATTTAGGGAATTGATTACTGGCTAGACCTGTCTCTCTCCTTTTGATTCCCACTTTTATCCTCCTGGCCACCTCTGTCTCCTTCCTCCCTCTTCTCTTCTCTGTGCAACTCCATGAACATCTCTGAGGGATCCAGACTGTGGAGAGCACATAGGGAAGTGGTTACTGGCTAGCTTGTTCTCACCTTCTTCTCCTCCTGGTCACCTCGATCTCCCTCCTCCCTCTTCTCTTCTCCATGTAACTCTGTGTACCTCTCTGGGTGTCCCGCACTGTGGAGAAACTTTTCATCTTTAACCTAGATGTTTTATAATCAGTGCTGTATAGATGCAGAAGTCATGAGGCTACTGTAAGAATAAGACTGAAAACCAGAGACAGGAGGCTTAAGTCCAAATCCTGAGAACACCAGAGAACTCCTGACTCCAGGGAACACTAATCAACAGGAGCTCATCAAACGCCTCCATATATACACTGAAACCAAGCACCACCCAAGGGCCAACAACCTCCAGAGCAAGACATACCATGCAAATTCTCCAGTAACACAGGAACACAGCCCTGAGAGTCAATATACAGGCTGCCCAAAGTCACATCAAACCCACTGACATCTCAAAACTCATTACTGGACATTTCATTGCACTCCAGGGAGAAGAAATCCAGCTCCACCCACGAGAACACCGACACAAGCTTCCCTAACCAGGAATCCTTGACAAGCCACCTGTCCAACCCCACCCACAGTGAGGAACCTCCACAATAAAGAGGAACCACTAACTACCAGAATACATAAAGACCACCCCAAACACAGCAACATAAACAAGATGAAAAGACAGAGAAATACCCAGCAGGCAAAGGAACGGGATAAATGCCCACCAAACCAAACAAAAGAGGAAGAGATAGGGAATCTACCTGATAAAGAATCCCAAATAATGACAGTGAAAATGATCCAAAATCTTCAAAACAAAATGGAGTTTCAGATAAATAGCCTGGAGACAAGGATGGAGAAGGTACAAGAAAGGTTTAACAAGGACCTAGAAGAAATAAAAAAGAGTCAATATAATGAATAATGCAATAAATGAGATCAAAAACACTCTGGAGGGAACCAACAGTAGAATATAGTAGGTAGAAGATAGGATAAGTGAGGTAGAAGATAGAATGGTAGAAATAAATGAAACACAAAGGAAAAAGGAAAAATGAATTAAAAGAAATGGGGACAACCTCAGAGACGTCTGGGACAATGTTAAACACCCCAACATTCGAATCATAGGAGTCCCAGAAGAAGAAGACAAAAAGAAAGACTATGAGAAAATACTGGAGGAGATGATAGTTGAAACTTCCCTAAAATGAGGAAGGAAATACTCACCCCAGTCCAAGAAACCCAGAGAGTCCCAAACAGGATAAACCCAAGGCAAAATACCCCAAGACACATAGCAATCAAATTAACAAAGTTCAAACACAAAGAATAAACATTAAAAGCAGCAAGGGAAAAACAACAAATAACATACAAGGGGATTCCCATAAGGATAACAGCTGATCTGTCAATATTCTTTCAAAACTCTTCAGGCCAGGAAGGAATGGCAGGACATACTTAAAGTGATGAAAGAAAATAACCTACAGCCCAGATTACTGTACCCAGCAAAGATCTCATTAAAATATGAAGGAGAAATAGAAAGCTTTACAGACAAGCAAAACCTGAGAGAATTCAGCCCCACCAAACCAACTCTCCAACAAAAGCAAAAGGATCTTCTCTAGGCAGGAAATACAGAAAGGGTGTATAAACACGAAGCCAAAACAGTAAAGTAAATGGCAACGGGACCATGCCTATCAATAATTACCTTAAATGTAAATGGGTTGAATGCCTCAACCAAAAGACAAAGACTGGCTGAATGGATACAAAAACAAGACCCCTATCTATGCTGTCTATAAGAGACCCACTGCAAAACAAGGGACACATACAGACTGAAAGTGAAGGGCTGGAAAAAGATATTCCATGCAAATAGAGACCAAAAGAAAGCAAGAGTAGCAATACTCATGTCAGTTAAAATAGACGTTAAAACAAAGGCTGTGAAAAGAGACAAAGAAGGACACTACATAATGATCAAAGGATCAATCCAAGAAGAAGAAAAAAAAAAAAAAAAGATGACCAAAAAAAAAAAAAAAAAGAAGAAGAAGAAGAAGATATAACAATTATAAATATATAAACAACCCAACTTAGGAGCACTGCAATATGTAAGACAAATGCAAACAGGCATGAAAGGGGAAATTAAGAATAATACTATAATAGTGGGAGACTTTAATACCCCACTCACACCTTTGGCTAGATCAACTGAACAGAAAATTAACAAGGAAACACAAACTTTAAATGATACAATAGATCAGTTAGACCTAATTGATATCTATAGGACATTTCACCACAAAACAATGAATTTCACCATTTTCTCAAGCACACACGGAACCTTCTCCAGGATAGAACACATCCTGGGCCATAAATCTGGCCTTGGTAAGTTCCAAAAAATTGAAATCATTCCAAGCATCTTTTGTGACCACAATGCAGTAAGATTAGATCTCAATTACAGGAGAAAAACTATTAAAAATTACAACATATGGTCTTTATCTTTCTGGCCTACTTCACTCTGTATAATGGGCTTCAGTTTCATCCATCTCATTAGAACTGATTCAAATGAATTCTTTTTAATGGCTGAGCAATATTCCATTGTGTATATGCACCACAGTTTCCTTATCCATTCATCTGCTGATGAACATATGTAAATCCATGACTGATTCATGTCACTGTATGGCAAAAACCACTACAATACTGTAAAGTAATTAGCCTCCAACTAATAAAAATAAATGGAAAAAAAAAAAGAAAAAATTCCAAAATATGGAGACTGAACAACATGCTGCTGAATAAGCAACAAATCACAGAAGAAATAAAAAAGAAATCAAAATATGCATAGAAACAAATGAAAATGAAAACACAACAACCCAAAACCTGTGGGACACTGTGAAAGCAGTGCTAACGGGAAGGTTCATAGCAATATAGGCTTACCTCAAAAACAAGAAAAAAGTGAAATAAATAACCTAACTCTACACCTAAAGCAACTAGAAAAGGAAAAAATTATGAGCGCCAGGATTAGCAGAAGGAAAGAAATCTTAAAATAGGGCAGAAATAAATGCAAAAGAAACAAAAGAGACCATAGCAAAAATCAACAAAGCCAAAAGCTAGTTCTTTGAGAAGATAAATAAAATTGACATGTCATTAGCCAGACTCATTAGGAAACAAAGGGAGAAAAATCAAATCAATAAAATTAGAAATGAAAATTTTAGAGATCATAACAGACAACACAGAAATACAAAGGATCATAAGAGACTACCATCAGCAACTATATGCCAATAAAATGGACAACTTGGAAGAAAAGGACAAATTCTTAGAAAAGTACAACTTTCCAAAACTGAACTAGGAAGAAACAGAAAATCTTAACAGATCCATCACAGGCACGGAAATCGAAACTGTAATCAGAAATCTTCCAGCAAACAAAAGCCCGGGTCCAGATGTCTTCACAGCTGGATTCTACCAAAAATTTAGAGAAGAGCTAACACCTATCCTACTCAAATAATTCCAGAAAGTTGCAGTGGAAGGTAAACTTCCAAACTCATTCTATGAGGCCATCATCACCCTAAAACCAAAACCTGAGAAAGATGCCACAAAAAGAAAAAAAAAGAAAAAAAAAAAAGGAAAATTACAGGCCAATGAAAATAGATGCAAAAATCCTTAACAATATTCTAGCAAACAGAATCCAACAACATATTAAAAAGATCATACATCATGACCAAGTGGACTTTATCCCAGGGATGCAAGGATTCTTCAATATCTGCAAATCAATCAACATAATACACCACATTAACAAATGAAAACATTAAAACCATATGATTATCTTAGTAGATGCAGAGAAAGCCTTTGACAAAATTCAACATCCATTTATGATAAAAATCCTACAGAAAGCAGGCATAGAAGGAACATACCTCAACATAATAAAAGCTATATATGACAAACCCACAGCAAACATTATCCTCAATGGTGAAAAATTGAAAGCATTTCCCCAAAGTCAGGAACAAGACAAGGGTGCCCACTCTCACCACTACTATTCAACATAGTTTTGGAAGTTTTGGCCATAGCAATCAGAGCAGAAAAAGAAATAAAAGGAATCCAGATTGGAAAAGAAGAAGTAAAACTCTCACTGTTTCCAAATGACATGATCCTCTACATAGAAAACCCGAAAGACTTCACCAGAAAATTACTAGAGCTTATCAATGAATATAGCAAATTTGCAGGATATAAAATCAACACACTGAAATCCCTTGCATTCCTATACACTAATAACCAGAAAATAGAAAAAGAAATTTAGAAAACAATTCCATTCACCATTGCAATGAAAAGAATAAAATACTTAGGAATATATCTACCTAAAGAACAATAAACTGTAAAATTCTAAAAGAGGTGGGAATACCAGACCACCTGACTTGCCTCTTGAGAAACCTATATGCAGGTCAGGAAGCAACAGTTAGAACTGGACATGGAACAACAGACTGGTTCCAAATAGGAAAAGGAGTATATCAAGGCTGTATATTGTCACCCTGCTTATTTAACTTATATGCAGAGTACATCATGAGAAACGCTGGACCGGAAGAAGTACAAGCTGGAATCAAGATTGCCAGGAGAAATATCAATAACCTCAGATATGCAGATGACACCACCCTTATGGCAGAAAGTGAAGAGGAACTAAAAAGCCTCTATATGAAAGTGAAATAGGAGAGCGAAAAAGTTGGCTTAAAGCTCAACATTCAGAAAACTAAGATTATGGCATCTGGTCCCATCACTTCATGGGAAATAGATGGGGAAACAGTGGAAACAGTGTCAGGCTTTATTTTTGGGTGCTCCAAAATCACTGCAGATGGTGATTGCAGCCATGAAATTAAACGACGCTTACTCCTTGAAAGGAAAGTTATGACCAACCTAGATAACATATTAAAAAGCAGAGACATTACTTTGCCAACAAAGGTCAGTCTAGTCAAGGCTATGTTTTTTCCAGTGGTCATGTATGGATGTGAGAGTTGGACTGTGAAGAAAGCTGAGCGCCAAAGAATTGATGCTTTTGAACTGTGGTGTTGGAGAAGACTCTTGAGAGTCCCTTGGACAACAAGGAGATCTTACCAGTCCATCCTTAAGGAGATCAGTCCTGTGTGTTCACTGGGGGGAATGATGCTGAATCTGAAACTCCAATACTTTGGCCACCACATGGGGAGAGTTGACTGATTGGAAAAGACCCTGATGCTGGGAGGGATTGGGGGCAGGAGGAGAAGGGACGATAGAGGATGAGATGGCTGGATGGAATCACCGACTCGATGGACATGAGTTTGATTAAATTCCGGGAGTTGGTGGTGGACAGGGAGACTTGGCGTGCTGCAATTCATGGAGTCGCAGAGTCAGACACGACTGAGTGACTGAACTGAACTGAACTGAACTGACAGAAACAAAAGACCTATATATAGAAATCTATAAAACAATGGTGAAAGAAATCAAAGAGAACACAAATAGATGGAGAAATATACTGTGTTCATGGATCAGAGGTATCAATATAGTGAAACTGAGTGTGCTACCCAAAGCAATCTACAGATTCAATGCAACCCCTATCAAGCTACCAACGGTATTTTTCACAGAGTAATTTCACAAGTAATTTCACAATTTGTATGGAAATACAAAATATCTCGAATAGCCAAAGCAATCTTGAGAAAAAAGAATGGAACTGGAGGAATCAATCTGCCGGACTTCAGGCTCTACTACAAAGCTACAGTCATCAAGACAGTATGGTACTGGCACAAAGACAGAAATATAGATCAATGGAACAAAATAGAAAGCCCAGAGATAAATCCACATACCTATGGTCACCTTATCTTTGACAAAGGAGGCAAGAATATACAATGGAGAAAAGACAATCTCTTTAACAAGTGGTGCTAGGAAAACTTCTCATCCACTTGTAAAAGAATGAGACTAGAACACTTCCTAACATGATACACAAAAATAAACTCAAAATGGATTAAAGATCTAAACATAAGACCAGAAATTCTAAAATTCCTAAGCAAAACGTAGCAAAACATAGGCAAAACACTCCAAGATAAATCACAGCAGGATCCTCTATGACCTACCTCCCAGAGCAACGGAAATAAGAGCAAAACAACAACAACAACAACAACAACAACAACTAAACAGACAAATGGTACCTAATGAAACTTAAAAGCTTTCGCACAACAAAGGAAACTATAAGCAAGGTGAAAAGATAGCCTTCAGAATGGGAGAAAATAAGCACAAATGAAGCAACAGAAAAAGGATTAATCTCAAAAATATACAAGCAACTCCTGAAGCTCAATTCCAGAAAAATAAATGACCCAATCAAAAAATGGGCCAAAGAACTAAACAGACATTTCTCCAAAAAAGACATACAGATGGCTAATAAGCACATGAAAATATGCCCAACATCAATCTTTATCAGAGAAATGCAAATCAAAACCACAATGCAGTACCATTTCACGGCAGTCAGAATGGCTGCTATCCAACAGTCTACAAGCAATAAATGCTGGAGAGGGTGTGGAGAAAAGGGAACCCTCTTACACTGTTGGTGGGAATGCAAACTAGTACAGCCACTATGGAGAACAGTGTGGAGATTCCTTAAGAAGTTGGAAATAGAACTGCCATTTCACCTAGCTATCCCATTGCTGGGCATACACACCGAGGAAACCAGGATTGAAAGAGACACATGTACTCCAATGTTTATCACAGCACTGTTTATAGTAGCCAGGACATGGAAGCAACCTAGATGTCCATCAGCAGACGAAAGGATAAGAAAGTTGTGGTACATAGACACAAGGGAGTAATACTCAGCCATTAAAAAGAATACGTTTGAATGAGTTCTAATGAGGTGGATGAAACTGGAGCCCATTATACAGAGTGAAGTAAGCCAGAAAGGAAAACACCAATACAGTATACTAACACATATATATGGAATTTAGAAAGATGGTAATGATAACCCTGTATGTGAGACAGCAAAAGAGACACAGATGTATAGAACACTCTTTTGGACTCTGTGGGGGAGGGGGAGGGTGGGATGATTTGGGAGAATGGCATGGAAACATGTAAATTATCATATGTGAAACGAATTGCCAGTCCAGGTTCGATGCATGATACAGGGTGCTTGGGGCTGGTGCACTGGGATGACCCAGAGGGATGGGATGGGGAGGGATGTGTGGGGGGTTCAGGATGTGGAACACATGTACATCTGCGGAGGATTATTGTCAATGTATGGCAAAACCATTGCAATATTGTAAAGTAGTTAGCCTCCAATTAAAATAAATAAATTTATATTGAAAAAAATTATCTCCAAACAAAGGAAAATGGAAACAGACATTTGAATCCTAGGGGCTGTCTCAAAATCAATTCTGAAATGGAAGTATTGGAGATTACTGAAAATATTAAGAAATTAAAAGACCTCAAATAAACAACCTTACTTTACACCTCAAGGAATGAGAAAAAGAACAAATGAAGCTGAAAGTTAGCAGAAGGAATGAAGTAATAAAGATCAGAGCAGAAGTAAAGAAAATAAAGACAAGAACAATAGTACAAAAGGTCAGTGAAACAAAGACCTGGTTTTTCAAAGTATTTTAAAAAATCAATAAACCATTAGCTATAGGAAAATACAAATAAATGAAATTATAAATGGAAGAGAAGACTTTACAACTTTATACTCTAGAAATATTTACAATCATAGGAGGATGTGAATAATTATATACCACAAAGTTAGATAACCTATAAGAAATGAATAAGTCCCTAGAAACACAACAACCTGAAAACCTGAATCTGGAAGAAATATAAAATTTAGATAGATCAAGGACAAGTAAAAGAATTAAAACAGTAATTTTCAAAAGCCCAATACAGAAAACTCCAAAAGCAGATGGCTTCACTGGTGAATTCTACCAAACATTTAAAGCATTAATGCCAATTCTTCTTAAAAACTTCTGAACAATTAAAGAGAAGAGATCACCTCCAAAGTCTACAAGGCCAGCATTACTCTAATACCAAAGCCAGATAGGGATAGTACAAGGAAAGAAAACTATGGACCAATATCCCTGATGAATACAGATGCAAAGAATAATAGTAAGCCAAATTCAAGAACACATTAAAAGGTTTATGCATAATGACAAAGTGGATTTATCCCTAGAATGCAAAGATGGTTCAACATACGCAAATCAGGAAGTATGGTACTCCATGTTAATAGAATGAAAGATACAAGTTACATGATCACCTCAATAGATGCAGGAAAAGCAATTGACAGAATACAACCTTTCCTAATAAAAACCCTCAACCTATTGTGTATAGAAGAAATACATCTCAACATAACAAAGGCCACATAGGGCAAACCCACAGGTAACATTCCAGTCAACGGTGAAAAAGTAAAAGATTTTTCTCTAAGGTCATTGTGAAGATACATTGTCAAGGATACTCACTCTCATCATTCTCATCCAATATAGCACTGGAATTACTAGCTAGAGTAATTAGGCAAGACAAAGACATGAAAGGCATCCAAATCAAAAAGAAGTAAATTGCCCCCATTTGCAACTAATTTTATATATAGAAAATCCAAAAGGCAACCCGGAACTGTTGGAAATAAAGTCAGTAAAGTTGAACCATTAAAAATATCAAGATACCGAAACAAGCATGTCTATAATGATGAAATATCTGAAAATACAAAGCAAATTAGCACATTTTAATAGTTTAAAACAATAAAATGCCTAGAAAAAATTTAACTACTTAAGTGAAATATTTATAAAATGAAAAGCATACAACTTTGTTGAAAGAAATCAAAAGCACAAACAAAATGAAAGATTGTGATGTTCATGGATTGAAAGAATTAATATTGTTAAAATGGTCATAGATTTAGAGAAAAATAAATAAATTTATAGATATAGGTTATCATCTATAGATTCAATTCTATCCCTATCAAATTTCTTTTTTTCCCCCACTTTTGGCACAGATTTTATTTGCTTATTAATCATCTAGGAGAAATCTTTCCTTCCATGGGCTAACATAAACTCTTCCAGACTTCTTAAAATGCACAGACCTCCTGGTCTAACTGTTTTAAACAAGAAAGAGTGTAGAGGCAGAGAGGAGAACTACCACACTTGTGCTGTCTGCTTGTGTGCGTGCACAGTAGTGTCTGACTCTTTAAGACCCCATGGTCTGTAGCCTGCCAGCCTCCTCGGTCCACGGAATCTTCCAGGCAAAAATGCTGGAGTGGGCTGCCATTACCTTCTCCACAGGATCTCCTGACCAAGGGATTGAATCCACATTTCTTGCAACTCCTGCATTAGCAGGAATATTCTTTACCATGTGCTACCTGGGAAGTCCTGAGAACCTCCATCTTTTGTTGCTGTTTAGTTTCTAAGTTGTGATCTCATGGATGGCAGCACGACAGGATTCTCTGTCCTTCCCTCTCTCCCAGAGCTTGCTCAAACTCATGTCCACTGAGTTGGTTATGTGATCCAACCATCTCATCCTCTGTTTCCCCCTTTTAATCCTTCCCTCAATCTTTCCCAGCATCTGGGTCTTTTCCAGTGAGTATACACTTCACATTAGGTGGCCAAAGACTCAACCTTAAACTCATCATCAGTCTTTTTAATGAATACTCCATGTTGATTCCCTTTAGAATTGACTGGTTTAATATCCTTGCAGTCCAAGAAACTCTCAAGAGTCTTTCTTGGCACTACAATTCAAAAGCATCAATTCTTTGATACTGAGCTTTCTTCATGGTCCAATTCTCACATGTGTACATAACTACTGGAAAAACCATAGCTTTGACTATAAAGACTATTGCTGGCAAAGTGATGTGAGGAGAACATAGTCAAAAGAGTCTCTGACATAAATCACAGCAGGATCCTCTATGACCCACCTCCCATAATATTGGAAATGAAAGCAAAAATAAACAAATGGGACCTAATGAAACTTAAAAGCTCTTGCACAACAAAGGAAACTATAAGCAAGGTGAAAAGATAGCCTTCAGATTGGGAGAAAATAAGCGCAAATGAAGCAACAGAAAAAGGATTAATCTCAAAAATATACAAGCAACTCCTGCAGCTCAATTCCAGAAAAATAAATGACCCAATCAAAAAATGGGCCAAAGAACTAAACAGACATTTCTCCAAAAAAGACATACAAATGACTAACAAACACATGAAAAGATGCTCAACATCTCTCATTATCAGAGAAATGCAAATCAAAACTACAATGAGGTACCATTACACGCCAGTCAGGATGGCTGCTATCCAAAAGTCTACAAGCAATAAATGCGGGAGAGGGTGTGGAGAAAAGGGAACCCTCTTACACTGTTGGTGGGAATGCAAACTAGTACAGCCACTATGGAGAACAGTGTGGAGATTTCTTTAAAAACTGGAAATAGAACTGCGATTTTACTCAGCAATACCACTTCTGGGCATACACACCGAGGAAACCAGATCTGAAAGAGACACGTGCACCCCAATATTCATCGCAGCACTGTTTATAAGAGCCAGGACATGGACGCAACCTAGATGCCCATCAGCAGACGAATGGATAAGAAAGCCGTGGTACATATACATGATGGAATATTATTCAGCCATTAAAAAGAATTCATTTGAATCAGCTCTAATGAAATGGATAAAACTGGAGCCCATTATACAGAGTGAAGTAAGCCAGAAAGAGAAACACCAATACAGTATACTAATGCATATATATGCAATTTAGAAAGATGGTAATGATAACCCTATATGCAAAACAGTAAAAGAGACACAGATGTACAGAACTGACATTTGGACTCTGTGGGAGAAGGCGAGGGTGGGATGTTTTGAGAGAACAGCATCGAAACATGTATACTATCAAGGGTGAAACAGATCACCAGCCCAGGTGGGATGCATGAGACAAGTGCTCAGGGCTGGTGCACCGGGAAGACCCAGAGGGATAGGGTCGGGAGTGAGGTGGGAAAGGGTGGGGAGGGAGTTGGGAGGGGGGATCGGGGTGGGGAATACATGTAAATCCATGGCTGATTCAAATCAATGTACGGCAAAAAACACCACAATATTAAAGTAATTAGCCTCCAACTAATAAAAATAAATGGGACAAGAAAAAGAAAAAAAAGAAACAAACAGCAGAGGCATCACTCTTCCTATCAAAATTCTAATGGCATTCTTCACAGATATAAAAAAAAGTCCCAAAATGTGTATGGAACCACAAAGGACCTTGAATAGCCAAAGCAATCCTGATAAAGAAGAACAAAGTTGGAGGTATCGCACATCCTCATTACAAAATACAATACCCAAAGCCATAGTAATGAAAACAGTATACTTTTAGCATAAAAATAGACACAGACCAATAGAGCTGAATAGAGAGCCTAGAAAGAAACTGTCCAAATATGCTCAAAATATTTGACAAGGAAGCCAGGATACCCAGTGGGAAAAGGATGGTCTCTTCAATCAGTGGTGTTGAGAAAGCTGGATCAGCACAAGCAGAACAATGAAATTGGACCACTATCTTATAGCACACACATAGCACATTACCTGACATCAATCTTAGACCTTAGACCTGACACCATAAAACTTCTGGAAGAAAACATGGGGTAGCAGTACCTCAACATCAAGTCTTGGTGGTGATATTTTAGACATGACATCAAAAGCACAAACAACAAAGGCAAAAAAAAAAAAAAAAAAAAAAGCCTGAGGTGACAATATCAAATTTAAAAGTCTCTGCACAGCGATGGAAACAATTACCTGAAAAGACAGCCTACACATTGGGAGAAAATTTGCAAACCATGAATAGCAGTTAATATACAAAGCATATGAAGAACTCATACAAGTCATTAACAATCTGATTTTAAAATAGGCAAAGCGAAGACACAGACATTTTCCCAAAGAAAACACAGAAATGGATATAGATATATGGAAAGATGTTCAAGACACTTAACCAGAGAAATATAGATCAAAACCAAAATAAGCTATCACCTCACACCTTTAAGAATGGCTGTCACCAAGATGACAAGGTATGATAAGTTTTGGCAAGGATGACAAGAAAAGTGAACTTGTTGTGTAACCTACTTGTGGGAATGCAAGTCGATTCAACTACTATGGAAATCCAGATGGAGTTCCACAAAAAATTAAGAGATGTACCCAGTGATCTAGCAATCCCATTTCTGGGTATACACCAAAAGGAAACAAAAGCAGATTTTTAAAGAGATATATGCACTCTCCTGTCTTTTTACAGCATTTTTCTTAATAGCTCAGATATAGGAATGAACTAGGAGCCCATCAACGAATGGATAAAAAGATAAGATATACACATATATGCAGAGGAATATTATTCAACCATGATGAAGAAGTATATCCTGCCACTTGCAACAATGTGAATGGATCTTGAGGATACTATGGTAATTGAGATGTCAGACTGAGAAATATAAATACTCTAAGATATCGATTATCCATGGGATCTAGAAAAAGCCAAATTCATAAAAACAGAGTAAATGGTTACTAGGGATGATGGGGAAAAGGGTTTCTGTGTTTTTCATTTAATCTCTCTCTCGTGTATGACTCATTTTGAGTCTATGTACTGCAGCATGCCAGGCTTCCCTGTCCTCCACTATTATCTGAAGTATGCTCCAATTCATTTCCATTGAGGCAGTAACACGATGCAACCATCTTGTCCTCTGTCTTCCCCTTCTCCTCCCAGCCTTCAATCTTTCCCAGCATCAGGGTCTTTTCCAAAGAGTCAGCTCTCTGCAACAGGTGGCCAAAGTATTGGAGCTTCAGCTTCAGCATCAGTCCTTCCAAAGAAAATTCAAGGATTCAAGGTTGATTTCCTTTAAGATTGACAGGTTTGTTCTCTTTGCTTTCCAAGGAATTCTCAAGAGTCTTCTCCAGCACCACAGTTCAAAGGCATCAGTTCTTTGGTGCTCAGTGTTTTTAATGGTCCAACTCTCACATCCATACATGACTACTGGGAAAACCATAGCTTTGACTACATGGACCTTTGTTGGCAAAGTAATGTCTCTGCTTTTAATTCACTGTCAAGGGTGTCATAGCTTTTCTTCCAAGGAGCAAGTGTCTTTTAATTTCATGGCTGTAGTAATCATCCACAGTGATTTTGGAGCTGAAGAAAATAAAGTCTGTCACTGTTTCCATTGTTTCCCCATCTATTTGCCATGAAGTGATGGGACCGGATGCCATGACCTTAGTTTTTGTATGTTCACTTTTAAACAGCTTTATCATTCTCCTCTCTCACCTTCACTAAGAGGTTCTTAAGTTCCTCTTCGCTTTCTGCCATAAAAGTGGTGCATCTGCATATCTGAGGTTTTTAATATTTCTCCCCACACACTTGATTCCAGTTTGTGCTTCATCCAGCCCAGCATTTCACATGACGTACTCTGTATATAAATTAAATAAGGAGTGTGACAATATACAGGCTTGATGTACTCCTTTCCAGATTTGGAACCAGTCCATTGTTCCAGTTCTGGTTCTAACTGTTGCTTCTTGACCTGCGTACAGTTTCTCTGGAGGCAGGTCAGGTGACCCAGTATTCCCATCACTTTAAGAATTTTCCATAGTTTGTTGTGATCCACATAGTCAAAGGCTTTAGCATAGTCGATGAAGCAGAAGTAGATATTTTTCTGGAACTCTCATTCTTTTTCAATGATCCAACAAATGTTGGCAATTTATTCACTGGTTCCTCTGCCTTTTCTGAATCCAGCTTGGATATATGGAAGTTCTGGGTTCACTTACTCTTGAAACCTAGCTTGAAGGATTTTGAGCATTACCTTGCTAGCATGTGACATGAGTACAATTGTGCAGTAGTTTGAATATCCTTTGGCATTGCCTTTCTTTAGGATTGGAATGAAAACTGAACTTTTCCAGTCTTGTGGCCACTGCTGAGTTTTCCAAATTTGCTGGAATATTGAGTACAGCACTTGCACAACATCGGTTTTCAGAGTTTCAAATAGCTCAGCTGGAATTCCATAATCTGCACTAGCTTTGTTCATAGTGATGCTTCCTAAGGCCCATTTGACATCACATCCAGTATGTTTAGCTCTAGGTGAATGATCACACCAGCGTGGTTATCCGGGTCACTAAGATTTTTTGTACAGTTCTTCTGTTTATTCTTGCCATCTCTTTGTAAACTCTTCTGCTTCTTTTAGGTCCATACAGTTTCTGTTCTTTATTGTGCCCATATTTCCTTGAAATGTTCCCTTAGTATCTCCAATTTTCTTGAAGGGATCTCTAGTCTTTCCCATTCTATTGTTTCCTCTATTTCTTTGCATTGCTCACTTAGGAAGGCTTTCTTATTTCTCCTCGCCATTCTTTGGAATTCTGCATTCCAAGATGAGTATATCTTTCTTTTTTTTCCTTTGCCCTTTGCTTCTCTTCTTCTCTGAGCTGTATGTAAGTCCTACTGAGACAACATTTTTGCCTTTTTGCATTTCTTTTTTGTGGGATGATTCTGATCACTGCATCCTGTGATTTGTTGCAAACCTCCCTCCATAGTTCTTCTGGCATTCTGTCTATCAGATCTATTCCCTTGAACCTATTTGTCATTTCCTCTGTATAATCATTAGGGATTTGATTTAGGTCATACCTGAATGGTCTAGTAGTTTTCCCTACTTTCTTCAATTTAAGTTTGAATTTTGCAAAGGAGTTCATGATCTGAGCCACAGTCAGCTCTCGGTCTTGTGTTGGTGCAAAGAGGATAATCAACTGAGTTTGTTATTGGCCATCCTGTGATGTCCATGAGTAAAGTCATCTCTTGTGTTGTTGGAAGAGGGTGTTTGCTCTGACCAGTGCGTTCTCCTGGAAAAACTCTGTTAGCCTTTGCCCTGCTTCATTTTGCATTCCAAGACCAAATTTGCCTGTTACTCCAGGTATCTCTTGACTTCTAACTTTTGCATTCCAGGTCCCTATGATGAGAAAGACATCTTTTGCTTTTTCTGGTGTTAGTTCTACAAGAATTGTAGGTCTTCATAGAACCGTTCAACTTCAGCTTCTTTGGCATTACTGGTTGGGGCGTAGACATGGATTACTGTGCTATTGAAAGTTTTGCCTTAGAGAGAAAGCATGATCATTCTGTCATTTTTGAGACTGCACCCAAGAGCTGCATTTTGAAATCTTGTTGACCATGAGGGGTACTCCAATTCCTCTAAGGGAATTTTACCCACAGTAGTGGATATAATGGGCATCTGAATTAAATTTGAACACTCCCTTCCACTTTAGTTCACTGCTTCCTAAATTGTTGATGTTCACTCTTAGCATCTCCTATTTGACCATTTCCAATTTATGTTGATTCATGGACCTAACATTCCAGGTTCCTATACAATATTGTTCTTTACAGCATCAGACTTTACTTTCAACAACAGACGCATTTGCAACTGGGCATTGTTTGTGCTTTTACTCAGCCTTTTCATTCCTTCTAAAGCTATTTCTCTGCTCTTCTCCATTAGCATATTGGACATCTACCAACCTGGGAGGTTCATCTTTCAATGTAATATATTTTTGCTTTTTGATGGTCTTCATGGGGTTCTCAAGGCAAAAATACTAAAGTTGTTTGGCATTCCCTTCTCCAGTGGGCCACATTTAGTAAAAACTCTCCACCATGACCTGTCCAGCTTGGTTGGCGTACATGGCGTGGCTTATAGTTTCATTGAGTTAGACGAGGTTGTGATCCATATGATCAGTTTGGTTAGTTTTCTGTGACTGTGGATTTCATTCTGTCTGCCCTCTGATGAATGAGTATAAGAGGGTTGTGCAAGCTTCTTGATGGGAGGGTGTCGCTGTGGGGAAAACTCAGTCTTGATCTGGTGCGCAAAGTGTGTAGTGTAGTCACTCAGTCGTGTCTGACTCTTTGCGATCCTGTGGACTGTAGCCTACCAGGTTCCTCTGTCCATGTGATCCTCCAAGCAAGAATACTGGAGTGGATTGCCATTTCCTTCTCCAGGGAATCTTCCCAACCCAGGGAACGAACTAGGGTCTCCTGCATCACAGGCAGATGTTTTACCCTCTGAGCCACCTAATAAGTCTTTAATCCAATTTTCTGCTGATGGGTGGCTCTGTCTCCCTGTATTTTGGCTTGAGGCCATTCTATGGTAGGGGTAATTGAAACTTCCTCCAAAAGGACTTATGCCAGCACACTACCCCTCCCAGCACTGTTGGAGACAAGTGCCCCTGATCCAGTGGAAGGCCCCTGTCGACACATGCCTCCACCAGAAATTCCCAAACACTCACAGGCAAGTCTGGCTCAGTCTCTTATGGGGTCACTGCTTCTTTCTCCTGATTCTTGGTATGCACAAGCTTTTGTTTGTGCCCACAAGAGTCTGTTTCCCACTCTTGTAGAAGTTCTGTAATCAAATTCTGCTGACCATCAGAGTCAGATTCCCTGGGGATACTCAGTCCCTTTGTTAGATCAACAGGTTTGGAAGTCTGTTGTAGGGCCTAGAACTTTGGCAACAGTGTGAGAACTTCCTTGGTATGAATGTTCTCCAGTTGAAAAGAAATTATAATTAAATTTCATGATTGATGTGTTGATTACCACTACATTAGAAGTCTCTTTGTGATACCTTGGATGGTAGCCTGCCAGGCTCCTCTGCCCATGGAATTCTCCAGGCAAGAATACTGGAGTGGGTTGCCATTTCCTCCTCCAAGAAGTCATATTACAATATGTAAATACATCAAATTAATATGTTGCACACCTTGGGTTTCCTTGGGGGCTCAGATGGTAAAGAATCTGCCTGAGGTGTGGGAGACCAGGGTTTGATGCCTGGGTTGGGAAAACCCCCTAGAGGAGGACATGGCAACCCACACCAGTATTCTAGCCTGGAGAATCCACATGGACAGAGGAGCCTGGTGGGTTATAGTCCATGGAGTTGCAAAAGTCATACATTACTGAGCAACTAAGTACAGCACAATATGCTGTACATCTTAAATATATACAATCCCCTATGTCAAGTATATGTCAAGTAAAAAAAAAAGAAATGTTTGCATTCCAGGATCTAGAAACCAAGTATGCTTGAATTTCTTTCATTATCTCTCAGGATTAAGGTAAAGAAATGATCTGGGCTAGCAATTCTGACTCAATATGTTACATCAGTTATTTTGCTAGACAGTTTTGCATGCTATATCATACAATGTGAAGGATTAAATAAAAATAAATTTGTTCGTATCTTCTATCAATGGAGGAGATCTTGGTATGGTGCATTCACTGATGGGGTACGGACCTGTATTGGATATTCATCTCACAGTAGAGAATGAAGTCACATGAGGACATTGTAGAGAATGTAAACAACAGGGTCAATTTGATAATGGGATGTTTTCCTTGATGACTGCTGTCAACACTAGAGAATATCGAACAATATACAGTATGGGGAATCTGGATGATATAATACCCATTTTTCTAGTTTGGAGACCAGAATTCCTTTTTTGTACTACTGTTTCAGGTCGCTTTGATACAGGACAGCTTGTGACTGCTAGAATAATTTTTGAATGGAATACTCAGTATAAAAAAGGGGGGAAAATTTAATACATCTATGATTAAAGAGCCAGCTCAGAATAAAATGGATAATCTAGGAGAAGCCATATTTCAACTATCAACAAATAAATTAAAGTAACTTATTAGAGATCAGGTTTTTTACAAATGTTATACTTCCCAATAAGCTATCGGGAAGTTTCCCTGGTTGTCCAGTCGTTAAGACACCACACTTGCAATGCAACGGATACTAGTTCCATTCTTGGTTAGGAACTAGGATCCTGCCATACCTCATTCCATGGCCAAAAGCAAAAGAAGCAAACCAATAACCTATAGGTTACAGGGACTTCAAACTGAGGATACACTGGGGAGAAGACTTTTTCTTCTTTTTTGGCACACCATGTGCCTTATGGGATCTCAATTCCCTGACTAGGAATTGAACCCAGGACATAGCTGTGAAACCCAGGAATCCTAACCACATGGCTACCACCGAACTCCCCCGAAGATGTTTTTCTCTTGCTTCCCTTCAGGGTGTCTGACACAGCATTGACTCAAATCCTTGTAGTTAATGTTCATCCTTTGGGAACACATGTGGCCATAGGGGGCTAAGTGGTACAGGCTTATTTGAATGGACGGTCAAAAAGGAAAGTACATAAAATAATGAGGGATTAGGCAGGTTGGGCATGTGGTTTATTCTTTTATTTCTTATCTCCAAAGTATACCTATGTTGAGACCATCTCTCTGGTGAGTTCTGAAGTGTGTGATTATGAAACAGAGGTAATGAGTTAACATTGGTCACCAGGATCTTAGGCTTGAGGGATCTAGGGGCCCATACAGACCCTGCCCCAGATCCACCCTCTCCTACCCCTTGGGAATAACCTAATCATCTCTGGTCGTTCACCTCCTCCTTGGTTGTGGTTGAGGCACAATTATACCTGATAGAGAACTGATGTTTTCCAAAAGGTAGGAACATAGTGGTTTGGGGAACATCTGAGTCTCTGGAAGAGTCATTTGTATCCAAAAAACTATGACCCTGCTTCAGCTGACTTGAAAGACCCTGCATTCTTCTGCATGAAGGGAAAGGAAATTCATCCTCATTAGAAGGGCACCTTTCCTGATACAGCCTGAAAGAAGAGTTTTGATTCTAGACTCAGGTGCTTTTCATCTGGATTTGGGAGCTGCTTATGTTTGAACATCTGTCCATAAGAGATGAACTTTTAGTTAAATCAAGTGGCACATGCACTGAAGGCATTAATAACTAAACCAGAAAAGGCATCTGAGCCAGAGAAGGTGATTTTTCATTTGGATCTCAGCTCTTAGCAGACAGGGGGAAAGTTTCAAGGAATGCCTGTATTCCTGAGGACTTGACTACTCTGCATAATGAAGGGGAGGCAGATCACTATTTTCCCTAATACTCAGAAACATGGGAGATAATAGGATGCCAGTTTTAAGGAAACTAATGGGCATGAAAAGTAAAAGGATATGAGGTGCTGAGATAGTCATTTCCTAGGCAGGTTGATAAGAAGTCTAGGAGTCCCCAAGGAGAGGGAGCTCTGGAGTATTCACGGAGGAAGAAAGGACAAGCTATTTACTTTTTTCCCTCTACATTCCTTAGGATTATATGACAATAATGCCTGAGGACAGTCTTTGGATTACACCTTCCAGCCAACTCTGTTATCTTAAAATGTAAATTATGGGAGTAGGTCTGGTGAGGTCTTTACAACCTCCAGATATTCTTTAGATTTATTGGAGAATATATAACGCCATTGCTAACACTAGCCAGGGAGTACTCTTTCTGCCCCTTCTGATGCCTATGCCAGAAGCTTTCACTATCTCCTTTATACTTTAATAAAACTTTATTACACAAAAGCTCTGAGCAATCCAGCCTCGTCTCTGGGCCCAGATTGAATTCGTCTCCTCCAGAGGCCAAGAATCCCGGTGTCTTATCGTTCAGCAACAGCCTTTCAGTGCCCTCCCATTCTAACCGACCAATGGAGAAGCCACTCCTAGCCAGGTGTGGACAGTTGTTCTGAATTTGCACCTAATTTTCAAGGACCAGATGAAAGGTATAAATTGAACCCCCAATATTTGGTCTCAGAGACATTGCCCTGTTCCTGACAGGTCAGGGGGGGAACAGAGCTGGAATCTTACTTCTTCTGATGTTCATTCTCCTTTTTCCTACCCGTGTCATGGTTTTAGAATCAAAGAGCTCAGCACCCAGAACAGATCAGGAAGGGGTCTCTGAGTGCTCTGGCAGAAGGCCCCTGTGCCAGACCTCTGCTGACAGTTCCCAGAGGCCAAAACCAAAGGAACTGGCCTACTGCTGTTGGGCTGGACCTCACAGGCCTTCATGCCTTGTAGATGCCCTGCTTTAAGAGTGAAGAAAATGTGAAAGACAGCAACAAAGACATCAATTGTTACTGGACAGGTCATCTTACATGTTGGAAACAGAATGTCCTAGATCAATTTGTCATTGTTTACAGCAGGTATGCAATAGCAGCAATTTTTGACATTGAGGGAAAAGTGTCAAAGTGTCAGCCTACCATTTATAGGGGGATCTGACCTCAGTTGGGTTACTGTTACCAGAGAAACATGCAGCTAGGGCAGCAGCCAGTATGTAGGTGGTTACTAATGAAGCTCTGTATTTCAGAGGACTGGATAGTCCTGTGAGTGGACCAAGGACTGGTCAAGCAGCGAGGTATAGAAAGACCAAGAGAACAGCCATCGTGAATGGGCTGACCATACAGTCCATCCTTAAACAACCTGCATACCCCTTACTCTCTTGGTCCACTCCCCTTCCTCAGTATTCCTGGCCTCAGGTAAATTAGAGTACACCACAATAAGATACCACAAATGCGACACAGACAACCCCAGCTAGTGAATACAGAGAATCTAAAAGGTACGCAATCTTTGGAGACAGGCATTGATCAGGTCATTTTTTCATGGAATTCCTGAGGACATCAACTGCATATCGCTCTAGACACAGGCATAAGACTCAGGCTGCACTGTCTGCAAACAGGCTCCGTCCACTTAGACTAGACATGAATGTAAGATGTGTAACAGGCTCAGTGCAGGGAATATCATGACCATTAAGCAAAATACAAGTACTAACATCATTCTGGCATAATAATACCCCTGACTATGATTATTGTTCTGGGCCATATTACCATTTAAGCTTGACCAACCTCAGTCCACACAACCAGTGTCAAACACTGAAGAGGGGGTGTAACACACCACAGGGTTAATATAACGGTGCCTTTCTCTAGTAGGAGATGATTAATTTCTTAGTCATCTTAGGTGGACCAGATGAAACTTGTGAATCTCTTTCCAGTCCTAATCCCCATAGGGCTGCAAATCCAAAGCACCGGGGATTTCCCTGCCAGTCCTAGAGCCATTTACAACATGTTCCCCTGGGGGTAGATCCTGTGACAAGGGCAAAGGTGCATTATTCTCCTGACCAGTCGTTAGCAATGACCTTGGGTGGTCAACAGTTGAGCTGCGATGATGTCAACTAGTTTGCCTCTTGGTTAACTCGGCAAAAGCCAGGGATGATTGATCCTGGAATATTTAGTTAAAAATTCATGTGACTCAAGTTAGCCTCCTGGTCCACAGGTTGAGAGAGCGGGTTTCCTGTTTCAGTTGTTAAGTAGTCCATTCATCCTTCTATTAGCCCAGCAGCAGCAGGGCTGTAAGGCAGGCGGAACACCAGTCTGTGGCATTTTTATTGGCCCATTCCTAAACTTCATAGCTGCTCAAGAGGGGTTTTTTGCATCGTTGAACAATTTAGATAGGCCTGCTGATGTATCAGCTTCCACCTGTTGTAAAACACTGTAGATCTGCCAAGCAGCTCCCAGCTCTTTCCTAGCATCTGAGCAGTAATGTTGAGATGAGGAAGCAGAGAAGCGGACAGAGCAGGTGCTGGCTCTTGGACTCGGAAGAGGCAATCTGCTTTTGCAAGAGTTGTCGGTCACTGTGCAACTTGCTGGTCTTCTCTGGACCTTGGATTCCTGGACATCCGTGAAACACAGACACTGACACTGCCACTTTACTCAGAGGGCTGCAGTGAGGTCCTGATGAGATCTTGGGCTGAGGGTGCTCTAATGTGTGTTTCATGCCATGAACATCAGTGGCAGGTGCCCATAAGCCAGGTGGGGGTACAATCGACTGAGTCAACAGGGCAAAAAATCACCTCTCTTTTCTCTGGACTGGAACTAGATCTTCAGGTTAAGGGCAGGTATAAAGAGCTAGTGGTGGCCCAGGAACTCGAATTTGCCTGGACCTTCTGAGCCCTAGAGAGAGCAACTGTGAGTGTCTCCATCATTGCCTCTCAATTTATTTTCCAGTGTTCAGTGAATATCTCCCTGCCTATGTGCCTATCCTACTGGTGTTAAGAAAGGCAGGGTCTGTGTAGCTGTTTCAGGTTAGGAGGGTCAATGCTAGCTGTGGGAGAAAATGGGGTAATAAGGGATGCTCTTCACTCTTTTCCCTTTACTTGGTGGAAGATGTGTTTCCTGAACTGGGGGTTGGGGGGAGGCAGGGGAGGTGAGTTGGATGTGACATCCACCAGATCTCTGATCCCATTGTCTGGAAGTCCCTGTGGAAAATGCAATTCATCGTCCTCTTGGACGGAAGCACTTCTCTGACCTAGAAACCTCTTCCACCCCACTACCTCAGCCTGCCTGGAGACCCACTATTCCCTGCACAGTTCCATCAGGCTTTCTTAGAGCCTCTGCACAGCCCATGAGCCCTTTCCCTGGTCAAAACTTTACAGTTTCTACCTGAGAGAAGAAGAAAAACCCAGGTAGGAGTGACTTATGTCCTATATCCACCCCTGATCTCCCTTAGCTCTTGAGTCCCTGTCTGATGGTAACCTGAAGCTCTATTGGACATCTGGTCTTTCCTTCCCTGAAACCAGCCTTCCGTTAATTGCAGCTGTCTATCATGTCCCTTCCTCCATGAGGCCCCTGTCCCATCTCCACACAGGATGTCTGGACACACTCTAGGTATGCCAGGGGCTTTCCTCATGGAGCCCAAGAATGACAAATCCTGGTAAACATAGTCATACACCCATCCTCTGCTCAGGACAGCCATTCCCATGCATTCAGGACCAGGACTTCTTTCAGACAGCACTGCAAACCCCAGTACTAGTCAGTCTAAAATAGCAAGTGAGAGGAAGCCAGTCTGCATTGTCAGACCTAAGCCATCCACCTTACTGGCACAGAAAGGGAGAAGGCTCACAGACGGAAGGATTCCTCCCAAGGGCACTCAGGGAGTCCCTCCAGATGTGACAGATGGCCTCAGTGAGGAATTCTACATCTTGATCACAATACCCCTGGCTGGAATGACAAGCCCAAAAGGGGATGACACAGAGCATCTGAGGGTAGATCCATGCTGCTGGCAGACCAGATCAGAGGTCCAGCTGGTCCGCTCATGTCCTTCCTGGCCAGGCTTAATCCCACTTTCCCTTAACTGCTTTTAGAGCCCTGCTGCTCTTTTCCCCAGAGGATAGGAGAAGAGATGGGGGAAGCCCTTCTCCTGACCTCAAGGAGCTGGGCCACCCTAATGCACATCCTCAGATTGAGCGCACCCCCTCTTTCTGTTCATCTCTCTAGGACATTCTTCTCCTCCTTCTCTCTGTGCTGTTCCTGCTCACACAATCCCAGAGTTCCCAGGGTGAAGAAATGGATATCTATTCTGAATACTGACTGATCCCTGCACCGTGGCTGTGTGTCTCCTGCCAGTGGTAGCCTTCGTGGTCGTGATGGACAAGATGGGGAAAGAGGCCCCCCTGAAGGGGTGGGCACTGGAATTGTAACCAACCCAGAAACTCTGAATCTTTTGCTGTGGAAGCCTAATAGATGGTCTTCTTCCAAAATGGGTGAGTTTCACTCAGATTTTGAGCCCCCCTAAAACACAGCTTTATTGGTTAGCAAAGACTGGCTGCTCCGAGCCTCCAGCTCCATCACCAGCTCTCCTGGGTTCTCCCCTAGAATCTTCTGACTCCAACCACCCTACAAGTGCTCAAATAGTGAGTAAAAGGCTGGAACTTGGACCTCTGTGCTCCAGAACTTAACTGCTGTCGATTTGGATTAACTGGTGCCTCTGATGGTTGTTAAATATTTTTAATATTTAATTGAACTGTCAGGCTGAAATTGAAGAAAGTAGGGAAAACCACTAGACCATTCAGGTATGATGTAAATCAAATCCCATACAATTATACAGTGGAAGTGACAAATAGATTCAAGGGATTAAATCAGATAGACAGAGTGCCTGAAGAACTATGGATGGATGCTCATGATGTTGTATAGGAGGTAGTGATCAAGACCATCTCCAAGGGGAAAAAAGGCACAATGGTTGTCTGGGGAGGCCTTACAAAGAGCTGAGAAGAGAAAAGAATCGAAAGGCAAAGGAGAAAAAGAAAGATATAACCATTTGAATGCAGAGTTCCAAAAAATAGCAAGGAGCGATAAGAAAGCCATCCTCAGTGATCAGTGCAAAGAAATAGAGGAAAACAGTATGGGAAAGAGTAGAGATCTCTTCAAGAAAATTAGAGATACCAAGGGAACATTTCACACATAGATGGGCATGATAAATGACAGAAATGATATGGACCTAACAGAAGCAGAAGATATTAAGAAGAGGTGGCAAGAATACACAGAAAAACTACACAAAATGATCTGCATGACCCAGATAATCACCTTGGTGTGATCACTCACCTAGAGCCAGACATCCTGGAATGCAAAGTCAAGTGGGCCTTAGGAAGCATCACTATGAACAAAGCTAATGGAAGTGATGGACTTCCAGTTGAGCTATTTCAAACCCTAAAAGATGATGCTGTGAGAGTGCTGCACTCAATATGCCAGCAAATTTGGAAAACTCAGCAGGGGCCACAGGACTGGAAAAGGTCAGTTTTCATTCCAATCTCAAAGAAAGGCAATGCCAATGAATGTTTAAACTATCACACAAATGCACTCATCTCAAATGCTAGCAAAGTAATGCTCAAAATTCTCTAACCCAGGTTTCAACAGTACATAAACTGTGAACTTCCAGATGTCCAAGCTGGATTTAGAAAAGGCACAGGAACCAGAGATCAAATTGCCAACATCTACTGGATCATTGAAAATGCACAAGTTCCAGAAGAGCATCTACCTCTGCTTTAGTGACTACGACAAAGCGTTTGACCCTGTGGATCACAGCAAACTGTGACAAATTCTTAAAGAGATGGAATACCAGTCCATCTGACCTGCCTCTTGAGAAATCTATATGCAGGTCAAGCAGCAATAGTTAGATCCAGATACAGAACAAGGTCTGGTTCCAAATCAGGAAAAGTGTACATCAAGGATGTATATTGAAACCCTGCTTATTTAACTTATATGCAGAGTATATCACGTGAAATGCCAGGCTAGATGAAGCACAAGCAGGAAACAAGGTTGCCGGGAGAAATATCAACAACTTCAGATATGCCACAACCTCAGATATACCCCCCTAATGGCAGAAAGTGTAGAGGATCGAAAAAGCCTCTTAATGGAAGTGAATGAGGAGAATGAAAAAGTTGGCTTAAAGCTCAATATTCAGAAAACTAAGACCATGACATCTGGTCCCATCACTTCATGGCAAATAGATAGGGAAACAATAGAAACAGTGAGAGACTTTATTTTTCTGGGTTCCAAAATCACTGCAGGTGGTGACCACAGCCATGAAATTAAAAGACTCTTGCTCCTTGGAAGAAAAGCTCTGACAAATCTAGACAGCATATTAAAAAGCAGAGACATTATTTTGCCAACAAAGGTCCGTCTAGTCAAGGCTATGGTTTTTGTATTAGTCATGTATGGATGTGAGAGTTGGACCATAAAGAAAGCTAAGCACGAAAGAATCGATGCTTTTGAACTGTGGTGTTGGAGAAGACTCTTGAGAGGTCCTTAGACAGCAAGGAGATCCAACCAGTCCGTCCTAAAGGAAATCAGTCCTGAATTTTCATTGGAATGACGATTCTGAAGCTGAAACTCCAATACTTTGGCTACCTGATGCGAAGAGCTGACTCATTGGAAAAGACACTGATAATGGGAAAGATTGAAGGCCGGAGGAGAAGGGGACGACAAAGGATGAGATGGCTGGATGGCATCACTGACTCGATGGACATGAGTTTGAGTAAGCTCCGGGAGTTGGTGATGTACAGGAAAGCCTGGTGTGTTGCAGTTGATGGGGTTGCAAAGAGTCGGGCAAGACTGAGTGACTGAACTGAACTGAACTGAACTCCATAATGAGTAAGAAAGGATGAGGCACTGTGGCCCCATACTCAAACCTGAATAAAAGGATTTTCCCTCAATACATTACAGAGAGAAAGAAAGGGACCTTATATTTCTAGTCCAGTCCTGTGCTTAGAAGCTCACTTGAGTAGCTTATATAATCCCACCAAAAGTCTAACAAGTGATGCATTAATCTCATTTGATCGGGAAGAAAATTGTGGTACAATGATGCTATGTGAAACTCAACCTAGAAAGTGAAAAGTACATAGGTTTCTTTTTCAGACACATCTGAGCATGTCTGATAGCTCTTCCTCCACAGCAGAGGTAACTAGGGCAAACTATTCAGTGTCTCTGACTCTCAGTTTGCGCAGCTGTGGATGGAAATCATATGATCACAGAGTGATAAGCAATTGAGCCAAGACTTCATCTTTTTTTTTTTTTTTTTTTTGGTGAGGATTCAGGATAAAGTTGCATCCTCTTGCTCTACCAATTAGGTGAATTCTCCTGAGATTTCCTAAAATACAGCTTATTAAGGAAAGTGTCTGAGAAACACTGACCCACAGGAGAAGGTCTGGGTGTTACTGGCGAAAAGTGAGAATTCAATAAACCAACGCATACGAGGGGACCACCATGGCACTGAGCCAAGGCTGTGGAGGGATCAACTGAGATCTTTATCTTTTTGGTTTGCATTTTAGCTGTAGAGAAAAGAAGCAAATAACATTTAAGCTGCAAGGAATACATAATATCCTCAGGCTGTGCAGGATAACAGACAAATATCTCTCCTTTGCAGACCGAAAGTCGTTCCCAGCATTAATGAATGGAGCCTTGATAAGGATGCCTAGAAGTGAACTCAATGGTGGGGTGCTATTCAAGGTACCAGTTCCCTCTAGCTCCCAGAGGGTCCCGAATTGAATCCCAGGGAGGGGGTGGGGTGGAAACGTTTCCTATAGTGGCCCCTCAGGTGCATGGATGTACCCCAGACCTCCCTTTCTTGTGCATTCCAAGCCTGGCCTTGGGTTGGTGCTTGGAGAGAGAACAGTGCAGTTGGGCCACGACAGGCTCCACACTGGCTCCCCAGATCCAGGCACTGCTGTCCTTCAATTGTGACGGGTCTGGGAATTTTCTGGAGATCCAAGGATCCTCAGATGGTGACCAGTAAGGCTGGGTGTGGCCAGAGTCTGCACTGGGGACAACCTCCCCTACAGATTCTGACACGCATGTTCCCAAGAACCTGATATGAAGGACAAGATGGGCCTGAGAGGAGAGACCCTTGAGCAGATGTAGAGGGTGGGGCTGGGTCACTTGGGGATGTGCCAGATATGTCGTGGAGGGCCAATAACACCTGGACCCTGCTTGGGGAGCTGTATTTCCAGGGATAATTCCTTCCTTACTCAGTGCCTCTGAGATTGCTGCCCAAAAGGATTCAGTGACAGAGTCCCTTCTGGGGTGCACATCTCCCATGGGAGTGAAACTCACATCCCACAGCATCTCCCAACCTTGACCCCTGCTGATCTCTCTGAGCTCCTTTCCTTCCCCTGCTCCCAAACTTCCTGGGCACTGACCACACTGGCTCCTTGTTGGTCCCTGAGCACACACATCCCCCCGCCTCCCCAGGGCCCTGTCCTTGCTCTGTGCATACAAGTCCCCATGGTTCACTCCTCACCCCCTTCACAGCTTCACTCATAGACTCCCTCTCTGGCCATCCTGTTTAGAAGACACAATTCTCCAGGCTTCAATTTACCTCTGTAGCACTTGTTCTGATCTGATGAATTACCATCTGCTGTACATCTTAATTTTTGTTATCTATATCTACATAGCTAGGTTTAAGCTCTGTGAGGAAGGGGTGTGGTATTTGTCCGTTTTTTTTCACTTGTATAATCCCAGCTTTTAGGACAGTGCCTTGTACCTAGTAGAAGCTCATTGAATACTTGTTGGAATAGAAGAATGTAACCAGCCAGGAGATGAGGCATTTTAGAAAAGTTAAGGCTGAACACACTGCTGGTCCATAAAGCTTCACTTCAGGTGCCACTGGGGTTCAGAGTTAGGACTTCAGGGGATGTGAGGAGGCAAAAATGATTGCCTGGGAGGCATGGTGATTGCTACTCAGAAGGACATTCTTTCCTCCACTTCCACCCATGGCCTCCATGTTTTGTGCACAAGGGTGGGTAAACTCTGATGCTCCCTTCTAAGGAGTGAATTGCTTCCCAGGTACTTGCTGCCACCCAGCCACGGGGGAGCCCAGGCATCTCTCCCTAATCGCAGTGCACCACTGTGTCTGAGATGCAGGGCTCAATCTCTGGGCTTCCGTATCATGCCTCGTGAAGGTTGTAACTACGAGCAGGACACAATACCCAGCACAGAGGCCCTCAGCCACACATCAAACGCACCAGTATCCCACCACCTATACATTCTTGGCCCAAGCAGGCCAGACCCTCTTACCCTGGGAAAATGATTTCCAAATCTGAAATGTCACCTCTCCTCTCTAAGTCTCTTTAAGTCTTCTTCAGCCTTAAAGTGCTGTTTGCTCCAAATGTGTGTTCTTGTATTGAGGATGCTCTGATGGGTTGAGGGACATCTCATGAGTTGCTTTCCTCACTCATCACCTGTGCCTCACAGTTTAAAACTTGATGACAGATTCCTTGTAGACTAGGACCTGGTGCTAACATTTACATCCTGCTCAGTGCTAGGCAGAAAGCTAAGTTCCACAGATAGTTTCTCAGTGAACAGAGAAATGAAATAATGAGGAAATGAACAAATAAGTGAATGCACAAGCTAGCAGAACCTGACAGATTTCTTCTGTTGTCTTATTGCACATAAATGCTTTACTTACAACAACCAAAAATGGAAGCAACCCAAGTGTCTTTCAACGTTTATCCATGGTGAATGATAAACAAAATCTTTTGTGTTCACACTATAGAACATGGCTCAGCCATACGAAGGAATGAAGTACTGGGATGAGCCCCAAGAAGGTCACTCCGTGTTTAAAAAGCCAGACACAAAAGGTCATTTTTTGTATGTATTCATATAAAATATTCAGAGTAGATCATTGAGATGGGAAGCAGAACAGTGGAAGCCAAGGCCTGGGAGGAGGCAGGGACGGAGTGATGAAAAAGTGTGAGGTTTCCTTTGGGGTTGATGACATATTTTTGAGCTAAATAGAGGTAGTAGTGGCATAGTGCTATAAATGAGCAAAATGACACTGATTTGTACAGTTTGAAAAAACTGATTTTAGGGAATTCCATGGTGGCCCAGTGGTTGGGACTTAGCCTTCTCACTGAGAGGCCCTGGGCTCAAACTCTGGTCAGGGAAAGAAGATTCTTCATGCCTTGTGGCACAGTCAAAAAATTTTAAGAAGTTAATTTTCTATTATGTGAATTTCATCTCAATGGATCCAAAATAACCAAATTCTCAGAATGGAGTGTAAAATTCTTAAAGAGGGGTAAATCTCATATAATTTCAGACTTAGGCAGCCTTTTGTGAAGTAACATGTCTTTTTAAAAATCTTTGGTCACTTTTCCAATATAAAAATAATATATGGTCACCAAAGATAAAAAGAAGAAAATCAAGATGCCCTGAATTGTGCCAGGTAGATAGAACAACTCTGAAGACTTTTGTATAGGCTGTTCTGATAGTTTTTCCAATATGTATTACATGTGCCCATGTATTTATGAAGAGAATCATAGTGAACAGGTGTTTATAATAAACTTTTACTACTTAATGGTTCGTTATAATTTAGTCTATTTTCTGTACTTTCAAGAGCATGTTGCATAGCTTTTCCTCTTCCTTTTATTAAAAGATAAATGACCTAAAATATATTAATTTCAGGTCTGCAACATAATGGTTTATATTTGTATATATTGTGAAGTGATTGCACAATAAGACATGTCAAAAAGCATCAACACACATAGTTACAATTTGTGTGTGTGTGTGATGAGGACTTTTAAAATCTACTAAGCAACTTTTAAGCGTGCAAGCCAGTATTATTAACTATAGTAACCTTGCTGTACATTGCACTCCTCAGACTCATTTATTTTATACCAGGAAGTTTGTGCCTTTTGATTACATTTATCCATTCTGCTCACTTCCCAACCCTAACTCTAGTAACCATCAATCTGTTCTCTGCATCTATCTGTGTGTTGCTTTTGTTCATTTGTTTTTTAGATTCCAAATATAAGATCCTATGATACCTATATTTTTCTGTCTGACTTATTCCACTTATAACCATTTATAAGCCCTCAGGTTTTGTCCATGTTGTTGCAGATTGCAAGATTTCATCACTTTTTCTGGCTGAATAATGTTCCACTGTATATACAAACTGCATTTTCTCCATCCATTCATCAATCCACAGATTCTTAGACTCTAGGCTGCCTCCATGTCTTGGCTCCTGTAAACAATGCCGCGATGAACTTGGGATTTCAATATCAATATCTGTTTGAATTAGTGGTTTCATGTTCTTTGCTTAAATTCTCAGATTTGGAATTGCTGGAGAGTATAGGACATCTATGTTTAATTTTTGAGCAATTTCATACTGTTCTCCACAGTGTCTGTATCAATTTCCATTCCCACTGGGCTCAGTCACTCAGTCATATCTGCTTCTTGCTACTGCATGGACTATATAGGCCATCAGGCTCCTCTGTTCATGGGATTCTCCAGGCAAGAATGCTGGAATGGGTAGCCAGCCCCTTCTCCAGGGGATCTTCCAGATCCAAGGACTGAACTTGGGTCTCGTGTATTACAGGAAAATTCTTTACCTTCTGAGCCACCAGGGAAGCCTACGTTCCCACTAACAGTGCACAAAGATTCCCTTTTCTCCACATTCTCCAACACTTCTTATTTGCTATCTTTTTCATCATAGCCTTTATAAAGGTATACAGTGGCAGCTCAGTGTGGTTTTGACTTATATTCCTCTGGTGATTTGTGTCAGGTGTCATTTCTGACATAAACTTTAGTTCTCAGAAGGTGGATACCAGGGAGTCCATGGTCAAGGGTAAAAGCTGATAGACTTACCTGCCATAACTACTGTGGCCTTGGGGCGGGGGCAGATGTATTCTGTGCAGTCAGGTGGGTTTTGGTTTGGATCTGCCTCCAACTCTGCAAGCCTGTTTCTTCACCTGTAAAATAAAGTAGTGGACACGCATTTCCTGGATCACCACTGGACCAGTCAGGTGGAGGGGAGTGTATACACTGTATAGAACCCCAAAGGAATGCCAGGGCCCTGACTCTGCAGGCAGCTGGCTCCTCCTGGGCTGAGGTCAGCCTTATGTCCATCTCTTCTTCGTCACAGTTTCTCCAGGACAAGCAGGATGAGCAGGAATGCCTACATGAGCAGGCCCAGTTGACCCAAAGGGGACAATGACTCGGCTGGATAACTCGGAACAAAGGGAGACCCTGGACCACATGGTGAGCAGCTGGGCATGGAATGCAGTTGTCTGCAGGTGGCGTGCTGTGTTAGAGCGCAGCAGTAGGTGTGCACGGATTCTACACCAGAAAGAGGAAGAAGGTCATTCTCAAGGTGCACAGGTTATTTCAGGGAAGGCTGGAGCTCCTGGGGAGGGAGGAATGGGGGCAACATCTTTAGGAGGAGGCTGCCTGTCTGAGTTCTATTCATCCTCATCTTTTATGCACTCCCACTTTCAAGGAGATTCAGTGTCACTAACCGGGCTGGTCCTTTTCCCCAGGGCCTCCAGGCATGCCTGGTCCAGCTGGAAGGGAGGGCCCCTCAGGGAGGCAGGGGAGCATGGGACCTCCAGGCATACCAGGCCCCAAAGGAGAGACTGGGCTCAAAGGTAGGAGGGTGGCATGTGGTGGGTGAGGGAGGGAGAAGGGCGGGGTGACATGGGCAGACCTGGTGGGGACCAAGGTACGTGCACAGTGCCTGGAAAAGCCTGGAACTTCCGCACCTGGTCGGTCTGGCCTGGGCCTCACCCTCAACTTTCCCACACTGACTGAATTTCCCCGATGCTGTTCCTGGAAGAGACCAGGCCGTCAGGAGCAGTCTCCCAGGTCACTCTCTCACCTGGAGCTGTGGGTGACAAGCTGCGCTGCTGAGGAAATGGTACCTGGAAGCACACTCTCAGCCATGCTTCTCCAATATGTTCCTTCCGCAGGAGGAGTGGGTGCCCCAGGCATGCAGGGATCCCCAGGCCCTGCAGGTCTCAAAGGAGAGAGAGGTGCCCCCGGGGAGACTGGAGTCCCTGGACGTGCTGGGGCGGCAAGTGAGCAATGGACGTGGGGCTGGGCTCATATTCCTCTGTGCCCACCCCCACCGGCCACCAGGTCAGAGCTTGCATTCCAGGGAGAGAGCCAGCGTTTGGCTCTTGGGCACTGTCTCTAGGGAGAGGTGGTGCAAGCAGCAGGGACTGTCTCTATCCAGGGAAGGCTGGTTGTTGGGTTATGGGACAGTCAATGTACAGAGAGAATGCAAGGACAGCTTCCAGGCACACACGGACATTTGTACAGGGGAGGGCACACTGCCTGGGATATGACAGTCCATGTCCTGGGGGAGGTGAAAGGTGCTGGAAAGTTTGCCTGGAACTCACACAGCAATTCTTTCGTGACCCCAGGGCTATTGAAGCCATTGGTCCACAGGCCCTTCAGGTGCCATGGGTCCCCCAGGGCTAAAGGGGGACAGAGGTGACCCTGGATAAGAAGGAGCCAAGGGAGAAAGTGGACTTGCAGGTAAGAAAGCTCTGCGGACTCTAGTGGGTGTGGAGAGGGTAGGAGGCCCTCTTTAGTTCAGCTCTTTCTCTCATGCGTCCCATGTCCTTACCCCAGCCCCAATACGCATATCCACTTGTCACTATTCCTGAGACCTGGGCTCTGAGTGACCCCAGGCTGTACTTGATTTGTGTTCACTTGGCCTCTCTTTCCTGCAGAGGTCAATGCTCTCAGGCAGCAGGTGGCCATCTTAGAGGGACAGTTATAATGCCTCCAGAATGCCTTCTCTCAGGACAAGAAAGGTGAGTTCCTGGACCTGACCCTGAGCCAGGCCCCGAGTATGGGCCTCAGACTGGGCCTGGCTTGGCTTGCAGTTCACTGGGCTTGGGTTTAAATTGGACTTGCTGGGACAATGACTGGGACTGGACCCAGACCTGGGGCAAGAAGTGGGGCTAAGGATGGGGCTGGGACAGGGTCATGTCCCCACGTGCTCCAGGAGCTCAAGTAGATGCAAAAGACAAGGAGGAGGATGCGGTCTGGTCATCCGTTCAGCAGACCTTCACCCAGCTTACTCTGGGTGGGTTCCTATGACAGACAAGGGGACACCCAATCCAGGATGCATTTCTTCCCTCTGTGGGGCCAGGTGTGCAAATGCCCAGAGAAGAAGCTGCACAGCCCAAGGCTGCAGAGAATCCAGACATGATCCTGAGAGCAGGGGTAGGAAGCTGCTCTTGAGGTTCAAGGCTCCTGGGGACCTATCCTTGGTGTGTGGCCACCAAGTATCTCACCCTAAACATGCCTCTGGGTTTTGCGGTGGCAGGCTGCCTCCACTCTCTGGCCAATGCTGGACCCTCCCTTCATCTGCCTAGGTATTTAAACCAGAGTTTCTTCCCTAAGCCTGGATCCTAAGCAGGCAGAGGCCTCCTCAAGCACACACCTGAGTGTCCTGTGCCTTTGGGACTTTCCGCCAACTGCACCTCCTCCTTCTCTGCTCCTGCTGACAACAGCTTGGAATCCACATCATTCATCAAGTGAAGTGAAGTGATTGGGCTTCCCTGGTGGCTCAGGTGATAAAGAAACCACTTGCTATGCAGGAGACCTGGGATCCGATCCTGGGTTGGGAAGATCCCCTGGAGAAGGGGAAGGCTACCCACTCCAGGGTTCTGGCCTGGAGAATTCCATGAACTGTATAGCCCACGGGGTCAAAAAGAGTCAGACACAACTGAGAAACTTTCACTTTCATTCATCAAACCTCGGTGATTGAAAAAAGAGTTTTCTGAAGGTGCAGAGTGTAAAAGTGCAGAGTTTTCTGAAGGTGAAGATCAGGCGACCTAGTGAGATACAGGGTTGGCTCCTAAGAACTCAAGCCAACTAAGTACTGAAGTAGTGGGATGAGAATTTCCAGCAATTTATGTCTTCCTTCTTGCACAAGCATATTTATATACCTGCTTATTCCTTCATTCCCTGGTAGCTCAGTTGGTAAAGGATCTGCCTTCAGTGCAGAAGACCTGGGTTCAATCAATGGGTCGGGAAGATCCCCTGGAGAAGGAAATGGCAGACCACTCCAGTATTCTTGCCTGGAAAATCTCAAGGACAGAGGAGCCAGTGGGCTGCAGACCATGCTGTCAAAAAGAGGTGGGCTTGACTGAACAACTAAAACATCATGCAGCTGAAACAAAGGAGAATCTGGGCATATGCGCTTGAACACGTGTGTACCTAAACACCATCACTCGGTTGACATCATCTACATAAATGAACACAAATGCACACATATGCACAACCATCCAGATGGACCTTGAGTCGGCCCATGTACCTTCAGACAGACACATGCACACACGTAGCCACCCAGATGCATGGATGTAACATAATCATGGCACACAAGCTGACACTGACGTTGTTCAAGCCTGTCTGGCTGACATCCTAACTCCCTGGAAAATCTGGTCTACAACTGCTTGTTGAAGCTACTCAGACAAAAAGGGCATGTCTTCAGAACACAGCCTGGGTTCTGAACCAGTCCAGTAAGCCCTCTTAAGAGACCTGAAGATTTCCATGCAAGACCCTGGAAGTCAGGGGTGTGGATGGGATAGAATAAAATGAGATACTTAACACAAAACATGGGGGGTGCTGTTATGTAGTGTTTCTACCTTAGAAATGCGAGATTAGACTCTGAAATGGTAAATGACTTTCCTTGTCACTTGGGCTGTTATTGCCAGGGTGTACCTTAACACATGAAGCTTAACAGAGGCCAAGACAGGGCCCTCTCCAAAGCTGATCCCACCCTTTCCTCCTGCTCCCACGCAGAGCTCAGATGCCGTCATCCCCTGCTCAGTGGTCCAGGGAGTCTGGTTGGCTGTAGCATCACCTGCAAGCATACGGAAGCCAACACTGGACTGCCCCTAGTGCAGAGGTCAGCACTTGGCTGCTCTCAGATGCACCCCTGTCCTCCCTTTCTCCTCACCCCTTCACACAGCACAGAAGCGCTCAGACAACTCCACGTGCCCGATCATCATGCACGAGTGAGAGTCAGCTGCCTGAGTGGAGTTTTCCCCACTCTCAGGAGGTGCCCCAGACTCTAAATGTCATTTCCCTGCCACAGTCCTTCCTGTTTACACAGTAATTAAAGTCCCGGATTCTGGTAACATCACGGGGAGGAACAGAGTGCACATGGGAGCTGTAGTGTCACATCCAATCAGGTCTGATCCTTGTCTGTATTTGACAGTTGGGTGACTTTGGCCCTCTCCCATAAGCACCTGAGTTCCAGGGTCCTCATCTGTTTCTCTGGAACTAAGTGCCTCGCTTTCTTCTTATCTGGTTCCCTGGCACCCTTATGTCAGGCTGGAGACTCCAGGTGGAACACAAGGTCTAGGTGCTGCCACATCTGCAACCTGACTCTCCTCTTCCCCTAATGGTGCTCTTCCCCAATGGCCAGGTCATCAGGGAGAAGATCTTCAATACTGCAGGTGCTTTAAAATCTTATTGAGATGCTCGGCGACTCTGATGAGAGGTTGAGGGACACCTGGCCTCCCCATGTTCTGCAACGGAGAATGAGGCTGTGATACAGCTGATCAGAGCCCAGAACAAGGATGCTTTCCTGAGCATGAATGACATCTCCATGGAGGGCAGGTTCACCTATCCCATGGGGTAGTCACTGGTCTATTCCAGCTGGGCCAGTGGGGAGCCCAACAACAGCAATGTCGGACAACCAGGGAACTGTGTGTAGGTCTATCCTGAGGGCAAGTGGAATGATGTACCCTGCAGGGAGCAACTCCTCATGATCTGTGAGTTTTGAGACCCTCATCCACCTCAGGAAGGAAGGGGGCAGTGCCCAGGGATATTGCCAACATCCCAATAAAAAGTTACCTTCTGCTGTTCACGGCTTCCGCACTGAGACACGGGATGAGGTCACAAGGCAGGCCTCCTATGGAACTCCTGCCTCAGAATTAAGTTTGAAACTGGCTTCACACCTGGAAAACTTGTCACAAAAAAAGAGGGGCAGCCTGCTGACTCAGGGGCAAGGCTAAAAGGAGGTCTCCAAGAAGTCCCTGTTGCTAAATACAGTGTCTCCTCCTCACCAAGATAGGTGTGTAGCCCTCCACTTCTGCAAAACATGGGCTGCATTAGACTCCACTGATCACGGTCAGCTCCTTCCATTTCCTCTTCTGCCTGCAATTTTCTTTGGTCTCTTTCACTTAGGTCTCCTCCTCTCCTGACACTCCACAGAGGGGGAGCAGGATCCTCAGCTCTGGCTCCCTTCTCTCCTTGCACTTACTCTAGGCTTGGGCTCATGCTCTCCCATGGTCATAAATTCTTTCTATTGATGTCTCCCCCAGGTAGAGCCCTGTTCAGACCTCTCCCCAAACCCTAGACTCCTCTCAGCAATGCGAGCTGTAGCCCTGAGGCTTGTAGGTCATTGTGACTGCCTGTTGCTAGGAGTAAGGCACCAGCCTCTCTGGCCAGATTGAGTGACCTTACACCCAGTAGATTCCCCTCATCCTTAACCTTGACTGCCCAGGATCTCTTTCTTCCCATGATAATGTGACTGTGGATGGCTTATCAGAGAATGTACCATCTGCATAGCTCTAATCCCTTCTGAAGCTTCAGGCAGAGAGGGTAGCTAGCCATGTTCAGATTCAACCCCCAACCTCTACCTGCCTTGAAATTCGAGGGATGTTCATACACACTCTGCCTCAGAGATAACTGATTCAAACACTTCTCATTTTACATACATGGAATCCAAGGCACAGAAAGAACGAGAACCTGCACAGATAGCAAGGTAGGAGATAGTGTGCCTCTTGCCTGGACAGCTGATGTTTGTCAATTCAAATAAAATTCAAGCTTTATTCTCATCCAAACTCTCTAAGACAAAAGTGAAAATATAGTTTATCAGTCCTGTCTGAATCTTTGCAACCCCATGGACCCACCTAGGCGCCTCCATCCATGGATTTTTCCAGGCAAGAGTACTGGAGTGGTTGCCATTTCTTTCTCCAAGGGATCTTATTGATCCAGGGACAAAGCTACTGTCAAAAGCTGAGCTCTGCTAAAGCAAAGAGATAAGGTGCCCACTCTTGAGTTCAACAAACACTTCCCTGTGTACACTTGCGCAGGAAGGCTTTGGGGGTTGAAAGGGAGGGGTCCCCACCCCATATTAAACGTGGACACATACCCACAGGTCTCTGTCATGGGATCTAACTTAGAAAACAGTTTCCCATGTACCATTTGAGGGTCCATGGACCAGTCAGGGAAGAATTAAATTAACAAGATAATTGATCAAAGGTAAAAAAGACCCTGAAGGACTGTTCTATATAAGTCATTTATGTCCCTTCTTTACTACTCTCTCCCTCATTCAGAAAGCCTGCACTCCACCACGGGCGAGTGTCTCCACTCTGACTTACTGCACTCCTCACTGCACTACTCCTCATTAGAGAGGATGGCCACACCCTTTCTCTCTGTGGATATATTTCTGCCTTCTTCTGTCTTAAATAAACTACCTGCTTCTCTGTGTGCTCTGCCATGCAGTATGCTGTGTCTCTAATAATAAACTTTTTATCTATTTACAGTTTTTGCCTCCTTGAAACATTCTTGCTTTCAAATGGGGGAAAGAGCCAGACTCACTTTGCTTCTCGTCTCTAGTTCCTGGTGGTGTGTTGACTAGGATTCCTGGGGTTTCATCCAGTCTACCCAGGTTCCATCCCTGGGCCGAGAACTAAGATATCTCTTCAGGGGCGCTCGCTGCTCTCCCTCTGAGATCAGTAGCACTAGTGATAAAACTCACTCATGTAAAAGGTCATCTGACCCCAGAACTTGCACTTTCAGCTTGTAAATTTTTAGACCAAAAGCCTCTGTATATTTAGTTGATTTTATTGACACGCTACTGCAAAGAAAATTTAAATGATATCTATCCTTCCGAAATTGGCATGAGACCTGAAAAACCACAGGTTCGTGGAAAGGGGTGATGAATACCCCTCCTCCAGACAGGAAGCCTGCCACTCTTTCCTTTGTTCCCAGGGACCAGGAGGACTGACCTCTCTGGCCCTTTCTGAATAGACCCCCAAGCCCCACCCCTCTTCCCAACACACTTGCAGCCCCACTGAGTATATGGAACAGCAGGTATGAAAACAAAGCCAGACATCTCGACAGCATGCAGCTCAGGCTCCTGCTAAGAACATTCTCCTCTTACTGAACACATCTTCAGTTACTGGTCTTATCTGAAATAGAAACAATTACACTATAGTGAGCAAACAGCTCTCCAGTACAAAGGCCTCACCTGGTCATTCTTATCCGGGAGTTTAGACAGCATGTTTTTATCACAAATGAGGAGAACAACTGGACCTAGTTAAGCCCAAAGGGAGGCATTTTTTTTTCTGAGAATGGAGAATTCTGAATTGACTTGAGAAGTCCTGGTCAGTGAAGGGGGGGGCAGAGGCTACAGTGCCACCTCCCTGGCTCCTGCCTCTCTCTGCCCATCCTCACCTCCTGGTTATCAGTTGGGAGAGGGGTGAGGGCAATATAGAGGTGTGGGAATTGGAGGTTCAAACTACTAGATGTAAGATAGGCTCAAGGGTATGTTGTATTACATTGGGAATACAGCCAATATTGTGTAGTACCTGTGAGAGGAAAGTAACCTTTAAAATAGTATAATAGTATAAATAGTTTAAAATAGTATAAAAACACAAAATTTAAACAGAAACAGAAATTAAATACTTGGTTCACACGAGTTTCTTTGTTTAGATTTGATTCCAAATGCAGCAAGAGGAAACTAGAATAATTATTTGCCCAGTAGAATGTGTTGGTAATTGTGTCCTTTTGTTTCAATGAAATCATCAGAGACCATTTTGAAACCTGTTTTATGTTTTGTATTCTCTTGCCTATGAGGGGATACCAGTTCAAGTGAATCAGACACCCATTGACACAACAGTAGGTTAAACGCTGGGCGAGATAGAGGCTGAAGCCTCAGAACACAAAGTAATTGATTAAACAAATTGAGAGAATGTCATGGGATGGGTCATATTATTGATTGAAGACATCTTCTATCCTCTCCTGTCTGAAAGGTAAAATTTAGATGCATATCATGTGCATAGAGCTAAAGTAGACATAATTCAATTTTGAAGTCATATTATTTCCTAAAAGGAGCATGAGGTCTTAACTCACTGTGGACAGTTGTATCAATAATCTGTCAAGGTAGTTTAATTTTTGGCAGGAGTACTTGGCTTAATAGCTTTGGTGACGTCACACAGCTTGCCGTGACTAGTGAATGGAAGTAGCCAGCACATAATCCATTATGTTTCTCAAGTTAGTAAAAGTCAGTTCGTATTTTTGGAGTTATCATACATGTGAATAGCATCAACCTAGCTCGCAAAGAGACTCTTCTCATATAGATTAAGACGTTGAAGAATGCTTTTTGATCAGCTGAAGATCCTCTTAAGATATGCTCAAATATTCAATAATCATGTCATCCTTGGATTTTTTTTAAATTTAAAGTGGTTGGTATAACCATACTTTTCCGGGAACTCAGAAAGGAGAAGAAAAACCAGAAAATCAATGGTACGTTTTTTCCTTTTTTAAAGCAATAGTGTTCTGGGGAGTTGGCACATAGTAGCTCTAAGGGCACCTTGAGAAATTTTGAAAGCTGGTCATTAAACCATTTGTAGATTAAATGCATGAAAATTAGAAAACATTATGAAAAAGTACTTTTTATTTCAATGAGCTACTTTGCCAGGACACCAGTAGATAGATGTATATGGTGGGCAAATATCCTAGTCCATAAATAAAGATGAACAAATCCTGGCATTTGAATTGTAACTTCCTTGATATCACTAGCAAAAATGAGGCTTAGAAATAGGGTGGCCTGCTATCATCCAAAACTATTCACCAAAAGTCATTAAAGCATATTTAAAATATGTGCAAATTTTGGGCAAATTTTCATATTTTAATTCCTTTAGAACAGAATATCAGTAAAATGTTGGGCTTTTAAGTGAATTAATATGCTTCCTTCTGTTAGAGTTGATAGATGATTTACCAATGGTTTTTGCTTTAGTTTTGAAAGGAAATGTAATGCCAGTCAACTTAGTACTGTCATGGTTAAAGATATTTTTATTATCTACTTTTTAGAGATACTATTTTATTTCCTATTGTAACTGTCTATTAATTTCATGGTTTGTAATATGGCATTTCTACTCATGTTGGAGAAGGAAATGGCAACCCCCTCCAGTATTTTTGCCTGGAGAATCCCATGGACGGAGGAGCCTGGTGGGCTACAGTCCCTGGGGTCGCAAAGAGTCGGACATGACTGAGTGACTTCACTTCACTCATGTAGTTTAGACAGTACCGCTAATGAAATCAGAGGAAAATGACATTTTTTATGACGGAAGCATTTGGCAAATATACTGCTTTTTCCTATTATTATTTTAATTTAAGAGGCCGTATCATTTAGAGGTTTCTTTGATTAAAGTATATTGAATTTACAGTGTTGTGTTCATTTCTGCTGTATAGCAAAGTAATTCAGTTATATATGTATATATATATGTACTGCTGAATATATACACAAAAATGTGTATATGTATATACACACACACGCATACACACATTCTTTTATTTAATTTATTTAATTGAAGGCTAATTACTTTACAATATTGTGGTGGTTTTGCCATACATTGACATGAATCAGCCATGGGTGTACATGTGTTCCCCATCCCATCCCTCAGGGTCATCCCGGTACACCAGCCCTGGCCACCTGTCTCATGCATTGAACCTGGACTGGCAATATATTTCACATATGGTAATATACATGTTCCAATGCATCTCTCAAATCATCCCACTCTTGCCTTCTCCCACAGTCCAAAAGTTTGTTCTTTACATCTGTGTCTCTTTTGCTGTCTCGCATACAGGGTCATCATTACCATCTTTCTAAATTCCATATATATGTGTTAATATACTGTATTGGTATTTTTCTTTATGACTTACTTCACTCTGTATAATAGGCTCCAGTTTCATCCACCTCATTAGAACTGATTCAAATGCATTCTTTTTAATAGCTGAGTAATATCCATTGCACACATACATTATTTATCCCTACTTTCCATCATGGTTTATCACAGAATATTGAATATATCTCCCTATGTGATAAAGTAGGACCTTTTTATTTATCTAGTCTATATAGTAATAGTTTGCATCTGCTAACCCCAAACTACAGCTCTATCTGTCTCCCATGGCCCCTAAAGCATGTTTTAATTGAACAAACTATGGATCATCTACAATCAGAAATATTATATATTTCCCTTGTCTCTAATAACATGGATGTGTATCCTGAAGTAATCGCAATGAACATTTAAGCAAGATTTTAGAACCTAATTTATGTTTTGTTTTTAACATTAATATGTCATTTATTTTCATATATACATATTGTCTTCTTAATTCATAACTTAAAATATTGCATTGTATTCTATCAGGTTGATATACTGAAACTTATTAGTTAACTTATTGTTTCACCAGAAGAACCTGATTTCCATTCCTGTTTCTTATCCCTGGTTTTCTGTGAATGCCATGTTTATTTCTGGATAAGTCTGTGTCCCTAGAGGGTTATTTCCGTTGGCAGCTGTCACAATAAATCAGTAATAGAATAATTTGTTGCAGCAAATATAATTAGCCCATTGTCTTAACACCATCTCAGATATTCACCCTAGAGCGCCTAATGGCCAGTGCGGGTAATATAATAATCACATCCCAGATGGGAAATGTGAACACCAACCGTTCCTTGTAAGTACAGGGCTGACACTTCCTCACCAGCTGCTGATGCTGTTTAGTCCCTAAGTTGTGTCTGACTCTTTGTAATCTCATGGGCTGTAGCCTGCTAGGCCTCTCCTCTGTCTACGGGGTTTTCCAGGAAAGAATCCTGGGGTGGGTTGCATTTCCTTCTCCAGGGGATCTTCCTGACCCACGATTGAGTCTCGGGTCCCCTGCATTAGCAGGAGGAACTGATAACTGGGGAAAGGAATCCCTTTCACGTGACTCACTTCTGCTTCAGCTCCAACAGGGAATAATGAGGGCAGACTTTAGAAAATTTTATTTTTTCTCCTTTGATGCTCATCAGTTTTTTCTATATATGTTGTCTTTTTTCATCAGTTGTCATTATCCTGTTTTCTTTCCTCAGTTTTTCCAGCATTGTTTTACCTTTTTTTTTTTTTTTTAACCATACCACATCTTTTCTTAGTCTTTTTCATGCTTCCTTTTCTCACCCACATCTCTCCATTAAAAAAAAATTTTTTTTTTTCCTCTAATTTTATTCCATTCTCTTGTGAGTTGTCATAGCACAGTGTTAGAGGAGCTGTTTCTAAGTCAGGTTTTCTGGGTTAAATCTCATCTCTGTCACTTGAAAATGCATGACCTTGGGCAAGATATTTTTTCTCTCTGTGCTTCAGTGTTCTCATCTGTAAAATAGGAATAAATCTAATTCTCCCATAAAGTTGTGTAAAGATTAAATAAATTATTACAGGTGAATTGTTTAGAAGTGTGCCTGGCCCATAAGAGTCTACTACTAATGTTTGAATTGCTTTATACCCTTTATTTGTAGCTCATTTTAATTCACTTTGACATCTCTGTCATTTCTTGAGCTACACATTTTTCCTCCATTGATAGCCTCACATGGGTTTCTTTTTCAGTTACTTTGCTTTCACTTGTGTTCTTTTACACTACTTTTGCTCCTTTAATTCATTTCTGCATTTTCCTGTGCACAGAAAACATTATAGTTATAATTTCCTTACAATTCCCTAATTCATTGTTGATATATTTTTGTTTTATTGAGAAATAATTGGCATACATCACTGCTATTCTTTCATTCTTGACCTCTCTTTACTGTCTTTAGGTCCATTTTATTCATCATAAGAATGCAGTCCTCTCTAGGTTTTACATTTATTCTGTTTCCTTTAACATCTCTTCCATTATTGTTTCTCTATTTCTTCATCATTTACTAATCTGGGCTACTTATCTGTAGAGATGACATTTTTTCACATATTCGTTTTTGTGTTTTACATATCATTTCTGCTTCTCCCATTCCCTTTATGGTTTTACAAAGTTATGTGTCTTCTATTGCTTTGTGTTTCTATTGATGCACATTTTTGCAGTTTTTGTGCCTTTCACATTTTTTCTTCTTTTTCTTTTTTATTTATATTGAGATGTTTCTATGTATGAATACTTCCATACTCTTCATATCTTTGAATAGAAGTTTTCTTCTTGCTTATCATTTGCTCCTCTTTCCCTAAACTATTCTCTCCATCACCTTACCCTGTCTTATTTTAATTCAACAATTTATTTCTCTAGAGAGACTTTTCTTTCTTATCTTACAAAGCTCCTTCATCTTACATTTTTTCCTCACAATCCCCCTATGGTTTTCACTTTCTTTACTCTTTTATTCTCTATCATAATTTGAATTTGCACATGCTCTCAATATTTTCTCTTAAAGAAATCTTGCATGATTTATAGAATACCATCATGGAACTGCTTTACAGACACATTATGGCAGTTTCAGAGACAGAAGAGAAAGAAAAAGGAGAAGCATATTTAAGGAGAAAATGGTTCAAAACTTCCCAAATCTTGGGAGGAATAATGGACAAAGAAACTAATAAAGCTCAAATGACCCCAAATAGAATCAACCCAAAGTAGATTACTCAGACTTAGAGACAAAGGGAATTTTGAAAGTCGCAATAGAAAAGATACTTGCCATATATAAGAGAACTCCTATAATACTATTTGCAAATTTTTCAGCAAAACCTCACAGTCTAGGAGAAAGTGTATGATATATTCAAAGTACTGAAAGAAAAGATAAAAACTTCAACCAAGAATAATTTACCCAGAAACAATAATCTTTTCAAACAAGAGACAATCTCTTTCCCAGACAAATAAAAATAGAGGGAATTCATCACCACTAGAACTGCTTGCAAGAAAGAGAAATGCAAAAGAGCAAAATGGCTGACTGAGGAGGCCTCACAAATAGCTGTGAAAAGAAGAGAAGCAAACAGCAAAAGAAAAAAGGAAAGATATACCCATTTGAATGCAGAGTTCCAAAGAATAGCAAGTAAAAATAAGAAAGTTTTCCTCAGTGATCAGTGCAAAGAAATAGAGGAAAACAATAGAATGGGAAAGACTAGAGATCTCTTCAAGAAAATTAGAGATACTAGGGGGAACATTTCACGCAAAGGTAGGTACAATTAAGGGCAGAAATGGTATGGACCTAACAGAAGCAGAAGATATTAAGAATAGGTGGCAAGAATACACAGAAGAACTATACCAAATAGATCTTCATGACCCAGATAATCACAATGGCGTGATCACTCACCCAGAGCTAAACATCCTGGAATGTGAAGTCAAGTGGGCCTTAGGAAGCACCACTATGAACAAAGCTAGTGGAGATGATGGAATTCCAGGTGAGTTATTTCAATTCCTAAAAGATGATGCTGTGAAAGTTCTGCACTCAATATGCCAGCAAATTTGGAAAACTCAGCAGTGGGCACGGGACTGGAAAAGGTCAGTTTTCATTCCAATCCCTAAGGAAGGCAGTGCCAAAGAATGGTGAACTACCACACAATTGCACTCATCTCACACACTAGTAAAGTAACGCTTAAAATTCTCCAAACCAGACTTCAACAGTAAGTAAACTGTGAACTTCCAGATGTTCAAGTTGGTTTTAAAAAATGCAGAGGAACCAGAGATCAATTGCCAACATCTGCTGGATGCAAGAGAGTTCCAGAAAAACATCTATTTCTGCTTTATTGACTATGCCAAAGCCTTTGACTTGTTGTGTGGATCACAACAAACTGTGAAAAATTCTTAGAGATATGGGAATACCAGACCACCTGACCTGCCTGTTGAGAAACCTGTGTGCAGGTCAGGAAGCAACAGTTAGAAATGGACATGAAACAAAACATCAGTTCAAAACTGGGGAAAGAGGACATCAAAGTGGTATATTGTCACCCAGTATCTTTAACATATATAGAGAGTACCTCATATGAAATGCTGGGATGAAGCACAAGCTGGAATAAAGGTTGCTGGGAGAAATATCAATAACCTCAGACATACAGATGACACCACCCTTATGACAGACATTGAAAAATAACTAAAGAGCCTCTTGATGAAAATGAAAGAGGAGAATGAAAAAGTTGGCTGAAAGCTCAACATTCAGAAAACTGAGATCATGGCATCTGGTCCCATCACTTTATGTCAAGTAAATGGGGATTTCCCTGATGGAAAAAGTATGAGACTTTATTTTGGGGGGTTCCCAAATCACTGCAGATGATGACTGCAGCCATGAAATTAAAAGACGTTTGCTTCTTGGAAAAAAGTCTATGACGAACATAGATAGCATATTAAAAAGAAGAGACATTACTTTGCCAACAAAGATCCATCCAGTCAAGGCTATGATTTTTCCAATAGTCCTGTATGGATGAGAGTTGGATTATAAAGAAAGCTGAGTGCCAAAGAATTTATTCTTTTGAACTGTGGTGTTGGAGAAGACTCTTGAGATTCCCTTGAACTGTAAGTAGATGCAACCAATCCATCCTAAAGGAAACCAGTCTTGAATCTTCATTGAAAGGACCGATGTTCAAGCTGAAACTCCAAAATTTTGGCCACCTGATGTGAAGAGGTGACTCATTTGAAAAGACCCTGATGCTGGGAAAGATTGAAGGCAAGAGGAGAAGGGCATGACAGAGGATGACATGGTTGGATGGCATCACTGACTCAATGGACATGAGTTGACCAAACTCTGGGAGTTGGTGATGGACAGGGAGGCCTTGCAAGCTGCAGTCCACGGGTTCACAGATTCGGACACGACTCAGCGACTGCCCTGAACTGAAGTGTGGAGCAACTAAACCCGTGTACCACAACTATTGAGCCTGTGTTAGTGCCCCGCAACCCAAGTACCGATCCCACTTTCGTCAACTATAGAAGCCTGCAGGCCTAGAGCATATGCTCCGCAACAAAAGAGGGCACCGCAATGAGAAGCCCACACCGCAACTAGAGAGAAGCCCCACCTCACCGCACCTAGGCAAAAGCCCACTCAGGTATGAAGACCCAGCACGCCAGAAATAAGTAAATAAATAATATGAAATTATATAAAAGAAAGAAACTCTCTCTAGCTTAAAGGACACACACAGGCAAAAGTGAAGGAAAGTTAGAAGTCATTCCAAGCAAATATAAATGAAAGAGAGCAAGGTAGTCATAATTGATTGGATAGAAGAGTGTGAGACAAAAATTGTCACAAGTGACAAAGAGAGGTCATTATATCATACTTGGGCCAATTCATTATGAGGGTATAAAATTTGAAAATTCATATGCACTAAGTAGCTGAGCATCTAAATTTATAAAAAATCATTAACATAACTGAAGGGAGAAATTAGCAGCAGTACAACAATAGTAGTTGAGTTTAAATACATTAATTTCAACAATGCGTAGATCGTCCAGACAGTACAATGTGGAAAAAATGGACTTGAACAATAGTATAGACAAAACGAACCTAAAACACTATACAGATCATTCACGCAACAATATCAGAATACACATGCTCAAGCACACAAAGAACATTTCATATGTTAAGGGGCAAAAGAAGTCAACAAATTTAAAAGGATTCATATCATACAGCATAACTTTTCCAACTGTAATCATATGAAACTAGAAATGAATAACAAGATAATACTGAAAAAATCACAGTGGGTTAAAATTGAACAGCGTACTCTTGACCAATCACTGAGTTAGAGAAAAATCAAAAGCAAAATTTTAAGGTATCTTGTAATGAATGAAGATGAAAACACACTATACCAAAAATAATAAGATGCAACAAAAGTAATGCTAAGTGGAAAGTTTATAATGATAGACACTTACATTAAGAAAAAACAAACATTTTCACTAAAAAGCAAAAACTATACATCAAGAAACTAAGAAAATATAGACTAATTCCAAAATTAGCAGAAGAGAAGAAATCATACAGGAGAAATAATGAAATAGAGACTAGAAAAATAGAAAAGGTCAACAAAATTTAAAGTTAGCTTTTAAAAAAGACAAAATTTAGCTCCACCAAATAAAGAGAGGGAATACTCAGAATTATAAACAAAAGATGTTACAACTGATACCACAGAGAAAAGAGGGTCATAAGGGACTACAATAAAGAAAAATATATTACAAAAGGTTAAAATAATTTATGGAAATGGACAATGAAGGAATGGATAAATTCCTAAAAGCACGTAATCTACTAAGGTTGAATCTTGAAAAATAATCTGAATGAATAAAGAATAAGAAGATCTATCTTGAGGTATAACTGAAAATGAAATTCTGTAAAGAAATTATCCTCCAATTAAAAAATAAATTAATTTTAAAAAAATGAGGTCAAATCAGAAGTCCAAAACCTCGTAACAAAGGAAAAGCCTTGGACCGGATGGCTACACTGCTGGACTCTACCAAACATTTAAACAAGAATTAAAACCAATACTTTCCAATGTCTTTAAAAATTAGAAGGAACTCTGCCACAATCATGCTGAGGCTTGTGTTACTTTATATCAAAGCCATATAGGACAAGGAAAGAAACCTACAGGCCCTAGCGACCATAGATGCAGAAGTCTTTAACAGAACACTAGCAAACCAAATTCAGCAGCACATTAAAAGGACTATGTATCATGATCAAGTGGGATTCATGCCTGTAACACAGAATGGATTGACATTTATAAATAAATGTTAACACAATGAAGATTATATTAAAAGATGCAGATAACACATTTGACAAAAGATCCTATAATGATACAAACTCAAACTCAAACTCATGTCCATTGAGTCGGTGATGCCATTCCACCATCTCATCCTCTGCCATTCCCCTTCTCCTCCTGCCTGCTATCTTTCCCAACATCAGGGTCTTTTCCAGTGAGTCAGTTCTTTGCATCAGATAAAAGTATTGGAGCTTCAGCTTAAGCATCAGTCTTTCCAATAAATATTCAGGACTGATTTCCTTTAGGATTGACTGGATTGATCTCCTTGCAGTCTAAGGGACTCTCAAGAATCTTCTCTGACACCACAGTTCAAAAGCATCAATACTTTGGTGCTCAGCTTTCTTCATGGTCCAGTTCTCACACCCATACGGGAGAGTTGGATCATACTGGTAAAACCAGAGCTTTAACTAGACAGACCTTTGTCAGCAAAGTAATGTCTTTGCTTTATAATAAGCTGTCTAGGTTGGTCATAGCTTTTCTTCCAAGGAGCAAGAGTCTTTTAATTTCATGGCTGCAGTCACCATCTGCAGTGATTTTGAGGCCCAGGGAAATAAAGTCTGTCAATGTTTCCTTCTTTCACCACCTGTTTGCTATAGAGTGTTGGAACTGGATGCCATGACCTTCACTTTTTGAATGTTGATTTTGAAGCCAGCTTTTTCACCCTCCTCTTTCAGTTTCATCAAAAGGCTCTTTAGTTTCTCTTCATTTTCTGCCACTAGGGTGGCATCATCTGCATATCTGAGGTTATTGATATTTCTCCCAGCAATCTTTTGTGCTTCATCCAGCCTGGCATCTTGCATGATGTACTCCACATATAAATTGAATAAGCAGGGTGACAATATGCAACCTAATAAAGAGTATACTGCAACATAGTAAAGAATATTTTAACAAAGCTTATTAAGCTTATTAGTCACTCAGTCATGTCCAACTCTTTGCAACCCCATAGACTATAGCCTGCCAGGCACGTCTGTCCGAGGGGATTCTCCAGACAAGAAGACTGGATAGGTTGCCGTGCCCTCCCCCAGGGGATCTTCCCAACTCAGGGATAGAACCCAGGTCTCCCTAACAGCAAGCGGATTCTTTACCATCTGAGCCACCAGGGAAGCCTATATTTAACATATATAATAAGCCTACAGCTAATACTATACTCGACAGTGAAAAGGTCAAAGCTTTTCCTCTAAGATCATGAAGAAGATAAGATATCCTCTCTAGTCTCTTCTATTCAATAGAGTACTAGAATTCCTAGCTAGAGAAGTTAGGCAAGAAATGGGAAATAAAAGGCATTCGAATCAGAAAGAAGTAAAATTGTTTCTTTGATCCATCATGAAGACAAAATGTAAGACTCCACCCAGAATATTTAGATCTAATGAATGAATATGGCAGTGATGTAGAAGAAAAAAAATCAAGATACAGATATTAGTAGTGTTCCTATACACTAAAATGTACACTATAAGAATTAATTTAAGAAATCTCTGACAGTTATTATACAATACCTTTAAATATAGTAAACTACATGGGACATATTTAAAGATAGAGGTGCAAGATCTGTAAACTGAAAACTATAAAACATTGAAGGAGGATACAAGTAAATCAAAGTTATTCTGAGTTCTTAGATTGACAGAATTAATATGGTAAAAATGTTCCTACTTTCCAAGGGTGATTTACATATTGAAAGCAATCCATTTCAATATTACAATGGCATTTTTCACATCAATAGGAAAATCCTAAATGTTTAAATAAAACTGTAAAATAAATCCCAAATAGCCAAACAAACAAGAAACAGCCAAATTCAGTTTCACTGATCACTGAGTTCACACTCCCTGATTTCAAATAAATTGCAAAACTAGAGTGATTTTCTGATCTCTTTTTAAAACTGAAGTGTATTGATCTATAATATTTTGTTACTTTCAGATATATACAAAACTATGATAATCTTTTGAAAGTGTGGCACATAGTCACATAGATCACTGGAACAGCAATGGGAGCCTAGAAATAAACCCTCACAAGTCAACTAATCTTTCACAAGAACACTGAGAATACACAATGCGGAGAGGATAGTCTCTTCAATAAACGGTGTTGAAAGATTGAATATTCACATATAAAGGAATGAAAGTGGACACTTACCATACACCATTCACAAAATCAGCTGAAATGGATCAAATACTTAAAATACAAGACCTGAACCACAAAACTCCTAGGAAAAAAGCATACAGAAAAATTTTCTTGATGTTGGTTTTGACTATAATTTTTTGGTTATATTACTAAACTCTCAGGCAAAGAAAGCAAAATAAAGGGGGGATACATTAAACTAGAAGTATCTGCATAGCAAAGGAAGGAATCAGAAGAGACAAGCAAATCTACAAAATGGGAGAAAATATTAGCAAACAATATATCTGACAAGAGGTTAACATCCAAAATATGTAACAAAGTCATACAATTCAAGGAAAAAAGAAAGAAATCATTTAACTCATGTTTAAAAATGGGCAAAAGATCTGAATAGATATTTCTCAAAGGAGACATACAAGTGGGCAGCAGATATATGAAAAAGTACTCAACGTTACAAATCAACAGGAATTGATTTTCAGTGGCTCAGTCATGTGTAACTCTTTGTGACCCAATGAACAACACACTAGGCTTCCCAATATCCTTCACCATCTCCTGGATCTTGCTCAAACTCATGTCCATTGAGTCGGCGATGCCATCCAACCATTTCATCCTCTGTCATTCCCTTCTCCTCCTGCCTTCAATCTTTCCCAACATAAGGGTCTTTTCAAATGAGTCAGTTCTTCACAACAGGTGGCCAAAGTATTGGAGCTTCAGTTACAGCATCAGTCCTTCCAATAAATATTCAGGACTGATTTCCTTTAGGATTGATTGGTTTGATCTCCTTGCAGTCCAAGAAACTCTCAAGAGTCTACTCCAACACCAGAGTCTGAAAGCATCAACTCCTCAGTACTCAACCTTCTTTATGATTCAATTCTCACACCTACTGTAAAAATTTGCCTACTGGAAAAATTATAGCTTTGACTAGATGAAGCTTTGTTGGCAAAGTGTTGTCTTTGCTTTTTAATTTATGGTCTATGGTTAACATAGCTTTTCTTCCAAGGAGCAAGTGTCTTTTAATGTCATGACTGCAGCCATCATCTACAGTGATTTTGGAGCCCAAGAAAATAAAATCTGTCACTGTTTCCATTGTTTTCCCACCTATTTGCAAGGAAGTGATGAGACCAGATGTCATGATCTTTGTTTTTTGAATGTTGATTTTAAGCCAGTTTTTTCACTCTCCTCTTTCATCTTCATCAAGAGCCTCTTTCATTCCTCTTCTCTTTCTGCCATAATGGTGGTGTCATCTGCATATCTGAGGTTATTGATATTTCTCCCAGCAATCTTGATTCCAGCTTGTGCTTCATCCAGCCCAGCATTTCACATGAGGTACTCTCTGTATATGTTAAAGATTCAGGGTGACAATATACAGCTTTGATGTTCTCTTTTCCCAAATTTGAACCAGTGATTTGTTCCATGTCTAGTTCTAACTGTTGCCTCTTGACCAGCATACAGGTTTCTCAGTAGGCAGGTCAGGAGGTCTGGTATTCCCATCTCTCTAAGCATTGTCCACAGTTTTCCTGTTTGTTTCAAAATGAATACACACAGAGAGAAACATGATATCAACTCACACATGTTATAATGGCTATTACCAAAAGTATAAAAGATAATGATTGTTGGGGACAGGGAGATTTTGTATACTGTTTGTGCAAATGTAAATTAGTATGACCTTTAGGAAGAAATGGTTTATTCAAATCATTAAAAAAAAAACCCCTAATATATGATCTGTCAATATCATTTTTGGGTAATTAAAAGAATTTAAGTCAGGATCTGAAGAGATGTGTTCATTGCAGCTTTATTCACTATAGTCAAGGTAGACACTACCTATAGCATCGTCAATAAGCAGATAAGGGAATGTGGTATATACATAAAATGGATTATTAAGCCTTAAAAAAAAAGAGAGAGAGAGATTCCTTTCTTTTGCAACAAGTTGGATGGATCTGGAGGGCATGATGTTAGGTGAAAATAAGCCAAACATAGGAAGACAAATGCTGCATGATCTTAGTGTGAATGGAATAAAACAGTCAAACACGCAAGAAACAGAGTTGAATGGTAGTTGCCAGGGGATAGGAGTACTGAGAAATGAACGTTAAAAGCTACAAAGTATCAGGAATATAAGTTCCGGAGATCCGTTGTACAATAGGGTTTAAGCTAATAATATTGTATAGCATACTTCAAGCTCACTAAGAAGTAGATCTTATGAAAAGTGTCAGTTCAGTTCAGTCACTCAGTCGTGTCTGACTCTTTGCAACTCCATGAATCTCAGCACACCAGGCCTCCCCGTCCATCACCACACTCGGAGTCCACCCAAACCCACGTCCATTGAGTCGGTGATGCCATCCTGCCATCTCATCCTCTGTTGTCCCCTTCTCCTCCTGTCCCCAATCCTTGCCAGCATTAGGGTCTTTTCCAATGAGTCAACTCTTCCCATGAGGTGGCCAAAGTATTGGAATTTCAGCTTCAACATCAGTCCTTCCAATGAACACTCAGGATTGATCTCCTTTAGGATGGACTGGTTGGATCTCCTTGCAGTCTAAGGGACTCTCAAGAGTCTTCTCCAACAGCACAGTTCAAAAGCATCAACTCTTTGGCACTCAGCTTTCTTAACTGTCCAACTCTCACATCCATACATGACTACTGGAAAGTGACTTACCTTTAAAAAAAAAAAAGTGTGAGGGAGGAAATATGGAGAAGTGATGGATGTTTACGTACTTGATGGTGATGACAGTTTCGTGGCTGTATATTTATCTCCACCTTTACTGCATTGAATACATTAAATATATAAACACACACACACACACACACATTTTGCGTGTCAAACAAAGCTCAATAAGCTGCTTGCAAATAACTGAAAGATGTTGACAGAAAATGAACAATGACAAGATTTCCATCACGCAGCTCCTCAAAATACTCCAATACCCAAGCATCTCTCTTATCTTAATAGAAGGGCTTCTAATTCTCATTTATTAAAACCTGCTCAGAGACCTCCCACCCACAGGACTTGCTGCACTGTCAAGCCTCATTTAAACAGCCCCAGCTGAACACTCAGTTTGGAGAGTGACCTACAGATCGAAAGGACATTACTTTTATTTAAACTGATAATGTTTCCTTCAGTTAAAGCACGGGCTAATTCTGGTACTTATATACTTATACATACACACACACATCACATTATCTTAATCTAATGGATTATACTTAGTACCTGGTGCAATTAGTGCCATCTCCAATGAATTCTGGATATGTTTCCTGTATTTCTCTTAGTACACATAACTTGAGTTTCTCAGGCCTTTAGAGCAAAGATCACATCATGTTTTTCTAATTTTCTGGAGCCTATTCTCAACTGAAATGATTTACTGGTGGAATCCACCATTTAAAAACATTTTCTAAATACCTTTTAAAAATATATAAAGTTGCACTTCAGGTTTCTACTTTATTTTCATTTTATATGAAAAAAAGATTTCAATGATTTACAATTCACATTATACATCATAACATTAGTCTTCATCCCCTTCCACCGTCCTGTTCATCAGCTTAAGAATTTTCATAGCTCAGCTGTTCTTTACTCATATTTTTAGTATAAGCCAAAAAAGGAGAGCCCAGCTACAGACATCTGTTTACAGTCTCCTATTTAAAAAGAAAATGGATTATACAGTATTTGCCTCCTGGGTTTGTCAGGTGACAAAGATGTACCATTCTTCTTAATGGCATAAGAAAGGTTAGTCCCAGACCCAGATTCTATGTAGTTTGGCATATGACCCCCAGTAACAATTCACCTACAGAAATGTTCTTGTCATGTCATCATCCTACAATAAACAATCTGATTTGTGGAAGGAATGAATGTGCTCCAGGAGATGCCAGAGACACGTGCAGAGCATGCAAGCAACTTGAGGCCTTTTGCAATTGATATAATAAATGATATTGCCATCTATAGTAATGAACCCAAAGTAATAGACTATAATAGAGAGAAAACTATTTCTATACGTGAAAATTAGGGAGCCCTGAATCAAAGTCATGCGAAGAAAATAATCACGACAGTTGCAAAAGTACCTGGTGGCAACCCTACTCATACTTGAAATTCTGCTTCTACTTGTGTCACTTTATTTTTTCAAAGTCATAAATATAGTCAATAAAGGGTTTAAATAGGAAAGACTTAAGAAATGGATGGGCCATCTTGGGCCTTGATGAGTCCTATGCTTCTGGGAACTGAGCTGTAAGTCAGCAGTCTCTGGAATCCAGGTGACTCTCCCAATTTGGATTTGATCAGCATTTCAAGTGGTGATTTCCTGTCTAATTCTGTGCCTTTTTCTTTCAGAATCCAAATGTCATTTCTTTCCCTGGGCTTATAAGAGTTTAATATAGAATTGTCATCATCTTTTCCTGGGTACATGAAAGTTTAAGGTTTAAATTATAATTGTGATTACAAGACAGATTGCTACAAGGCTGGTTTTCAGTGATAAGTTTGGTCATTAAATAGAGAGAAGCTTTGATACTGAACACTTTGATGAAAAATGAAGTTTAGTTTTCTCATGAAGGCCAAGTTTTAGAGTAGGTATTCTAGGTAGAGAGAACAGTATATGATTATCAACATTTTAAAGCTTTATTTTTAAAAATATAATTAAATTATATATATAAAAATTATATACAATATATTTATATATTTTATAAATAAATATATTTAAATATAAATAAAATGTATGTATTATATACATTAATTATATACATAATGCATATAATAATTAATTTCAATAAGCCATATATTGTATTTTCTTAAAAATTTAAATTGTTAAATTTTCCTTTCATTGATGGCGTGTCTTTTCATTTGCCTTTTTCTATGTCACCTAATATCCTGTTAGTTGAGTTGAGTTCAGTTGCTCAGTCATGTCCGACTCTTTGCGACCCCATGAATCACAGCACGCCAGGCCTCCCTGTCCATCACAAACTCCCGGAGTTTACTTAAACTCATGCCCATCGAGTCAATGATGCCATCCAGCCATCTCATCCTCTGTCGTCCCCTTCTCCTCCTGTTCCCAATCCCTCCCAGCATCAGGGTCTTTTCAAATGAGTCAGCTCTCTGCATTAGGCAGCCAAAGGATTGGAGTTTCAGCTTCAGCATCAGTCCTTCCAATGAACACCCAGGACTGATCTCCTTCAGGATGGACTGGTTGGATCTCCTTGCAGTAGTCGGTATGAATATCTAGTTAACTGATAGTTATTCTTTGTAATATACATATACACATCCTGTGAGTCAACATACCATTAGATGTGTCATAACGTAAAAACAGATATCATTAGAGTTTGAAGGTTCCGACATGGCATAAACAAAAGACATGGGCTCCTGGCAGAAAACTGAATGCCGTGGTCTGGGAGCGGGTTGAAAAGAATTTCCAGAAATGAGACAGAATCAGAGGGGAATCAAGTTTACTAGAGTGGGAGACACTGTTGGAACAGCAGGCCAGCTCAAGGGAGAGCCGACATTGAACAGGGGTCCTTAGTCCACTTTTATACCCAGGGTACAAGGAGTGGGATCAAGGACTTGAGGGTCATTTGCTGATTAGATGAAGCATGTATACTGGGTGGGGGAAGAGTAGGGCAAATACCTTCTCCCTATGAGGTAGGAGGGGAGAAATGTTATACTGGTGAGGAGACCTGAAATTCATTAATAGTTACAACATTGGGGATGGGAGGGAAGGTCGATTAGGGTCAGGTTTTTCTGTCCCTGCATTCCAAGACCCTCCTTGGTTTTCTCTGCTCTTTCATCCTTGAGTCACCACAATGAATACGTATCAAGTGAAGTCTGTCTAATACTTTTACCCTTTTCTCTAAAAACAAGCTCACCCCCTGAGAAGATCCTGATGAAGGATAACTGATCTGAAAGTTAAAGAGCACTCTGCAGCATTATCTCAGGGAACTCCTACCCTGGGCTAACCACAGAGAATGGCGGGTCAAAGAAACTGGCATTCCAAAGGACTAATGTCAGCATCCAGTGGAAACACATTGGGCTTCCCTGATAGCTCAGTGGGTAAAGAATCCACCTGTGATGTAGAACACAGGAGACGTGGGTTCGATCCCTAGGTCAAGAAGATTCCCTGAAGAAGAAAATGACAACCAGCCAGTATTTTTGCCTGAAAATCTCCGTGGACAGAAGGGCCTGGTGCACTACAGTCCATGGGGCCACAAGGAGTCACATATTTGTGACTAAGCACGCAATGTCAGCATCAAGTGGCATAAATCATTTTCTCTTTCTCTCTCCCTTTAAAAAAAAAAATTAAACATCCATATCAAACAACAGTACCTCTCACATTACACCAAGGGATCCTGGGGGTTTCTATTCTACCTGTGGATCTAAAAATAAATAAGACCTCTGAAAGGGCTGAGGACCCAAAGGAGTTGTCAAACCTGCCTTCCCCTTGCTCATCAGCTGCCAGGAAAAAAAGAATGCTGCCTACAAAGGAACTATGACTAGTGGGTTTCTCAGCAGAAATTCTACAGTTCAGAGGAGAGGGTAATGTCATATTCAGACTACTGAAAATTAACATTTAAGGCAAGAATCATGAGGGGGTAACAGGCAGGAAGGCTATAGGTCTCCAAATGGAGGAAATAGGCTCTAAGTGTCAGATATTTTTTTCTCTCTCTCTTAAGTGGCAGGAGGAAACAAACTACAAGTGTCAGTCCCTTGTCTATACAAAATTAAGAGGAGGTTTCTTTTAAAATTCTATGTTGCCATGAAGACACCTGGTTCCATCTGAACTTAACTCTTCTCAAACTTTGAGCTATTCAGTGAGATTTTCTTATGGAAATGTTTCCCTTAAGCTATATTAATGAACTATGTCTTTACCTTACACTCTGTCCATCTTCAAGTTGGTTCCACCTAAGACTCAGAACCTGTAATGACAAACCAGTATGTTTTACTCATACATTGTTCTCCTAATCTACATTAATGAAACTATATATTTGCTTGGAAAACTGCCTTTCTTCAAGATTCATGTCAGTTGTTTTATGACCCGGGATGACTCACATTTTGCCAATGATCTCAAAATGCACATTGTGCATGAGGGGCCTGGTGCCACTCTGAGTTTTGAGACATTTCTTTCTCTAATTAGCAGCTAGCTAGTAGCTATATAATTCTTGCTAAATAGCGGGGGGGGGGGGGGGGGCATTCTTTCTGCCTCTTTCTGATGTCTATCTCAGAAGTTTTCTCTATCTCTTTTATACTTTAATAAAACTTTATTACATAAAAGCCCTGAGTGATCAAGTCTTGTCACGGGCCCCAGATTGAATGTCTTTCCCTCTCCTCTGGAGGCCAAGAACCCTGGCATCTTTCACGGCTCAGCAGCAACCTTTCAATGCTTTATCTGGCAATGTTATCTTTGATATATCAAAAAATAAAAGCTTTCCTAAAGAGAGGCTAAAGGAGTTCACCTTAGATCTACATGAAAGAAATACTGAAAATTCTTTGAGTTGAAATAAAAGGATACTAATTAATGACATGAAAATATATGAAAGTACATAGCACTCTGGTAAAGGTAAAATATAGACAGAATCAGAAAATTGTCATTCTATATTAGAATGGTATCTGAACTACATAGTATAAAGTTTAAAAAAATTAACAACTATATTTTCTATAATTTGTTAGATAAACTACATAAACAGAGGCAAATTTTGACATCAAATATATAACAGAAAGGAGTAAAAGGATGGAGACTTTATAGGTGAATAAAGATAAATTGCTATCAGTGTAATATGTACTGCTTTATCTAGATGTTTTAAATAACACTCATGGTAACTAAAAGAAAAAAAATTTAAAGTAGATTCATAAAACACAGAGAGCACAGATAATTCCATGGAAATTACCAATGTGTAAATGTAGGCAGAAACAGAGGGGAAAAGAAACAAGAGATATTATTAACCAATCAGAAGATACACAATAAAATGGAAATAGTCTTTATGTGTCAAAATCACTCTAAATATAATTGGATTCAATTCATCAACCAAAAGACAAAGAACTAGCTGGCTGAATGAAAAAGAAGGATGAAGTAGACAACAATATAGCAAAAGTAGGAGGGGGAATTCCTTGGCAGTCTGCTGGTAAGGACATGTGCTTCTGTTGCAGGGGGCATGGGTTCAGTCTCTGGTGGGGGTAAAAAGGAACCACAAACTGTGTGGCATGGCCAAAACAAAATGAAAAAATACAACAGTAGGGTGCTTTTGTCCTCCACTGTCAGGAATCGATAAATCATACAGACAGAAAATTACCAAGAAAGCATTGGAATGGAATCTCAGTTTAGGCTAAGTGCACATGACATATACAGAACATTCCATCCAACAGTACCAAAATAAATCTTTTTATTATACTTGGAACATTCTCCCTGGTATGATATGATAGGACACAAATCAAATCTTAGCAAACTTAAGAAGATTGAAATGATACCAACCATCTTTACTGACCACAGTGGTTTGAAACTAGAAATCAACAGCAACAGGAAAGCTGGATAACCTACAAATCTGTAGAAACTAAACAGAGAAGACATAAAAAATTGTCTCCAAAGAAATGAAAATGGAAACAGACATATTGAATCCTAGGGAGTGTTGCAAAATTACTTGTGAAGAAAGTTTTAAAGATAACTGAAAATATTAAGAAATTAGAAGATCTCAAATAAACAACCTAACTTTACACCTCAAGGAACTAGAAAATGGACAAATGAAGCTCAAAGTTAGCAGAAGGAAGGAAATAATAAAGATCAAAGAAGAAGTAAATGAAATAAAGGCCAGGACAATAATACAAAAGGTCAGTGGGCAAAGGGCTGGTTTTTCAAAGAATTTAAATAATTAACAACCTTTTAACTAACATAAAGCCACAAATAAAGTAAATTATAAATGAAAGAGAAGACATCACAACTTTATATTCTAGAAATACTTAGGATCATAAGAGGATATGAACAAGTATATGCCAACAGTTTAGATAACCTTGAAGGAATGAGTAAATCCCTAGAAACACAACAACCTTCCAACACTGAATCAGGAAGAAACTTTAAATAGACCAAGAAAAAGTAAAAAAAAAAAAAAAATTAAATAGTAATTTTTAAAAGTCCAGCACAGAAATACCCAGAACTGATTGGCTTCACTGGTGAATTCTACCAAACATCAAAAGAATTAATGCCAATTCTTCTTAAACACTTCCAAACAACCGAAGAAAATGGAATACCTCCAAACTCATTCTACAAGGCTAGCCTTAGCCAGATACTAAAGCCAGAGGACAAAGACAGTACAAGGAAAGAAAACTATAGATCAATATCCCCAATGAATATAGATGCAAAGAGTAATAGTAAGCCAAGTTTAAGAACACATTAAAAGGGTTACACATAATGACCAATGGATTTATCCCTGGGATGCAAGGATGGTTCAACATATGCAAATCAATAAATGTGATACTTTACATTAATACAATGAAAGATAGAAGTTACAAGATCACCTCAATGGGCAACTTAGTAGCTCAGTTGTGTCCTACTCTTTGGGATCCCATGAACTGTAGTACACCAGACTCCTCTGTCCATGGAGTTTTACAGGCAAGAATGCTTAAGTGGGTTGCCATTACCTTTCCAGGGGATCTTCCCAACACAGGGATTGAACCCAGGTCTCCTGCACTGCAGGCAGATTCTTTACCATTTGAGCCACCAAGGAGTTCCAGTCTACTCAATAGATGCCAGTAAAGTATTTGCCAGAATACAACACACTTTCATGATAAAAATCCTCAACTTATTGTGCATAGAAAAAGTACACCTCAAAATAACAAAGGCCACATGCAACAAATCCACAGCTAACATTCCACTCAATGGTGAAAAAGTACAAGATTTTTCTCTAAGATCATTGTCAAGGCAAGGATATCCACTCTCATCATTCTTATTCAGTATAGTACTGGAAGTCTTAGTGAGAGCAATTAGACAAGAAAAAGAAATGAAAGGTATACAAATCAAAAAGAAGTAAATTGCCACCATTTGTAGATGGTATAATATTACATACAGAAAATCCCAAAGACAACCCAAAAGTGTTGGAAATAACAAAGTCTGTACAGTTGAAAGATTTAAAGAAATCAATATACAGAAATCACTTCTATAATAAAGAAATACCTGAAAAGAAATAAAGCAAACTAACCCATTTTAATTGCTTAAAGTGATAAAATGTCTAGAAAAAATTGTAAACACAAATGAAATATCTGTGCAATGAAAAGCACACAATTTTGTTGAAGGAAATCCAAGGGGAAAACAAAAAGAAAGACATTCAATGTTCATGGATTGAAAGAATTAATATTGTTAAAACTGTCATAGATTTCAGTCAGTCAGTTCAGTCGCTCATTTGTGCCCAACTCTTTGGAACCCCATGGACTGTAGCACACCAGGCCTCCCTGTCCATCACAAACTCCCGCAGTTTACTCAAACTCATGTCCATTGAGTTGGTGATGCCATAGAATTAGAGATGTCATAGATTTAGATAGATAATAAATTTATAGATATGGTTCATCATCTATAAATTCAATTCTATCCATATCAAAATTCTAAAGATATTCTTCACAGAAAGAGAAAAAAAAATCCCAAAATTTGTATGGAACCACAAAGGACCCTGAATAGCCAAAGCAATCCTGAAAAAGAAGTACTAAGTTGGAACTATCACACCTCCTCATTACAAAATACATTACACAAAGCTATCGTAATAATAACAGTATGGTTCTAGAATAAAAAAGACATATAGACCAATAGAGCAGAACAAGGAACCCAGATTAAATCGTCCAAATATGGTCAAAATATTTGAAAAGGAAGCCAAGAACACCCAGTGGAAAAAGGATGGTCTCTTCAATCAGTGGTGTTGAGAAAATTAGATCAACACATGAAAGACGATGAAATTGAACCACTGTCTTATAACACACACACAAAGTTAATTTGGCATCAGTCATGGACATTAGACCTGATACCATAAAACTCCTGGAGAAAACACACGGTAGAAGTTCTTCAACATTAGTCTTGGTAATGATATTTTAGATAAGACACCAAAAGCACAAACAACAAAGCCAAAACAAAAACAAAAACAAAACAAAAAACACTGATGCGATTATATCAAGTTTAAAAGCCTCTGCACGGCAAAGAAAGCAGTTAAATGAAAAGCAATCCACAGGATGGGAGAAAATTTTTGCAAACCATGTATAGTGGTTAATATCCTGAAAGGTTGTGGCTGAACGATAAGACGCAGGATTCTTGGCCTCCGGAGGAGACCAATTCAATCCGGGGCCAGAGACGAGGTTTGATTGCTCAGAGCTTTTGTGTAATAAAGTTTTATTAAAGTATAAAGGAGATAGAGAAAGCTTCTGACATAGGCATCAGAAGGGGGCAAAAGAGTACCCCCCTCCTAGTCTTGCGCTGTATGTTATATAGTCACTCACAGTCTGTTAATGAAAAAAAAGGAATGTCATAAAATTTAGAATGGCACCAGATAGTTCATCCCAGGCCATAAAACGATTGACTTGAATCTTGTAGAAGGGCAGAATACCAACAAATAGTTCTGTTTACATAGATTAGGGGAACAATACCTGAGTAAGTAAGTTAGGCCCTTTGGCAGAACCAACTTGAAGATAGAGTCTGGGGTTCATTAACATAGCTTAAGACAACATTTCCATATGAAAAAGAAATGTATTGGTTAACTCAAGGTTTGAGAGTAGTTAGCTTTAGGTGAGACCAGGTGTCATGGCAACACAGAATGTTAAGAGAAACCTCCTTTTAAATTTGTATAGAGAAGGAAAAACAGATCTCTGGTTTGTTTCTTCCTGCCGCTTAAGAGAGAGAAAAATATCTGGCATTTGCAGCCTCTTTCCTCCATTTGGAGACCCCTGGCCTTCCTGCCTGTTACCCTCTCAATCCAAAACATATGAAGAACTCATACAACTCAATAACGATCTGATTTTAAAACAGATAAAGGGAAGAAAGACATTTTCCTAAAGAAAGCATGCAAATGGTTAACATGTGTGTGAAGAGATGTTCAGGTACTTAACCAGAAACATAGACATCAAAACCACAATAAACTATCACCTCACACCTTTAAGAATGACTATCATCAAGAAGACAAGGGACGGTAATGTTTTGGGCAAAGTTTAAAAGAAAAATGAACTTGTCATGTACACTATTTGTGCGAATGCAAGTCAGTTTAGCTACTATGGAAATCAATATGCAGGATCCTCAAAAAAAAAAAAAAAAAAAAAAGACAGAGAGAGATCTACCATATGATCTAGTGATCCCATTTCTGAGTATACACCAAAAGGAATTAAAAACAGATTTTCAAAGAGATATATGCATTCTCATGTGTTTTACTGCATTTTTCTTATTAGTTCATATATAGAAACAAACTAAGAGCCTAACAACAAATGAACCAATAAAAAGATGAGGCATATACATATGCACAACGGAATATTATTCAGCCATGAGAAAGAAGTATATCCGGTCATTTGCAGTAGCATGGATTGATCTTGAGGACATTAGGCTAACTGAAATAAGTCAGACTGAGAAAGCCAAATACTCTAAGATATCACTTATACATGGAATCTAAAAAAGAACAAATTCATAAAAACAGAATAAATGGTTACTAGGGGATGACAGGGAGAAGGGTTAGAATATGTTTTTTAATTGTACAAACTTGCAACAGGTAGTAAATACATCCTAGAGATCAAATTCCTAGTGAATATAGACAATATCCTATTGTAAAGTAACTAAGAGACTAGAACCTAATATTCCATCCACTAAAAATAAATTATAGCTGAATTTTATGCTAAGGTGCTAATTGTCACTACAATGGCAATCATATTATAATATATAAATATATCTAGTTAATATGTTGTACATCTGAGATATACACAATGCTATATGTCAAGTATATATCAATTTTAAAAAAAGACATTTTTGCATTCCAGAAACTAGAATCCAAGTATGTTTGAATTTCACTTTCATTATCTCTCAGGATCAAGGTAAAGAGATAATCTGGGCTAGCAATATTGAATCAATATTTTATATCAAATATTTTGCTAAACAATTTTTGCGTGTTATACCATACAATGTGAAAGGTTAAATAAAAATGAATTTGTCTATATCTTCTACCAGTGGAGGAAAACTTGGTACAGTGTATTCACTGATGGGGAAAGGACCTATATTGGATATTCATCTCACAGTAGAAAAGGAAGTCACATTAGGACATTGTAGAGAATGTAAGCAACAGGGTCAATTTGATTATGGGATGTTGTCCTTGATGACTATAGTCAACACTAGAGAATAATGAACAATATATACTATGTGAACTCTGGATAAAATATTACCCATATTGCCAGTTACCTGACCAGGACTCATTTTTTGCACTACTGTTTCAGATGGCTTTGACACAGGACAGCCTATGGACTGGAAGAATAACTATGAATGGAATGCTTCATTTGAAAAGAGAAAAAAAAAATGTATCTTGTGATCAAAGAGACAGCTAGAAAGAAAGTAGTTAATCAAGAGGAAGCCATATTTAGACTACCGACAAATAAATTAAAGCAACTTACTAGAGATCAAGTTTTTAACAAATGTTATAGTACCCAATTCTTAAAGAGATGGGAATACAAGACCACCTGATCTGCCTCCTGAGAAATCTGTGTGCAGGTCAAGAAGAAAGAGTTAGAACTGGACATGGAACAACAGACTGGTTCCAAATTGGGAAAGGATTTTGTCAAGGTTGTATATTGTCACCAGGCTTATTTAACTTACATGCAGAGTACATCATGAGAAATGATGGACTGGATGAAGCTCAAGCTGGTTCGAGAATGCCAGGAGAAATATCAATGACCTCAGCTATGCAGATGACACCACACTTAGGGCAGAAAGCGAAGCACTAAAGAGCTTCTTGATGAAAGTGAAAGAGGACAGTGAAAAAGTTGGCTTAAAACTCAACATTCAGAAAACTAAGATCTGGTCCCATCACTTCATGGCAAATAGGTGGGGAAGCAGTGGCAACAGTGAAAGAATTTATTTTGGGGGAGCTCCAAAATCACTGTAGATGGTGACTGCAGCCACAATATTAAAAGATGCTTGCTGCTTGAAAAAAAACCTATCACCAAGCTAGACAGCATATTAAAAAGCAGAGAAATTAGTTTGACAACAAAGGTCCATCTAGTCAAAGTTATGGTTTTTCCAGTAGTCATGTATGTATGTGAGAGTTGGACCATAAAGAAAGCTGAGTGCTGAAGAATTGATGCTTTTGAACTGTGGTGTTGGAGAAGACTCTTGAGAGTCCCTTGGACAGCAAGGAGATCAAACCAGCCCATCTTAAATGAAATCAATCCTGAATATTCCTTGCAAGGATTAATGCTGAAGCTGAAATCCAATACTTTGGCCACGTGATATGAAGAACTGACTCATTAGAAAAGACCCTGATGCTGAAAAAGATTGAAGGTGGGAGGAGTAGGGGATGACAGAGGATGAGATGGTTGGATGGCATCACCAACTCAATGGGCATGAGTTTGAATAGAGTCTGGGAGTTGGTTATGGACAGGGAGGACTGGCATGCTGCAGTCCATGGGGTTGCACATAGTCAGACACAACTGAGTGAATGAGCTGAACTGAACAGATAGTACCCAAAAAGCTTTGTGGGAACTTCCCTGGTGGCACAGTGGTTAAGACTTCCTCCTTGCATTGCAGGAGATATGGGTTCCGTTGTTGGTCAGGATCTCGGATCCCCCTTACCTTGCTCCATCGCCAAAAACAAAAGAAACAAACCAATAAGCTATGGGTTACAGGGACTTCAAACTAAGGGTACACTGAGGAGAAGACTTGTTTTTCTTTTTTTGGCTATACTATGTGGATTTATATCATTTAAATATATATATATAATATATATATATAGTATATACTATATTATTTATAGATCTATACTATTTATAGGATCTCAGTTCCCTGACCAGGAATTGAACCCAGGCCACAGCAGTGAAACCCAGGAATCCTAACCACTGGGCCACCAGTTGTTGGGGGTTCTTTGTACCTTTGTACCAACCCCTTCTTGAACTATCAAGAAGACATGTTTCTCTTGCTTCCCTTTGGGGTGTATGAAACAGCATTTACTCAAATCCTAGTAGTTAATGTTTATCCCTTGGGAATACATGTGGACTTAAGTGGTTGAGTGGTACAGACTCATTGAATGGATGGTCAAGAAGGAAAGTCCATAAAATAATGAGGGATTGGGCTGGCTGGGCATGATTTATTCCTTTATTCCTTATCTCCAAGATACACCTATGCTGAACCACCTCTCTGGTAAGTTCTGAAGTAAGTGATTATGAAACAGAGGTAACAAGCATCTTGTGCTTGAGGGCCCCAAATACACCTTCTCCTACCCCTCAGGGTAACCTAATCATTTCAGATCTTTGACTTTACCCTTGGTTGGTGTTAAGAAACAATTATACCTAAATGAGAGCTGTTGTTCTCCAAAAGATAGGAAGATAGTGATTTGGGGTATATCTGAGTCTCTGAAAGAGTCATTTGTAACCAAAAACCTATGATCCTGCTTCAACTGGCTTGCAAGACCCTGTGTTCTTCTGTTCTGCATGGAAGGAAAGGAAATTCAACCTCATCAGACAAGTGCATCTCCTGATACAGCCTAAAAGAAGAATGTTGATTCTAACTCAGGTGCTTTACATCTGGACTTGGTGGCTGCTTATGTCTGAACATCTGTCCATAAGAGATGAGCTTATAGTCATATAAGTGGGCACATGAACTGAAGCCATGAATTTCAACCCATGCCTAAACCAAGAAAGGAATCTGAGCCACAGAAGGTGATTTTTCATTTTGATCCCAGCTCTTAGCAGAGAGGGAAAGGTTTTAAGAAATGCCTTTATACCTGAGGACTTGAGTATTCTGGGTAGTGAAGGGAAGGCAGATAATTATTTGACCTAGGAGTCAAAACATGGGAGATACTAAGAGGAAAACTTTAAGGAAATGAAAGGACAATAAAGGCAATAGTACATGAAGAGCCCTCCATTCTAGCCAATCAATGGATAAGCCACCCCTAGCCAGGTGTGGACAGTTGTTCTGAATTTCCATCTAGTATACAATGATCAAATGAAAGGTACAAAAAAACTGCCAAAGTTTGACCTCAGAGACATTGCCCTCTGCCTGACAGGTCAGGGGGGATACAGAGCTGGAGTCTTACTTCTCCTGATGTCCATGTCCCTTTTTCCTGCCCATGCTTTGGTTTTAGAAGCAAAGAGCTCAGCACCCAGAACAGAGCAGAAGGAAATCTGTGAATGCTCTGGCAGAAGGCCCCGATGCTAGACCTCCCTGACAGTTACCAGAGACCAAAACCAAAGCAACCTGCCCACTGCTGTTGGGCTGGACCTCACAGGCCTTCATGCCTTGTAGGTGCCCTGCCTTAAGACTGAAGCAAGAGGGAGAGACAGCAACAAAGACATCAATGGTTATTGGACAGGCCATCTTACATGGTCAAAACAGATTATCCTAGAGTGATGCACCAACGTTTATAGCAGCTAGGAATTGACAGCAATTTTTGGCACTGGGGAGAAGTGTCAAAGTGTCCCCCTACCATTTACAGGGGGAATTGATGTCAGCTGGGCTTATCTATTACCAGGGAAACCTGCAGCTAGGGCAGAAACCAGCATGTAGGTGGTTACTTATTAAGCCCTGTATAAAGTAGGATTGGGTAGTCCTTTGAGTGGAGCAGGGCCTGGTCGAGCAGCGAGGTGTAGAAAGAACAAGAGAACAGTCATTGTGAGTGGGATGACCATGCACTCCATCCCTGCATAACCTGTATGACCTATGACCTTACCATCTAGGTCCACCCCTCTTCCACAGTATTCCTAGCCTCAGGTGTATAAAGGTGCACCGCAGTCAGATACCACAAATGCAATACAGACAACCACAGCTGTGGATACTCAGAGTCCAAAGAGTAGGCAGTCTTTGGAGACAGGCATTTGTAAGGTCAATTTTTTATGGAATTCCTGAGGACAACAAAAGCATATCACTGTAGACCCACCATCAGAGTCATTCTGGAGTGAGGTCACCATTGTTACCCTGTCTGCAAACAGATTCCTTACCGTTTAGACTAGACATGAAATGTAAGATGTCTAACAGACTCTTTGCAGGGAAGATCATGACCATGAAGCAAAATACAAGCAGTCCCAGCATCCTGACTTAATAACACCCCTGACTACGATTTTTGTCCTGACTGCAGTACCATTACACCATCCAACCTCAGTCCACTTCATCAAGTGTCAAACACTGGAGGTGTATAACAGAACACAAGGTTAATATAATGGCGCCTTTCTCTAGTAGGGGCCCTAGGTTAATTTCTTAGTCTTCTTAGGTGGGCCTAGATGAAATCTTTAAGTCCCTTATTCCTAATCCCCACAGGGCTGCAAACCCAAAACACCTGGGACTTCCATACCAGTTTTAATCCCAGGGCCACTTACAGAATGTTCCCCTGGGGGCAGATCCTGTGGCAAGGGCAAAGGTGAGTTATTCTCCTGATCACTAGCTGGCAATGATACTTCGGTGGTCAACAGTTGAACTCTGATGATGTTGAATAGTTTGCTCTGGGTTAACATGATGCAGGTAGATCCTGGGGTGACTGCTCCCGGAATATTTAATAACAAGCTCTGTGACCTAAGCTAGCCTCTTGGTTCACAGGTTGAGACAGCAGGTTTCCTGTATCAGTTTTTCCTTACTTAGTTCACTCTTCCTTCGATTTAGCCTGGCAGCAGTAGGGCTGTAGGACAGGTAGAAACACCAGGGTATGGCATTTTTATAAGCACATTCCTGAACTTCATGGCCACTAAAGCGGTGTTTTTTTGTATTGCTCAGCAACTTGAGTAGGCCCACTGTAACAGTTATCACCTGTTGCAAAGCACATAGGCTGCATAGAACTTTGTCCCTTGACACTATATCCCTGCTCTGCCCCCTCCCACACTTGTGACCAGAAGCTGAGAATGTACTCATTTTATTTCACCATTGCCACAGGTTTGAAACAAACCCTTCAGGGTGACCGACCATGGCTAATTCACAAGCTTGTCCCAGTTAGTGTCCCTAAAGCCTGTACTTGTTTAGGGGTGGGGGAGGGTGAGGGGTACGTTTGTATTTTGTAGAAAACAATAAAACCAGCAAGGCTCTCATGTTTTGTCAGTATCACAAGACCTCCCCAGGCAGTCAGGTGAAGCACAAGCCCAGACTGCTACGTTTACACTGGAAGAGCCTCTGAGGTTAGCAGGATGTCACCAGCTTAATGGACGGGAAAGCTGTCTCTCACAGGACCCACATGCTAGGGGATGGCCACCCCGGGATTATCCCACAACTCTCCCTTCCCTGTCCTCGTTCTCCAACATCTCGGCACTCAGGGATCACCTGCAGCCTTCTGGCTGACTCAACAGTTGTTGGGCTGCACCTGCAGGTGTGCACGCGTGTTGATGTCCAGCCTTGAGATCAAAGCAAGAGCTAGGAGACAGGGACAAAGATGTCCATGGCTTATTAGATAAGGAATCTGCGTGTCCAGAAAGAAGGATCTTAGCGCAACCATGTTCAGCAGAGAACAGGAAGGACATGGAGGCAATCTTCACCGCTTGAGGGGGGGGCCCACCAGTCTAACAGGGAGTTGACGTCAGTTTGTTCATCATATCCCAGGGAAACCAGTGTCTGGGGCAGCAAGTATGTAGGCAGTTACCATTAAACCCTGTAATGAAGAGAATTGGAGACTCATGTGAGTGAAGGACGGTTGGGCAGGGGATGAACAGAGAGCATAGACAGCCACCTTGAGGCAAGTGAAGAGTCGTCCTAGAGCTACAGCAGAAAGCAAAAGAGTGACCCCTCCAGATGGCAGCTCCCCCAGACACGGTCTCCCACAGGCTGTTGCCTCAGCAGCCCTTCACCTGCCCCACTTCTGCTCAGATTGGCCAAGCAGCTCCCAGCTCTTTCCTAGTGTCTGAGGAGAAATGATGAGATGAGGGGGAAGAGAAGTGGGCACAGCAGGTGCTGTTTCTTGGACTCTGCAGAGGCAGGCTGCGTTTCCAAGAGTTGTAGATCTTCGGGCAACTTGCTGGTCTTCTCTGGGCCTTGGATCCCTGGACATCATGAAATACAGACACTGATGCTGCCATTTTACTTACAAGGCTGCAGCGGGGTACCCATGAGATTCAGGGCTGAGGGTGCTCTTTGAACTCTAAGGTGTGCTTAGTCCTATCAATATTAGTGGCAGTTGTTCAGAAACCAGATGGACACCTGGATTTGGGTAGGGGTGTAATTGAGTGAGTCAATAATAAGGAAATTACCCTACTTCCTGAAGAGAATTCTCAGGAAACTGGGGCTGAGGGTCACATTATAAGGCAGGTATAAAGAGCCAGTTCTCACCCAGGAACTCTAGCTTGCCTGGACGTTCTGGACCCTTACAGGAAGCAACTGTGAGTGTCTCTGTTCTTGTCTCTTAATTTGCTTTCCAATGTCTGGTGAATATTTCCCTGCCTATGTGGATGTTGAAGAAGGCAGGGTGTGTGCAGATCTTCCACTCTAGGAGGGTCAGTGCTGGTGGTGGGAACAAGTGAGGCAATAAGGGGTGCTCTTCAATCTGCTCCCTTTGTTTGGTGGGAGATGTGCTTCCAGGAAAGGGAGAGGGGGAGAGTTGGGTATGGGATCCAACCAGATCTCTGATGCCATTGTGTGGACGTCCCCAGGGTAAATGCAATTCACCATCCTCTTGGAAGGAGGCACTTCTCTGGTCAGCAAACCTTTTCCCTCCCATCAGCCTGCTTGGCAAACTTCGGTCCTCTGCACAGGTCCCTCGGGCTTTCTTCCAGGTCTCTGCGACCCCCATGATTCTTTTCCATGCTAGAAACTATACAGTTTCTCTCTGAGAAAGGAAAGAAGCCCAACCCTGGCAGTGACCCAAGTCCTGCACCCACCGTGATCTCACTTAGCTCCTGAGTCCCTTTCTGATGGTAACCAGAAGCTCTACTGAACATCGGCTTTCCTCCCCTGAAGCCAGCCTCCCCTTGATGGCACCCGTCTCTAACGTTCCCTCTTCCATGAGGCCCCTGTCCAGGTCCTCTCAGGAGGTCTGGGCAGGACTCTAGGTGTGCCAGGAACTTTCCTGGTGGAGGCCAGGAATGACAAATCTGGCAAACAAGCAATCATGCACGATTCTGTGCTTAGGACAGAACTCACCAGGCATTATCACTCTGGCTTTTTTTTTCAGATAGCACTGCAGACTCCAGTACTAGTCTGTCCAGAGCAGCAAGTGAGTGGAAACAAGCCAGGACTGTAAGAGGTAAAGCTACCAACTTTCTGGTATAAAAAGGGATAAAGAGGACCAGAGAGGGAAGGGTCCCACCCCAGGGCCCTCAGTGAGTCCCTCCTGGTGTGACAATGGCCTCAGTGAGGAATTCTACATCCTGGCCACAGTGCCCCTGGCAAGTGTGAAGAGCCCCCAAAAAGATGACTCAGAGCATCTGAGAGTACATTCATGCTGCTGGCAGACCGGCTCAGAGTTCCAGCTGGTCCACTCATGTCCTCCCTGCTGCTGTTAAGTCACGTCAGTCATGTCTGACTCTGTGCGACCCCACAGATGGCAGCCCACCAGGCTCCCCCGCCCCTGGGATTCTCCAGGCAAGAATACTGGAGTGGGTTGCCATTTCCTTCTCCAATGCATCAAAGTGAGAAGTGAAAGTGAAGTCGCTCAGTTGTGTCCGAATCCAGCGACCGCTTGGACTGCAGGCTACCAGGTTCCTCCGTCCATGGGATTTTCCAGGCAAGAGTTCTGGAGTGGGCTGCCATTGCCTGCTCCACATGTTCTCCCTAGTCAGACCTTATTCTAACTTTCCCTAAACTGCTTCTGGAGACCTGCTAGTCTTGGCCCCAGAGGATGGGAGAGGAGATGGGGGAAGGGCTTCTCCTGACCTCCAGGAGCTGGGCCAGCCCTAGTCCTCGTCCTTGGACCAAGAGCACCCCCTCTTTCTGTTCCTCTGCCTAGGACATGCTTCTGCTCCCGCTCTCCGTGCTGCTCCTGCTCACAGAGCCCTGGAGATCCCTGGGAGCAGAAATGGAGATCGATTCCCAGAAAACAATGGCCAATGGCTGTACCCTGGTTGCGTGTAGCCCCCCGGAGGGTGGCTTGCCTGGTCGTGATGGACAAGATGGGAGAGAAGACCCCCGCAGGGAGAAGGGAGATTCAGGTAGAGCTGGGACCATGGGCTTGCCCTCATGGGAAGGAGTGGGCACTGGAATTGTTACCAACCCCACAACTCTGAATCTTCTGCTGTGGAAACCTTGAAGATGGTCTTCCCAAGAGGGGAGGTTTCCCCCAGATTTTCAGTCCACCTAAAACATGGCTTTACTGGTTGGCAAAGACTGGGCTGCCCAAGTCCCCAGCTCCATAACCACCGGTCCTGATTCCTCCCCTTGGATCTTCCTACTCTAACCACCTCAAGAATGTACAAACAGTGAGTGAATGACTGGTATTTGAAGTTCCCTGCTACAGAACTCATTGGGTTTCCCAGGTGGTGCTAGTGGTAAAGAATCTGCCTGCCGATGCAGGGGACTTAGGAAATTCAGGTTTGATCCCTGGGTCAGGAAGATCCTCTGGAGGAGGGCATAGTAACCCACTCCTATATTCTCACTTGGAGATTCCCATGGACAGAGGAGCCTGGCCAGCTTTGGTTCTTTGGGTTGGACACGACTGAAGCGACTTAGTACATACATGTAGGAGACGTAGGAGACGTAGGTTTGATCCCAGGCTGGGGCTGATGCCCTGGATAGGAAATGGCAACTCATTCCATTTTTGCGTGGAGAATCTCATGGACAGAGGAATCCTTCAGGCTACAATCCACAGAGTCACAAAGAATTAGATGCTACTGAGCATACACCCTCCAAATCTTAACTGTTGTTCATTCTTATTAAATGTTGCCTCTGTAGAATGTTAAATATTTTTCAACTGATGACAGTGTTGTAAGTTTCAGTTTAATCATCTGTATATGGGAATATTATTGACCACACAGTGAAAAAGAATTGAGCCAAGGCTTTATTTCTTTGTTGGGTCTTCAAGATAAAGTTATATACTCTGCTGTACCAATCAGCAAATTCTCCTGTGGTTTCCAAATGTACTGATTATTAAGGGAATTGTCTGGAAACACTGAGACACAGGAGAAAATCTGGGTGATACTAGCAAGAAGTGAGAATTTGATGAACTGGCAACAAGGACGAGGGGACCACCATGGCCCTGGGCCAGGGCTATGGAGGGATCAGCTGAGGTCTTTTATCTTTCTAGAGTTTTGTGTTTTGATTGGAGAGGAAAGAAATGAACAACATTAAAGCTGAAAAGTATACTAACATTCGCAGGATTTTCAGGTTTAAGAGACAAGTATCTTATCTATCTGTCTTTTACTAAGAAAGTAGCTCCTAGCATGAATGGCCTGGGGCTTGAGAAGGCAGCCTAGAAGTAGTCTCAGAGGAGGGGTGATATTCAAGGTGCCAGTTCTCTCTAGCTCCCTGAGGGGTCCTGAATTGAAAAGTATCCCTTCTTCTACCTCCCTGGTCTCATGGCCTCCATGGTTTGGCAAGGGATGGGCAATGCCTAATGCTCCCTTCTAAAGAGTGACTTGCTTCCAAGGTACCTGCTGCCCTCCCCAGCCTGGTGGGAGCCCAGGAGAGGCTCAGTCAGAGACCAGGTGTCTCTGTCTGAGCACAGTGCACCAGGGGTTCTGGGATGTGGAGCCCATCCTCCAGGCTCCTATTGCTTGCCTAGTGAGAGTTGGAACTAAGAGCAGGACACAATGTCTAGCACAGAGACTCTCTCCACCCATCAAATATACCAGTCTCCCACCACCGGCACATTCTTGGCCCAGGCAAGCCTGGCTCTTCTTACTCTGGCGGAATGGTTTCCAGATCTGAAATATCACCTCTCCTCTCCAGGTCTCTGAATCTTCTTCAGCCCTGAAGTCCTGTTTCCTATGAGTATGTGTGTGTCCATGGGTTGTGCGTACTGGGATGGGATGAGGGACATCTCCTAGGCTGTTTTCTTCACTCATTACCTGTGCCTCATAGTTTAAAATTCAGTGACAGATGCCTTGCAGACTAGGACCTGGTGCTAACATTTACATCCTGCTCAGTGCTAGGCAGAAAGCTATGTTCCATAGATAGTTTCTCAGTGATCAGAGAAATGAAATAATGAGGAAATGAACAAATGAACAAATAAGTGAATGTACAAATTAGAAGTAACTGAAGATTCCTTTTGTTGTCTTTTTGCACATGAATGCTTTACTCACAACAGTCAAAAGATAGAAACAACCCTAGTGTCTATCAGCATTTATCCACAGTGAATGAATAAAGAAAATGTATTGTATTCATACTATGGAACATTTCTCAGCCATAGAAAGGGATGAAGTACTGAGATGTTCTACAAATTGGATGAGCCTGAAGAATGTCACTCCTAGTTTAAAAAGGCAGACACAAAGGGTCATACATCGTATGTATTTATATAAAATATCGGGAATAGGAAACAGAGACAGGCAGCTGCCTAGAGATAGCCAGGGCCTGGGAGGAGGCAGGGATGTAGTGATAAATGGGTATGAGGTTTTCTTTGGGATTAATGAAATAGTCTTGAATTAAAGAGGAGTGGTAGTTATACAATTATGTCAATGTTCTAAATGCCACTGAATTGTATACTTTAAGTGATTAATTATAGGAAATTCCTGGAGGTCCAGTGGTTAGGATTCGGTGTTCTCACTGCCAGGCCTCAGGTTCAATCCCTGATTGGGGAACTGAGATCCTGAAAGCTACACATCACAGTAAAAAAAAAAAAAAAGGTTATTTTTATATAATGTGAATTTCATCTCAATGAAAAAAGAAAAACCAAACTCACAGAATTGAGCGTATAATTCTTGAATCAATAGGCATTTCTCCCTTTAGTCTTTGAAAGCAAACCTCTTGTGTTTCAGACTTAGGCAGCCTTCTTAAGGTAATGTGATTTTTTAAAATGTCTGGTCATTTTTCCAAAACAAATTAGTTTGCAGTCACTAATCACAAAAAGATGGAAATTAAAATTCCCAAATTGTGCCCCTTAGAAAGAAAAACTATTAACACTTGTATATGCTCTTCTTGTGGTTTTTTCAATGTATGTTACATGTGCACATGCCTGACACATGCATGGACATGTTGAAGAAACCAAATCATAGTAAATAGAGTGTTTATAACTTACTTTATCACTTAATAATGCACAATAATTTCATCTATCTTCCATAATTTTAAAAGCATGTTACATAGATTTTTCTCTTCTTTATATTAAAATAGAATTGATGTATAATATATTAGAATAAGATGTACATCATAATGAATTCATATTTGCAAATATTTTGAAATGATTGTCACAATAAGTCATCAACACACAAAGTTAACGATTCGTGTGTGATGAGAACTTTTAAGATCTGCTTGCTCAAATATGTTCAAGCATGCAACCCAGGGTTACTAACTATAGTAACTTTGCTGTACATTGTGTTCCTGGGACTCAATTGTTTTGTTAACTGGACACTTGAATCTTTTGATGATTTCTATCCATTCTGCTCACTTCCCAACCCCACCCCTAGCAACCACATACGTGTTCTCTGTATCTGTGAGTATGCTGTTTTTGTTCATTTGTTTTTTTAGATTTCACATATAAGTGAGATAGTATAGCACCACCCTTCTCTGTGATTTATTCCACTAAGCATAGTGTCTTCAAGATTTACCAATGTTGCCTTGAATAATGCCTGAATAATTGTCTGCTGAATAGGTACCCTGCATTTTCTACATCTGTTCATCCATCCACAGATACTTGAGCTCTAGGCTGCATCCATGTCTAGGCTACCATAAATGATGCTGCAATTAACTTGGGGGTACATATATCTTTTCAGGTTATGTTTTCATTTTCTTTAGTTAATTACTCGGAAGTGGAATTGATGGTTTATACGGTAGCTCTGGTTTTAACTTTCTGAGAAACCTCCATACTGTTCTCCATAGTGGCTGTACCAATTTACATCCCTACTGCACAGTTTCCCTTTTCTCCACATTCCCCAAACTTCTTATTTGCTGTCTGATAATAGCCATTCTGACAGGTGTGAGGTGACAGCTCATTGTGCTTTTGATTTCTAAATCTCTGGTGGTAAGTGTCAGGTGTCATTTCTGACAGAAACTTTGGTTCTGGGAAGGGGGTAGGGCAAGGAGTCCATGGTCAAGGGTAACAGCTGACAGACTTAACTGCCATAAATACCGTGGCCTTGGGGAAGGGGCAGGTGTATTGTATGCAAAGTCAGGTGGGTTTAGGTTTGGATCTGCCTCCAACTCTGCAAGCCTGTTCCTTCACCTGTAAAATGGAGATGTATCCCCACTGGACCTGAAGGGGGAGTGTCTACACCCTACAGAACCCTGAAAGAATGCCAGGGCCATGACCCTGCAGGCAGCTGACTCCTCCTGGGCCAGGGTCAGCCTTATGTCCATCTCTTCTATGCCACAGGTTCACCAGAACCTGTAGGACAAGCAGGGAGGCCAGGACCAGCTGGCCCCATTGGGCCAAAAGGGGACAATGGCTCTGCTAGAGAACCCGGACCAAAGGGAGACCCTGGACCACCTGGTGAGCAGCTGGGCGTGGAATGCAGGTGTCTGCAGGTGGTGTGCTGCGCTAGGACACGGCAGTAGGCGAGCACAGATTCCACCCCAGGAAGAGGAAGAAGGTCATTCTCAAGGTGGCACAGGGTTATTTCAGGGAAGACTGGAGCTGCTGGGGAAGGCGCAGTGGGGTCAACATCTTTCGGAAGAGGCTGCCTGTCTGAGTTCTATTCATCCTCATCTTTTATGCACTCCCACTTCTAAGGAGATTCATTGTCACTAACGGGGCTGGTCCTTTTCCCCAGGGCCTCCAGGCATGCCTGGTCTAGCTGGAAGGGAAGGCCCGTCAGGGAGGCAGGGGAGCATGGGACCTCCCTGCACACCAGGCCCCAAAAGAAAGACTGGCTCAAAGGCAGGAGGGTGGTATGTGGTGGGTGAGGGAAGGAGAAGGGCGGGGTGACATGGGCAGCCCTGGTGGGGACCAAGGTACGTGCACAGTGCCTGGAAAATCCTGGAATTTCCGCGCCTGGTCAGCCTGGCCTGGGCCTCACCCTCAACTTTCCCACACTGTCTAAATTTCCCCTATACTGTTCCTGGAAGAGACCAGGCAGTCAGGAGCAGTCTCCCAAGTCGCTCTCTCACTTGGAGCTGTGGGTGACAAGCTGCACTGCTGAGGAAATGGTACCTGTGAGCACACTCTCAGCCGTGCTTCTCCAATGTGTTCCTTCCTCAGGAGGAGTGGGTGCCCCAGTCATGCAGGGCTCCCCAGGCCCTGCAGGTCTCCAAGGAGAGAGAGGTGTCCCTGGGGAGACTGGAGCCCCTGGACGTGCTGGGGCGGCAGGTGAGCAATGGACGTGGGGTTGGGCTCATGTTCCCCTGTGCCCACCCCCACCAGCCACCAGATCAGAGCTGGCATTCCAGGGCGAGAACCAGTGTTGGGCTCTGGGTCTGTCTGTCTCCAGGGAGGGGGTGGTGATTGTCAGGGACTGTCTGTACCCAGGGAAGGCTGGTTGTTGGGTTATGGGACAGTCACTGTACAGAGGGGATGCAAGAAGAGGTTGCAGGCACAGAGGGACATTTGCATGTAGGAGGGTGTACGAGTCCCTGTATGGAGGTTGAGGGGGCACGAAAATGCTAAAATATATGTTCAGCACTCACCCATTTCTACTTCTCTGATCCCAGGGCCGGCTGGAGCCATAGGTCCACAGGGGCCTTCAGGTGCCAGGGGCTCCCGAGGACTGAAGGTAGACAGAAGTACTCTTGGAGAAAGAGGAGCAAAGGGTGAGAGTGGGCTTGCAGGAAAGGAAGACTTGGAGACCCCATTAGGGTGTGGGGCAGGGAGGAGGCCTTATTTAGCTCAGCTCTCCTCTCAGGTAACCCATTTAGTTCAGGTGGGGGTCAAAGCAGGAAATGTTTACAGGGTGTATGGCGAGGTGGACTCTGGTCTTAGCCTCTATGACTTGCTGGAGGACAACCTGAGCAGATTTTCTATCTGATCTCTATGACAAGCTAACCACCCTCTCCAGCTCATCAGATAACCTTGAACATCAAATAACTCAATGGATGGGAAAGACTCAAGCTATGTCTATTCCTCTCTGACAACTATACCACCCCCTGCAATGCAAGAGGAAGTGCTATCAGATTCCTAGAATTTGGAGTTAAAATGATGTCTGGTTCACTGTCAGGGACCTGTTCAGGGGATACTGTTCACAAGAGAAACACAGGAAATCCTGTGGGAAGCAGAGGCCAGCTAGGTCAGAAGAAGAGGGCTTCCGAGGCCTCTGTTCCACCTCCTTACCCCACCTCCAACTTGCCCCCTGTTGAGGCTGGGGCCTGAGTGACCCCAGGCTGTTCTGGAACTGTCTTCACTTGACCTCTCTCTCCTACAGAGGTCGATGATCTCTGGCAGTGGGTGGCAGTCTTAGAGGGACAGCTGCGACGTCTCCAAAAAGCCTTCTCTCAGTATAAGAAAGGTGAGTTCCTGGACCTGACCCTGAGCCAGGCCCTGATCATGGGCCTCAGACTGGGTCTGGGCATGGCTTGCAGTTCACTAGGCTGGGTCTAAATTGGACTTGCTGGGACCATGACTGGGACCAGACCTAGACCTGGGGCAGGAGCGGGGCTAAGGACAGGTCTGGGACAGAGCTGAGCCCCACGTGCTCCAGGGGCTCAAGTAGATGCATGGCACAAGGAGGAGGATGTGGTCTGAGTCATCTGTTCAGCAGACCTTACCACGGCCTACCCTGGAGGGTTCCTATGACAGACAAACAGACACCCAACCCAGGATGCATTTCTTCCCTCTTTGGGCCAGGTGTGCAAATGCCCAGAAAAGAAGCCACACAGCCCAGGGCAGCAGAGAATCCAGATGTGATCCTGAGAGTGGGGGTGGGATGCTCCCTGTGGGGTTCATAGCTGCTGGGACCTCTTGTTCGTGTGTGGCCACCAAGTATCTTACCCTAAAGATGTCCCCGGGTCTGGAAGGAATAGGCTGCCTCCAGTCTTTTTCCAGTGCTGGACTCCCCTGTCAACTCTTGTGGTGTTTAAGCAGAGATTCTTCCCTAAGCCTGATCCTAGGCAGGCAGAGACCTCTTGGAGCACACACCTGAGTGCCCTGTGCCTTCGGGACGTTCCACCAAGTGCCCCTCCTCCTTCTTTCCTCTCCCTGATGACAGTTTTGAATCCACATCACTTGTCAAACCTCACTGATCCAAAAAAAGAAGAGTTTTCTGAAGGACTAGTGCATATAGGGACCTGATTGGGTGAGACAGAGGGTTGGCCTCTAAGAACTCAAGCCAACTAAGTACTGAAGTAGTGGGATGAGAATTTTCAGCAGTTTATGCCTTCCTTCTTGCACAATCATATTTACATATCTATTTACACTCTCATTCCCTGGTAACTCAGCTGGTAAAGAATCTGCGTGCATTGCAGGAGACCTGGGTTTGATCTCTGGGTCGGGAAGATCCCTGGGAATGGAAATGGCAAACCACCCCAATATCCTTGACTGGAAAATCTCATGGACAGAGGACCCTGATGGGCTTTAGTCCATGGGGTCAAAAAGAGTCGGCCACAACTAAAAGACTAATCCTTCATGCAGACTGATACAAACAAAGGAGAACTTGAGCATATGTTCCGGCCACATGTGTGTACCTAAACACCATCACTCAGTCCACACCACATACATACATGACCACACATGCACTCTCTGCACACCCATCCTGATGGACCTTGAGTCAGCCCATGTACGTTCAGATCGATACACGGATATATTCACACATGCACATGCATACCACCCAGATGGATGGGACGTAAACCAATCATGGCAAAGGGCTTGCACTGACCTTGTCCATGGCTGCGTGGGTGCCATCCTGAATACGTGGAAAATCTGTCTTCCGACTGCTTGTTGAATCTAATCAAAGGAAAGGGCAGTGGGTCAGGGTGCAGCCTGGGTTCAGAACCTGTCCAGTGAGCCCTCTTAGGAGCCTTGAACATTTCCATGCACGACCCTGGAAGTCAGAGGGGTATGGATGGGATGGAATCAAAAGAGATACTTAACACGTCACATAGGGGATGCTGTTGCGCAATGTACCTTTTCCTTAGAAATACGGGATTAGATTCTGAAAAGAGAAGTGACTTTCCCTTGTCACCTGGGCTGTCATTGCCAGTGTGGGGCGGAACACGTGACTTTCTGAGGCCCAGACAGAGCTCTCTCCAAAGCTGATCCCACCCTGCCCTCCTGCCCCCACGCAGAGCTCTGAGATGCCGTCATCCCCTGCCCAGTGGTCCAGGGAGGCTGACTGGCTGTAGCATCACCTGCAAGCATATGGAAGCCAACAGTGGACTCCCGCCGGTGCAGAGGTCAGCACTTGGCTGCTCTCAGATGCACCCCTGTCCTCTCTTTCTCCTCACCCCTTCACACAGTGCAGAAGCACTCAAACAGCTCTATATTCCTCCTCATCACGTACGGGAGAGAGTGAGCTGCCTGCTTGGAGTTTTCCCCACTCGCAGGAGCTGCCCCGGGCTCTAAGTGTCATTTCCCTGCCACAGCCCTTCCTGTTTACACAGTAACTAAAGTCCCAGATTCTGGTGAACATCACCGGGAGGAGCAGAAAGTGTACATGGGCGCTTTATTGTCACATCCAACAAGGTCTGATCCTCATCTACATTTGACAGTTCGGCGACTTTAGGCCTCTTGTATGAGCACCTGAGTCCCAGGGTCCTCACCTCTTGCACGACGGATTATCGGGAGCTAAGTGCCTCGCTTTTGTTCTATCTGGTGCCCTGGTACCCTCATGGGAGCTGGGGACTCCAGTTGGATCACAAGGTCTAGGAGGTGCTGCCACATCTCCAACCTGACTCTCCTCATTTCCCCTAGCGGTGCTCTTTCCTGATGGCCTGGCTGTCGGGAAGAAGATCTTCAAGACGGCAGGTGTTGTCAAATCATATTCGGATGCCCAGCAGGTCTGCAGAGAGGCTAGGGGACAGCTGGCCTCGCCGCGCTCTGCAGTCGAGAACGAGGCTCTGGCACAGCTGGTCAGAGCCAAGAACAACAAAGCTTACCTAAGCATGAATGACATCTCCACGGAGGGCAGGTTCACCTACCCCACAGGGGAGTCACTGGTCTATTCCAACTGGGCCAGCGGGGAGCCCAACAATAAGGCCAAAGGCGGAGGCCAAGAGAACTGCCTTGAGATCTATTCGGATGGCAATTGGAATGACATAGAATGCAGTGAGCAGCGCCTCGTGATCTGTGAGTTCTGAGGCAACCCCCCCACCCTGGATCCAGCCCAGGGAGGACGGGGGCAGTGCCCAGAGCTGTGAGCTGCCAACATCCCAATAAAACGGTGACCGTCTGCTGCTCACGGCTTCCCCACTGAGCCATGGGATGAGGCCACAAGGCAGACCTCCTATGTAACTCCTCCCTCAGAATAAAATTTGCAAATGGCTTCACATCTGGAAGATTTGTCACAAAAATGGGGGGTGGGGCGTTGCGGGGGTGGGTAGCCTGCTGACTCAGGGGCAAGGACTAAAAGGAGGTCTCCAAGATGCCCTTGTGCAAAGTCCAGAGTCTCCTCCTCAACAAGACAGGTGTATAACCCTCCACTTCTCCCAAATATGGACTACATTTGACCCCACTGCTCACTGCCTCCTCCTTCCCTTTTATCTCCTGCCTTCAATCTTCTTATCCTTCAGGATTTTTCACTCATCACTCCTCCTCTCATGGACACTCTCTCCTTGCACTCACTCTAGGCTTGGCCTCAATCTGTTCCATGGTTTCAAATCCCTTCTATTGATGCCTCCCCCAGGTAGAATCCTGTTTGAACTGCTCCGCAAAGCACAGATTCCTCTCATCAAGGCAAGCTGCAGCCCTGAGGCTTCCTGGTCATTGGGGCTGCCTCTTGCAGGCGGGGAAGCACCAACTTTTCTGGCCATGCTGAGTGGCCTTACACCCAGTAGAATCCCCTCATCCTTAACCTTGACCGCCCAGGATCTCTTTCTTCCCGTGACAGTGTGACTGTGGATGGCTCATCAGAGAAGGTACCATCTGCACAGTCCTAATCCTTTCTGAAGTTTCAGGCAGAGAGGGTGTCCAGCCATGTTCAGATTCATCCCCCAACCTCTTCCTGCCTTGAAGTTCAAAGGATGTTCATCTCCACTGTACGTCAGAGATTATCTAGGCAAACCCTTCTCATTTTACAGACATGGAATCCAAGACACAGAGAGGAAGGGAACTTGCATAGGTAGTAAGGTTGGAGAAAGTGTGCCTCTGGACTGGACCACTGGTGTTTGTCAAGTTGAGTAAATTTCAGGCTTTGGTCTTACCCAGACACTCCAAAGACAAAGTTAGTGGCAAAAGCTGAGCTCTGCTAAAGCAAAGAGATAAAGTGAGTTCGACAAAAACTTCCCTGTCTACACATTCGCAGGAAGGCTTCTTGGGGATGGAAAAGGGAGGTGACCCCACCCTTTAATAAGCAGACATGCACCCAAAAGCCTCTATGATGGGATCTATCTTAGAAAACAGTTTCATATGCACCTTTTGAAGGTCCATGGACAAGTCAGGTATGAAGAAATGAACAAGATAATTGGCCAAAGGTAAACAATGATCTGGAAGGACTGTGCTATGTAAATCATTTATGTCACTTTTTATTGCGCTCCCCCTCATTCAGGACATCTGCACTCCACCATGGATGTGTGTCTCTGCTTAGCTCTTACTTACTGCACTCCTCATTAGAGAGGATGCCCCTACACTTTCTCTCTGGAGGCGTGTTTCTGCCTCGCTTCTGTCTTCAATAAACAACCTGTTTTTCTGTGTGCTCTGCCATACATTGTGCTATGTCTCTAATAATAAATTTTGTACTTATTTACACTTTTTGCCTGTTTGCAACATTCTTGCTTTAATCAGGGAAAGAGCTAGAGTCACTTTGCTTCTAGCCTCTAGCCCCTGGTGATGTGTTGACTAGGATTCCTAGGGTTTCATCCAGGCTACTTAGGTTCCATCTCTGAGCAGAAAACTAAAATATCCTTTCAGGAGCGCTTACTGCTCTCCATCCGAGATCAGGAACACTGTTGCTACAACTCACTCATGTAAAAGGCCATCTGACCCCAGAACTTACACTTTTGGTTTGTAAATTTTTGACCATTGAGCTGTGTATATTTAGTTGATTTTATTAATACACTACTGCAAAGAATTCCAGTAGACCTATTCAAAACCCTAATGGATGATAACATCAAGGTGCTGCATTCACAAGTTAGCAAATATGGATGACCCAGCAATAGCCACAGAACTGGAAAAAGTCAATCCTCATCCCAATTCCCAAGAAGAGTAGGACTAAACAATTTGCTAACTGTTGGACAGTTGCACTCATCTCCCATGCTAGTAAGATCTTGGTTAAAATTTTGCATGCCAGTCTTTAGTATTGTGTGAATCAAGAACTTCCAGATGTCCAAGCTGGGTTTAGAAAAGGAAGAGGAACCAGAGATCACATTGCCAACTTATGCTGGATCGTAGAGAAAGCAAGGGAATTCCAGAAGACGTCTATCTCTGTTTCATCACCTTCACTAAATCCTTTGACTGTGTGGATCATAACAAACTGTGCAAAGCACTTGAAGTGATGAACATACCAGACCATCTTACTTGTCTTCTGAGAAATCTGTATGCGGTCAAGAAGCAACAATTAGAACCCTGTATGGAAGAACTGACTGGTTCAAGATTGAGAAAGGAGTACAACAGGGCAATCAGCTGTTCCCTGTTTGTTTAATCTATACACTGAACACACCGTGAGAAATGCCAGGCTGGATGAGTTACTAGCTGGAATCAAGATAGGTGGGAGAAACATCAGCAATAAAATCGCAGATATGTATGATGATACCATACCACTCTATTGGCAGAAAGCAAAGAGGAACTGAAGAACCTCTTGATGAGAGTGAAGCAAGAGAGTGAAAAGTCAGCTTAAAACTAAATATTAAAAAAAAAAAAAACACCCTAAAATCATGGCATCCAGCCCAATTCAGAGAGTCAGTTCAGTTGCTCAGTCATGTCTGACTCTTTTGGACCCCATGAATTGCAGCATGCCAGGCCTCCCTGTCCATCACCAACTCCCAGAGTTTACTCAAACTCATGTCCATTGAGTCGGTGATGCCATCCAGCCATCCCATCCTCTGTCGTCCCTTCTCCTCCTGCCCCCAATCCCTCCCATCCTCAGGGTCTTTTCCAATGACTCAATTCTAACATGAGATGGCCAAAGTATTGGAGTTTCCGCTTCAGCATCATTCCTTCCAGTGAACACCCAGGACTGATCTCCTTTAGGATAGAATGGTTGGACCTCCTTGCAGTTCAAGGGACTCTCAGGAGTCTTCTCCAACACCACAGTCAAAAGCATCAATTCTTCGGCACTCAGCTTTCTTCACAATCCAACTCTCACATCAATACACGACCACTGGAAAAACCATAGCCTTGACTAGACAGACCTTTGTTGGCAAAGTAATGTTTCTGCTTTTTAATATGCTATCTATGTTGGTCATAGCTTTTCTTCCAAGGAGTAAGTGTCTTTTAATTTCATGGCTGCAATCACCATCTGCAGTGATTTTGGAGCCCCCAAAAATAAAGTCTGACACTGTTTTCACTGTCTCCCCATATTTTCCATGAATTGATGGGACCAGATTCCATGATATAGTTCTCTAAAGGTTGAGCTTTAAGCCAACTTTTTCCCTCTCCTCTTTCACTTTCATCAAGAGGCTTTTTAGTTCCTCTTCACTTTCTGCCACAAGTGTGGTATCATCTGCATGTCTGAGGTTATTGATATTTCTCCCGGCAATCTTGACTCGAGCTTGTGCATCTTCCTGCCCAGCATTTCTCATGATGTACTCTGCATATAAATTAAATAAGCAGGGTGACAATATACAACCTTGACGTACTCCTTTTCCTATTTGGAACCATTCTGTTGGTCCATGTCCGGTTCTAACTGTTGCTTCCTGACCTGCATATAGGTATCTCAAGAGGCAGGTCAGGTGGTCTGGTATTCCCATCTCTTTCAGAATTTTCCACAGTTTATTGTGATCCACACAGTCAAAGGCTTTGGCTAGTCAATGAAGCAGAAATATATGTTTTTCTGGAACTCTCTTGCTTTTTCGATGATCCAGCAGATGTTGGCAATTTGATCTCTGGTTCCTCTGCCTTTTCTAAAGCCAGCTTGAACATCTGAAAGTTCACGGTTCACATATTGCTGAAGACTGGCTTGGAGAATTTTGAGCATTACTTTACTAGTGTGTGAGATGAGTGCAATTGTGCACCATTACTTAATGCCAAATAGAAGGGGAACAGGTGGAAGTTGTAACAGATATCCTCTTCTTGGGCTCTAATACCACTGCAGATGATGATTGCAGCCATGAAATCAGAAGACGATTTCTTCTTGAGAGGAAAGCTATGACAAACCTAGACAGTGTGCTGAAAAGCAGAGACATTGCTCTGCCAACAAGATCCATATAGTCAAGGCTATGCTCATCGCACTGTTCATGAATGGTTTTGAAAGCTGGACCATAAAGAAGCAGAATGCCAAAGAAGTGATTCCTTCAAACTGTGGTGCTAGAGAAGACTCCTGAAAGTCCCTTGGACAGCCAGGAGATCAAACCAGTCAATAATAAGGGAAATCAACTCTGAATACTCATTGTAAGGACTGATGATGAAGCTCCAGTAGTTTGGTCATCTGATGCAAACAGCCAACTCTTTGGAAAAGTCCCTGATGCTGGGAAAGATTGAAAGCAGAAGGAAATGAGGGCTTCAGAGGATGAGATGGCTGGATGGCATCACCGATGCAATGGACTTGAACTTGAACAAATTTCAAGAGATGGTGAGTGACAGGGAGGCCTGGTGTGCTGTAGGCCAGGGGGTTGCAAAGAGTCAGACCCAAGTGCGTGACTGAACACACTGCAAAGAAAATTTTAAATGACATCTGTACTTCAGAAATTGGAACGAGGCCTGAAGGAAACACAGATTCATGAAAAGGAGTGATGAATACCCCTCCTCCAGACAGGAAACCAGCCACTCTTTCCTTTGTTCACAGGGAACAGGAGGACTAACCTCTCTGGCCCTTTCTGAATAGGACCCCCAAGCCCCATCCCTCTTCCCAACACACTTGCAGCCACAGTATGTATATAGGACAGCACATCTGAAAACAAAGCCACACCTCTCAACAGCATGCATGCAGCTCAGGCTCCTGCCAAGATCTTTCTCCTGTTACAGAAAATATCCTCAATTTCTGATAGTATCCAAAATATAAACAGTAATGAGCAAACAACTCTTTAGTATAAAGGCCGTGCCTGATCATTCTTATCAAAGGAGTTTAGAGCAGCCTATTTTGATCACATATAAGACAAACAACTGGATCTAGTTGAGCCCAATGGATGCACTATTTTTCTGGGAACAGAGAATTCTGAATTGACTTTAGAAGGACTGGCAGGCAGATGTAACCTCGTGCTACCTCTCTGGCTTCTGCCTCTCTCTGCCCATCCTCACCTCTTTCCCTTCTTTACACAGCAACTTCCTCTGTGTCCAGGTCTCAAGATCATAGAGATCAGAAACTCTTGCTCTCTTGCTTGACATCAATTCCAAACTATGTGGAAATGCATCTACCTATCTCAGATTCCCATCTCTAATCCAGTCAACTCACTCTGGAACTTCATAGTCCAACATGGCCATGGGATGCATGGGAGGTCATTTGGGTCTGAGAAGATGCTCTGTGGGTGATCACTACTCATCCCAATATGTAAGCCATGCCTATTTCTTGACAAGAGGGAACTGTGTGACTCTCTAGAAAGAGAAAATACTCCTGTTTTGCTGAAGTCTGCAAATGCTGAGACCCCAAAGCCTAGGAAGAAGCTTCAGATCAACCTGCACCATGGGCCATGGGAGTCTGGTTTGCATCTCTCCAACACAGAGAATAAGTAAGGAGAGTCATTTGGGCTCTGCAGACACAGTCCAATTAGAACAGAGGAAAGAGGCAAGTATTTCAGAAAATGCAGGTTTTTAACCATTCTTGAACACAGAGGTCTCTGCCTCCTACACCATCAGTCATGAGCAAATGTCAACATGGATCTCCAATCACATCAGCCCAACCCCATCCATAGTAACCATGAGCCCAGTTTCGTAGCCTAGGTGCCAAGTGAAGCCAGAGCTGTGGGCCTCTTGTCAAGAGATATTATGACACTCACAGTGCCAGCTGACATCATGGGAGCTAGCTGGGATCATTCCATGTCTGAAAATGTTGCTGTTCAGTTGCCCAGCCATGTCTGCCTCTTTGTGACCCCATGGACTGCAGCACCCCAGGCTTCCCTGTCCTTCACTATATCCCGGAGCCTGCTCAAACTCATGTCCATTGAGTCAGTGATGCCATCCTCTGTGTCCCGTTCTCCTCCTGCCCTCAGTCTTTCCCAGCATCAGGGACTTTTCCAATAAGTCAGTTCTTCACAGCAGGTGACCAAAATATTGGAGCTTCAGCTTCAGCATCAGTCCTTCCAATGAATATGCACGATTCACATCCTTTATAATTGACTGGTTTGATCTCCTTGGAATCCAAGGGACTCTCAAGAGTCTCCTCCAATACCACAGGTTGAAAGCATCAATTCTTTGGCACTCAGCATTCCTTATGGTTCAACTCTCATATCCATATATGACTACTGTAAAAACCATAGCTTTAACTATACAGACCTTTGTAAGCAACAAAGGAAGGCCCTGTTATAGGATATTCTCTACTTGCCTCCTGGCTCTCAACCTTCCTGTCACCAGACCAGCCCACAAGCTATACAGAACAGCTTATGGGAAACCCTTTGATGTTCCGTTACCTAGGACCCTAGATTTTTTCTGAAGTCCTCTGATATACAACACTGGCATTTGCGTTGCTTACATTCAGAGCATTTGCAATCACTCTAACCTTCCAGATGTCCTTAATTCAAGTTTAATGGTGTGCTGGACCTTGTTGGATTACCTGTATTTTATATAGGAGAACAAAGAAACCAGATATCTATCCAAAGAAATAAAATATAAATTTATATGCCAGATATTTATTCAAGGTGAATTAAAAGGATGCCCCATCTAAACAGATCCCCTAACCTGGCATTACTACCTGAGAACAAGTGATCAAAAGCCCATATTGAAATATTTTTAAATGAAATGACACTATAGTAGTAAAAAGAGTTCATTATCAAAGAGATACTAGAAAGACCATAATTATACCAAGTAGTAGTCAGACTGCCATTGTATTCAGATTACCAGTATACATCTGATAGCAACTTTCTTGAAGAAAATCCTGAGGTCAAGTTTTTGCATCAAATTGTTAGGTAGTTAGAATAGGGAAAAGGAGTTCAAAATGGCGGTGGCTAAAAGACCTGGAAGGGGAAGCCCAAGAAAATAGAACAAAGGAAGGTCCGAGGACCAGAGTGAGAACCTCAGGTAAAACAAACAACACTCCTGGCTCGCCCAACTTACAAAAAACAGGCCCAGGGACAGAGAAACATATGAAAAGAGGAGCCAAAACCCTCTTCCCTCCCTCTCTCTCTCCCACGTGATGGGGCGCTTTTCTCCTTGCATCTTTGGATTGACGTGCCCTCACGCCTCAAAGATGGATTTTCCTGCTATTATCTAAATTGCTGTAACACTGATTTATTTAAGAGTTATAACACAGTCCGTCCTCCGAGAGCCGTGACTCTCCGAGGGGGCTTTAATGTTCGTCACTCCAAATTTTTGCTGTGACGAGTCAAAGAGCCAATGAGCATACACTTGCATGACAAAATGGTGTAATATTCAATAATCATTTTGCCATAGAGATCTCAGTTTGTGGGCATGGTGGGGATATCCACAACATGGATTAATATGTATTGATATTTAAAATTATTTTATTACTAATGACTGTGAAAAAAGCTGAGTGCCAAAAAACTGATGCTTTTGAACTGTGGTGTTGGAGAAGACTCTTGAGAGTCCCTTGGACTGCAAGGAGGTCCAATCAGTCCATCCTAAAGGAGATCAGTCCTGGGTGTTCATTGGAAGGACTGATGCTAAAGCTGAAACTCCAGTACTTTGGCCACCTCATGTGAGAGTTTGACTCATTGGAAAAGACCCTGATGCTGGGAGGGATTGGGGACAGGAGGAGAAGGGGATGATAGAAGATGAGATGGCTGGATGGCATCACCGACTCGATGGACATGAGTTTGAGTAAGCTCTGGGAGTTGGTGATGGACAGGGAGGCCTGGCATGCTGCAATTCATGGGGTTGCAAAGAGTCAGACACGACCGAGCGACTGACCTGAATTGGACTGAATATATATTTTCTTATTTATTATTAACCCTGAGGCAAAGAGAGAAAAAGTAAAGTGGGGCTATATTAAATGAGAACTATTCTGCATAACAAAAGAAATAATAAAAAAGGAAAAGTCAATCTATGAAATTGGAGAATATATTAGCAAACAATGTATCTGACAAGGGGTTAATGTTCAAAATATGTAACAAACTCATACAATTCAACAGCAAAAAGAAAACATTTAACCAAGTTTAAAAATGAGCAAAAGATCTGAATAGATATTTCTCAAAGGAGACATAGAAGTGGATAACAGATATATGAAAAGATACCAAACATCATTACTGAACAGGAATACACACACAGAAAAACAACTCACACGTTTTAAAATAGCTATTACCAAAACTACAAAAGATAATGATGATAGGGTACAGGGAAACTTTGTATACTCTTTGTGGAAATGTAAATTACTAAGAAGTTTATATTGTCACCCTGCTTATTTAACTTACATGCAGAGTACATCATGAGAAACACTGGGCTGGAGGAAATACAGGCTGGAATCAAGATTGCCGGGAGAAATATCAATAACCTCAGATATGCGGATGACATAACTGAAAGATTGTTGCTGAGTTTCGGCCTCTGGAGGAGAAGAATTCAATCTGAGACCAGAGAAGAGGCTTGATCGCTCAGAGCTTTTTTGTAATGTATAAAGGAGATAGAGAAACTTCTGACATAGGTATCATAAGGGGGCAGAAAGAGTACACCCCTGCTAGTCTTCAGCAGGATGTTATACAGTCACTTTGGGAAAGTTGCTTAGTCATATCCGACTCTTTGCGACCCCATGGACTGTAGCCTACCAGGCTCCTCTGTCCATGGGATTTTCCAGGCAAGAGTACTGGAGTAGGTTGCCATTTCCTTCTCCAGGGGATCTTCCCAACCCAGGGATCAAACCCGGTTCTCCTGCATCGCAGACAGATGCTATACCATCTGAGCCTATATAGTCACTAGCAGTCTGTTAATGAAAGAAAGGAATGTCCTAAAGCTCAGAATGGCACCAGGCCCCTCATCAATAAGGTGCATTTTGGGATAATCTTGGCACCGGATGATTCATTCCAGGCCATAAAATGATTGACTTGAATCTTGTAGAAGGGCAGATTACCATACAAATAGTTTCATTTACATAGATTAGGGTAACAATATCTGAGTATAACATACTGGTTTGTCAAGTAGGTTCTGAGCCATTAGGCGAACAGACCAGAAGAGAGAGTCTGGGGTAAATGCATAGTATATTAACAAAGCTTAGACAAACATTACCATAAGAAAAATGCATTGGTTAACTGAAGGTTTGAGAATAGTTAACTTCAAGTGAAACCAAGTGTCATTATGGCAACACAGTATTTTAAGAGAAACCTCCTTTAAATTTGTATTGAGAAGGAAAAAAATATCGCCAGTTTGTTTCCTCCTGCCGCTTAAGAGACATAAAACTGTCTGACACTTGCAGTCAATTTCCTCTATTTGGAGACCCCTGGCCTTCCTGCCTGTTACCCTCTCACAACACTTACTGCAGAAAGTGAAGAAGAAAAAGAGCCTCTTGATGAAAGTGAAAGAGGAGAGTGAAAAAGTTGGCTTAAAATTCAACATTCAGAAAACGAAGATCATGGTATCCGGTCCCATCACTTCATGGCAATTAGATGGGGAAACAATGGAAACAGTGGCTGACTTTATTTTTCTGGGCTCCAAAATCACTGCAGATGGTGATTGCAGCCATGAAATTAAAAGACGCTTACTCCTTGAAGGGAAAGTTATGACCAACCTAGACAGCATATTGAAAAGCAGAGACATTACTTTGCCAACAAAGGTCTGCCTAGTCAAGGCTATGGTTTTTCCAGTGGTCATGTATGGATATGATAGTTGTACTGTGAAGAAAGCTGAGTGCCAAAGAATTGATAACTTTGAACTGTGGTGTTGGAGAAGACTCCTGAGAGTCCCTTGGACTGCAAGGAGATCCAACCAGTCCATCCTAAAGGAGATCAGTCCTGGGTGTTCATTGGAAGGGCTGATGCTGAAGCTGAAACGCCAATAATTTGGCCACCGAATGCGAAGAGCTGACTCATTGGAAAAGACCCTGATGGCAGGGGTTGAGGGCAGGAGGAGAAGGGAAAGATGGAGGATGAGGTGTTTGGATGGCATCACTGACTCAATTGACACAGGGAGGCCTGGTGTGCTCTGGTTCATGGGGTCACAAAGAGTCAGACAGGACTGAGCAACTGAACTGAATTGAAGAACTTTAAGAAGAAAGACTTCACTCAAATCATAACCAAAAAATGCATATATATGATCTACCAATATAATTTTTGGGTATTTAAAAGAAGTCAGGATCTGAAGAGATATGTTCATTGCAGCATTATGCACAAGAACCAAGATAGAAACTATGCAAATTCTCATCAATAAGTGGATAAAAGAAAGTGGCATATAGATAAAATAGATTATCAAGTCTTCAAGAGAATCCTGCCTTTTGCAACAAGTTGGATGGATCTCTAGGGCATGATGTTAGGTGAAAATAAGCCAAACACTGGGACACAAATGCTGCATGATCTTAGTGTAAGTGGAATGTAAAAGAGTCAAACTCATAAGAAACAGATTTGAATGTTAGTTGCCAGGAGTAGCAGTAGTGAGAAATGAGGAGGTAACCTGATGGTTAAAAGGTATAAAGTTTCAGGAACATAAGTTCTGGAAATCTATTATACAACAGTGTTTAAGCTAACAATATTGTATTGCATACTTCAAACTTACTAAAAAGTAGATTTTAGGAAGTGTTCTTACCCTAAAGATAAGTGTGAGGGAGGAAAGTTTGGGAGGTGATGGATGTTTATGTACTTGGTGGTGACAGTTTCGTGGCTGTATACTTCTCTCCAATCTTATTGTGCTGAATACATTAAATATATAAACACACACACATATTTTAGTTGTCGAACAAAGCTCAATAAAATTCTTACAAATAACCAAAAAATGCTGGCAGAAAGTGAGCAATGACAAAATGTTCCATCATGCAGCTCTTCAACATACTCCAACACACAAACATCTCTCTTATCTTAATACAGGGGTCTCAAATTTTCACTTATTACAACCCGCTCAGAGGCCTCCCACCCACAGGACTTGCTGCACTGTAAGGCATCATGTAAACAAGCCCCAGCTGGAAACTAAGTTTGGAGCGCGACCTACTGGTTCCAAGGGACATTGTCTTTATTTTTTTTTTACTCTTTTTGTTTTTTCCATTTATTTTTATTAGTTGGAGGCTAATTACTTCACAACATTTCAGTGGGTTTTGTCATACATTGACATGAATCAGTCATGGAGTTACATGTATACTCCATCCCTATCCCACCTCCCACCTCCCTCTCCACCCGATTCCTCTGGGTCTTCCCAGTGCACCAGGCCCGTGCACTTTTCTCATGTATCCCACTTGGGCTGGTGATCTGTTTCACTTTAGATAATATACATGCTGTTCTCTCGAAACATCCCACACTCACCTTCTCCCACAGAGTCCAAAAGTTTGTTCTGTACATCTGTGTCTCTTTTTGTTTTGCATATAGGGTTATCATTATCATCTTTCTAAATTCCATGTATAAGTGTTAGTATGCTGTAATGTTCTTTATCTTTCTGGCTTACTTCACTCTGTATAATGGGCTCCAGTTTCTTCCATCTCATTAGAATTGATTCAAATGAATTTTTTTTAACAGCTGAGTAATATTCCATGGTGTATATGTACCACAGCTTCCTTATCCAATCGTCTGCTGATGGGCATCTAGGTTGCTTCCATGTCCTGCCTATTATAAACAGTGCTGCGATGAACATTGGGGTGCACGTGTCTCTTTCAGATCTGGTCTCCTCAGTGTATAGGCCCAGAAGTGGTATTGCTGGGTCATATGGCAGTTCTATTTCCAGTTTTTAAGAAATCTCCACACTGTTCTCCATAGCGGCTGTACTAGTTTGCATTTCCACCAACAGTGTAAGAGGGTTCCCTTTTCTCCACACCCTCTCCAGCATTTATTGCTTGTAGACTTTTGGATAGCGGCCATCCTGACTGGCGTGTAATGGTACCTCATTGTGGTTTTGATTTGCATTTCTCTAATAATGAGTGATGTTGAGCACCTTTTCATGTGTTTGTTAGCCATCTGTATGTCTTCTTTGGAGAAATGTCTCTTTAGTGCTTTGGCCCATTTTTTGATTGGGTCATTTATTTTTCTGGAATTGAGCTTCAGGAGTTGCTTGTATATTTTTGAGACTAATCCTTTGTCTGTTGCTTCATTAGCTATTATTTTCTCCCAATCTGAGGGCTGTCTTTTCACATTACTTATAGTTTCCTTTGTTGTGCAAAAGCTTTTAAGTTTCATTAGGTCCCATGTGTTTATTTTTGCTTTTATTTCCAATATTCTGGGAGGTGGGTCATAGATCTTGCTGTGATTTATGTCGGAGAGTGTTTTGCCTATGTTTTCCTCTAGGAGTTTTATAGTTTCTGGTCTTACATTTAGATCTTTAATCCATTTTGAGTTTATTTTTGTGTATGGTGTTAGAAGGTGTTCGAGTTTCATTCTTTTACAAGTGGTTGATCAGTTTTCCCAGCACCACTTGTTAAAGAGGTTGTCTTTTTTCCATTGTATATCCTTGCCTCCTTTGTCAAAGATAAGGTGTCCATAGGTTCGTGGATTTATCTCTGGCCTTTCTATCCTGTTCCATTGATCTATGTTTCTGTCTTTGTGCCAGTACCATACTGTCTTGATGACTGTGGCTTTGTAGTAGAGTCTGAAGTCAGGCAGGTTGATTCCTCCAGTTCTATTCTTCTTTCTCAAGATTACTTTGGCTATTCGAGGTTTTTTGTATTTCCATACAAGTTGTGAAATTATTTGTTCTGGTTCTGTGAAAAATACCGTTGGTAGCTTGATAGGGATTGCATTGAATCTATATATTGCTTTGGGTAGAATAACCATTTTGACAATATTGATTCTTCCAATCCATGAACACGGTATGTTTCTCCATCTGTTTGTGTCCTCTTTGATTTCTTTCATCAGTGTTTTATAGCTTCCTATGTATAGGTTTTTTGTTTCTTTAAGTAGATATACTCCTAAGTATTTTATTCTTTTTGTTGCAATGGTGAATGGTACTGTTTCTTTAATTTCTCTTTCTTTTTTTCATTGTTAGTATATAGGAATGCAAGGGATTTCTGTGTGTTAATTTTATATCCTGCAACTTTACTATATTCATTGTTTAGCTCTAGTAATTTTCTGGAAGAGTCTTTAGGGTTTTCTATGTAGAGGATCATGTCATCTGCAAACAGCGAGAGTTTCACTTCTTCTTTTCCTATCTGGATTCCTTTTACTTCTTTTTCTGCTCTGATTGCTGTGGCCAAAACTTCCAACATGATGTTGAATAGCAGTGGTGAGAGTGGGCATCCTTGTCTTGTTCCTGATTTCAGAGGAAATGTAAAAGCTGGTTTTTTGAAAAAATAAACAAAATTGACAAACCATTAGCAAGACTCAAAAAGAAACAAAGAGAGAAGAACCAAATTAACAAAATTAGAAATGAAAATGGAGAGATCACAACAGACAACACTGAAATACAAAGGATCATAAGAGACTACTACCAGCAGCTCTATGCCAATAAAATGGACAACTTGGAAGAAATGGACAAATTCTTAGAAAAGTATAACTTTCCATTGTTTTTATTTAAACTGATGATGTTTCCTTTCCTTGGGGTCACAAAAAGTTGGACAGGACTGAGAGACTGAACTGGACTGAACTGAATGTTTCCTTTAGATAAAGCACAGGTTAATTCTGGTACTTACACACACACAGACACACGCCTAGCATTATTTTCAGCTAATTGATTACATTTAGTACCTGCTGTAATTAGTTCCATCCCTGCTGATTCCAGTTATGTTTCCTGTATTCCTCTTATACACATAACCTGAGTTCCTCAGCTCTCTGGAGCAAAAGTACACATCATGCTATTTTTCTAATTACCTGAATTCTATTCTCAATTGAAATCACTTACTGCTGGCATCCACCATCTTTGCAGACTTTTAAATACCTTCTGAAAAATACAAGGGGCTTCCCTGGTAGCTCAGATGGTAAAGAATCTAAGTGACACTTCAGGCTTCTGTTTTCACTTCATATGAAAAAAAATACATCAATGATGTGCAACTTACATTATACATTCCACAGGTAATTTTCTTCCCCTTCCACCATCTTGTAAATCAGCTTGAACTTTTTCTTAGCACAAGTGTTTTAATTCCTATTTCTAGTATAAGTCAAAAGAGGAGAACCCAGCTACAGATGTCCATGTCTCCTTTTCAAAAAGAAAAAAAAAAAATTATATGCTTCTTGCCTCCTGGGTTTGTCAAGTAACAAAGATGTACCATAGCTTTTATTGGCATGACACGTTAACAGCAGACCCAGAATCCATGCAGTTTCATATCACCCATGGCTAGACACCCAATAAAAATCCATCTACAGAAATGTTTTTGTCTTGTTCCTACAATAAACACTCTGATTTGTGGATGGAATCCGTGTGTTCCAGGAGATTCCAGAGACACGTGCAATGCATACAAGCAACTTAAGGCTTTTTGTATTTTAAAATTATAAATAATATGGCCATCTATAATAATGAATCCAGAGTAATGGAACATAATAAAGAGCACAATATTTCTGTATGTCAAAACTGTCGGTTCTTGTTCAGTTGTCCAGTTGTGTCTGACTCTTTGTGACCCCACGGACTGCACAATGCCAGTCCTCTCTGTCCCTCACCATCTCCCAAAGTTTGCCCAAGTTCATGTCCATTGTATTGGTGATGCCATCCATCCATCTCATCTTCTGATGCCCTCTTCCCCTTCTGCCCTCAATCTTTCCCAGCATCAGAGAATTTTCAAGTAAGTCAACTGTTCACATCAGAATACTGGAGTTTCAGCTTCAGCATCAGTCCTTCAAATGAGTATTTAGGGTTGATTTCCCTTAAGATTGACTAGTTTGGACTCCTTACTGTCTAAGGAACTCTCAGAAGTCTTCTCCAGCACCACAGTTTGAAGGCTTCAATTGTTCAGCGCTCTGCCTTCTTATGGTCCAGCTCTATTGGGAACCCTGCATCAAAGTCATGCTAGGAAAGGAATCACAACAGTTGCAAAAGTACCTGGTGGCAACTCTACTAATACTTGAAATTCTGTTTCTACTTGTGTCACTTTATTTTTTCAAAGTCTTAAATATAGTCAATAAAGGATTTAAATAGGAAAGACTTAAGAAATGGGTGGGCCATCTTGGGTCTCGATGAGTCCTGTGCTTCTGGGAGCGGTCCAGCAGGTCAGCAGTCTCTGGAATCCAGGTGACTCTCCCAATATGGATTTGATCAGCATTTCAAATGGTGATTTCCCGTCAAATTCTGTGTCTTTTTTTTTTTTTCCCCCCCAGAATCCAATGTTATTTCTTTGCCTGGGCTCATGAAGGTGTAATACATATCTGTGATCATCTTTTCCTGGGCCTATGAAAGTTTAACTGATAATTGTGATTACAAGGACAGATTGTTACAGGGCTGTTTTCAGTGATATGTTTGGTCATAAAATTGAGGGAAGCTTTGATATAGAACACGTGGATGAAAAATGAAGTTTAGCTTTCTCACTAATGAGTGCCATGGATGCCAAGTCTTAAAGTTGGTATTCTAGGTACTGAGAACAGTACATGGTTATCAATATTTTAAAGTGAAAGTGAAAGTCTCTCAGTCATGTCTGACCCTTGGCGACCCATGGACTATACAGTGCTTGGAATTCTCCAAGCCAGAAGACTGGAGTAGTTAGCCTTTCCCTTCTCTAGGGGATCTTCCCAACCCAGGGATCAAACCCAGATCTCCCTCATTGCAAGTAGATTCTCTACCAGCTGAGCCACAAGGGAAGCCCAAGAATGCTGGAGTGGGTTGCCTATCCCTTCTCCAGGGCATCTCCCCGACCCAGGAATTAAACTGAAGTCTCCTACATTGCAGGCAGATTCTTTGCCAACTGAGCTGTCAGGGAAGCCCATCAATATTTTAAAGAGTGTAAAAATATAAGTTCGGTTTCAGTAAGCCATATATTTTCTTAAAAATTTAAACTTGTTACATTTTCCTTTCATTGATGGCTTTCTTTTGCTTCTGCTTTTCTTGCCATGTTATATTATGGTCTGTTAGTAGTTGGTATGATATCTAGTTCATTGATAGATGCCCTTTGTAATATACATATACTCACCCTGTGTGCAATTCAGCGTGACATTAGGTGTATCCATAAAGTAAAAATAGATTCCATTAGAGTTTGAAGGTTTCTGCATGGCATAAACAGAAGGCATGGGTTCGCACCTCGAGTTTGGATACAGATCAAGTGAAGTCTTTCTAATACTTTTACCATTTTGTCTAAGTCAGCGTCACCACCGAGATGATCCTGATGAAGGATGACTCTTCTGAAATGTAATCAAAGTGCACTCTGAGCATTATTTCACAGAACCCCTACCCTGGGCTAACAACCAATGAATGGCTGGCCAAAGAAATTGGCTTCCCAAAGGACTAAGGTCAGCATCAAGTGGTATAAATGATTTCCTCTTTCTCTCTGTCTATTTAGCAATAGAAAAAAAAAAATTAAACATCCATATCAAACAAAAATACCTCTACATATTACACCAAGGGATCCTGGGTATTTCTATTCTACCTATGCACTGAAAAATAAGTAAGACTTCAGAGAGAGCTATGGACCCAAAGTGGCTGTCAAACCCCTGCACACCAGCAGCCAGGAAAAGAAAAAAAAAAAGATTGTAACCTACAAAGGAACCTCCACTAGATTATCAGTGGATTTCTCAGCAGAAATTCTACAGATCAGGGGAGAGTGGAATGACATGTTCAGGGTGCTGAAAATGAGCATTTTCAGCCAAGAATACTTATCTGGAAATTTTATCTCAATATATGGAAAAATAAAGGCTTTCTGGGCACCTGGTCCTATCACTTCATGACAAATAGATGGGGAAACAATGGAAACTCTGACAGACTTTATTTTCTTGGACTCCAAAATCACTGCAAATGGTGACTGCAGGCAATGAGATTAAAAAACACTTCCTTCTTGGAAGAAGACAGCATGTTAAAAAGCAGAGACATTATGTTGCCAACAAAGGTCCATATAGTCAAAGCTATGGTTTTTCCAGTAGTCATGTATGGATGTGAGTTGCACCATAAAGAAGGCTGAAGGCCAAAGTATTGATGCTTTTGAACTGTGGTGTTGAGGAAGACACTTGAGAGCCCTTGGACTGCAAGGAGATCACACCAGTCAATCCTAAAGGAAATCAACCCTGAATATTCATTGGAAGGACTGATGCTGAAGATGAAGCTCCAATATTTTGGTCACCTGATGCAAAGACCTGACTCAATGGAAAAGACCCTGATGGGAAAGATTGAAGGCAAGGGGACAGCAGAGAACAAAATGGTTGGACAGCATCACCAACTCAATGGACACGAATTTGAGCAGGCTCCGGGAGTTGGTGATGGACAGGGAAGCCTGGCGTGCTGCAGTTCATGGGGTCACAAAGAGTCATGTCTGAGCAACTGAACTGAACTGAACTGAAGCGATAGCTAAAGGAGTTCACCTTTAGATCTGCCATGCAAGAAATACTGAAAATCTTTGAGCTGAATTAGAAAGATGCTTTTTAATGACATGAAAACATTTGAAAGCACACAACACTCTAATATAGACAGAGTAAAATATAGACAGAATTGGAAAATTGATAAAATATAGACATAATTTACAGAATTGGTAAAATATAGACAGAACTGGAAAAATAATGTTGCATATTAGAATGATATATGAACTATATAGTTTAAAGTTTAAAAAGAGTATTAACAAATTTAGCCCCTATAAAATAACAGATATACAACATAAAGAGAGGCAAATTTTGACATTAAATACATAATAGATAGGAATAAAAGGATGGAGCCTTTGTGGGTGAATAAAGATAAATTGCTATCAGCATAATATGTACTGTGTTATCTAAATTCTTTAATTAACCCTCACTGTGTTGTGAATAACCCTCATGGTAACCAAACAAAAAACAAAAAACCCCATTTGCTCATTGGAAGAAAAGCTATGACAAACCTGGACAGTAGCACATAAAAATGCAGAGACATTGTTTTGCAAACACAGATCCATATTGTCAATGCTATGGTTTTCCCAGTAGCCATGTGAGAGTTGGACCATAAATAAGACTGAACACGGAAGAATTGATGCATTTGAATTCTGGTGCTGGAGAGGACTCTTGAGACTCACCCTCATGGCAAGGAGATCAAATCAGTCAATCCTAAAGGAAATCAACCCTGAATTTTCACTGGAAGGACTGATGCTGAACCTGAAGCTCCAATACTTTGGCTACCCAATGCAAACAGCCAGTTCATTAGAGAAGATGCTGATCCTGGGAAAGATTGAGGGCAGGAGAAGGGGGCAACAGAGGATGAGATGGTTGGATGCCATGACCTACTCAATGGACATGAGCATGAATGCACTCTGAGAGATACTGAATGACAGGCGTGCCGCAGTCCGTGGGGATGCAAAGAACTGGGCACAACTTAGTGACTGAACAACCACAGCAATGTAGAAGCTAAACAGAAGAAATAAAAAATTATCTCCAGGGTCGTCCTAAGATGGTGGAGGAACAGGACCGCGAGACCACTTCCTCCCCCACAAATTCATCAAAAGAATATTTGAATGCTGAGTAAATTCCACAAAACAACTTCTGAATGCGGGCAGAGGACATCAGGCTCCCAGAAAGGCAGCCCATTGTCTTCGAAAGGAGGTAGGAAAAAATATAAAAGGTAAAAAGAGAGACAAAAGAGGTAGGGATGGAGCTCCATCACGGGAAGGGAGTCTTAAAAAAGAGAGAAGCTTCCAAACACCAGGAAACACTCTCACTGGCGAGTCTGTGGCCAGCCTTGGAATCTCAGAGGGCAACATAACAGGGAGGAAAAATAAATAAATAATTAAAACCCACAGATTACGTGCCCAACGGCAACACCCAATGGAGAAACAGCGCATCTGCTCGCATCCTCCACTAGCAAGCGGGGGCTGGACAGGGAGGCGCGGGCTGCATTGCTTAGAGTAAGGACCGGGCCTGAATGCCCCAATGGCAATCTGAGGGAACTAACTTGAGATAGCAACCCAGACTGTGGGATAGGTATCCTGCGAAAAGCCCTAACCTAAGACACCGCCAGGCCCGCTCACAGAACAAGGAAGTGAGCAGAGCTAACCAGCGGCCTGGCCCATCCCCTGCTGGAGACAGGCAGGCGGGGGCAGCCACAGCTGGAAGGGGGCAATTGGAGCCCCAGAGAGGCATCCTCTACCAAACTGCAGGCAGGCTTCATTGCTAACCAAGACTACTTGGGATCCTGGACAGTTGACATCCGCCAGGAGGGTCACTGCCAGAGATCAGCTCCCCAGAAGAGACACACCACACACCTGAGAAGACACACCCGTTGTACACCCAGAAAACCAAGCGGCTGGGATGGGGGAGGTGATAAGTCACAGCCTCTGCTTGGGGGTTACCACGCTTACCGAGCACCTGGTCATCTGAGCTGCTCGGACCTGGGAAGGGCACAAAACGCAGGCCCAACCAAGTCTGCACCTCTGTGGAGTACCCGAGAACCTGAACCTGAGAGGCTTAGACCTGGGAAGTGCATACAATTCAGGGCCCACCTCAGATAGTTCCCGGCAGAGCAACCTAGATTCTGAGCAGTGTAGACTGGGAAAGCACACACGCTGTGAGCGGGGGCAAACCCAGTGTGGCTGAGACACTGTGAGCACACGCCAGTGATGATTGTTTGCAGGATTCCTCCCTCCCCACAGCATGACTGAACAGGCAAGCCTGAAAAATAGTGACCACCACTATTGTGACCCTGACACAAGAGGGCAGAAATTAGACACTGAAGAGACCAACAAACAGAAAAACCTAAAACAGAGGGAACCGCTTTGGAAGTGACAGGTGCAATAGATTAAAACCCTGTAATTAGCACCGACTACTGGTTCTAAATAGGAAAAGGAGTATGTCAAGCCTGTATATTGTCACCCTGCTTATTTAAATTATATGCAGAGTACATCATGAGAAATGCTCGGCTGGAAGAAGCACAAGCTGGAATCAAGATTGCTGGGAGAAATATGCAGATATGCAGATAATAGATGCAGATACGCAGAAAGTGAAGAGGAACTAAAAAGCCTCTTGGTGAAAGAGGAGAGTGAAAAAGTTGGCTGAAAGCTCAACATTCAGAAAATTAAGATCATGGAATCTGGTCTCATCACTTCATGGTAAATAGATAGGGAAACAGTGGGGAAATAGACGAGGAAAAAGTCTGACTTTATTTTGGGGGGCTCCAAAATCACTGCAGATGGTGATTGCAGCCATGAAAATAAAAGACGCTTACTCCTTGGAAGGAAAGTCATGACCAACCTAGATAGCATATTAAAAAGCAGAGACATTACTTTGCCAACAAAGATCCATCTAGTCAAGGCTAGGGTTTTTCCACTGGTCATATATGGATGTAAGAGTGGGACTGTGAAGAAAGCTGAGCGCCGAAAAATTGAATCTTTTGAACTATGGTGTTGGAGAAGACTCTTGAGAGTCCCTTGGACTGCAAGGAGATCCAACCAGTCCATCCTAAAGGAGATCAGTACTAGGTGTTCATTGGAAGGGCTGATGCTGAAGCTGAAACTCCAATACTTTGGCCACCACATGGGAAGAGTTGACACATTGGAAAAGACTCTGATGCTGGGAGGGATTTGGGGCAGGAGGCGAAGGGGACGACAGAGGATAAGATGGCTGGATGGCATCACCGACTCGATGGACATGAGTTTGAGTAAGCTCTGGGAGTTGGTGATGGACCAGGAGGCCTGGTGTGCTGCGATTCATGGGGTCGCAAAGAGTCAGACACAACTGAGCAAATGAACTGAACTGAACTAAACATAGGAAGGGGCCTATAGATCTTGAGAAGTATAAGCCAGATCAAGGAATTCTCTAAAAATGAACTGACCCCATACTGTCCACAACAACACCAGAGAAAGTCTTACATATATTTTTACTATTATCATTTTTTAAATTAAAAAAAAAGTCTTCTTTATTTTATTATTAAAATAAATAAATAAATAAATAAAATAAATATAATAAATAACAATAAATAAAATAAATAAATAAAATAAAAGTCCTCTATTACTCCTTTAATTTTCATTTTTATAACCTACTTTACTTTGCAGAAAAAAGACCCTATTTTTTAAAGCAAACATCATATATATATGTATTTATTTTATAATTTTTGTGACTTTTTTTTAATATTGTATTTTTTATAATCTCACCTCTACTCTAGATTTTTAATCTTTGCTTTATGGTATTTGTTATCAACTTTGTACCTTTAAGAACCCAATCTTCAGTACCCATTTTTACTTGGGAGCGAGATCACTGGCTTGACTGCCCTCTCCCCCTTTTGACTCCACTTTCTCTCCACCAGGTCGCCTCTATCTCCCCCCACCCCCTTCTCTTCTCTACACAACTCTGTGAATCTCTTTGTGTGTTCTGGGCTGTGGAGACCATTTAGAGAATTGATTACTGGCTAGATCTGTCTCTCTTCTTTTGATTCCCACTTTTATCCTCCTGGCCACCTCTGTCTCCTTCCTCCCTCTTCTCTTCTCTGTGTAACTCCATGAACATCTCTGAGGGATCCAGACTGTGGAGAGCACATAGGGAAGTGGTTACTGGCTAGCTTGCTCTCGCCCCTTTTGATTCCCCCTCTTCTCCTCCTGGTCACCTCTATCTCCCTCCTCCCTCTTCTCTTCTCCATGTAACTCTGTGTACCTCTCTGGGTGTCCCGCACTGTGGAGAAACTTTTCATCTTTAATCTAGATGTTTTATCATTATTGCTGTATGGATGGAGAAGTCGTGAGGCTACTGTAAGAATAAGACTGAAAACCAAAGGTAGGAGGCTTAAGTCCAAATCCTGAGAGCACCAGAGAACTCCTGACTCCAGGGAACATTAATCAATAAGAGCTCATCAAACGCCTCCATACCTACACTGAAAGCAAGCACCACACAAGGGTCAACAAGTCCCAGAGCAAGACATACCACGCAAATTCCCCAGCAATGCAGGAACATAGGCCTGAGCTTCAATATACAGGCTGCCCAAAGTCACATCAAACACACTGACATCTCAAAACTTACTACTGAACACTCATTGCACTCCAGAGAGAAGAAATCCAGCTCCAGCCACCAGAACACGACACAAGCTTCCCTAACCAGGAAACCTAGACAAGCCACCTGTGCAACCCTGCCCACAGTGAGGAAACTCCACAATAAAGAGGAAGCACCAACTGCCAGAATACAGAAAGGCCACCCCAAACACAGCAACATAAACAAGATGAAATGACAGAGAAATACCCAGGAGGCAAAGGAACAGGATAAATGCCCACCAAACCAAACAAACGAGGAAGAAATAGGGAATCTACCTGATCAAGAATTCCAAGTAATGACAGTAAAAATGACCCAAAATCTTGAAAACAAAATGGAGTTTCAGATAAATACCCTGGAGACAAGGATCGAGAAGGTACAAGAAAGGTTTAACAAGGACCTAGAAGAAATAAAAAAGAGTCAATATATAATGAATAATGCAATAAATGAGACCAAAAAACACTCTGGAGGGAACCAACAGTATAATAACAGAGGCAGAAGATAGGATAAGTGAGGTAGAAGATACAAAGGTAGAAATAAATGAAAAACAGAGGAAAAAGGAAAAATGAATTAAAAGAAATGGGGACAACCTCAGAGACCTCTGGGACAATGTTAAACACCCCAACATTCGAATCATAGGAGTCCCAGAAGAAGAAGACAAAAAGAAAGACTATGAGAAAATACTGGAGGAGATTATAGTTGAAAACTTCCCTAAAATGGGGAAGGAAATAATCACCGCAGTCCAAGAAACCCAGGGAATCCCAAACAGGATAAACCCAAGGCAAAATACCCCAAGACACATATTAATCAAATTAACAAAGATCAAACACAAAGAATAAATATTAAGAGCAGCAAGGGAAAAACAAAAAATAACATACAAGGGGATTCCAATAAGGATAACAGCTAATCTGTCAATACTCTTTCAAAACTCTTCAGGCCAGGAGGGAATGGTAGGACATACTTAAAGTAATGTAAGAAATTAGCTTACAGCCCAGATTACTGTACCCAGCAAGGATCTCATTCAAATATGAAGGAGAAATCAAAAGTTTTACAGACAAGTTAAAGCTGAGAGAATTCAGCCCCACCGAACCAGCTCTCCAACAAATGCAAAAGGATCTTCTCTAGACAGGAAACACAGAAAGGGTGTATAAACGTGAAGCCAAAACAATAAAGTAAATGGCAATGGGATCACACTTATCAATAATTATCTTAAATGTAAATGGGTTGAATGCCCCAACCAAAAGACAAAGACTGGCTGAATGGATACAAAAACAAGACTCCTATATATATTGTCTACAAGAGACCCACCGCAAAACAAGGGACACATACTGACTGAAAGTGAAGGACTGGAAAAAGATATTCCATGCAAATAGAGACCAAAAGACAGCAGGAGTAGCAATACTCATATCAGCTAAAGTAGACTTTAAAACAAAGGCTATGAAAAGAGACAAAGAAGGACACTACATAATGATCAAAGGATCAATCCAAGAAGAAGATATAACAATTATAAATATATAAATGCACCCAACATAGGAGCACTGCAATATGTAAGACAAATGCAAACAGTATGAAAGGGGAAATTAAGAATAACACTATAATAGTGGGAGACTTTAATACCCCACTCAGATCTATGGCTAGATCAACTAAACAGAAAATTAACAAGGAAAAACAAATTTCAAATTATATAATAGACCATTTAGACCTAATTGATATCTATAGGACATTTCACCACAAAACAATGAATTTCACCATTTTCTCAAGCACACATGAAACCTTCTCCAGGATAGATCATATCCTGGACCAAAAGTTGGCTTAAAGCTCAACATTCAGAAAACTAAGGTCATGGCATCTGGTCCCATCACTTCACGGGAATTAGATGGGGAAACAGTGGAAACAGTGTCAGACTTTATTTTGGGGGGCTCCAAAATCACTGCAGATGGTGATTTTAGCCATGAAATGAAAGGACGATTACTCCTTGAAAGGAAAGCTATGACCAACCTAGATAACATATTAAAACATAGAGACATTACTTTGCCAACATAGGTCCATCTAGTCAAGGCTATGGTTTTTCCAGTAGTCATGTATGGATGTGAAAGTTGGACTGTGAAGAAAGCTGAGCGCCAAAGAATTGATGCTTTTGAACTCTGGGGTTGGAGAAGACTCGTGAGAGTCCCTTGAACTGCAAGGAGATCTTACCAGTCCATCCTTAAGGAGATCAATCCTGGGTGTTCACTGGGAGGACTGATGCTGAAGCTGAAACTCCACCACTTTGGCCAACTCATGTGAAGAGTTGACTCATTGGAAAAGACCTTGATGCTGGGAGGGATTGGGGGCAGGAGGAGAAGGGGACGACAGAGGATGAGATGGCTGGTTGGCATCACCGATTCGATGGACATGAGTTTAATTAAACTCCAGGAGTTGGTGATGGACAGGGAGGCCTGGCATGCTGCAATTCATGGGGTCGCAAAGAGTCCGACTGAGCAACTGAACTGAACTGAACTGAACTGACAGAAACAAAAGACCTATATATATATAGAAATCTATAAAGCACTGGTGAAAGAAATCGAAGAGAACACAAATAGATGGAGAAATATACTGTGTTCATGGATCAGAAGTATCAATAGAGTGAAACTGAGTGTGCTACCCAAAGCAATCTACAGATTCAATGCAATCCCTATCAAGCTACCAATGGCATTTTTCACAGAGCTAAACAAGTAATTTCACAATTTGTATGAAAATACAAAATACCTCGAATTGCCAAAGCAATCTTGAGAAAGAAGAATGGAACTGGAGGAATCAACCTGACTGACTTCAGGCTCTAATACAAAGCCACAGTCATCAAGAGAGTATGGTACTGGCACAAAGACAGAAATATAGATCAATGGAACAAAATAGAAAGCCCAGAGATAAATCCACGAACCTATGGACACCTTATCTTTGACAAAGAAGGCAAGAATATACAATGGAGAAAAGACAATCTCTTTAACAAGTGATGCTGGGAAAACTTGTCATCCACTTGTAAAAGAATGAGACTAGAACACTCTAACACCATACACAAAAATAAACTCAAAATGGATTAAAGCTCTAAACGTAAGACCAGAAACTATAAAATTCCTAAACAAAACATAGCAAAACATAGGCAAAACACTCTCCGACATAAATCACAGCAGGATCCTCTATGACCTACTCCCAGAGCAATGGAAATAAAAGCAAAAAAAAAAAAAAAGAAAAAAGACAAATGGTACCTAATTAAAATTAAAAACTTCTGCACAACAAAGGAAACTATAAGCGAGGTGAAAAGACAGCCTTCAGAATGGGAGAAAATAAGTGCAAATGAAGCAACAGACAAAGAATTAATCTCAAAAATATAAAACCAACACCTGCCGTTCAATTCCAGAAAAATAAACGACCCAATAAAAAAACGGGTCAAAGAACTAAACAGACATTTCTCCAAAGAAGACATACTAGTGGCTAACAAGCACATGAAAAGATGCCCAACATCAATCATTATCAGAGAAATGCAAATCAAAACCACAATGCAGTACCATTTCACACCAGTCAGAATGTCTGCTATCCTACAGTCTACAAGCGATAAATGCTGGAGAGGGTGTGGAGAAAAGGGAACCCTCTTATACTGTTGGTGGGGATGCAAACTAGTACAGCCACTATGGAGAACAGTGTGGAGATTTCTTAAGAAATTGGAAATAGAACTGCCATATGACCCAGCAATCCCACTGCTGGGCATACACACCGAGGAAACCAGAATTGAAAGAGACACATGTACCCCAATGTTTAGCACAGCACTGTTTATAAGAGTCAGGACATGGAAGCAACCTAGATGTCCATCAGCAGACGAAAGGCTAAGAATGCTGTGGCACATACACACAATGGAATACTACTCAGCCATTAAAAAGAATATATTTGAATCAGTTCTAATGAGGTGGATGAAACTGGAGCCCATTATACAGAGTGAAGTAAGCCAGAAAGGAACACACCAATCCAGTATACTAACGCATATATATGGAATTTAGAAAGATGTGTCTCACCTTGTATATGAGACAGCAAAAGAGACACAGATGTATAGAACAGTCTTCTGGACTCTGTGGGGGAAGGGGAGGGTGGGATGATTTGGGAGAATGGCATGGAAACATGTAAATTATCATATGTGAAATGAATTGCCAGTCCAGATTCGATGCATGATACAGGGTGCTTGGGGCTGGTGCACTGGGATGACCCAGAGGGATGGGATGGGGAGGGAGGTGGGAGGGGTTCAGGATGTGGAACACATGTACACCCGTAGAGGATTAATGTCAATGTGTGGCAAAACCAATGCAATATTGCAAAGTAATTAGCCTCCAATGAAAATAAATAAATTTATATTGAAAAAAATTATCCTCAAACAAAGAAAATGGAAACAGAATTTGAATCCTAGGGGCTATTGCAAAATCAATTCTGAAATGGAAGTTTTGGAGATTACTGAAAATGCTAAGGAATTAAAAGATCTCAAATAAACAACCTTACTTTACACCTCAAGGAATGAGAAAAAGGACAAATTAAGCCGAAAGTTAGCAGAAGGAATGAAGTAATAAAGATCAGAGCAGAAGTAAAGAAAATAAAAACATGAACAATAGTACAAAAGGTCAGTGAAACAAAGACCTGGTTTTTCAAAGTATTTTAAAAAATCAATAAATCTTTAGCTATAGGAAAATACAAACAAATGAAATTATAAATGGAACAGAAGACTTTACAACTTTATACTATAGAAGTATTTACGATCATAGGAGGATGTGAATAATTATATACCACAAAGTTAGATAACCTATAAGAAATGAATAAGTCCCTAGAAACACAACAACCTGAAAACCTGAATCAGGAAGAAATATAAAATTTAGATAGATCAAGAACAAGTAAAAAAATTGAAACAGTAATTTTCAAAAGCCCAACACAGAAAACTCCAAAAGGAGATGGCGTCACTGGTGAATTCTACCAAACATTTAAAGCACTAATGCCAATTCTTCTCAAACACTTACGAACAATTTAAAAGAAGAGAACACCTGCAAACTCATTCTACAAGGCCAGCATTACTCTGATACCAAAGCCAGATCGGGATAGTACAAGGAAAGAAAACTATGAACCAATATCCCTGATGAATACAGATGCAAAGAATAATAGTAAGCCAAATTCAAGAACACATTAAAAGGGTTATGCATAATGACAAAGTGGATTTATCCCTAGAATGCAAAGATGGTTCAACATACGCAAATCAGGAAGTATGATACTTCATGTTAATAGAATGAAAGATAAAAGCGACATGATCACCTTAATAGATGCAGGAAAAGCAATTACCAGAATACAACCTTTCCTAATAAAAACCCTCAACCTATTGTGTATAGAAGAAATACATCGCAACATAACAAAGGCCACATAGGGCAAACCCACAGGTAACATTCCAGTCAATGGTGAAAAAGTAAAAGATTTTTCTCTAAGGTCATTGTCAAGAGAAGGATACCCACTCTCATTCTTATCTAACATAGCACTGGAAGACTTAGCTAGAGTAATTAGGCAAGACAAAGACATGAAAGGCATCCAAATCAAAAAGAAGTAAATTGCCCCCATTTGCAACTAAGTTTATATATAGGAAATCCAAAAGTCAATCCAGAACTGTTGAAAATAACAAAGTCAGTAAAGCTGAACCATTAAAAACATCAAGATACTGAAATAACCATGTCTATAATAATGAAATATCTGAAAGTATAAAACAAATTAACACATTTTAATAGTTTAAAACAATAAAATGCCTAGAAAAAATTTAACCACTTAAGTGAAATATCTATACAATGAAAAGCATACAACTTTGTTGAAAGAAATCAAAAGCACAAACAAAATCAAAGATCGTGATGTTCATGGATTAAAAGAATTAATATTGTTAAAATGGTCATAGATTTGGAGAAAGATAAATAAATTTATAGACATATGTCATCATCTATAGATTCAATTCTATCCCTATCATAATTCCTTTTTTTTTACACTTTTGGCACAGATTTTATTTGCTTGTTAGTCATCTGGGAGAAATCTTTCCTCCATGAACTAACATAATCTCTTCCAGACTTCTTGAAATGCACAGAACTCCTGGTCTAACTGCTTTAAACAAGAAACAGTGTAGAGGCAGAGAGGAGAACTACCACGCTTGTGCTATCTGCTTGTGTGCGTGCACAGTAGTGTCTGACTCTTTAAGACCCCAGGGCCTGTAGCCTGCCAGGCTCCTCTGTCCACGGAATTCTCCAGGCAAGAATGCTGGAGTGGGCTGCCAGTTCCTTCTCCACAGGATCTCCTGACCAAGGGATTGAATCCACATTTCTTCCAACTCCTGCATTAGCAGGCATATTCTTTACTATGTGCTACCTGGGAAGTCCTGAGAACCGCCATCTGTTGTTGCTGTTTAGTTTCTAATTTGTGATCTCATGGATTGTCAGAAGCACATCAGGCTTATCTGTCCTTCGCTATCTCCCAGAGTTTGCTCAAACTCATGTCCATTGAGTTGCTGATGTGATCCAACCATCTCATCCTCTGTTGCCCCTTTTTAATCCTGCCCTCAATCTTTCCCAGCATCTGGGTCTTTTCCAGTGAGCATACAATTCATGTTAGGTGGCCAAAGAACTCAACCTTAAACTCATCATCAGTCTTCTTAATGAATATTCTGGGTTGATTTCCTTTAGAATTGACTGGTTTAATATCCTTGCAGTCCAAGGAACTCTCAAGAGACTTTCTTGGCACCACAATTCAAAAGCATCAATTCTTTAATATTGAGCTTTCTTCATGGTCCAATTCTCACATCTGTACATAACTACTGGAAAAACCATAGCTTTGACTATAAGGACTATTGCTGGCAAAGTGATATGAGGAGCACATAGGCAAAACAGTCTCTGACATAAATTACAGCAGGATCCTCTAGACCCACCTCCCAGAATACTGGAAATAAAAGCAAAAATTAACAAATGGGACCTAATGAAACTTAAAAGCTTTTGCACAAAAAAGGAAACTATAAGCAAGTTGAAAAGACAGCATTCAGAATGGAAGAAAATAATAGCAAACGAAGCAACAGAAAAGGATTAATCTCAAAAATATACAAGCAACTCCTACAGCTCAATTCCAGAAAAATAAATGACCCAATCAAAAAATGGGCCAAAGAACTAAACAGACATTTCTCCAAAGAAGACATACAGATGGCTAACAAACACATGAAAAGATGCTCAACATCACTCATTATCAGAGAAATGCAAATCAAAATCACAATGAGGTACCATTACAGGCCAGTCAGGATGGCTGCTATCCAAAAGTCTATAAGCAATAGATGCTGGAGAGGGTGTGGAGAAAAGGGAACCCTCTTACACTGTTGGTGGGAATGCAAGCTAGTACAGCCGCTATGGAGAACAGTGTGGAGATTTCTTAAAAAACTGGAAATAGAACTGCCGTTTGACCCAGCAACCCCACTCTGGACATACACACTGAGGAAACCAGATCTGAAAGAGACACGTGCACCCCAATGTTCATCACAGCACTGTTTATAATAGCCAGGACATGGACACAACCTAGATGCCCATCAGCAGATGAATGGATAAGGAAGCTGTGGTACATATACACCATGGAATATTACTCAGCCATTAAAAAGAATTCATTTGAATCAGTTCTAATGAGATGGATGAAACTGGAGCCCATTATACAGAGTGAAGTAAGCCAGAAAGATAAACATCAATACAGTATACTAATGCATATATATGAAATTTAGAAAGATGGTAATGATAACCCTATATGAAAAACAGAAAAAGAGACACAGATGTACAGAACAGACTTTTGGACTCTGTGGGAGAAGGCGAGGGTGGGATGTTTTGAGAGAACAGCATTGAAATATGTATATTATCAATGGTGAAACATATCACCAACCCAGGTTGGATGCATGAGACAAGTGCTCGAGCCTGGTGCACTGGGAAGACCCAGAGGGATGGGGTGGGGAGGGAGGTGGGAGGTGGGATCAGGATGGGTAATACATGTAAATCCATGGCTGATTCAAGTCAATGTAGGGCAAAAACCACTACAATATTGTAAAGTAATTAGCCTCCAACTAATAAAAATAAATGGGAAACGAAAAAAGAGTAAACAGCAGAGACATCACTCTTCCTATCAAAATTCTAATGGCATTCTTCACAGATATTAAAAGAAAAGTCCCAAAATTTGTATGGAACCACAAAGGACCTTGAATAGCCAAAGCAATCCTGATAAAGAAGAACAAAATTGGAGGTATCGCACATCCTCAATACAAAATACAATACCCAAAGCCATAGTAATAAAAACAGTGTACTTTTAGCATAAAAATAGACACAGACCAATAGAGCCGAACAGAAAGCCTAGAAAGAAACTGTCCATATATGCTCAAAATATTTGACAAGGAAGCCAAGTACACCCAGTGGGAAAGGGATGGTTTCTTCAATCAGCGGTGTTGAGAAAGCTGGATCAGCACAAGCAGGACAATGAAATTGGACTACTATCTTATAATACACACATAACACATTACCTGACATCACTCAAAGACCTTAGACCTAATACCATAAAACTTCTGGAAGAAAACATGGGGTAGCAATTCCTCAACACCAAGTCTTGGTGGTGATATTTTAGATATGACACCAAAAGCACAAACAACAAAGGCAAAAAACAAAACAAAACAAAACAAAAAAGCCCGAGGTGACTATATCAAATTTAAAAGTCTCTGCACAGTGAAGGAAACAATTACATGAAAAGACAGCCTAAACACTGGGAGAAAATTTGCAAACCATGAACAGCAGTTAATATACAAAACATATGAAGAACTCATACAAGTCATTAACAATCTGATTTTAAAATAGTCAAAGGGCAGAAACAGACATTTTCCCAAAGAAAACACAGAAATGTATATAGATATATGGAAAGATGTTCAAGACGCTTAACCAGAGAAATATAGATTAAAACCACAATAAGCTATCACCCCACACCTTTAAGAATGGCTATCACCAAGAAGACAAGATATGATAAGTTTTGACAAGGATGACAAGAAAAGTGAACTTGTTGTGTAAACTATTTGTGGGAATGCAAGTCGATTCAACTACTATGGAAATCCAGATGGATTTCCAGAAAAAATCAAGAGATGTACCCAGTGAGCTAACAATCCCATTTCTGGGTATACACCAAAAAGAAACAAAAGCAGATTTTTAAAGAGATATATGCACTCTCCTGTCTTTTTTACAGCATTTTTCTTAATAACTCAGATATAGGAAAAAACCAGGAGCCCATCAACGAATGGATAAAAAGATGAGATATACACATATATGCAGAGGAATATTATTCAACCATGATGAAGAAGTATATCCTGCCACTTGCAACAATGTGAATGGATCTTGAAGGCAATATGCTAACTGAGATGTCAGACTGAGAAAAATAAGTACTCTAAGATATCACTTATCCATGGAATCTAGAAAAAGCCAAATTCATAAAAACAGAGTAAATGGTTACTAAGGATGATGGGGAAGAGGGTTGCTTTTTTTTTTTTTTTTTTTAGTCTCTCTGTCATGTCTGACTCTTTTTGAGTCTATGGACTGCAGCATGTCAGGCTTCCCTGTCCTCCACTATTATCCGAAGTATGCTCAAATTCTCTTCCATTGAGGCAGTGATACCATGCAACCATCTTGTCCTCTGTCTTCCCCTTCTCTTCCCAGCCTTCAATCTTTCCCAGCATCAGGGTCTTTTCCGAAGAGTCAGCTCTTTGCATCAGGTGGCCAAAGTATTGGAGCTTCAACTTCAGCATCAGTCCTTCCAAAGAAAATTCAAGGTTGATTTCCTTTAAGATTGACTGGTTTGTTCTCCTTGCTTTCCAAGGAACTCTCAAGAGTCTTCTCCAGCACCACAGTTCAAAAGCATCAGTTCTTTGGTGCTCAGTCTTTCTAATGGTCCAACTCTCACATCCATACATGACTACTGGGAAAACCATAGCTTGGAATACGTGAACCTTTGTTGGAAAAGTAACGTCTCTGCTTTTAATTCACTGTCCAGGGTGTCATAGCTTTTCTTCCAAGGAGCAAGTGTCTTTTAATTTCATGGCTGCAGTAATCATCCACAGTGATTTTGGAGCCCAAGAAAATAAAGTCTGTCACTGTTTCCATTATTTCCTCATCTATTTGCCATGAAGTGATGGGACCGGATGCCATGATCTTAGTTTTTTGACTGTTCACTTTTTTTTTTTTTTCCATTTATTTTTATTAGTTGGAGGCTAATTACTTTACAATATTGCAGTGGGTTTTGTCATACATTGACATGAATCAGCCATGGAGTTACATGTATTCCCCATCCCGATCCCCCCTCCCACCTCCCTCTCACCCGATCCCTCTGGGTCTTCCCAGTGCACCAGGCTCGAGCACTTGTCTCATGCATCCAACCGGGGTGGATGTCTCATGCATCCACCCTTGATAATATACATGTTTTGATGCTGTTCTCTCGAAACATCCCACCCTCGCCTTCTCCCACAGAGTCCAAATATCTGTTCTGTACTTCTGTGTCTCTTTTTCTGTTTTTCATATAGGGTTATCATTACCATCTTTCTAAATTCCATATATATGTGTTAGTATGTGGTAAAGTTCTTTATCTTTCTGGCTTACTTCACTCTGTATAATGGGCTCCAGTTTCATCCATCTCATTAGAACTGATTCAAATGAATTCTTTTTAATGGCTGAATAGTATTCCATAGTGTATATGTACCACAGCTTCCTTATCCATTCGTCTGCTGATGGGCATCTAGGTTGTGTCCATGTCCTGGCTATTATAAACAGTGCTGGCAATGAACATTGGGGTGCACGTGTCTCTTTCAGATCTGGTTTCCTTGGTGTATATGCCCAGAAGTGGGATTGCTGGGTCATATGGCAGTTCTATTTCCAGTTTTTTAAAAAATCTCCACATTGTTCCCCATAGTAGCTGTACTAGTTTGCATTCCCACCAGCAGTGTAAGAGGGTTCCCTTTTCTCCACACCCTCTCCCGCATTTATTGCTTGTAGACTTTTGGATAGCAGCCATCCTGACTGGCATGTAATGGTACCTCATTGTAGTTTTGATTTGCATTTCTCTGATAATGAGTGATGTTGAGCATCTTTTCATGTGTTTGTTAGACATATGTATTTAACTATTCACTTTTAAACAGCTTTATCACTCTCCTATCTCACCTTCACTAAGAGGTTCTTTAGTTCCTCTTCACTTTTTGCCATAAGAGTGGTGTCATCTGCATATCTGAGGTTATTAATATTTCTGCCTACAATCTTGATTCCAGTTTGTGCTTCATCCAGCCCAGCATTTCACATGAGGTACTCTGTATATAAGAAGTGTGTAATATACAGGCTTGAGGTACTCCTTTCCTGATTTGGAACCAATCCATTGTTCCAGGCCTGGTTCTAACTGTTGCTTCTTGACCTGTGTACAATTTCTCTGGAGGCAGGTAAGGTGATCCAGTATTCCCATCTCTATAAGAATTTCCCATAGTTTGTTGTGATCCACATAGTCAAAGGCTTTAGCATAGTCGATGAAGCAGAAGTAGTTATTTTTCTGGAACTCTCATGCTTTTTCAATGATCCAACAAATGTTGGCAATTTATTCACTGGTTCCTCTGTCTTTTCTAAATCCAGCTTGGATATCTGGATGTTCTCAGTTCACATACTCTTGAAACCTAGCTTGAAGGATTTTGAGCATTACCTTGCTAGCATGTGACATGAGTACAATTGTGCAATAGTTTGAATATCCTTTGACATTGCCTTTCTTTAGGTTGGAATGAAAACTGACCTTTTCCAGTCTTGTGGCCACTGCTGAGTTTTCCAAATTTGCTGACATATTGAGTGCAGCACTATCACAGCATCATCTTTTAGGGTTTGAAATAGCTCAGCAGAAATTCCTTAATCTGCACTAGCTTTGTTCATAGTGATGCTTCCTAAGGCCCATTTGACGTCACACTCCAGTATCTTTAGCTCTAGGTGAATGATCACACCATCATGGTTATCCGGGTCACTAAGATTTTTTGTACAGTTCTGTGTATTCTTGCCGTCACTTCTTAATCTCGTTTGCTTCTGTTAAGTCCATAGAGTTTCTGGCCTTTATTGTGCCCATATTTGCTTGAAATGTTCCCTTAGTATCTCCAATTTTCTTGAAGGGATCTCTAGTCTTTCCCGTTCTATTGTTTCCTCTATTTCTTTGCATTGCTCACTGAGGAAGGCTTTCTTATTTCTCCTCGCCTTTCTTTGGAATTCTGCATTTCAAGATGAGTATATCTTTCTTTTTCCTTTGCCCTTTGCTTCTCTTCTTCTCTGAGTTGTGTAAGTCCTCCTGAGACAATATTTTTGCCTTTTAGCATTTCTTTTTTGTGGGGATGATTCTGATCACCGCCTCCTGTGATTTGTTATGAACCTCCCTCCATAGTTCTTCAGGCATTCTGTCTATCAGATCTATTCCCTCGAATCTATTTGTCATTTCCTCTGTATAATCATTAGGGATTTGATTTAGGTCATACCTGAATGGTCTAGTGGTTTTCCCTACTTTCTTCAATTTAAGTTTGAATTTTGCAAAGGAGTTCATGATCTGAGCCACAGTCAGCTCCCAGCCTTGTTTTGGTGCAAAGAGGATAATCAACCTGAGTTTGTTACTGGCCATCCTGTGATTTCCATGAGTAAAGCCGTCTCTTGTGTTGTTGGAAGAGGGTGTTTGTTCTGACCAGTGCGTTCTCCTGGAAAAACTCTGTTAACCTTTGCCATTCTTCATTTTGCATTCCAAGGTCAAATTTGCCTGTTACTCCAGGTATCTCTTGACTTCTTACTTTTGCATTCCAGGTCCCTATGATGAGAAGGACATCTTTTGCTTTTTTTGGTGTTAGTACTACAAGGTCTTGTAGGTCTTCATAGAACCATTTAACTTCAGCTTCTTTGGCATTACTGGTTGGGGCGTAGACATGGATTACTGTGCTATTGAAAGGTTTGCCTTAGAGAGAAAGCCCAATCATTCTGTCATTTTTGAGACTGCACCCAAGTGCTGCATTTTGGAATCTTGTTGACTATGAGGGGTACTCCATTTCCTCTAGGGGATTCTTACCCACAGTAGTAGATATAATGGTCATCTAAATTAAATTTGACCACTCCCTTCCACTTTAGTTCACTGCTTCCTACATTGTTGATGCTCACTCTTAGCATCTCCTATTTGACCATTTCCAATTTATGTTGATTCATGGGCCTAACATTCCAGGTTCCTATACAATATTGTTGTTTACAGCATCAGACTTTAATTTCAACACCAGACACATTTGCAACTGGGCATTGTTTGTGCTTTGGCTCAGCCTTTTCATTCCTTCTGAAGCTATTTCTCTGCTCTTCTCCATTAGCATATTGGATATCTACCAGCCTGGAGGTTCATCTTTCAATGTAAGATATTTTTGCTTTTTGATGGTCTTCATGGGGTTCTCAAGGCAAAAATACTAAAGTGGTTTGCCATTCCCTTCTCCAGTGGACCACATTTAGTCAAAACTCTCCACCATGACCTGTCCAGCTTGGTTGCCGTACATGGCGTGCCTTATAGTTTCACTGAGTTAGACGAGGTTGTGATCCATATGATCGGTTTGGTTAGTTTTCTGTGACTGTGGATTTCATTCTGTCTGCCCTCTGATGAATGAGTATAAGAGGGTTGTGCAAGCTTCTTGATGGGAGGGTTTCGCTGTGGGGAAAACTCAGTCTTGCTCTGGTGGGCAAAGTGTGTAGTGTAGTCACTCAGTTGTGTCCGGCCCTTTGCAACCCTGTGGACGGTAGCCAACCAGGCTCCTCTGTCCATGTGAATCTCCAAGCAAGAATACTGGAGTGGATTGCCATTTCCTTCTCCAGGGGATCTTCCCGACCCAGGGATCGAACCTGGGTCTCCTGCATCACAGGCAGATGCTTTACCCTCTGAGCCATCTAATAAGTCTTTAATCCAATTTTCTGCTGATGGGTGGCTGTGTTCCCTCCCTGTACTTTGGCCTGAGGTCATTCTATGATAAGGGTAATTGTAACTTCCTCCAAAAGGACTTATGCCAACACACTCCCCCTTCCAGCACTGTTGGAGACAAGTGCTTCTAACCCAGTGGAAGGCCCCTGTCGACCCATGCCTCCACCAGAAATTCCCAAACACTCACAAGCAAGTCTGGCTCAGTCTGCTATGGGGTCACTGCTTCCTTCTCTTGATTCTTGGTGTGCACAAGTTTTTGTTTGTGCCTTCCAAGAGTGTTTCCCAGTCCAGTAGAAGTTCTATAATCAAATTCTGCTGACCATCAGAGTCAGATTCCCTGGGGATACTCAGTCTCTTTGTTAGATCAACAGGTTAGGAAGTCTGTTGTAGGGCCTAGAACTTTGGCAACAGTGTGAGAACTTCCTTGGTATGAATGTTCTCCAGTTGAAAAGAAATTATAATTAAAGTTCATGATTGAGGTGTTGATTACCACTACAATAGAAGTCTCTTTGTGACCCCTTGGATGGTAGCATGCCAGGCTCCTCTACTCTTGGGATTCTCCAGGCAAGAATACTAGAGTGGATTGCCATTTCCTCCTCCAGGAAGTCAGATGTCAATACGTAAACACATCAAAGCAATATGTTGCACATCTTGGGCTTCCTTGGGGACTCAGATGGTAAAGAATCTGCCTGCGGTGTGGGAGACCAGGGTTCGATCCCTGGGTTTGGAAAACCCCTTGGAGGAGGACATGGCAACCCACACCAGTATTCTAGCCTGGAGAATCCACATGGAGAGAGGAGCCTAGCAGGTTACAGTCCATGGAGTTGGAAAGAGTCACACATGACTGAGCAACTAAGTACAGCACAATATGCTGTACATCTTAAATATATACAATCCTGTATGTCAAGTATATTTCAAGTAAAAAAAAAAAAAATGTTTGCATTCCAGGGTCTAGAAACCAAGTATGCTTAAATTTCTTTCATTATCTCTCAGGATCAAGGTAAAGAGATAATCTGGGTTAGCAATTCTGACTCAATATGTTATGTTAGTTATTTTGCTAGACAGTTTTGCATGTTATATCATACAATGTGAAGGATTAAATAAAAATAAATTTGTTTGTATCTTCTACCAATGGAGGAGATCTTGGTTTGGTGCATTCACTGATGGGGAAGGGACCTGTACTGGATATTCATCTCACAGTAGAGAATGAAGTCACATGAGGACATTGTAGAGAATGTAAACAACAGGGTCAATTTGATAATGAGATGTTTTCCTTGATGACTGCTGTCAACACTAGAAAATAACAAACAATATATATTATGGGGACTCTGGATAATATAATTCCATTATCCTAGTTTTGGGACCAGAATTACTTTTTTGTACTACTGTTTCTGATAACTTTGATACAGGACAGCTTATGACTGCTAGAATAATTTTTGAATGGAATACTCAGTATAAAAAAGGGGAAAAAATTTAATCTATGATCAAAGAGCCAGCTCAGAATAAAATGGTTAATCTAGGAGAAGCCATATTTCAACTACCAACAAATAAATTAAATTAAAGCAACTTATTAGAGATCTGGTTTTTACAAATGTTATAGTTCCCAATAAGCTATCAGTAGTTTCCCTGGTGGTCCAGAGGGTAAGACTCCACACTTGCAATGCTATAGATACTGGTTCCATTCTTGGTTAGGAATTAGGATCCTGCCATACCTCATTCCACGGCCAAAAACAAAAGAAGCAAACCAATAACCTATAGGTTACAGGGACTTCAAACTGAGGATACACTGGGGAGAAAACTTTTTCTTCTTTTTTGGTGCACTATGTGCCTTATGGGATCTCAGTTCCCTGACCAGGAATTGAACCCAGGCCATAGCTGTGAAACCCAGGAATCCTAACCACTTGCCTACCACCGAACTCCCCCAAAGATGTTTTTCTCTTGCTTCTCTTCAGGGTGTCTGACACAGCATTGACTCAAATCCTTGTAGTTAATGTTCATCCCTTGGGAACACATGTGGCCATAGGGGGCTGAGTGGTACAGACTCATTTGAATAGAGGTCAAGAAGGAAAGTGCATAAAATAATGAGGGATTAGGCTGGTTGGGCATGTGGTTTATCCTTTTATTTCTAATCTCCAAGGTATACCTATGCTGAGACCACCTCTCTGGTGAGTTCTGAAGTATGTGATTATGAAACAGAGGTAGTGAGTTAACATTGGTCACCAGGATCTTAGGCTTGAGGGATCTAGGGGCCCATACAGACCCTGCCCCAAATCCACCCTCTCCTACCCCTTGGGATAACCTAATCATCTCTGGTCGTTGACCTTCTCCTTGGCTGGGGTCAAGACACAATTATACTTGGTAGAGAACTGATGTTTTCCAAAAGGTAGGAACATAGTGGTTTGGGGAACATCTGAGTCTCTGGAAGAGTCATTTGTATCCAAAAAATTATGACCCTGCTTCAGCTGACTTGCAAGACCCTGCATTCTTCTGCATGAAGGGAAAGGAAATTCATCTTCATTAGAAGGGCACCTTTCCTGATACAGCCTGAAAGAAGAGTTTTGATTCTAGACTCAGGTGCTTTTCATCTGGACTTGGGGGCTGCTTATGTCTGAACATCTGTCCATAAGAGATGAACTTTTAGTTAAATCAAGTGGCACATGCACCAAAGGCATTGATGACTAAACCAGAAAAGGCATCTGAGCCAGAGAAGGTGATTTTTCATTTGGATCTCAGCTCTTAGCAGACAGGGGGAAAGTTTAAAGGAATGCCTGTATTCCTGAGGATTTGATGACTCTGGATAGTGAAGGGTAGGCAGATCACTATTTTCCCTAAGACTCAGAAAAATGGGAGATAATATGATGTCAGTTTTAAGGAAACTAATGGGCACGAAACGTAAAAGGATACGAGGTGCTGAGAGTCATTTCCTAGGCAGGTTGATAAGAAGTCAAGGGGTCCCCAAGGAGAGAGAGCTCTGGAATATTCAAGGAGGAAGAAAGGACAAACTTACTTTTTTTCCTCTACATTCCTTAGGATTATATAACAATAATGCCTGAGAACAGTCTATGGATTACACCTTCCGGCCAACTCTGTTATCTTAAAATGTAAATTATGGGAGTAGGTCTGGTGAGGTCTTTACAACCTCCAGACATTCTTTAGATTCATTGGAGAGTATATAACTCCATTGCTAACACTAGCAAGGGGGTACTCTTTCTGCCCCATTCTGATACCTATGTCAGAAGCTTTCTCTATCTCCTTTATACTTTAATAAAACTTTATTACACAAAAGCTCTGAGCGATCAAGTCTCATCTCTGGGCCTGGATTGAATTCATCTCCTCCAGAGGCCAAGAATCCCGGCGTCGTATCGTTCAGCAACAACCTTTCAGTGCCGTCCCATTCTAGCCGACCAATGGAGAAGCCACTCCTAGACAGGTGTGGACAGTTGTTCTGAATTTGCACCTAGTTTCTCAGGAACAGGTGCAAGGTATAAATCGAACCCCCAATATTTGGCCTCAGAGACATTGCCCTATGCCTGACAGGTCAGGGGGCAAACAGAGCTGGAATCTTACTTCTTCTGATGTTCATTCTCCTTTTTCCTACCCGTGTCATGGTTTTGAAATCAAAGAGCTCAGCACCCAGAACAGAGCAGAAGTGGGTCTCTGAATGCTCTGGCTGAAGGCCCCTGTGCCAGACCTCCACTGACAGTTCCCAGAGACCAAAACCAAAGGAACTGGCCTACTGCTGTTGGGCTGGACCTCACAGGCCTTCATGCCTTGTAGATGCCCTGCTTTAAGAGTGAAGAAAAAGTGAAAGACAGCAACAAAGACACCAATGGTTACTGGACAGGGCATCTTACATGTTGGAAACAGAATGTCCTACAGTGACTTGCCACCGTTTACAGCAGGTAGAACATAGCAGCAATTTTTGACACTGGGGGAGAAGTGTCAATGTGTCAGCCTACCATTTATAGGGGGATCTGACTTCAGTTGGCTTATCTGTTACCAGAGAAACATGCAGCTAGGGCAGCAGCCAGTATGTAGGTGGTTACTAATTAAGCCCTGTATTTAAGAGGACTGGATAGTCCTGTGAGTGGACCAAGGACTGGTCAAGCAGCGAGGTGTAGAAAGAGCAAGAGAACAGCCATCGTGAATGGGTTGACCATGGAGTCCATCCTTAAACAACCTGCATACCCCTTACTCTCTTGGTCCACTCCCCTTCCTCAGTATTCCTGGCCTCAGATAAATTAGAGTACACCACAATCAGATACCACAAATGCGACACAGACAACCACAGCTAGTGAATACTGAGAATCTAAAAGGTATGCAATCTTTGGAGACAGGCATTGATCAGGTCAATTTTTCATGGAATTACTGAGGACAACAACAGCATATCACTCTAGACACAAGCATCAGACTCAGGCTGCACTGTCTGCAAACAGGCTCCCTCCACTTACACTAGACATGAATGTAAGATGTGTAACAGGCTCAGTGCAGGGAATATCATGACCATTAAGCAAAATACAAGTACTAACATTCTGGCATAATAAAACCCCTGACTATGATTGTTTTTCTGGGCCGCATTACCATTTAAGCTTGACCAACCTCAGTCCACATAGCCAGTGTCAAACACTGGAGAGGGGGTGTAACACACCACAGGGTTAATATAATGGTGCCTTTCTCTAGTAGGAGATGACTAATTTCTTAGTCATCTTAGGTCGACCCAGATGAAACTTGTGAGTCTCTTTCAAGCTCTAATCCCCATAGGGCTGCAAATCCAAAGCACTGGGGACTACCCTGCCAGTCCTAGAGCCATTTACAATATGTTCCCCTGGGAGTAGATCCTGTGACAAGGGCAAAGGTGCATTATTCTCCTGACCAGTAGATGGCAATGACCTTGGGTGGTCAACAGTGTGAGCTGTGATGATGTCAGCTAGTTTGGCTCTTGGTTAGCTCGGCAAAAGCCAGGAATGATTGATCCTGGAATATTTAGTTAAAAATTCATGTGACTCAAGTTAGCCTCCTGGTCCACAGGTTGAGAGAGCGGGTTTCCTGTTTCAGTTGTTAAGTAGTCCACTCATCCTTCTATTAGCCCAGCAGCAGCAGGGCTGTAGGGCAGGCGGAACACCAGTCTGTGACATTTTTATTGGCCCATTCCTAAACTTCATAGCTGCTCAAGAGGGGTTTTTTGCATTGTTGAACAATTTAGATAGGCCTGCTGATGTATCAGCTTCCACCTGTTGTAAAACACTGTAGATCCGCCAAGCAGCTCCCAGCTCTTTCCTAGCATCTGAGCAGTAATGTTGAGATGAGGAAGCCGAGAAGCGGGCAGAGCAGGTGCTGGCTCTTGGACTCGGAAGAGGCAATCTGCTTTTGCAAGAGTTCTCCGTCACTGTGCAACTTGCTGGTCTTCTCTGGACCTTGGACTCCTGGACATCCGTGAAACACAGACACTGACGCTGTCACTTTACTCACAGGGCTGCAGTGAGGTCCTGATGAGATCTTGGGCTGAGGGTGCTGTAATGTGTGTTCATGCCATGAACATCAGTGGCAGGTGCCCAGAAGCCAGGGGGCGGGGGGGGGAGGGGTTACAATCGACTGAGTCAACAGGGCAAAAAATCACCTCTTTTCTCTGGACTGGAACTAGATCTTCAGGTTAAGGGCAGGTATAAAGAGCCAGTGGTGGCCCAGGAACTCTAATTTGCCTGGACCTTCTGAGCCCTAGAGAGAGCAACTGTGAGTGTCTCTATCATTGTCTCTCAATTTATTTTCCACTGTCCAGTGAATATCTCCCTGCCTATGTGGCTGGTTTATCCTACTGGTGTTGAGGAAGTCAGGGTCTGTGTAGCTGTTCCAGTCTAGGAGGGTCAATGCTAGCGGTGGGAGAAAATGGGGTAATAAGGGATGCTCTTCACTCTGTTCCCTTTATTTGGTGAAAGATGTGTTTCCTGGACTGGCGGCAGGGGCAGGGGCAGGTGGGGGAGTTGAGTTGGATGTGACATCCACCAGATCTCTGATGCCATTGTCTGGAAGTCCCTGTGGAAAATGCAATTCATCGTCCTCTTGGACGGAAGCACTTCTCTGACCTAGAAACCTCTTCCACCCCACTACCTCAGCCTGCCTGGAGACCCTCTATTCCCTGCACAGGTCCATCAGGCTTTCTTAGAGCCTCTACAAAGCCCATGAGCCCTTCCCATGGTCAAAACTTTACAGTTTCTACCTGAGAGAAGAAGAAAAACCCAGGTAGGAATGACTTATGTCCTATGCCCACCCCTGATCTCACTTAGCTCTTGAGTCCCTGTCTGATGGTAACCGGACGATTTATTGGACATCTGCTCTTTCCTTCCCTGAAACCAGCCTTCTGCTAATTGCACCCGTCTATCATGTCCCTTCCTCCATGAGGCCCCTGTCCCATCTCCACACAGGAAGTCTGGACAGGACTCTAGGTATGCCAGGGACTTTCCTCATGGAGCCCAGGAATGACAAATCCTGGTAAACATAGTCATACGCCCATCCTGTGCTCAGGGCAGACATCACCAAGCATTCAGGACCAGGGCTTCTTTCAGACAGCACTGCAGACCCCAGTGCTAGTCTGCCCAGAACGAGTGATAGAAAGCCAGTCTGCTTTGTCAGACCTACGTCATCCACCTTACTGGCACAGAAAGGGAGAAGGAGGCCCACGGATGGAAGGATCCCTCCCAAGGGCACTCAGGGAGTCCCTCCAGATGTGACAGATGGCCTCAGAGAGGAATTCTACATCTTGGTCACATTAACCCTGGCAGGAATGACAAGCCCAAAAGGGGATTACACAGAGCATCTGAGAATAGATCCATGCTGCTGGCAGACCAGCTCAGAGGTCCAGCTGGTCCACTCATGTCCTTCCTGGCCAGGCTTAATCCCACTTTCCCTTAACTGCTTTTAGAGCCCTGCTGCTCTTTTCCCCAGAGGATAGGAGAAGAGATGGGGGAAGCCCTTCTCCTGACCTCCAGGAGCTGGGCCACCCTAATGCACATCCTCAGAGTGAGCTCACCCCCTCTTTCTGTTCATCTCTCTAGGACATTCTTCTCCTCCTTCTCTCCGTACTGCTTCTGCTCACACAGTCCCAGAGTTCCCAGGGCGAAGAAATGTACATCTATTCTGAGTACTGACTGATCCCAGCACCGAGGCTGTGTGTCTCCTGCCAGTGGTAGCCTTCGTGGTCGTGATGGACAAGATGGGGAAAGAGGCCCCCAGGGGGAGAAGGGAAATCCAGGTAGAGTTGGGACCATGGGCTTGTCCTGGTCTGAAGGGGTGGGCACTGGAATTGTAACCAACTCAGAAACTCTAAATCTTTTGCTGTGGAAGCCTAATAGATGGTCTTCTTCCTAAATGGGTGGATTTCACCCAGATTTTGAGCCCACCTAAAACACTGCTTAATTGGTTGGCAAAGACTGGCTGCCCCGAGCCTCCAGCTCCATCACCAGCTATCCCGGTTTCTCCACTAGAATCTTCTGACTCCAACCATCCTACAAATGCTCAAATAGTGAGTAAAAGACTGGAACTTGGACTCCTGTGCTCCAGAATATAACTGCTGTCGATTTGGATTAACTGGTTCCTCTGAGGGTTGTTAAAGATTTTTAATATTTAATTAAGCTGTCAGACTGAAATTGAAGAAAGTAGGGAAAACCACTAGACCATTCAGGTATGATGTAAATCAAATCCCATACAATTATACAGTGGAAGTGACAAATAGATTCAAGGGATTAGGTCAGATTGACAGAGTGTCTGAAGAACTATGGATGGATGTTTGTGATGTTGTATAGGAGGCAGTGATCAAGACCATCTCCAAGGGAAAAAAAGGCAAAATGGTTGTCTGAGGAGGCCTTACAAAGAGCTGAGAAAAGAAGAGAATCGAAAGGCAAAGGAGAAAAGGAAAGATAGACCCATTTGAAAGCAGAGTTCGAAAGAATAGCAGGGAGAGATAAGAAAGCCATCCTCAGTGATCAGTGCAAAGAAATAGAGGAGAACAGTATGGGAAAGAGTAGAGATCTCTTCAAGAAAATTAGAGATACCAAGGGAACATTTCACACATAGATGGGCATGATAAATGACAGAAATGATATGGACCTAACGGAAGCAGAAGATATTAAGAAGAGGTGGCAAGAATACACAGAAAAACTAAACAAAATGATCTGCATGACCCAGATAATCACCTTGGTGTGATCACTCACCTAGAGCCAGACATCCTGGAATGCAAAGTCAAGTGGGCCTTAGGAAGCATCACTATGAACAAAGCTAATGGAAGTGATGGACTTCCAGTTGAGCTATTTCAAACCCTAAAAGATGATGCTGTGAGAGTGCTGCACTCAATATGCCAGCAAATTTGGAAAACTCAGCAGGGGCCACAGGACTGGAAAAGGTCAGTTTTCATTCCAATCCCAAAGAAAGGCAATGCCAAAGAATGTTTCAACTATCACACAATTGCACTCATCTCAAATGCTAGCAAAGTAATGCTCAAAATTCTCTAACCCAGGTTTCAACAGTACATAAACTGTGAACTTCCAGATGTCCAAGCTAGATTTAGAAAAGGCACAGGAACCAGAGATCAAGTGGCCAACATCTACTGGATCATTGAAAATGCACAAGTTCCAGAAGAGCCTCTACTTCTGCTTTAGTGACTACGACAAAGTGTTTGACCCTGTGGATCACAGCAAACTGTGACAAATTCTTAAAGAGATGGAATACCAGTCCACCGGACCTGCCTCTTGAGAAATCTATATGCAGGTCAAGCAGCAATAGTTAGATCCAGATACAGAACGAGGTCTGGTTCCAAATCAGGAAAACTGTACATCATGGCTGTATATTGGCACCCTGCTTATTTAACTTATATGCAGAGTATATCACATGATTTGCCAGGCTAGATGAAGCACAAGCAGGAAACAAGGTTGCCGGGAGAAATATCAACAACCTCAGATATGCCACAACCTCAGATATACCCCCCAAATGGCAGAAAGTGTAGAGGATCAAAAAAGCCTCTTAATGGAAGTGAATGAGGAGAATGAAAAAGTTGGCTTAAAGCTCAATATTCAGAAAACTAAGACCATGGCATCTGGTCCCATCACTTCATGGCAAATAGATAGGAAAACAATGGAAACAGTGAGAGATTTTATTTTTCTGGGTTTCAAAATCACTGCAGGTGGTGACCACAGTCATGAAATTAAAAGACTCTTGCTCTTTGGAAGAAAAGCTCTGACAAATCTAGACAGCATATTAAAAAGCAGAGACATTACTTTGCCAACAAAGGTCCGTCTAGTCAAGGCTATGGTTTTTGCACTACTCATGTATGGATGTGAGAGTTGGACCATAAAGAAAACTGAGCGCCAAAGAATTGATGCTTTTGAACTGTGGTGTTGGAGAAGACTCTTGAGAGGTCCTTAGACAGCAAGGAGATCCAACCAGTCCGTCCCAAAGGAAATCAGTCCTGAATATTCATTGGAAGGGCGATGCTGAAGCTGAAACTCCAATACTTTGGCTACCTGATGCGAAGAGCTGACTCATTGGAAAAGACACTGATAATGGGAAAGATTGAAGGCCAGAGGAGAAGAGGACGACAAAGGATGAGATGGCTGGATGGCATCACTGACTCGATGGACATGAGTTTGAGTAAGCTCCGGGAGTTGGTGATGTACAGGGAAGCCTGGTGTGTTGCAGTTGATGGGGTTGCAAAGAGTTGGGCAAGACTGAGTGACTGAACTGAACTGAACTGAACTCCATAATGAGTAAGAAAGGATGAGGCACTGTGACTCCATACTCAAACCTGAATAAAAGGATTTTCCCTCAATACATTACAGAGAGAAAGAAAGGGACCTTATATTTCATAACCCAGTCCGGTACTTAGGAGCTTACTTGAGTAGCTTATATAATCCCACCAAAAGTCTAACAAGTGATGCATTAATCTCATTTGATCGGGAAGAAAATTGTGGTACAATGATGCTATGTGAAACCCAACCTAGAAGGTGAACAGGAGATAGGTTTCTTTTTCAGACACATCTGAGCATGTCTGATAGCTCTTCCTCCACAGCAGAGGTAACTAGGGCAAACTATTCAGTGTCTCTGACTCTCAGTTTGCGCAGCTATGGATGGAAATCATATGACCACAGAGTGATAAGTAATTGAGCCAAGGCTTCATCTTTTTTTTTTTTTGGTGAGGCTTCAGGATAAAGTTGCATCCTCTTTCTGTACCAATTAGGTGGATTCTCCTGAGGTTTCCTAAAATACAGCTTATTAAGGGAAGTGTCTGAGAAACACTGACTCACAGGAGAAGATCTGGGTGTTACTGGCGAGAAGTGAGAATTCAATAAACCAACGAGTTCGAGGGGACCACAATGGCACTGAGCCAAGGCTGTGGAGGGATCAACTGAGATCTTTATCTTTTTGGTTTGCATTTTAGCTGTAGAGAAAAGAAGCAAATAACATTTAAGCTGCAAGGAATACACAATATCCTCAGGCTGTGCAGGATAAGAGACAAATATCTCTCCTTTGCAGACAGAAAGTCGTTCCCAGCATTAATGAACGGAGCCTTGATAAGGATGCCTAGAAGTGAACTTAATGGTGGGGTGCTATTCAAGGTACCAGTTCCCTCTAGCTCCCAGAGGGTCCCGAATAGAATCCCAGGGAGGGGGTGCGGTGGAAACATTTCCTATAATGGCCCCTCAGGTGCATGGATGTACCCCAGACCTCCCTTTCTTGTGCATTCCAAGCCTGGCCTTGGGTTGGTGCTTAGAGAGAGAAGAGTGCAGTTGGGCCAAGACCAGGCTCCACACTGGCTCCCCAGATCGAGGCACTGCTGTCCTTCAATTGAAACGCATCTGGGAATTTCCTGGAGATCCAAGGATCCTCAGATGGTGACCAGTAAGGCTGGGTGTGGCCAGAGTCTGCACTGGGGACAACCTCCCCCACAGATTCTGACACACATGTTCCCAAGAACCTGATGTGAAGAACAAGATGGGCCTAGAGGAGAAACCCTTGAGCAGATGTAGAGGGTGGGGTTGGGTCACTTGGTGATGCGCCAGACATGTCGTGGAGGGCCAATAACACCTGGACCCTGCTTGGGGAGCTGTATTTCCAGGAATAATTCCTTCCTTACTCAGTGCCTCTGAGATTGCTGCCCAGAAGGATTCAGTGACAGAGTCCCTCCTGGGGTGCACATCTCCCATGGGAGTGAAACTCACAACCCACAGCATCTCCCAACCTCGACTCCTGCTGATCTCTCTGAGCTCCTTTCCTTCCCCTGCTCCCAAACTCCCTGGGCACTGACCACACTGGTTCCTTGTTGGTCCCTGAGCACACACATCCCCCCGCCTCCCCAGGGCCCTGTCCTTGCTCTGTGCATACACGTCACTATGGCTCACTCCTCATCCCCTTCACAGCTTCACTCATAGACTCCCTCTCTGGCCATCCTGTTTAGAAGACACCCCTGTCAATTCTCTAGGCTTCAATTTACCTCTGCAGCACCTATTCTGATCTGATGAATTACCATCTGCTGTACATTTTAATTTTTGTTATCTATTTCTACATAGCTAAGTTTAAGCTCTGTGAGGAAGGGATGTGGTATTTGTCTGTTTTTTTCACTTGTATAATCCCAGCTTTTAGGACAGTGCCTTGTACCTAGTAGAAGCTCATTGAATACTTGTTGGAATAGAAGAATGTAACCAGCCAGGAGATGAGGCATTTTAGAACAGTTAAGGCTGAACAACCTGCTGGTCCACAAAGCTATACTTCAGGTGCCACTGAGGTTCAGGGCTAGGACTTCAGGGGATGTGAGGAGGCAAAAATGATTGCCTGGGAGGCATGGTGATTGCAACTCAGAAGGACATTCTTTCCTCCACTTCCACCCATGGCCTCCATGGTTTGTGCACAAGGGTGGGCAAACTCTGATGCTCCCTTCTAAAGAGTGACTTGCTTCCCAGGTACTTGCTGCCACCCAGCCACGGGGGAGCCCAGGCATCTCTGCCTAATCGCAGTGCACCACTGTGTCTGAGATGCAGGGCTCAATCTCTGGGCTTCCGTATCATGCCTCGTGAAGGTTGTAACTACAAGCAGGACACAATACCCAGCACAGAGGCCCTCAGCCACACATCAAACGCACCAGTATCCCACCACCTATACATTCTTGACCCAAGCAGGCCAGACCCTCTTACCCTGGGAAAATGATTTCCAAATCTGAAATGTCACCTCTCCTCTCTAAGTCTCTTTAAGTCTTCTTCAGCCTTAAAGTGCTGTTTGCTCCAAATGTGTGTTCTCGTATTGAGGATGCTCTGATGGGTTGAGGGACATCTCATGAACTGCTTTCCTCACTCATCACCTGTGCCTCACAGTTTAAAACTTGATGACAGATTCCTTGTAGACTAGGACCTGGTGCTAACATTTACATCCTGCTCAGTGCTAGGCAGAAAGCTAAGTTCCACAGATAGTTTCTCAGTGAACAGAGAAATGAAATAATGAGGAAATGAACAAATAAGTGAATGCACAAGCTAGCAGAACCTGACAGATTTCTTCTGTTGTCTTGTTGCACATAAATGCTTTACTTACAACAACCAAAAATGGAAGCAACCCAAGTGTCTTTCAACATTTATCCATGGTGAATGATAAACAAAATCTTTTGTGTTCACACTATAGAACATGGCTCAGCCATACGAAGGAATGAAGTACTGGGATGAGCCCCAAGAAGGTCACTCCGTGTTTAAAAAGCCAGACACAAAAGGTCATTTTTTGTATGTATTCATATAAAATATTCAGAGTAGATCTTTGAGATGGGAAGCAGAACAGTGGAAGCCAAGGCCTGGGAGGAGGCAGGGATGGAGTGATGAAAAGGTGTGAGGTTTCCTTTGGGGTTGATGACATATTTTTGAGCTAAATAGAGGTAATAGTGGCATAGTGCTATGAATGAGCAAAATGACACTGATTTGTACAGTTTGAAAAAACTGATTTTAGGGAATTCCATGGCGGCCCAGTGGTTGGGACTTAGCGTTCTCACTGAGAGGCCCTGGGCTCAAACTCTGGTCAGGGAAAGAAGATTCTGCATGCCTTGTGGCACAGCCAAAAAATTTTTAAGAAGTTAATTTTCTATTATGTGAATTTCATCTCAATGGATCCAAAATAACCAAATTCCCTGAATGGAGTGTAAAATTCTTAAAGAGGGGTAAATCTCACATAATTTCAGACTTAGGCAGCCTTTTGTGAAGTAACATGTCTTTTTAAAAATCTTTGGTCACTTTTCCAATATAATAATAATATATGGTCACCAAAGATAAAAAGAAGAAAATCAAGATGCCCTGAATTGTGCCAGGTAGAAAGAACAACTGTGAAGACTTTTGTATAGGCTGTTCTGATAGTTTTTCCAATATGTATTACATGTGCCCATGTATTTATGAAGAGAATCATATGGAACAGGTGTTTATAATAAACTTTTACTACTTAATGTTTCATTATAATTTAGTCTATTTTCTGTACTTTCAAGAGAATGTTGCATAGCTTTTCCTCTTCCTTTTATTAAAAGATAAATGACCTAAAATAAATTAATTTCAGGTCTACAACATAATGGTTTATATTTGCATATATTGTGAAGTGATTGCACAACAAGACATGTCAAAAAGCATCAACACACATAGTTACAATTTGTGTGTGTGTGTGATGAGGACTTTTAAAATCTACTAAGCAACTTTTAAGCGTGCAAGCCAGTATTATTAACTATAGTAACCTTGCTGTACATTGCACACCTCAGACTCATTTATTTTATACCAGGAAGTTTGTGCCTTTTGATTACATTTATCCATTCTGCTCACTTCCCAACCCCACCTCTAGCAACCATCAATCTGTTCTCTGCATCGATGTGTGTGATGCTTTTGTTCATTTGTTTTTTAGATTCCAAAGATAAGATCCTATGATACCTATATTTTTCTGTCTGACTTATTCCACTTATAACCATTTATAAGCTCTCAGGGTTTGTCCATGTTGTTGCAGAGTGCAAGATTTCATTACTTTTTCTGGCTGAATAATGTTCCACTGTACATACAAACTGCATTTTCTCCATCCATTCATCAATCCACAGATTCTTAGACTCTAGGCTGCCTCCATATCTTGGCTCCTGTAAGAAATGCTGCGATGAACTTGGGATTTCAATATCTGTTTGAATTAGTGTTTTCATGTTCTTTGCTTAAATATTCAGATGTGGAATTGTTGGATAGTATAGGAGACCTATTTTTAATTTTTGAGCAACTTCATACTGTTCTTCATAGTGTCTGTATCAATTTCCATTCCCACTGGGCTCAGTCACTCAGTCATATCTGCTTCTCGCTACTGCATGGACTATATAGGCCATCAGGCTCCTCTGTTCATGGGATTCTCCAGGCAAGAATGCTGGAATGGGTAGCCAGCCCCTTCTCCAGGGGATCTTCCAGATCCAAGGACTGAGCTTGGGTCTCATGTATTACAGGAAAATTCTTTACCTTCTGAGCCACCAGGGAAGCCTACGTTCCCACTAACAGTGCACAAAGATTCCCTTTTCTCCACATTCTCCAACACTTCTTATTTGCTATCTTTTTCATCATAGCCTTTATAAAGGTATACAGTGGCAGCTCAGTGTGGTTTTGACTTATATTCCTCTGGTGATTTGTGTCAGGTGTCATTTCTGACATAAACTTTAGTTCTCAGAAGGTGGATACCAGGGAGTCCATGGTCAAGGGTAAAAGCTGATAGACTTACCTGCCTTAAATACTGTGGCCTTGGGGCGGGGGCAGATGTATTCTGTGCAGTCAGGTGGGTCTTGTTTTGGATCTGCCTCCAACTCTGCAAGCCTGTTTCTTCACCTGTAAAATGAAGATGTGGACACGTATTTCCTGGACCACCATTGGACCAGTCAGGTAGAGGGGAGTGTATACACCGTACAGAACCCCAGAGGAATGCCAGGGCCCTGACTCTGCAGGCAGCTGGCTCCTCCTGGGCTGAGGTCAGCTTATGTTCATCTCTTCTACGTCACCGTTTCTCCAGGACAAGCAGGATGAGCAGGAATGCCTACATGAGCAGGCCCTGTTGACCCAAAGGGGACAATGGCTCGGCTGGAGAACCCAGAACAAAGAGAGACCCTGGACCACATGGTGAGCAGCTGGGCATGGAATGCAGGTGTCTGCAGGTGGCGTGCTGCTGCTAGGAAATGGCAGTAGGTGTGCAGATTCTACACCAGGAAGAGGAAGAAGGTCATTCTCAAGGTGCACAGGTTATTTCAGGGAAGGCTGGAGCTCCTGGGGAGGGAGGAATGGGGGCAACATCTTTAGGAGGAGGCTGCCTGTCTGAGTTCTATTCATCCTCATCTTTTATGCACTCCCACTTTCAAGGAGATTCAGTGTCACTAACCGGGCTGGTCCTTTTCCCCAGGGCCTCCAGGCATGCCTGGTCTAGCTGGAAGGGAGGGCCCGTCAGGGAGGCAGGGGAGCATGGGACCTCCAGGCACACCAGGCCCCAAAAGAGAGACTGGGCTCAAAGGCAGGAGGGTGGTATGTGGTGGGTGAGGGAAGGAGAAGGGCGGGGTGACATGGGCAGCCCTGGTGGGGACCAAGGTACGTGCACAGTGCCTGGAAAAGCCTGGAACTTCCGCACCTGGTTGGTCTGGCCTGGGCCTCACCCTCAAATTTCCCACACTGACTGAATTTCCCCGATACGGTTCCTGGAAGAGACCAGACCGTCAGGAGCAGTCTCCCAGGTCACTCTCTCACCTGGAGCTGTGGGTGACAAGCTGCGCTGCTGAGGAAATGGTACCTGTGAGCACACTCTCAGCTGAGCTTCTCCAATGTGTTCCTTCCTCAGGAGGAGTGGGTGCCCCAGTCATGCAGGGCTCCCCAGGCCCTGCAGGTCTCAAAGGAGAGAGAGGTGCCCCTGGGGAGACTGGAGCCCCTGGACGTGCTGGGGCGGCAGGTGAGCAATGGACGTGGGGCTGGGCTCATGTTCCACTGTGCCCACCTCCACCAGCCACCAGGTCAGAACTGGCATTCCAGGGAGAGAGCCAGCATTGGGCACTGGGCACTGTCTCTAGGGAGAGGGTGGTGCGAGCAGCAGGGACTGTCTGTATCCAGGGAAGGCTGGTTGTTGGGTTATAGGACAGTCAGTATACAGAGAGAAAGCAACGACAGCTTCCAGGCACAGAGGGACATTTGTACAGTGAGAGGGCACACTGCCGGGGAGATGACAGTCCATGTACTGGGGGAGGTGAAAGGTGCTGGAAAGTTTGCCTGGAACTACACAGCAATTCTTTCGTGACCCCAGGGCTATTGAAGCCATTGGTCCACAGGCCCTTCAGGTGCCATGGGTCCCCCAGGGCTAAAGGGGGACAGAGGTGACCCTGGATAGGAAGGAGCCAAGGGAGAAAGTGGACTTGCAGGTAAGAAAGCTCTGCGGACTCTAGTGGGTGTGGAGAGGGTAGGAGGCCCTCTTTAGTTCAGCTCTTTCTCTCATGCGTCCCATGTCCTTACCCCAGCCCCAATACGCATATCCACTTGTCACTATTCCTGAGACCTGGGCTCTGAGTGACCCCAGGCTGTACTTGATTTGTGTTCACTTGGCCTCTCTTTCCTGCAGAGGTCAATGCTCTCAGGCAGCAGGTGGCCATCTTAGAGGGACAGTTATAATGCCTCCAGAATGCCTTCTCTCAGGACAAGAAAGGTGAGTTCCTGGACCTGACCCTGAGCCAGGCCCCGAGTATGGGCCTCAGACTGGGTCTGACTTGGCTTGCAGTTCACTGGGCTTGGGTTTAAATTGGACTTGCTGGGACAATGACTGGGACTGGACCCAGACCTGGGGCAAGAAGTGGGGCTAAGGACGGGGCTGGGACAGGGTCATGTCCCCACGTGCTCCAGGGGCTCAAGTAGATGCACAAGACAAGGAGGAGGATGCGGTCTGGTCATCTGTTCAGCAGACCTTCACCCAGCTTACTCTGGGTGGGTTCCTATGACAGACAAGGGGACACCCACCCAGGATGCATTTCGTCCCTCTGTGGGGCCAGGTATGCAAATGTCCAGAGAAGAAGCTGCACAGACCAGGGCGGCAGAGAATCCAGACATGATCCTGAGAGTGGGGGTAGGAAGCTGTCCTTGAGGTTCAAGGCTGCTGGGGACCTATCCTTGGTGTGTGGCCACCAAGTATCTCACCCTAAACATGCCCCTGGGTTTTGCAGTGGCAGGCTGCCTCCACTCTCTGGCCAATGCTGGACCCTCCCTTCATCTGCCTAGGTACTTAAACCAGAGTTTCTTCCCTAAGCCTGGATCCTAAGCAGGCAGAGGCCTCCTCGAGCACACACCTGAGTGTCCTGTGCCTTTGGGACTTTCCACCAACTGCACCTCCTCCTTCTCTGCTCCTGCTGACAACAGCTTGGAATCCACATCATTCATCAAGTGAAGTGAAGTGATTGGGCTTCCCTGGTGGCTCAGGTGATAAAGAAACCACTTGCTATGCAGGAGACCTGGGATCCGATCCTGGGTTGGGAAGATCCCCTGGAGAAGGGGAAGGCTACCCACTCCAGGGTTCTGGCCTGGAGAATTCCATGAACTGTATAGCCCATGGGGTCACAAAGAGTCAGACACAACTGAGAAACTTTCACTTTCATTCATCAAACCTCAGTGATTGCAAAAAGAGTTTTCTGAAGTTGCAGAGTGTAAAAGTGCAGAATTTTGTGAAGGTGAAGATCAGGCAACCTAGTGAGATACAGGGTTGGCTCCTAAGAACTCAAGCCAACTAAGTACTGAAGTAGTGGGATGAGAATTTCCAGCAATTTATGTCTTCCTTCTTGCACAAGCATATTTATATACCTGCTTATTCCTTCATTCCCTGGTAGCTCAGTTGGTAAAGGATCTGCCTTCAGGGCAGGAGACCTGGGTTCAATCAATGGGTCGGGAAGATCCCCTGGAGAAGGAAATGGCAGACCACTCCAGTATTCTTGCCTGGAAAATCTCAAGGACAGAGGAGCCAGTGGGCTGCAGACCATGCTGTCAAAAAGAGGTGGGCTTGACTGAACAACTAAAACATCACACAGCTGAAGCAAATAGAATCTGGGCATATGCGCTTGAACACGTGTGTACCTAAACACCATCACTCGGTTGACATCATCTACATAAATGAACACAAATGCACACATATGCACAACCATCCAGATGGACCTTGAGTCGGCCCATGTACCTTCAGACAGACACATACACACACGTAGCCACCCAGATGCATGGATGTAACATAATCATGGCACACGAGCTGACACTGACGCTGTTCAAGACTGTCTGGCTGACACCCTAACTCCCTGGAAAATCTTGTCTCCAACTGCTGTTGAAGCTACTCAGACAAAAAGGGCACGTATTCAGAACATAGCCTGGGTTCTGAACCAGTCCAGTAAGCCCTCTTAGGAGCCCTGAAGATTCCCATGCAAGACCCTGGAAGTCAGGGGTGTGGATGGGATGGAATAAAATGAGATACTTAACACAAAACATAGAGGCTGCTCTTATGTAGTGTTTCTACCTTAGAAATGCGAGATTAGACTCTGAAATGGTAAATGACTTTCCTTGTCACTTGGGCTGTTATTGCCAGGGTGGAGTTCAACACATGGAGCTTAACAGAGGCCAAGACAGGGCCCTATCCAAAGCTGATCCCACCCTTTCCTCCTGCTCCCACGCAGAGCTCAGATGCCGTCATCCCCTGCTCAGTGGTCCAGGGAGTCTGGTTGGCTGTAGCATCACCTGCAAGCATACGGAAGCCAACACTGGACTGCCCCTAGTGCAGAGGTCAGCACTTGGCTGCTCTCAGATGCACCCCTGTCCTCCCTTTCTCCTCACCCCTTCACACAGCACAGAAGCACTCAGACAACTCCACGTGCCCGATCATCATGCACGAGTGAGAGTCAGCTGCCTGAGTGGAGTTTTCCCCACTCTCAGGAGGTGCCTCAGGCTCTGAGTGTCATTTCTCTGCCACAGTCCTTCCTGTTTACTCAGTAATTAAAGTCCCGGATTCTGGTAACATCACGGGGAGGAACAGAGTGCACATGGGAGCTTTAGTGTCACATCCAATCAGGTCTGATCCTTGTCTGTATTTGACAGTTGGGCGACTTTGGCCCTCTCCCATAAGCACCTGAGTTCCAGGGTCCTCATCTGTTTCTCTGGAACTAAGTGCCTCGCTTTCTTCTTATCTGGTTCCCTGGCACCCTTATGTCAGGCTGGAGACTCCAGGTGGAACACAAGGTCTAGATGGTGCCACATCTGCAACCTGACTCTCCTCTTCCCCTAATGGTGCTCTTCCCCAATGGCCAGGTCATCAGGGAGAAGATCTTCAATACTGCAGGTGCTTTAAAATCTTATTGAGATGCTCGGCGACTCTGATGAGAGGCTGAGGGACAGCTGGCCTCCCCATGTTCTGCAGCGGAGAATGAGGCTGTGATACAGCTGGTCGGAGTCCAGAACAAGGATGCTTTCCTGACCATGAATGACATTTCCATGGAGGGCAGGTTCACCTATCCCGTGGGGTAGTCACTGGTCTATTCCAGCTGGGCCAGTGGGGAGCTCAACAACAGCAATGTTGGACAACTAGGGAACTGTGTGCAGATCTATCCTGAGGGCAAGTGGAATGATGTACCCTGCAGGGAGCAACTCCTCATGATCTGCGAGTTTTGAGACCCTCATCCACCTCAGGAAGGAAGGGGGCAGTGCCCAGAGCTGTGTGCTGCCAACATCCCAATAAAAAGTTACCTTCTGCTGTTCACGACTTCCGCACTGAGACACGGGATGAGGTCACAAGGCAGGCCTCCTATGGAACTCATGCCTCAGAATTAAGTTTGAAACTGGCTTCACACCTGGAAGACTTGTCACAAAAAAGAGGGGCAGCCTGCTGACTCAGGGGCAAGGCTAAAAGGAGGTCTCCAAGAAGTCCCTGTTGCTAAATACAGTGTCTCCTCCTCACCAAGATAGGTGTCTAGCCCTCCACTTCTGCAAAACATGGGCTGCATTAGACTCCACTGATCACGGCCAGCTCCTTCCATTTCCTCTTCTGCCTGCAATTTTCTTTGGTCTCTTTCACTTAGGTCTCCTCCTCTCCTGACACTCCACAGAGGGGGAGCAGGATCCTCAGCTCTGGCTCCCTTCTCTCCTTGCACTTACTCTAGGCTTGGGCTCATGCTCTCCCATGGTCATAAATTCTTTCTATTGATGCCTCCCCCAGGTAGAGCCCTGTTCAGACCTCTCCCCAAACCCCAGACTCCTCTCAGCAATGCCAGATGTAGCCCTGGGGCTTGGAGGTCATTGTGGCTGCCTCTTGCTAGGAGTAAGGCACCAGCTTCTCTGGCCAGATTGAGTGACCTTACACCCAGTAGATTCCCCTCATCCTTAACCTTGACTGCCCAGGATCTCTTTCTTCCCATGATAATGTGACTGTGGATGGCTTATCAGAGAATGTACCATCTGCATAGCTCTAATCCCTTCTGAAGCTTCAGGCAGAGAGGGTAGCTAGCCATGTTCAGATTCAACCCCCAACCTCTACCTGCCTTGAAATTCGAGGGATGTTCATACACACTCTGCCTCAGAGATAACTGATTCAAACACTTCTCATTTTACATACATGGAATCCAAGGCACAGAAAGAACGAGAACCTGCACAGATAGCAAGGTAGGAGATAGTGTGCCTCTTGCCTGGACAGCTGATGTTTGTCAATTCAAATAAAATTCAAGCTTTATTCTCATCCAAACTCTCTAAGACAAAAGTGAATATGTAGTCTATCAGTCCTGTCTGAATCTGTGCAACCCCATGGACCCACCTAGGTGCCTCCATCCATGGATTTTTCCAGGCAAGAGTACTGGAGTTGTTGCCATTTCTTTCTCCAAGGGATCTTATTGATCCAGGGACAAAGCTACTGGCAAAACCTGAGCTCTGCTAAAGCAAAGAGATAAGGTACCCACTCCTGAGTTCAACAAACACTTCCCTGTGTACACATGTGCAGGAAGGCTTTGGGGGTTAAAGGGAGGGGTCCCCACCCCATATTAAATGTGGACACATACCCATAGGCCTCTGTCATGGGATCTAACTTAGAAAACAGTTTCACATGTACCATTTGAGGGTCCAGGAACCAGTCAGGGAAGAATGAAATTAACAAGATAATTGGTCAAAGGTAAACAAAGACCCTGAAGGACTGTCCTATATAAGTCATTTATGTCCCTTCTTTACTGCTCTCTCCCTCATTCAGAAAGCCTGCACTCCACCACGTGCGAGTGTCTCCACTCTGACTTACTGCACTCCTTACTGCACTCCTCCTCATTAGAGAGGATGGCCACACCCTTTCTCTCTGTGGACATATTTCTGCCTTCTTCTGTCTTAAATAAACTACCTGCTTCTCTGTGTGCTCTGCCATGCAGTATGCTGTGTCTCTAATAATAAACTTTTTATCTATTTACAGTTTTTGCCTCCTTGAAACATTCTTGCTTTCAAATGGGGGAAAGAGCCAGACCCATTTTGCTTCTCTAGTTTCTGGTGGTGTGTTGACTAGTATTCCTGGGGTTTCATCCAGTCTACCCAGGTTCCATCCCTGGGCCGAGAACTAAGATATCTCTTCAGGGGCGCTCACTGCTCTCCCTCTGAGATCAGTAGCACTAGTGATAAAACTCACTCATGTAAAAGGTCATGTGACCCCAGAACTTGCACTTTCAGCTTGTAAATTTTTAGACCAAAAGCCTCTGTATATTTAGTTGATTTTATTGACACGCTACTGCAAAGAAAATTTAAATGATATCTATCCTTCCGAAATTGGCATGAGACCTGAAAAACCACAGGTTCATGGAAAGGGGTGATGAATATCCCTCCTCCAGACAGGAACCCTGCCACTCTTTCTTTTGTTCCCAGGGACCAGGAGGACTGACCTCTCTGGCCCTTTCTGAATAGACCCCCAAGCCCCACCCCTCTTCCCAACACACTTGCAGCCCCACTGAGTATATGGAACAGCAAGTATGAAAACAAAGCCAGACATCTCGAAAGCATGCAGCTCAGGCTCCTGCTAAGAACATTCTCCTCTTACTGAACACATCCTCAGTTACTGGTCTTATCTGAAAGATAAACTATTACACTATAGTGAGCAAACAGCTCTCCAGTACAAAGGCCTCACCTGATCATTCTTATCCGGGAGTTTAGACAGCATGTTTTTATCACAAATGAGGAGAACAACTGGATCTAGTTAAGCCCAAGGGGAGGCATTTTTTTCTGAGAATGGAGAATTCTGAATTGACTTGAGAAGTCCTGGTCAGTGAAAGGGTTGGGGGGGGGGGGGGGCGGGGCGTGGCAGAGGCTACTGTGCCACCTCCCTGGTTCCTGCCTCTCTCTGCCCATCCTCACCTCTTGGTTATCATTTGCGAGAGGGGTGAGGGCCATATAGAGGTGTGGGAATTGGAGGTTCAAACTACTAGATGTAAGATAGGCTCAAGGGTATGTTGTATTACATTGGGAATACAGCCAATATTGTGTAGTACCTGTGAGTGGAAAGTAACCTTTAAAATTGTATAATAGTATAAATAGTTTAAAATAGTATAAAAACACAAAATTTAAACAAAAACAGAAATTAAATACTTGGTTCACACGAGTTTCTTTGTTTAGATTTGATTCCAAATGCAGCAAGAGGAAACTAGAATAATTATTTGCCCAGTAGAATGTGTTGGTAATTGTGTCCTTTTGTTTCAATGAAATCATCAGAGACCATTTTGAAACCTGTTTTATGTTTTGTATTCTCTTGCCCATGAGGGGATACCAGTTCAAGTGAAGACAGACACCCATTGACACAACAGTAGGTTAAACGCTGGGCGAGATAGAGGCTGAAGCCTCAGAACACAAAGTAATTGATTAAACAAATTGAGAGAATGTCATGGGATGGGTCATATTATTGATTGAAGACAGCTTCTCTCCTCTCCTGTCTGAAAGGCAAAATTTAGATGCATATCATGTGCATAGAGCTAAAGTAGAAATAATTCAATTTTGAAGTCACATTATTTCCTAAAAGGAGCATGAGGTCTTAACTCACTGTGGACAGTTGTATCAATAATCTGTCAAGGTAGTTTAATTTTTGGCAGGAGTACTTGGCTTAATAGCTTTGGTGACGTCACACAGCTTGCCGTGACTAGTGAATGGAAGTAGCCAGCACATAATCCATTATGTTTCTCAAGTTAGTAAAAGTCAGTTCGTATTTTTGGAGTTATCATACATGTGAATAGCATCAACCTAGTTAGCAAAGAAACTCTTCTCATATAGATTAAGACGTTGAAGAATGCTTTTTGATCAGCTGAAGATTCTCTTAAGATATGCTCAAATATTCAATAATCATGTCATCCTTGGATTTTTTTAAATTTAAAGTGGTTGGTATAACCATACTTTTCCGTGAACTCAGAAAGGACAAGAAAAACCAGAAAATCAATGGTACATTTTTTCTTTTTTTAAATCAATAGTGTTCTGGGGAGTTGGCACATAGTAGCTCTAAAGGCACATTGAGAAATTTTGCAAGCTGGTCATTAAACCATTTGTAGATTAAATGCATGAAAATTAGAAAACACTATGAAAAATACTTTTTATTTCGATGAGCTACTTTGCCAGGACACCAGTAGATAGATGTATATGGTGTGCAAATATCCTAGTCCATAAATAAAGATGAACAAATCCTGGCATTTGAATTGTAACTTCCTTGATATCACTAGCAAAAATGAGGCTTAGAAATAGGGTGGCCTGCTATCATCCAAAACTATTCACCAAAAGTCATTAAAGCATATTCAAAATATGTGCAAATTTTGGGCAAATTTTCATATTTTAATTCCCTTAGAACAGAATATCAGTAAAATGTTGGGCTTTTAAGTGAATTAATATGCTTCCTTCTATTAGAGTTGATAGATGATTTACCAATGGTTTTTGCTTTAGTTTTGAAAGGAAATGTATGCTAGTCAACTTAGTACTTTCATGGTTAAAGATATTTTTATTATTTACTTTTTAGAGATACTATTTTATTTCCTATTGTAACTGTCTATTAATTTCATGGTTTGCAATATGGCATTTCTATTCATGTTGGAGAAGGAAATGGCAACCCCCTCCAGTGTTCTTGCCTGGAGAATCCCATGGACGGAGGAGCCTGGTGGGCTACAGTCCATGGGGTCGCAAAGAGTCAGACATGACTGAGTGACTTCACTTCACTCATGTAGTTTAGACAGTACCGCTAATGAAATCAGAGGAAAATGACATTTTTCATGACAGAAGCATTTGGCAAATATACTGCTTTTTCCTATTATTTTTTAATTTAAGAGGCCATATCATTTAGAGGTTTCTTTAATTAAAGTATATTGAATTTACAGTGTTGTGTTCATTTCTGCTGTATAGCAAAGTAATTCAGTTATATATGTATATATATATATGTACTGCTGAATATATATACACATACGTGTATATGTATATACACACACACGCATGCACACATTCTTTTATCTATTTATTTTAATTGAAGGCTAATTACTTTACAATATTGTGGTGGTTTTGCCATACATTGACATGAATCAGCCATGGATGTACATGTGTTCCCCATCCCATCCCTCAGGGTCATCCCGGTACACCAGCCCTGAGCACCTGTCTCATGCATTGAACCTGGACTGGCAATATATTTCACATACAGTAATATACATGTTCCAATGCATCTCTCAAATCATCCCACTCTTGCATTCTCCCACAGTCCAAAACTTTGTTCTTTACATCTGTGTCTCTTTTGCTGTCTCGCATACAGGGTCATCTTTACCATCTTTCTAAATTCCATATATATGTGTTAATATACTGTATTGGTATTTTTCTTTATGACTTACTTCACTCTGTATAATAGGCTCCAGTTTCATCCACCTCATTAGAACTGATTCAAATGCATTCTTTTTAATAGCTGAGTAATATCCATTGCACACATACATTATTTATCCCTACTTTCCATCATGGTTTATCACAGAATATTGAATATATCTCCCTATGTGATAAAGTAGGACCTTCTTATTTATCTAGTCTATATATTAATAGTTTGCATCTGCTAACCCCAAACTACAACTCTATCTGTCTCCCATGGCCCCTAAAGAATGTTTTAATTGAACAAACTATGGATCATCTACAATCAGAAATATTATATATTTCCCTTGTCTCTAATAACATGGATGTGTATCCTGAAATAATCGCAATGAACATTTAAGCAAGATTTCAGAACCTAATTTATGTTTTGTTTTTAACATTAATATGTCATTTATTTTCACATATACATATTGTCTTCTTAAATCATAACTTAAAATATTGCATTGTATTCTATCAAGTTGATATACTGAAACTTACTAGTTAACTTATTGTTTCACCAGAAGAACCTGATTTCCATTCCTCTTTCTTACCCCTGGTTTTCTGTGAATGCCATGTTTATTTCTGGATAAGTCTGTGTCCCTAGAGGGTTATTTCCGTTGGCAGCTGTCACAATAAATCAGTAATAGAATAATTTGTTGCAGCAAATATAATTAGCCCATTGTCTTAACACCATCTCAGAGATTCACCCTAGAGCGCCTAATGGTCAGTACGGGTAATATAATAATCACATCCCAGATGGGAAATGTGAACACCAACCGTTCCTTGTAAGTACAGGGCTGACACTTCCTCACCAGCTGCTGATGCTGTTTAGTCCCTAAGTTGTGTCTGACTCTTTGTAATCTCATGGGCTGTAGCCTGCTAGGCCTCTCCTCTGTCTACGGGGTTTTCCAGGAAAGAATCCTGGGGTGGGTTGCCATTTCCTTCTCCAGGGGATCTTCCTGACCCACGATTGAGTCTCGGGTCCCCTGCATTAGCAGGAGGAACTGATAACTGGGGAAAGGAATCCCTTTCACGTGGCTCACTTCTGCTTCAGCTCCAACAGGGAATAATGAGGGCAGACTTTAGAAAATTTTATTTTTTCTCCTTTGATGCTCATCAGTTTTTTCTATATATGTTGTCTTTTTTCATCAGTTATCATTATCCTGTTTTCTTTCCTCAGTTTTTCCAGCATTGTTTTACCTTTTTTTTTTTAACCATACCACACCTTTTCTTAGTCTTTTTCATGCTTCCTTTTCTCACCCACATATCTCCATTAAAAAAACAATTTTTTTTTTCTCTGATTTTATTCCATTCTCTTGTGAGTTGTCATAGCACAGTGTTAGAAGAGCTGTTTCTAAGTCAGGTTTTCTGGGTTAAATCTCATCTCTGTCACTTGAAAATGCATGACCTTGGGCAAGATATTTTATCTCTCTGTGCTTCAGTGTTCTCATCTGTAAAAAAGGAATAAATCTAATTCTCCCATAAAGTTGTGTAAAGGTTAAATAAATTATTACAGGTGAATTATTTAGAAGTGTGCCTGGCCCATAAGAGTCTACTACTCATGTTTGAATTGCTTTATACCCTTTATTTGTAGCTCATTTTAATTCACTTTGACATCTCTGTCATTTCTTGAGCTACACCTTTTTCCTCCATTGATAGCCTCACATGGGTTTATTTTTTCAGTTACTTTGCTTTCACTTGTGTTCTTTTACACTACTTTTGCTCCTTTAATTCATTTCTGCATTTTCCTGTGCACAGAAAACATTATAGTTATAATTTCCTTACAATTCCCTTATTCATTTTTGGTATAATTTTGTTTTATTGAGAAATAATTGGCATACGTCACTGCTATTCTTTCATTATTGACCTCTCTTGACTGTTCTTAGGTCCATTTTATTCATCATAAGAATGCAGTCCTCTCTAGGTTTTACATTTATTCTGTTTCCTTTAACATCTCTTCCATTATTGTTTCTCTATTTCTTCATCATTTACTAATCTGGGCTACTTATCTGTAGAGATGACATTTGTTCACATATTCGTTTTTGTGTTTTACATATCATTTCTGCTTCTCCAATTCCCTTTATGGTTTTACAAAGTTATGTGTCCTCTAATGCTTTGTGTTTCTATTGATGCATATTATTGCAGTTTTTGTGCCTTTCACATTTTTTCTTCTTTTTCTTTTTTATTTATATTGAGATGTTTCTATGTATGAATACTTCCATACTCTTCATATCTTTGAATAGAAGTTTTCTTCTTGCTTATCATTTGCTCTTCTTTCCCTAAATTATTCTCTCCATCACCTTATCCTGTCTTATTTTAATTCAACAATTTATTTCTCTAGAGAGACTTTTCTTTCTTATCTCACAAAGCTCCTTCATCTTAAATTTTTTCCCCACAATTCCCTATGGTGTTCACTTTCTTTACTCTTTTTCTCTCTATTATAATTTGAATTTGCACATGCTCTCAATATCTTCTCTTAAAGAAATCTTGCATGATTTACAGAATACCATCATGGAACTGCTATACAGACACATTATGACAGTTTCAGAGACAGAAGAGAAAGAAAAAGGAGAAGCATACTTAAGGAGAAAATGGTTCAAAACTTCCCAAATCTTGGGAGGAAAAATGGACAAAGAAACTAATAAAGCTCAAATGACCCCAAATAGAATCAACCCAAAGCAGATTGCTCAGACTTAGAGACAAAGAGAATTTTGAAAGTCACAAGAGAAAAGATACTTGCCATATATAAGAGAACTCCCATAATACTATTTGCAAATTTTTCAGCAAAACCTCACAGTCCAGGGGAAAGTGGATGATATAGTCAAAGTACTGAAAGAAAAGAAAAAAACTTCAACCAAGAATAATTTACCCAGAAACAATAATCTTTTCAAACAAGAGATAATGTCTTTCCCAGACAAGTAAAAATGGAGGGAATTCATCACCACTAGAACCGCTTGCAAGAAAGAGAAATGCAAAAGAGCAAAATGGCTGACTGAGGAGACCTTACAAATAGCTGTGAAAAGAAGAGAAGCAAACAGCAAAAGAGAAAAGGAAAGATATACCCATTTGAATGCAGAGTTCCAAAGAATAGCAACTAGAAATAAGAAAGGTTTCCTCAGTGATCAGTGCAAAGAAATAGAGGAAAACAATAGAATGGGAAAGACTAGAGATCTCTTCAAGAAAATTAAAGTTATGAGGGGGAACATTTCATGCAAAGGTAGGTACAATTAAGGGCAGAAACGGTATGGACCTAACAGAAGCAGAAGATATTAAGAATAGGTGGCAAGAATACACAGAAGAACTATACCAAATAGATCTTCATGACCCAGATAATCACGATGGTGTGATCACTCACCCAGAGCTAGACATCCTGGAATGTGAAGTCAAGTGGGCCTTAGGAAGCACCACTATGAACAAAGCTAGTGGAGATGATGCAATTCCAGGTGAGTTATTTCAATTCCTAAAAGATGATGCTGTGAAAGGCCTGCACTCAATATGCCAGCAAATTTGGAAAACTCAGCAGTGGCCACGGGACAAGAAAAGGTCAGTTTTCATTCCAATCCCTAAGAAAGGCAGTGCCAAAGAATGCTCAACTACCACACAATTGTACTCATCTCACACACTAGTAAAGTAACGCTTAAAATTCTCCAAGCCAGACTTCAACAGTAGGTGACCTGTGAACTTCCAGATGTTCAAGTTGGTTTTAAAAAATGCAGAGGAACCAGAGATCAATTGCCAACATCCGCTAGATGCAAGAGAGTTCCAGAAAAACATCTATTTCTGCTTTATTGACTATGCCAAAGCCTTTGACTTGTTGTGTGGATCACAACAAACTGAAAAATTCTTAGAGATATGGGAATACCAGACCACCTGACCTGCCTGTTGAGAAACCTGTGTGCAGGTCAGGAAGCAACAGTTAGAAATGGACATGGACCAAAACACTGGTTCAAAATTGGGGAAAGAGGACATCAAAGCGGTATATTGTCACCCAGTATCTTTAACATATATAGAGAATACCTCATATGAAATGCTGGGATGAAGCACAAGCTGGAATTAAGGTTGCTGGGAGAAATATCAATAACCTCAGACATACAGATGATACCACCCTTATGACAGACATTGAAGAATAACTCAAGAGCCTCTTGATGAAAATGAAAGAGGAGAGTGAAAAAGTTGGCTGAAAGCTCAACATTCAGAAAACTAAGATCATGGCATCTGGTCTCATCACTTCATGCAAGTAAATGGGGATTTCCCTGATGGAAAAAGTGAGAGACTTTATTTTGGGGGGTTCCCAAATCACTGCAGATGATGACTGCAGCCATGAAATTAAAAGACGTTTGCTTCTTGGAAGAAAAGCTATGACGAACATAGATAGCATATTAAAAAGAAGAGACATTACTTTGCCAACAAAGATCCATCCAGTCAAGCCTATGATTTTTCCAATAGTCATGTATGGATGAGAGTTGGATTATAAAGAAAGCTGAGCGCCAAAGAATTTATTCTTTTGAACTGTGGTGCTGGAGAAGACTCTTGAGATTCCCTTGAACTGTAAGTAGATGCAACCAATCCATCCTAAAGGAAACCAGTCTTGAATCTTCATTGGAAGGACCGATGTTCAAGCTGAAACTCCAAAATTTTGGCCACCTGATGCAAAGAGGTGACTCATTTGAAAAGACCCTGATGCTGGGAAAGATTGAAGGCAAGAGGAGAAGGGCATGACAGAGGATGGCATGGTTGGATGGCATCACTGACTCAATGGACATGAGTTGACCAAACTCTGGGAGTTGGTGATGGACAGGGAGGCCTTGTGAGCTGCAGTCCACGGGGTCACAGAGTTGGACATGACTCAGCGACTGCACTGAACTGAAGTGTGGAGCAACTAAACCCATGTGCCACAACTTTTGAGTCTGTGTTAGAGCCCGGGAACCCAATTACTGATCCCACTTTCGTCAACTATAGAAGCCTGCAGGCCTAGAGTCTATGCTCCGCAACAAAAGAGGGCACCGCAATGAGAAGCCCACACCGCAACTAGAGAGAAGCCCCAAATCACCGCACCTAGGCAAAAGCCCACTCAGGTATGAAGACCCAGCACGCCAGTAATAAGTAAATAAATAATATGAAATTATATAAAAGAAAGAAACTCTCTCTAGCTTAAAGGACACACACAGGCAAAAGTGAAGGAAAGTTAGAAGTCATTCCAAGCAAATATGAATGAAAGAGAGCAAGGTAGTCATAATTTATTGGATGGAAGAGTGTGAGACAAAAGTTGTCACAAGTGACAAAGAGAGGTCATTATATCATACTTGGGCCAATTCATTATGAGGGTATAAAATTTGAAAATACATATGCACTAAGTAGCTGAGCATCTAAATTTATAAAAAATCATTAACATAACTGAAGGGAGAAATTAGCAGCAGTACAACAATAGTAGTTGAGTTTAAATACATTAATTTCAACAATGGGTAGATCGTCCAGACAGCACAATGTGGAAAAAATGGACTTGAACAATAGTATAGACAAAACGAACCTAAAACACTATACAGATCATTCACGCAACAATATCAGAATACACATGCTCAAGCACACAAAGAACATTTCATATGTTAAGGGGCAAAAGAAGTCAACAAATTTAAAAGGATTCATATCATACAGCATAACTTTTCCAACTGTAATCATATGAAACTAGAAATGAATAACAAGATAATACTGAAAAAATAACAGTGGGTTAAAATTGAACAGCGTACTCTTGACCAATCACTGAGTTAGAGAAAAATCAAAAGCAAAATTTTAAGGTATCTTGTAATGAATGAAGATGAAAACACACTATACCAAAAATAATAGAATGCAATAAAAGTAATGCTAAGTGGAAAGTTTATAATGATAGACACTTACATTAAGAAAAAACAAACACTTTCACTAAAAAACAAAAAATATACATCAAGAAACTAAGAAAATATAGACTAATTCCAAAATTAGCAGAAGAGAAGAAATCATACAGGAGAAATAATGAAATAGAGACTAGAAAAATAGAAAAGGTCAACAAAATTTAAAGTTAGCTTTTAAAAAAGAAAAAAATTAGCTCCACCAAATAGAGGGAATACTCAGAATTATAAACAAAAGATGTTACAACTGATACCACAGAAATACAGAGAGTCATAAGGGACTACAGTAAAGAAAAATATATTACAAAAGGTTAAAATAATTTATGGAAATGGACAATGAAGGAATGGATAAATTGCTAAAAGCATGTAATCTACTAAGGTTGAATCTTGAAAAATAATCTGAATGAATAAAGAATAAGGAGATCTATCTTGAGGTATAACTGAAAGTGAAATTCTGTAAAGAAATTATTCTTCAATTGAAAAATAAATTAATTAAAAAAAAATGAGGTCAAATCAGAAGTCCAAAACCTCGTAACAAAGGAAAAGCCTTGGACCGGATGGCTACACTGCTGGACTCTACCAAACATTTAAACAAGAATTAAAACCAATACTTTCCAATGTCTTTAAAAATTAGAAGGAACTCTGCCACAATCATGCTGAGGCTTGTGTTACTTTATATCAAAGCCATATAGGACAAGGAAAGAAACCTACAGGCCCTAGCGACCATAGATGCAGAAGTCTTTAACAGAAAACAAGCAAACCAATTCAGCAGCACATTAAAAGGGCCATATATCATGATCAAGTGGGATTCATGCCTGTAACACAGAATGCATTGACATTTATAAATAAATGTTAACACAATGAAGATTATATTAAAAGATGCAGATAACACATTTGACAAAAGATCCTATAATGATACAAACTCAAACTCAAACTCATGTCCATTGCTCAAATTCATGTCCATTGAGTCGGTGATGCCATTCAACCATCTCATCCTCTGCCATTCCCCTTCTCCTGCCTGCAATCTTTCCCAACATCAGGGTCTTTTCCAGTGAGTCAGTTCTTTGCATCAGATAAAAGTATTGGAGCTTCAGCTTAAGCATCAGTCTTTCCAATAAATATTCAGGACTGATTTCCTTTAGGATTGACTGGATTGAACTCCTTGCAGTCTAAGGGACTCTCAAGAATCTTCTCTGACACCACAGTTCAAAAGCATTAATTTTTTGGTGCTCAGCTTTGTTTATGGTCCAGTTCTCACACCCATACGGGAGAGTTGGATCATACTGGAAAAACCATAGCTTTAACTAGACAGACCTTTGTCAGCAAAGTAATGTCTTTGCTTTATAATAAGCTGTCTAGGTTGGTCATAGCTTTTCTTCCAAGGAGCAAGTGTCTTTTAATTTCATGGCTGCAGTCACCATCTGCAGTGATTTTGAGGCCCAAGGAAATAAAGTCTGTCACTGTTTCCTTGTTTCACCACCTGTTTGCTATAGAGTGTTGCAACTGGATGCCATGACCTTCACTTTTTGAATGTTGATTTTGAAGCCAGCTTTTTCACTCTCCTCTTTCAGTTTCATCAAAATGCTCTTTAGTTTCTCTTCATTTTCTGCCATTAGGGTGGCATCATCTGCATATCTGAGGTTATTGATATTTCTCCCAGGAATCTTTTGTGCTTCATCCAGCCTGGCATCTTGCATGATGTACTCCACATATAAATTGAATAAGCAGGGTGACAATATACAACCTAATAAAGAGTATACTGCAACATAGTAAAGAGTATATTTAACAAAGCTTATTAAGCTTATTAGTCACTCAGTCATGTCCAACTCTTTGCAACCCCATAGACTATAGCCTGCCAGGCACGTCTGTCCGAGGGGATTCTCCAGACAAGAAGACTGGAATAGGTTGCCGTGCCCTCCCCCAGGGGATCTTCCCAACTCAGGGAGAGAACCCAGGTCTCCCTAACAGCAAGCGGATTCTTTACCATCTGAGCCACCAGGGAAGCCCATATTTAACATATATAATAAGCCTACAGCTAATACTATACTCGACAGTGAAAAGGTCAAAGTTTTTCCTCTAAGATCATGAAGAAGATAAAATATCCTCTCTAGTCTCTTCTATTCAATATAGTACTAGAATTCCTAGCTAGAGAAGTTAGGCAAGAAATGGGAAATAAAAGGCATTTGAATCAGTAAGAAGTAAAATTGTTTCTTTGATCCATCATGAAGACGAAACGTAAGACTCCACCCAGAATATTTAGATCTAATGAATGAATTTGGCAATGATGTAGAAGAAAAAAATCAAGATACAGATATTAGTAGTGTTCCTATACACTAAAATGTACACTATAAGAATTAATTTAAGAAATCTCTGACAGTTATTATACAATACCTTTAAATACAGTAAACTACATGGGACATATTTAAAGAAACAGCTGCAAGATCTGTAAACTGAAAACTATAAAACATTGAAGGAGGATACAAGTAAATCAAAGTTATTCTGAGTTCTTAGATTGACGGAATTAATATGGTTAAAATGTTCCTACTTTCCAAGGGTGATTTACATATTGAAAGCAATCCATTTCAATATTACAATGGCATTTTTCACATCAATAGGAAAATCCTAAATGTTTAAATAAAACTGTAAAATAAATCCCAAATAGCCAAACAAATGAGAAACAGCCAAATTCAGTTTCACTGATCACTGAGTTCACACTCCCTGATTTCAAATAAATTGCAAAACTAGAGTGATTTTCTGATCTCTTTTTAAAACTGAAGTGTATTGATCTATAATATTTTGTTACTTTCAGGTATATACAAAACTATGATAATCTTTTGGAAGTGTTATACAGAGTCACATACACCACTGGAACAGCAATAGAAATAAACCCTCACAAGTCAACTAATCTTTCACAAGAATGCTGAGAATACACAATGGGGAGAGGATAGTCTCTTCAATAAATGGTGTTGAAAGATTGAATATTCACATATAAAAGAATGAAAGTGGACACTTACCATACACCATTCACAAAATCAGCTGAAATGGATCAAATACTTAAAATACAAGACCTGAACCATAAAACTCCTAGGAAAAAAACATACAGAAAAATTTTCTTGATGTTGGTTTTGACTATGATTTTTTGGTTATATTACTAAACTCTCAGGCAAAGAAAGCAAAATAAAGGGGGGCTACATTAAACTAGAAGTATTTGGCATAGCAAAAGAAGGAATCAGAAGAGAAAAGCAAATCTTCACAAAGGGAGAAAATATTAGCAAACAATATATCTGACAAGAGGTTAACATCCAAAATATGTAACAAAGTCATACAATTCAAGGAAAAAGAAGGAAATCATTTAACTAATGCTTAAAAATGGGCAAAAGATCTGAATAGATATTTCTCAAAGGAGACATACAAGTGGGCAGCAGATATATGAAAAAGTACTCAACGTTACTAATCAACAGGAATTGATTTTCAGTGGCTCAGTCATGTGCAACTCTTTGTGACTCAATGAACAACACACTAGGCTTCCCAATATCCTTCACCATCTCCTGGATCTTGCTCAAACTCATCTCCATTGAGTCGGCGATGCCATCCAACCATTTCATCCTCTGTCATTCCCTTCTCCTCCTGCCTTCAATCTTTCCCAACATAAGGGTCTTTTCAAATGAGTCAGTTCTTCACAACAGGTGGCCAAAGTATTGGAGCTTCAGTTACAGCATCAGTCCTTCCAATAAATATTCAGGACTGATTTCCTTTAGGATTGACTGGTTTGATCTCCTTGCAGTCCAAGAAACTCTCAAGAGTCTACTCCAACATCACAGTCTGAAAGCATCAACTCCTCAGTGCTCAACCTTCTTTATGATTCAATTCTCACACCTACTGTAAAAATTTGCCTACTGGAAAAATTATAGCTTTGACTAGGTGAAGCTTTGTTGGCAAAGTGTTGTCTTTGCTTTTTAATTTGTGGTCTATGATTGTCATAGCTTTTCTTCCAAGGAGCAAGTGTCTTTTAATGTCATGACTGCAGCCATCATCTACAGTGATTTTGGAGCCCAAGAAAATAAAATCTGTCACTGTTTCCATTGTTTTTCCACCTATTTGCAAGGAAGTGATGGGACCAGATGTCATGATCTTTGTTTTTTGAATGTTGATTTTAAGCCAGTTTTTTCACTCTCCTCTTTCATCTTCATCAAGAGCCTCTTTCATTCCTCTTCTCTTTCTGCCATAAGGGTGGTGTCATCTGCATATCTGAGGTTTTTGATATTTCTCCCAGCAATCTAGATTCCAGCTTGTGCTTCATCCAGCCCAGCATTTCACATGAGGTACTCTCTGTATATGTTAAAGATTTTTTTTTTTTTTTGACAATTTGATTCATAGTTTTAATCATTGTGGCTTTAATTAAAATTTAAATAACATCAGTTGCTCCAGTTGCTGTTTTTTATACTCTTCGGGGATTCTAGTCATTTTTTTTTTTTTCTTTTCTTTTTTATTTTTTATTTTTTCATTTTTCAGTGGGTTTTGTCATACATTGATGTGAATCAGCCGTAGAGTTACACGAATTCCCCATCCCGGTCTCCCATCCCACCTCCCTCTCCACCCGATTCCTCTGGATCCTCCCAGCCCAACAGGCCCGAGCACTTGACTCATGCCTCCCACCTGGGCTGGTGGTCTGTTTCACCATAGTTAATATACATGCTGTTCTTTCGAAACATCCCACCCTCACCTTCTCCCACAGAGTTCAAAATTCTGTTCTGTACTTCTGCGTCTCTTCTTCTGCCCTGCATATAGGGCCATCGTTACCGTCTTTCTAAATTCCGTATATATGTGTTAGTATACTGTAATGTTCTTTATCTTTCTGGCTCACCTCACTCTGTATAATGGGCTCCAGTTTCATCCATCTCATTAGAACTGATTCAAATGAATTCTTTTTAACGGCTGAGTAATATTCCATGGTGTATATGTACCACAGCTTCCTTATCCATTCATCTGCTGTTGGGCATCTAAGTTGCTTCCATGTCCTGGCTATTATAAACAGTGCTGCGATGAACATTGGGGTGCACGTGTCTCTTTCAGATCTGGATTCCTCAGTGTGTATGCCCAGAAGTGGGATTGCTGGGTCATATGGTAGTTCTATTTCCAGTTTTTTAAGAAATCTCCACACTGTTCTCCATAGTGGCTGTACTAGTTTGCATTCCCACCAACAGTGTAAGAGCGTTCCCTTTTCTCCACACCCTCTCCAGCATTTATTGCTTGTAGACTTTTGGATAGCAGCCATCCTGACTGGCGTGTAAAGGTACCTCATTGTGGTTTTGATTTGCATTTCTCTGATAATGAGTGATGTGGAGCATCTTTTCACGTGTTTGTTAGCCATCTGTATGTCTTCTTTGGAGAAATGTCTGTTTAGTTCTTTGGCCCATTTTTTGATTGGTTCGTTTATTTTTCTGGAATTGAGCTTCAGGAGTTGCTTGGATATTTTTGAGATTAATCCTTTGTCTGTTTCTTCATTTGCTATTATTTTCTCCCAATCTGAGGACTGTCTTTTCACCTTACTTATAGTTTCCTTTGTTGTGCAAAAGCTTTTAATTTTCATTAGGTCCCATTTGTTTATTTTTGCTTTTATTTCCAATATTCTGGGAGGTGGGTCATAGAAGATCTTGCTGTCACTTATGTCAGAGAGTGTTTTGCCTATATTCTCCTCTAGGAGTTTTATAGTTTCTGGTCTTACATTTAGATCTTTAATCCATTTTGAGTTTATTTTTGTGTATGGTGTTAGAAAGTGTTCTAGTTTCATTCTTTTACAAGTGGTTGACCAGTTTTCCCAGCACCGCTTGTTAAAGAGGTTGTCTTTTTTCCATTGTATATCCTTGCCTCCTTTGTCAAAGATAAGGTGTCCATAGGTTCGTGGGTTTATCTCTGGGCTTTCTATTCTGTTCCATTGATCTATATTTCTGTCTTTCTGCCAGTACCATACTGTCTTGATGACTGTGGCTTTGTAGTAGAGTCTGAAGTCAGGCAGGTTGATTCCTCCAGTTCCATTCTTCTTTCTCAAGATTACTTTGGCTATTCGAGGTTATTTGTATTTCCATACAAATTGTGAAATTTTTTGTTCTAGTTCTGTGAAAAATACCGTTGGTAGCTTGATAGGGATTGCATTGAATCTATAGATTGCTTTGGGTAGAATAGCCATTTTGACAATATTGATTCTTCCAATCCATGAACACGGTATGTTTCTCCATCTGTTTGTGTCCTCTTTGATTTCTTTCATCAATGTTTTATAGTTTTCTGTGTATAGGTCTTTTGTTTCTTTAGGTAGATATAGTCCTAAGTATTTTATTCTTTTTGTTGCAATGGTGAATGGTATTGTTTCCTTAATTTCTCTTTCTGTTTTTTCATTGTTAGTATATAGGAATGCAAGGGATTTCTGTGTGTTAATTTTATATCCTGCAACTTTACTATATTCATTGATTAGCTCTAGTAATTTTCTGGAAGAGTTTTTAGGGTTTTCTATGTAGAGGATCATGTCATCTGCAAACAGCGAGAGTTTCACTTCTTCTTTTCCTATCTGGATTCCTTTTACGTCTTTTTCTGCTCTGATTGCTGTAGCCAAAACTTCCAACACTATGTTGAATAGTAGTGGTGAGAGTGGGCATCCTTGTCTTGTTCCTGATTTCAGAGGAAATGCTTTCAATTTTTCACCATTGAGGGTGATGCTTGCTGTGGGTTTGTCATATATAGCTTTTATTATGTTGAGGTATGTTCCTTCTATTCCTGCTTTCTGGAGAGTTTTAATCATAAATGAGTGTTGAATTTTGTCAAAGGCTTTCTCTGCATCTATTGAGATAATTATATGGTTTTTATCTTCCAATTTGTTAATGTGGTGTATTATGTTGATCGATTTGCGGATATTAAAGAATCCTTGCATTCCTGGGATAAAGCCCACTTGGTCATGGTGTATGATTTTTTAAATATGTTGTTGGATTCTGTTTGCTAGAATTTTGTTAAGGATTTTTGCATCTATGTTCATCAGTGATATTGATGTAGTTTTTTCTTTTTTTGTGGCATCTTTGTCTGGTTTTGGAATTAGGGTGATGGTGGCCTCATAGAATGAGTTTGGAAGTTTACCTTCATCTGCAATTTTCTGGAAGAGTTTGAGTAAGATAGGTGTTAGCTCTTCTCTAAATTTTTGGTAGAATTCAGCTGTGAAGCCACCTGGTCCTGGGCTTTTGTTTGCTAGAAGATTTTTGATTACAGTTTCGATTTCCTTGCTTGTGATGGTTCTGTTAAGATCTTCTATTTCTTCCTGGTTCAGTTTTGGAAAGTTATACTTTTCTAAGAATTTGTCCATTTCATCCAAGTTGTCCATTTTATTGGCATAGAGCTGCTGGTAGTAGTCTCTTATGATCCTTTGTATTTCAGTGTTGTCTGTTGTGATCTCACCCTTTTCATTTCTTATTTTGTTAATTTGGTTCTTCTCTCTTTGTTTCTTAATGAGTCTTGCTAATGGTTTGTCAATTTTGTTTGTTTTTTCAAAAAACCAGCTTTTAGCTTTGTTGATTTTTGCTATGGTCTCTTTAGTTTCTTTTGCATTTATTTCTGCCCTAATTTTTAAGATTTCTTTCCTTCTGCTAACCCTGGGGTTCTTCATTTCTTCCTTCTCTAATTGCTTTAGGTGTAGAGTTAGGTTATTTATTTGGCTTTTTTCTTGTTTCTTGATGTAAGCCTGTAATGCTATGAACCTTCCCCTTAGCACTGCTTTTACAGTGTCCCATAGGTTTTGGGTTGTTGTGCTTTCATTTTCATTCGTTTCTATACATATTTTGATTTCTTTTTTGATTTCTTCTATGATTTGTTGGCTATTCAGAAGCGTGATATTTAGCCTCCATATGTTTGAATTTTTAACAATTTTTTTCCTGGAATTGAGATCTAATCTTACTGCACTGTGGTCCGAAAAGATGACTGGAATGATTTCAATTTTTTTGAATTTTCCAAGACCATATTTATGGCCCAGGATGTGATCTATTCTGGAGAAGGTTCCGTGTGCGCTTGAAAAAATGGTGAAGTTGATTGTTTTGGGGTGAAATGTCCTATAGATATCAACTAGGTCTAGCTGGTCCAGTGTATCATTTAAGGTTTGTGTTTCCTTATTGATTTTCTGTTTAGTTGATCTATCCATAGTTGTGAGTGGGGTATTAAAGTCTCCCACTATTATTGTGTTACTTTTAATTTCCTCTTTCATACTTGTTAGCGTTTGCTGTACATATTGCAGTGCTCCTATGTTGGGTGCATATATATTTATAATTGTTATATCTTCTTCTTGGATTGATCCTTTGATCATTATGTAGTGTCCTTCTTTGTCTCTTTTCACATCCTTTATTTGAAAGTCTATTTTATCTGATATGAGTATTGCAACTCCTGCTTTCTTTTGGTCTCCGTTTGCGTGAAATATTTTTTTCCAGCCCTTCACTTTTAGTCTGTATGTGTCTGGTTTTGAGGTGGGTCTCTTGTAGACAGCATATATAGGGGTCTTGTTTTTGTATCCATTCAGCCAATCTTTGTCTTTTGGTTGGGGCATTAAACCCATTTACATTTAAGGTAATTATTGATAGGTGTGGACCCGTTGCCATTTACTTTGTTGTTTTGGGTTCACGTTTATTCAACCTTTCTGCATTTCCTGTCTAGAGACGATCCTTTAGCATTTGTTGAAGAGCTGGTTTGGTGGTGCTGAATTCTCTCAGCTTTTGCTTGTCTGTAAAGCTTTTGAATTCTCTTTCGTATCTGAATGAGATCCTTGCTGGGTACAGTAATCTAGGTTGTAGGTTATTCTCTTTCATTACTTTCAGTATGTCCTGCCATTCCCTTCTGGCCTGGAGGGTTTCTATTGGTAGATCAGCTGTTATCCTTATGGGAATCCCTTTGTGTATTATTTGTTGCTTCTCCCTTGCTGCTTTTAGTATTTGTTCTTTGTGTTTGATCTTTGTTAATTTGATTAATATGTGTCTTGGGGTGTTTCGCCTTGGGTTTATCCTGTTTGGGACTCTCTGGGTTTCTTGGACTTGGGTGGCTATTTCCTTCCCCATTTTAGGGAAGTTTTCAGCTATTATCTCCTCGAGTATTTTCTCATGGCCTTTCTTTTTGTCTTCTTCTTCTGGGACTCCTATGATTCGAATATTGGGGCGTTTCACATTGTCCCAGAGGTCCCTGAGGTTGTCCTCATTTCTTTTGATCCTTTTTTCTTTTTTCCTCTCTGCTTCATTTATTTCCACCATTCTATCTTCTACCTCACTTATCCTATCTTCTGTCTCCGTTATTCTACTCTTGGTTCCCTCCAGAGTGTTTTTGATCTCATTCATTGCATTATTCATTTTTAATTGACTCTTTTTTATTTCTTCTAGGTCTTTATTAAACATTTCTTGCATCTTTTCAATCTTTGTCTCCAGGCTATTTATCTGTAACTCCATTTTGCTTTCAAGATTTTGGATCATTTTTATTATCATTATTCAAAATTCTTTTTCAGGTAGATTCCCTATCTCCTCCTCTTTTGTTTGACTTGGTGGACTTTTTTCATGTTCCTTTACCGGTTGGGTATTTCTTTGCCTTTTCATCTTGTTTAGATTGCTGTGTCTGGAGTGGGCTTTCTGTATTCTGGAGGTCTGTGGTTCCTTTTTATTCTGGAGGTTTTACCCAGTGGGTGGGGTTAGACGATTGGCTTGTCAAGGTGTCCTGGTTAGCGAAGCTTACATGGGTGTTCTGGTGCATGGAACTTGATTTCTTCTCTTTGGAGAACAATGGAGTGCCCAGTAATGAGCTTTGAGATGGGTCTATGTGTTAGGTGTGACCTTGGGCAGTCTGTATGTTGACATTCAGGGCTATGTTCCTGCGTTGCTGGAGAATTTGCGTGGTATGTCTTGCTCTAAAATTTATTGGCTCTTGGGTGGTGGTTGGTTTCAGTGTAGGTTTGGAGGGTTTTGGACGGTCACTTGTTACTTAAAGATCCATGTAGTCAGGAGTTTTCTGGTGTTCTCAGGTTTTGGGCTTAAGTCTCCTGCCTCTGGATTTCAGTTTTATTCTTCCTGTAGTCTCAGGACTTCTCCAACCATACAGCACTGATAATAAAACTTCTAGGTTAATGTTGAAAAGTTTCTCCTCTGTTAGGGACACCCAGAGAGGTTCACAGAATTACATGAGGAAGGGGAGAGGGAGGAGGGAGATAGAGATGAGCAGGAGGAGAAAAAGGGGGACTCAAGAGGAGAGAGACAGATCTACGAATTTGTCTGATCCCAGAGTGTTCTCTATAGCCCAGACACCCACAAAGATTCACAGAATTGGATTGGGAAGAGAAGGGGAAAGGAGGAAATAGAGGTGTTTTGAGGTAGAAAACAGAGAGTCAAGATTGGGAGAGAATAATCAACACACTCCTGAATAAAAATGGGAGCTGAATATTGGATTCTTAAATGTTCACAATTTATATCATATACTGAAAAACAAAAATTAAAAATCTAGAGTAGAGGTTAGACTCTTAAAAATACTATATTAAAAACAAAAACCAAAACATTAAAAAAAAAAAAATTTAGAAATATATATGAAGTTTGGTTTAAAAATAGGGCTTCTCTTCTTTTATTTTTTTTTCCCCCTGTAAGGTTATAGTGTATTGAAAATGAAAATTAAGGAGTAGTAAGAGGAGTACTAGATGACTTTAAAAGAAATGAGAAAAAGACAAATAGAAAATAGAAGAGAAGAAGAAAAAAGAAAAGGAAGAAAAAGAAAAAAAAAAGAGAAAAAAAAAATTGTTTTACCTAATAAAAAAAATCGTAAAAATCTTATGAAAATGAAAATTAAGGCGTAATGGGGTAGTAATAGGGAATTTTAAAGGAAAATAAAAGAGAAAAAAGAAAAAAAAAATTTTTTTCTTACTTAAAAAAAAAAGAAAAAGAAAAAAGAAAAAATATATCTAGGAATTTCTCTGGAGCTGTTTCGGTCAGTGTGGGTTCAGCTCAGTTTCAGATAGCTCCTCGTTCCAGCTTATACTTCTCAATATCTATAGACCCTTCCGGTGAAGTCGGTGTTTTCTTCAGGGATTTTAATCTGTTGCACCGATCCGTTCTGAAGCGGTTCCCTTTGTTTATTTGGCTTCTGTTGCCGGTTTCTTCCACACCTAATTTCCGCCCTGACACAGGTGGGCGGAGGTGGATTCTTATTCAGGTAGCTAGTTCCGCCGCGCTCCGGGGTGGAGCTGGCACTGCAGGGAGGGGCTGGGGCTATTTTCTCCGTCTGGGCTGCTCAGGCTCCAGGCGGTTCCAGCCCTCGGGTGATTCACAAAAGCGCGGAACCCAAAGCTGCGCCTGCGTTTTGTCCCTACGCCGCCCGAGTGGCTCAGGCAGCCAGGCGCTTGTCGGGCGCTCTCTCCCCGGGTGCGGCGCGTCTTCTGCCCTCCGCGTCCCCAGCCCCAGTCCCCGCCCGCACCGGCCGGGCGCATGTACCGTGTCTAGCCACGACCCTCCCGGCGGATGTCGACCATCCAGAATCTCGGGAGGTCTTTTATTAGAAGGCGGAGGCCCATTTGCAGCGTGGCAGGGGATGCGGTCCTTGGGGCCGAGCCTGCCCCCTTCCCCTCCCCCCTGCCTCCTGCCTCCGGCGGGGCTGGGCCGGTCCGCAGCCTGCGAGCTCTTCTCTGGACTTTCTCAGTCCCTTTGTTCTGCGAACGGACCGGCAGTGTGTTCGGGCCGGTTATTTTTCTCTCTCTCTTGCTCTCCCCGAGTTCAAGTTGGGAGCTCACAAAAGCTCCCTCCGATTGTCCTCAGGGCACTCAGGCCCGGACCCTTCCCCAAGCAATGCCGCCCACTCCTCTCCGTTCCGCCCCCACTTGCTGGTTGCGGATGCGGGCGTCTGGGGTACTTTTCTGCTGGGAGTTGCTTTTAGGCTCGTAATCTGTGGGTTTTATTTATTGTTTCCCTCCCAGCCAGATTCAAACTCCGAGATTCAAACACTTCCCCCAGGCCCGCCAGTGTGAGGGTTTCCCAGTGTCTGGAAACATCCTCTATTAAGACCCTTCCCGGGACGGATCTCTGTCCTCAACTCTTTTGTCTCACTTTTTATCTTTTATATTTTGTCCTACCTCCTTTTGAAGACAATGGGCTGCTTTTTTGGGCGCCTGGTGACCTCAGTTAGCGATCGGAAGTTGTTTTGTGAAGTTTGCTCTGCGTTCAGTTATTCTTTTGATGAATTTCTAGGAGAGAAAGTGGTCTCCCCGTCCAACTCCTCCGCCATCTTGGCTCCTCTGTATATGTTAAAGATTCAGGGTGACAATATACAGCTTTGATGTCCTCTTTTCCCAAATTTGAACCAGTGATCTGTTCCATGTCTAGTTCTAACTGTTGCCTCTTGACCAGCATACAGGTTTCTCAGTAGGCAGGTCAGGTGGTCTGGTATTCCCATCTCTCTAAGAATTGTCCACAGTTTTCCTGTTTGTTTCAAAATGAATACACACAGAGAAAAACATGATATCAACTCACACATGTTAGAATGGCTATTACCAAAAGTATAAAAGATAATGATTGTTGGGGACAGGGAGATTTTGTATACTGTTTGTGCGAATGTAAATTAGTATGACCTTTAGGAAGAAATGGTTTATTCAAATCATTAAAAAAAAAACCTAATATATGATCTGTCAATATCATTTTTGGGTAATTAAAAGAATTTAAGTCAGGATCTGAAGAGATGTGTTCATTGCAGCATTATTCACTATAGTCAAGGTAGACACTACCTATAGCATCGTCAATAAGCAGATAAGGGAATGTGGTATATACATAAAATGGATTATTAAGCCTTAAAAAAAAAAAAGAGAATCCTTTCTTTTGCAACAAGTTGGATGGATCTGGAGGGCATGATGTTAGGTGAAAATAAGCCAAACATAGGACGACAAATGCTGCATGATCTTAGTGTAAATGGAATAAAACAGTCAAACACGCAAGAAATAGAGTTGAATGGTAATTGCCAGGGGATAGCAGTACTGAGAAATGAACGTTAAAAGCTACAAAGTTTCAGGAATATATGTTCTGGAGATCCATTGTATAATAGGGTTTAAGCTAATAATATTGCATAGCATACTTCAAGCTCACAAAAAAGTAGATCTTATGAAAAGTGTCAGTTCATTTCAGTCACTCAGTCGTCTCTGACTCTTTGCAACCCCATGAACCTCAGCATGCCAGGCCTCCCTGTCCATCACCACACTCGGAGTCCACCCAAACCCATGTCCATTGAGTCGGTGATGCCATCCAGCCATCTCATCCTCTGTTGTCCCCTTCTCCTCCTGTCCCCAATTCTTGCCAGCATTAGGGTCTTTTCCAATGAGTCAACTCTTCTCATGAGGTGGCCAAAGTATTGGAGTTTCAGCTTCAACATCAGTCCTTCCAATGAACACCCAGGATTGATCCTCCTTTAGGATGGACTGGTTGGATCTCCTTGCAGTCTAAGCGACTCTCAAGAGTCTTCTCCAACAGCACAGTTCAAAAGCATCAACTCTTTGGCACTCAACTTTCTTAACTGTCCAACTCTCACATCCATACATGACTACTGGAAAGTGACTTACCTTTAAAAAAAAAAAAGTGTGAGGGAGGAAATGTGGGGAAGTGATGGATGTTTACGTACTTGATGGTGATGACAGTTTCGTGGCTGTATATTTATCTCCACCCTTACTGCATTGAATACATTAAATATATAAACACACACACACACACACATTTTACATGCCAAACAAAGCTCAATAAGCTGCTTGCAAATAACCGAAAGATGTTGACAGAAAATGAACAATGACAAGATTTCCATCACGCAGGTCCTCAATATACTCCAATACCCAAACGTCTCTCTTATCTTAATAGAAGGGCTTCTAATTTTCATTTATTAAAACCTGCTCAGAGACCTCCCACCCACAGGACTTGCTGCACTGTAAAGCCTCGTTTAAACAGCCCCAGCTGAACACTAAGTTTGGAGAGTGACCTACTGGTCGAAAGGACATTACTATTATTTAAACTGATAATGTTTCCTTCAGTTAAAGCACGGGCTAATTCTGGTACTTATATATTTATACATACACACACACATAACATTATCTTAATCTAATGGAT